>NC_089687.1:5472500-6100000 GCF_031753505.1 Anomalospiza imberbis
TCACGGCCATCAGCATACTGCTGTCAGTGGTGCTTTTATCTCTTTGCTTTAAAAAGGCTGCATCCTGAGATGGTTGTAGGGGGGGAAGAGAAAAAGAGAAAGAAAAAATTGATTACTGAAGTGCAGAAAAAAGAGTTAGTATTTAGCTGAAGGCAAGAAAAAAACCTCCTCCTTGGGATGACTATCATAATTATGTGACAAACTGTCAACCTGTAGCTCAGTATCTGATGAACATATCTGTTGATTGTGAGGTGTGCACCCAACAAGGGTGGGAATTATATAAAAGACAGAAATAAAATGTAAATTGTGATGGCTGCCCATACATTTAGAATTTTTAAAGTTTGTGCTGACCTCCAAAAGCACTGAAGATTGAGCTGGGATGGACTGATAGTCTACAGATATCTCTGTGTATTATTAGGGAGTAAATTTTTATTTGAGTGTTTGGTGCTCTATATATATAAGATATACCTCTAAAATACATACGAGAGGAAATACAACGAGGCTGGGTTCTGGTATTTGCCCGAATCTCATGTTGGGGAAGATCCCCAGGCCATACCTCTGTCAGTGCTGGGCATCCCTGTGCCTGTCCCTGGCAGCTGCAGCTCCCTCCCTGGCACAAATATTCCTTGTGCTGGGATCAGAGGGAATCTCAGTGTGAATATTTTTTGGTTAAAAGCACTGAAGCCGAATGTGCAAACAGCCCAGTGAGTGCAAATCCCTCACCTACAATGCAGGTGCATGTGATCTGCTCAATGAGCTCTGCAAGGGGGTCAGTGCTGCTTGGTTTTGGTAGGGGGAATATGCATTATCTGAACCCTTCCTCTGTTGTCACCGCCTTGCCATATCCTGATTTTGCAGACTCTCCCTGTGGCAGCAGCAGGAGAAGCTACAGGAGCATGATCAACACTCACTTTCTGCCTTCCCAGCTGAAGAACTGTTTTGAAAAGTCTGTGAGCTGAACACGAGCCTGTAGGGAAGGATTGGAGATAATAAATATCTAATGATAACAGGGGCTTATTACCTTGAGGAGACAACAACTTGCTCTCCTTCAGAGGCAAGCTGGATAACTATGAAATATCTGAGGAATTTTAACTGTAAAGTGTCTCTGTGAGGTGAGATGTGTGTCTGTTTTCCCCCCAGTACACCCAGTATGACCTCAAGGCTTCCATCTTGTTAATGTAACAAATGACACCATTTTCACTGGGCCAAACTGTCTGCAGCTGTCTGCAAGAGAGTGAGAAAAATTGTAAAGGTAAAAACATCCCAAAAGGCACATAAGACTGGGACTAAGCTGAACTGGAAATAATCCACTTGAAGAGCACAGAAAACACTTGTTTTTCCCCACAGCCCTACAAACGACCCTGTATTGCTGGTGGGGAATTTCTGCTGTGCGCAAATGAGGTAGGGAAGAGGATTCTTCAGTTTGGAGGACACTCGTGACTTGATGGTAATGAGGAGGGGTTTTTAGGGTGCTAAAAGATATATTGCAGGCTGTTATGACCCCATGAATCTGGGAATATCTGGTGTAGAACCTGCTTTTCAGGTAGTGGTCATGAGGGTCGTTGCCTGAGCCAGCAGGTGAGAGCTACAAGCATCAGCATGGCCAGTGAGTGATGCTGGAAAATCTATCCAAAAGCATTTGTTATAATGGAAAATAAATTGGATTGGTCCAGTTCTTCCTTGTGGGTTACTTGAGGCTTAAAAAAGGCAGCAGCTATAAATATGTCATCTGAGTATCTGGAATTTGATTTAATATGTCACAATCTGTTATTCCATTTCCAAGAAGATGAAAAAAAAATATTCAGAACTACATTTTCAGAGTCTATTGTCATTTGCTTTAAGGAAAATTCCTATATTTTAATCTTATGATCCTAGAAATGATTTTTGCAATTTGGTTTTTCTGAAACCAATGAAACATTAAGTTGGCAGATGGTGTGCGGGCTCAGCAGAGATAAAAGTTGTGTGGCTGTGCTAGGAATACAACATAAGTGTCCTGGTACAATGTGTTTGGAGGGGTTTTTATTTGGGTGAATTTTCTTATTTTTCTTAATACAATATAAACCCTGTAGGCACATCTGCATCATCTTTTATAAAACAATGAGGGGAAAAAAAGAAGTCTCTCTTATTGCTGACAAAGTTTCTGAGACTGGATGACTGTCAAACAAATTTAAATTTTAAAACAAAATGTTTACAAATGCGGTACAGAGAGAAGATACTTGATCCACTGGACAGTCTGGAGTATGGGATCCCAAGAGCAAATGTCTGAATTCTGACAGTGACATCTATGAACAATATAATTCTTCCTTAGTAAAAGGAGTCACAATCACAAACCAAGGTGTTTAAAAACTGCAGAAGAAAACACATTGTAAGCATAAAGTGTAATTAATTGTTGAGACAAAAGCCATACTTTGCTTATTAAATGCATCAAAAAATCTTCCAAATCTCAAAATTTACACATAAATATTCTCAAAGCCTAAATCCCCAAATTATATCTCAGCTGTAGAATGAAAGCTTAAAAACTCTGAGCAACAGGAAGATGCATAATTATACAAATGTTATTCAAGAAATGCTATAGCGCGTGCTGTTTATTTATTTATTACAGGTCTTTTGCACTGTCACAGCTTTTAGGAGGGGCACTCCTGAGCAGCAGTCACTGCCTGAGGACAGCAAAGGTTTCTATGCTGGGATTAAGGTAACGCCCACGGCCCTGAGTCACTGGCCAGGGAATATTTGAAAACCATGATAAGGAAACATGAGTCCTGCTCATCACAAGCAGTGCTGTTCACTTTGAGAAAATGGCTTTCAGTTTGTCTGAAGAACACCCTGAAGCACCACTGGCACGGTGTGTGGACACTGATGTGCCACAAAGTATGAGCAAATTGCTAGTAAATGTGCCCTGAACAGCTCTGGGGGGGTTTGTGTGATGGGAAGACACACCTACAAACCTGCAAAAATGCACAATTCTGTTGTAACTAAACCAGAGCAAAGTGAAGACCAAATATGATTTTTTCTCCATCATCTTGTTACAGTCAGGCATTACAAAACAGAAGCTGCGGAAGATAAATTCACACTGAGTGCAAGGACCAGGTCTAATCCCACTCAAAGATTAGGCTGTCCTTGGTAGCCCAGGAGATTTTGGGATCTTCTGAGTGTTCATGCCTCCATGAAAGGGGTTTCAAACATCTGGCAGCCCATTCTGTGTGGTATCTGAAGAGCAGTTTCTGAGGAATTTTTTTAAATGTCAGAATTTTCCAGGGACTGGAAATTCCCATTTCTAACTAGCCCTGTATGCTGTCTCTGCTCTTTTCCCAGGACAATGGGCAGACAGAAAAGCTCTGCCCCTGGGGACAGGGGTCTCCAAACCTGTAATATTTTATGTGCAGAGCAATTCTTCTTCCCCATATCAGGGAGGGGGAATTGGTGAAAAAGTGCAGTTGTTTTGCACCTGGTGCAGACTACAAACATGGAGTCCATGACCATGAGGTTATGCCAGACTTTATGCCATGGTATTTCTCCTACTGCACTGGGGTAGGAGCTCCTTTAAACCAGGGATATTAAAAATTAAATTCCACTGCATTATTCTCAGGCTTAATAAAAGCTAGCTTTCTGATTTGGAGATAAGAAGCAATTACACATTATATATGGGAACTGCAAACATTATTTTCTTAATTGCCAAAAATGTATGGTAAAGTATGTTAACAGCAATTTTACCTTACAAAGTTGAAGATCACTATTGCAAAATTTATTATTATTAAGGAGATTATGATAAAGGTTATTATTATTATTTTGCAAGTAAAAATATATCTTAATAATTGGTGAAAACCACTTCAGACTTCATAGATGTCCGCATTGCCTGATTAATCTGTCATCACTCTTGCTTGTCAAAATTATCTTAAAAAGTTATTTTCTTATTTCCAGTTTTTGCCAGAATCACTAGAAATTGCAGAGGATGGCAAGGAACATGTTTTGACTGTCCTGAGCACAGTACCAATTGCCTGTCCTGGGCAGGATGATTCCTGTAAAATGACTTTGCAACTAAGTACTGAGGACTTGGGTAAGAGTTTTACATATTGACATCAAATCAATGTGATCACTTTTTCCAGTATTTAAGTTACAATGAATTCTAATAGAAAATATAATATATAAATAATACCAAGGGGCAGAAGCCATAAAATCAGCAAACTAGGCCATATTTTTATCTGCAAAATAAAACAGCTGATTATATCTGACAGATTTTTGAGAGAAAAAAACCCTAAAGTCATAAATCTAACTAGCAATAACCTGAACAGTAGTCTGTTGAGATTTATGGATGAAATAACTGAGAGTAGAAGAACTTATTTTAAATTCCAGGAGTGTAAAATTCCATTTTTAAGGTTTTTTTGTAGCAGAAATGCTCTTAGGTAGAATAATTTCATTAATTATCAATAAAAAGCTCCCCTACAGATTTATTATTCAGTAAATGCATAGTGAAGCCTTTTTTCTTTCTTTTGCCAGCTTATAGTTTTTGTTTTAATACAGAAGGAAAAAAATCATTCTTATGCTTATGTATTATTCTCTTTCTAAACAGTTAGGGTTTTTTTTATTTTATTAACTTTAAAACCTTGACAATGTCACTGAGAAAACCCTTGCCCTTTTATTCAGTAAATGCTGTCTTCAGGTCAATCAGGTGGAATACCCTTCCTGCCCAAGGGTGGCACGTAGGTATTTATTTTCCATTTGCATTAAATAAAACACCCAAGCTTTTTTCTAACAAGTCACTTCTTTCTCTTCCTTAAGTGAATCGACGAGAGAAATGTTTAGAGATAGGATTACAGCTGCAGTTTCTCTACCCACAGAAAGCCAGCTCTAAAAAATGTTGGCAAAACCCAGATAGGTCCTGATATTTTTCTCTTTTTAATTCCCTTTCCTAGCTCTCCTCACCATCAGCCAAGTGCTTAGACAGAAGAAAGAAAAATAATTTAAATGGTATCATAACACAATGAACTTAAACTGAGCAGCACCTTATGGTTCCAGCAGCTGTGTTGGCTCTTGTACATGAAGTACTTTGCATTTCTCCATGGCTCAGTGCTGCTCTGTTCTACACACTGCTCTTGGCTTGGAGTCTGGGCTGCTCCATCAGGAAAACATCCTCTGAGCTCATGGGAACGGATTTCCTTGGATAGCCAGCTGGAGGAAATGCTGCCTCACACTGAGGGACTGGGATGTCGGGGCTGGTGTGTGCTGGGACGTCCCCACAGACCCCTAGCAACTCAGACACTGAGAATCAGATAGGAATTAGTCCCAATCAAGGCCATTTGTTTAATTCACGTTTTCTTAGGCATCCATCAAGGCTTTCAGAGTCTGACACTGAGAGCATTGGCCAGGAGCTCTCAGGTGGGGGAGGCTGAGCTCAGCACATTGGACTGAGACTGACCCCTCACCAAGGTCTCCTCCAGTCCCACAGCATGCACTTGACTGGAAGAAAGAGAGGATACAGGACTTGCAGAAGCAGTTCTATTTTTAAGCTGTCAATGGGCTTGATGTGTTGGTGCCAAGAGGTGCCAGGAGGAAGGCACAGCTCATCCAATTAACTCATGTTTGAAGGAAGTTGTCACTGAAGTGGAAAATTTCTGTTAGTTTCGATCAACTCATTTCTGCAGCTTAAACTAAAGCCAGCTCTAGCCCTTGGTTGCTCCATCCTGAGGCTATTTCCTGGGATGACACTCGGGCTGTTATCTATTGAGCTATCTATATATACTTAAGGCTGAGGATCTGCTGCTGGGTGTCTGCACAACCACGTTTGCTCTGAGCCTTTATTGTCTTTAGGGTCCATTAGTTTATCTGAAGGAACACTGCGGGCTTCTGAAAGATGTGTGCTGGCCACAGTGCTGGAAATTAAAAGTAAAAACCATTTTAGCTGAGATTCGTTTATAGTGAATAAATTAACTGACAAGCTCCTTGTCTGACTGAATCCATATAACTACACTGTTGTGCTAATTATGTAGGGAATAAGTGATAAGAAAGCTAATTACAAGCACAGAAATATCTCTCCAAGTTCAGACAATATCATAATGAATGCCAAGGCACAGCAGAGCCACTGGAGTTCGGCTTCTGTTAAGTTTATCGCTACTATTTTGACAAGATGATTTTCTTTGATTTTAAACTTTTGTTCTGGGTTTTGAGCACAGCTCATGGGGCTGTAATGGCAATAACTATTCCTCATGGAGACCTCCAATTTAATTGAATCAAGAACCTTGAAAATGAGCCAGGACTTTTCTATAAGATGTGAGGTGAGGCAGCCTTTAAGGATTTGATATGAGAGATAATATGTCATTAATATCTGTAGATTTTATTTCAGTTCCCATAGTACTGCACAGGGTTAATTTAAATTATATTTCATGAGATTTTTCCATAAGGAATAAGACAGTGATTATTTGATTGTGTTAGAAATGCCATCTTAAAATTATTTTATGCCATCTCCAGAAATTATTAAGCAATTCTACAAATAGGAAGAATGGTATAAAAAATCACTTATTTTCATATCTGAAAATCACTTATTTTCATCTCAGATTAAATTTATGGCCACCATTTCTAGAACTTTATTCTTATCTGGTGATAATTAGCAGTCTGGGACAGAAAACTAAGTATTCCTTAAGAAACACTGTAAGTCATGAAAGCAGCATTTAGATTCTGACTGGCTTCAGTGGGACCACAGTTTCATTTCCTATCAACCAGAGAATTCATGAAAGCTTGAGTGGCTTCTTGAGAAGAAAATGCACTCTGAATATAGTGCAGACCAGATGGCTCAGAACTAAATGCTATCATAATTTGGTGTGTGTAAGGGAAAACACACCTATGGAAATAAAAATCCAGGTTTGCCCTTTACCTGAGACCTCAGCAGAAAGGGTCAGGATCTGAGAGAAGTGGACGCTGCCATTCTGACTGTCTGTAGAGGGCTCTTTAGGAAAGATATGATGTGCAGTGCCATTGTCACACTGATTTTGTCACCACACATGATTTCTCTACCCACTGCAGATGCTGACATAGACAGTATCTCCATAGCTTATTATTTTTCCTCATTTTTAGTGAATTTATCAGCACAATACTTCTGTGAAGGATACAAATAGAACTATCATAATTTTACAGACTGGGAAGCAAAACACCATACATAACTAAGCCAAAAAATACAAATACAGACTTGCTGCATTTGCCTTGCTGTTGTGGATCCATAGTTCACCAAAAACTTACTCAAGAACCCTCCCTTTTCACATCAAAACACCTGTTTATTTTAAATTAAATAACTCCCAGCAGATACCTCCTTATACTCCAGACAGTGAAAGAGAATTGTTTTCCAGAAACACAGATTCATCTCTTTCTTTGTCATGAGAACGACTTGTCTTCATTCACTGGGCATGGACCCATAAAGATAACGCCATCGTCCCAGAAATATTAACACCTGTGGAAAAATAGACACCACCGAGTCTTTAGTAAATTTGGGGGATAAAAAAGGAGCAGAGTGAAGAGTAGAGAGGGATGCCAGGTTCAGACAGTCACAACTGTCTTCATGCAAAGCCCATGTGCTTTGGTTTGAAAAGACAGGTGTCTGCTAAGGAAGGTAGGAGCCTTCCTTGAAATGGAAAATGTAAATCCCCTCCCTCCAAATTATTATAATTTTGAAATTAAGGGGGCTCTCAGGCAAAGGTATGGGAATAGGAAAAACAGTTTTTACTAGGAGAATTAAAAAAAAAAAAAAAAAAAAAAAAAAAAGGCAAACCACTTCCAGAGTCAGAATACAACCAGACCTGCTGTGGGTCAGGGTGGTGGCAGCAGTCCCATCCCATGGTGGCTCAGCCCTCCTGCAGTGCCAGCTGTGCTTCTGCTGGAGCAGGGATCCTGGACAAGGCTGGAGTTTTCCTCTGAAGCTCCAGGGCTGCTGGAGATGGGCCTGGGCTTCCTCTGGGAATGCAGTGGGCAAAGGCTGCTGTGGTGTTCCCAAGGTCAGATTGTATCCCGGTAGGAATGCTTGGCTCCTCCCCCTGGGCGGAGCATCTCCCCATGGGATGATGGAACTTTATCACCTCATGCAGGGACACTCACTTGCCATGAACAGAAGAGATCTCCTGGAGGGAGGCTTGGCTGTGGAAGACATAAAGAAAACTGCCCAATGAACATCAGAGAACTGCCCCACCTCTGACAGATGACAAATAGAATACACATCCCAGCTAAATCTTTCAACCTAAGACCCAAGGCATGTGTGTCCTCGAACGCGAAGCGTTTGTGTTGAACAGAACACGGGGTACGGGCGGCACTTTGGATGACTCTTGTCTGACTCTGTGCTGGTGTTCATTCCAGGCAGCCAGGTCCCAGGGCCCCCAGACATCGCCCTCTCGGCCTGCCAGGTGAATCTGCTGCCGGAGCCCTGCTCGGGGAGCAGCTGTGCGGCAGCCACGGTGACAGTGACAGCCGTGACAGACTTCGTGTGGGACGGGAACCGCGTCAGCCGCATCAGCGCTCGGCCAGACGCACCAAGGGATTTGCTCTGGAGGGCTTACACACCCAGGGATGTGAAGGTTAGGTCCTGAAATCAGTTGGAAAATGTGGCAAATCTAAATGAGAGTCTTTGGTTTTATTTTCTTCCTTTTTTTTTTTTACATTTTTTTCCTTTCTTTTCCAAAGAAAATAAAATTTTAGGATGATTGTTATAATGGTTTGGGTTGGAAGGGACCTTAAAGATAATCCAGTTCCACACCCTGCCATGGGCAGGGACACCTTCCACTGTCCCAGGTTGCTCTAAGCCCCATCCAACCTGGCCTTGGGCACTTCCAGGGAAGGGGCAGTCACAGCTTCTCTGCGCACCCTGTGCCAGGGCCTGCCCATCCTCACAATAAAGAATTTTTTTCCTAATATCTGATCTAACCCAGCCCTCTGTCAGCAGAGTAAAGCAAAACAGTCACTTTACACACCAGGAAAATTAACATGGAATTCCCGGTGATTTGACAGATTTAGGTTTGATTATTAGTCAGCCCATCAGTAAGACCAAGAGCTGGAACACAGAAGCACCAGGAGTGCTTCTGTCCGCTGGAAAAGGGGAGAGAGAGAACAGGGGTTAGGGAACAAACACCTTTTTGAGAAGGAGGGAGGGGGAAACCAAGGGTTCGGAGAACATTTTCTGAAAAAGCAGAGGAAAGGCAGAGCCTCAGAAAGGAGAGAGGAGAAGGGGATTCAGCAGTGCCATGTTCAATTTGTGACTATGCTATGAATTGCCAGGACACTTTCAATGACATATGTGGCTGCTCCATCTCTTCATTTATACCACTACAAAATGTCAAAAAAAGAAAAAAAAAAAAGCAATCAGGAAGGCAATCCACACTTTCCCTGTAGAAAGCCTGGCTAAAGAAATGTGGTGAGCAAGGACCAGCCCTTTCTTCATGAAGTTATTTCAGGACCTCAGCAGGGAGGTTTGAGAGCTGTAATCCCACCAGCCCAAAAAATTAACCAGAGCACAGATTTGACTGGGCTAAATTTCTCAGAGCAGGGACACATCCAAGCTGGCATATCTTAAGTAACTGAAAACAACCCCCCAGTGAAATCCAGAAATTCCCTGCCCTAATTTTTGTGGATTTTGTACGAGAGAATAAGATTAAACTGGACCAAAAGAATATTTGTCTTCAAATGTAAAATGCCTAGCATGGGTGTAGAACATTCCATCTCCAGAACTGGCTTATTTTTAAGATTCTTAAACCAGAAATTACAGCTAATTCAGTATCGTGCACTCACACATGCATATTTTTTCTTGAAATTACAAATGCTTTCATTAAAATATGAAGATGTATCAAGTGTGAAATTGAATAAATCAATTTTAATAATAAATTCCATTTATCTCTGTTAAAACTTGATCTATGGAAACATAATGGACAATACTTCCCTCCCCCCCCATTTTCCTGTTGCTGCTTTGTAGTTACTTAGAGGCCTTAATGTAACATAGTTCTTGCAACATAGCAAGAAAAACTCCATGTATCAACATCCACATAATCTTTAATCGTTCTGATTTGTTCAGATATTTTTGATTTATCTGAAAATTGAACAGAAATGGTGGGCAGAACATACTGACACACCTAGATACCTGTAAATGGGATTTTCCCATTTCCTACTCCTGCCTCCAACCAGGAGTTGTGTCTTCTGATGACATCATGCAAGAAGGAGCAGAGCAGAAAGGGCCACATGGATTTGTCTGTGCTAAATTTTTACTTAGGAAGTGTGAGGCTGTGGAGAAAATGGGAAAATTCTGAGACCCTTCATAACACACAGTAAATCCAAATGATACAGCTGACAGCAGATCAAAAAGTTGTTCAAAGAGGGGTTCCTTTTTTCAGTCCTCAAGACCATCATTGTAAAAGTTTGGTGTGCCAGACACAGGTGGGCATCTAAGTGTTTCTGTGTCATGGTTAAGGGGCATTTTGAAATACAGATGATGTATTGCTGCAGGTGAGGAATTCTGTCAGGAACTGAAGTCTATCTTCACCCTCTAATTCATTTATTTCATTTCACTCCTGTTCCCAAAAGCCAAGTTCTGCCTTGTCACTGAAAGACTGCACAGGGATATAGCAGCCATCCTTCTTCTCTGCTCCATGGATCCTGGTAGAACTAACTGAAGTGCCCCTCTGGACTCTTATTGGGCAAGGAGGGAGCAAAGAATTAACAGCCCTGGCCAAGAAATCAGTCTGTCAGGAGGGATAATGGAAAACCATAACACTCCATCACTCCCACCAGTATGACTGGGAGCTCTTCATATCACAAATCACTGCACAACCCAGTCCTGCATTTTTGGGAACTGGTCAGCAGAGCACTGAGCCATTCAAAAAACACCCTTTTGAGCAGAGCTGGCAAATGAATCTCAGAGCACTGCCTGAGATTCAGGTGTTAGAGCTGCAGAGCCCTGCCTCTGGCTTCTGCAGGCACATCTGCTCCCTGCAGGGTACCAGGGCTCTCACAGCTCCTCTGTGACCCAGCTGGTGCCCAAGCAGTCAAGGGCTGATGCAGATGAAGATCTCTGTAGCTGTAATAGATCCTTTCCTGTTTCACCCACATACTTAAAGCAGTGTGGTTTGGAGCCTCCTCATCAATATCTGATCAATATCCACATCAAATAGATAAATCAGCCATTCAGATGCTGTAATGGGAAATCTGAGGTCAAATTAGGGGACAGGCAGCTACTACTAAAACATGTTACTTAATTACAGCATACCTTTTTACCATACTTCAGGCATTAAAATTAGTACAATTTAATGAGCATTCTATTCTCTGGTAATTTCAGTGAATGATCTGCTCCTTAGCAAAAAGTTTTAATAAAAGAACTTCAGCTTTTACCAAATAAAGGAAGACATTACATCAGATGAACAAGAACACTTTGAACTCCCTCATTGGCTATGATTAAACTCTGTTGTTTGAAAGCGAAGCCTATTTTGTGTCCCCATCTGCAGTCATGTTTCAGAAGTCAGATTGTAGTTTGTACTTAACCCATGAATCTGCCCCTAATGTTTTGTGAGGAACAGTAATGAAGGAAAACTGCTGTGTAGACTGTATTCATTACACATTTCATTTTAACTAGGTCACAGTTCGAGACCTCCCAACAGGGAACTGCTACTCTTTCACTGATCCACACATTATCACTTTTGATGGATGGTGAGTATTTTACTTTGAAATAATTTGGCTCAATTACTGCAGTTATCAGTTTCTGGATGTGGCATGCATTTGGGTTTACATTAGAATATCAAAAAAACATTGAACAGGTTTGCTTACAATGAGGAATGTACTCCTTCAACAGCACAAGGGGTTTCCTTCCAGCTATCTACTCCTTTTAACAAGAGGACTAGAAATGGATTAATCTTTGAGAAGCAATGGGTTTGAGTCTGAATAATTTTTACAAGACAAAGGTCAGGTTCCAAAATATTCTTCAAATAGAACCATCACTAGTGGCTTTGTGAGGGTGTCTACACCACAAGTCGTTGTGTTAGTGACACCCCAGTGCCACCCAAGTGACATGTTATGTCACCAGGGCAGCACAGCACACAGGGACAGCCTTCCCAGGAGTTTAGCAACATCTGCTGCAATGTCACTCATCAGAAGGATGCTCTTGATTTCTTCTGTTTCCAGAGCTGATTTATGTCCAGCTGGAGTTGACAATCATAAACACAACCAAAAAACCCCAAAAAGATTGCTCTAATGTCTCAGATAAAAAAAAAGTGCAGAAATTATAAGTGTCAAATATCAGGAGAAGAATGCAAAAATAAAGTTGTACATCCCCCTGTAGTGTCCAAATGTCCTCCTGATTTGCCCAGAAATAAGCTGCTTAAAGACTTACTGAGCCAAAGTGGTGCCTTTGTGTTTGACAGCCTGTACTTTATAGAACTTTTCCACATTTAACTCCCCTAATCATTCACAAATCTGTTTATACCACCTAATTGGCATCACTGATTTTTTTTTAAATTTGCACCTGGCACATTTGATCCAATGTTGCAAATATTTCAGATGACATTCCAATTTTGTCACTCCACCATTAACCTCCTGATGGCATAGACAATGACTTTGGGTGCACAGCATCCACAAGGGCTTGGCAGGTGTGAATTTCTGCTACCCTGATATCCCAATTTCAGTCCAACATGCTCTGGAGGTGGCATCTGAAATGATGTCAAAGCTGGAGAAATCTGTTGCTGAACTGTGAGTAAGAAAGGCAGTGACTCCATTAAAGGTTACACTTCTGCTTCTAACAAAGATTTCACATAAATTGGGCAGTCTGAGAGGAGATTAACTCTGCTTATCCATGGTTTCCCAGTCCCACTTCTGCTTTGCTGAACAGCATTTAAATGTGGCCAGGAACTTGTTTCATACAAGTTTGGGTGCTTTTCTTGCTTTGGAAGCTTCATTAGAGCTGCAAGAGGTTCAAAGATATTCCCATACCTCATGTAGCTGCAATTATTTCAACTCTGGGATATTAAACTAGATCAGAGTATTATTTCAAACCTCTCTATACATTTATATTCTAAAATACTCCCTTTTGCTTTAGGGCTGGGAACAGGCAGTGATCTGTCAGATTCTTGCGTTTGGGGAGTTATAAATAGCTGAAAAATACCTCTTGGAATGGGGACACCCTTCCAGCCATGTAGCACATTTTTATATTGCTTCCATGGAAAAAAAAAATGTCTAAAACCAAATAAAGCAATTTTATTTGAATAACTCATTTTTTAATCCTATTGCTGATATCACACAGAAATGCTTCTAAGCAATTTATGTTCTATTCTGACCCAGGGAGTTTGGAAAAGCCCATCTGTCTGTGTCATCCTGCCTCAGAGCCACATAGAGGAAAAACCCAGGATCAGCTTGGCCCCTCAAAAGCTGCACATTTTTCCTTGTGCTCTATCCAGTGCAG
Source organism: Anomalospiza imberbis (assembly GCF_031753505.1). Taxonomy (NCBI): domain Eukaryota; kingdom Metazoa; phylum Chordata; class Aves; order Passeriformes; family Viduidae; genus Anomalospiza; species Anomalospiza imberbis. Next base: position 5,485,906 of record NC_089687.1, read on the forward strand.
CTTTAAATGAGCCACGTTGATGGTGCTTCGTCCATCTCAATAACTAGGTTATTTCCCTAAAATGTATCAGTTCTTGATATTCAGCCAAGTTTCTTACCCATCATTTCACAGTCCCATTACTCCTACTTATATTCCCATTTATTATTGTAAATAAGTTCCCTTTCAATTATTATAATGATTAGGCTACCTTATTGCACATCAGTTAAGCAACTACTATGACCGCCTATCCAAAAAATTGTTACCACGTTAGCAAATGATTTTAAAGCTCTGTCTTTAAGGAGTGAGGAAAGCAATTCCTGCTTCTATCCTGGTATAAAACTATAATCTGAAGGCTGACACAGAGGTCTGGAAGGGAAGCATTCCCCTTTTTTCATGGGAGTCTGGTTGAAAAATGTGTTTGAAATGAGAACCTTTTTGTGGTTTCAAAATTTAAAGTAAAATCATTAAGAATTTAAAATTTAACTTCAATAAAAATATTTATTTGAATAAATTTGGTAAATTGAAAAATGGTACAAAAAACAAAAGGCTGGAAGTGTTTTTCTTATTGGCAGTACAATTTTCTTACTGAAACGGCCACTTCCAATGTAATTTTAACTTCCATTGTGATGTTTCCAACGGTTTTAATCTGACATAGTGAGCTCACATTACATCTGAGGTAGTTAGCTATTCATTAGACAGCTGAAATACCCAACTCCCACTCCTTAATAACACTTCCCTTTCCTGTGCCTCCTGCTAATATATGTCTGTAGGAATATTTATCTTGCAATCTTTTCATTCTTTTCACCAAAGGCAGTCACTGAAAATCAAAGAAGAATGTGTCATATTTTACAGCATAAGCACAATCAATTTGTGTATATTGGAGCGTAGATGTGAAATAATGTTAATTATACCAGCTAAAATCCAGAGAGAGCACTTCCTTTTATAGCAAAGTACCTTCTAAATTAAACAAATGTGAAAGCCTGGTAAAGCAAAACTATGGCCCTCATTACTGGTTATGGCACATTATAAATATAAAAGCTTTTCATGCCATAAATTGCAGATTCTTAAATATGAAGTACTAGCTTAAAACTAAATATGCAGAAAATCCTTTTAGGGCAAAGTAAAAAGGGATATTTTTTTTTTTGATTGGGGAACTATATACATCATTTATGTTATTTTGCATTCTACCTAACAAAAAAAAAAAAAAAAGATTTTTCAGACTTCTCAAAAATTTACACTAATCTATATTATCCCAGCAATATTATCACCAAGGAAATGGCACCATTTGTCTGTTGGCTTTAATGACTTTCATCATAGGAGCCCATAGCTAAGTCTTGGGCATGAGTAGCCCTACCAGGATCTGGGGTTTTGATAGTCTTCAGCAGTCTAGTTGTCCCCAGGCATCCAGTGCCTGCTGAATAGAACCCAACATCTGCTCTGAGAACAACGTGATGGGATGAACACTCTGAAAGCAGAGAACGTCCTTCAGCATCACCCAGCTCTTCATAGGGTCAAGCCTACCACGGAATAATTCCTAGTAGCAAAGAAAGAAGGAGCCTGGAGTGTCATGCCAACAAATCAAATCATTTGGTGGCAAAGCTGTGGTGGAAAACCTTCAGGAAAGACCACAAAAACCACTGAATAAATATAAAGGTAAAGTGCAGCTTGGTGGAGAGGAAGTGCAGGATATGAGTTACTACTAGGAAGTAGTTGCTTACATATGTCTATACCCCCTTCTGCCCCTCTATTAGGATTTACCAACAGAAATTATTCCTATAGAAGCTCACTGCCATATCCAAACACTCGGGAGTGTTTTATAATTACTGGATAAAGAGCATAACTCGAGCCATGACTTTGTGCCAGGACAAGAACTTGCTTCCCCCCTTGGAAAACTATCTAAGCACACAGACTGGGGAGGGAAGGAAGCCCTTTCCATCCAGTCTGCCCATTGCTGCAGACTATCAGGGAAGCAGGATGGGGACGTGCACTGTGGAGGGAGATTTAGACACAAACAGTGGTGCCTGGTTCACAAGGAACACGCAGAATTCCCTCATGCAAGAGCTGCTCTAAGCCTCCTTCAGGCATTTAGTACCACAGGCAGCTCCAAGGCTGTCCAAAGAATCATTATCACAATTACAGTTATATAAACATCACAAAAGTTTACCTGACTACATCCAATTATCCATTCAACTGATTTGAAGGTGCCTGAAAGCTCTAATTTAGGCACGGTGCAGGTTCGTTATGTGCTATGCAATCTATGCCATGACTTAATTGAAGGACTCAAGAGTGACTTCCAGGAGGGTTGGATTGGATCCACTGTCAGTGATTATTAAGCAATAAATAGCTCCCCTGACTGCAATGACATTTATATGCATATGCAAAAAGAACCTTCTTTACCAGACAGACATGATTAGTCTGGGTACAGCCAATCTGATGCCTGATTTCCCATCAGCCTCCTTAAACACCTCTCCTTCTAAACTGATTCTGAAGAAGGAAACTGTGGAAGCTGCTCTCATAAAATATCCTCTTCCTCCCCCACAAAGATATCCAAATGGAGCGAGTACTAGAGGTTTAAAGAGATTATCTATTTTTTATGTTGTCATTAGTTCTGATCAATCTTAGCAGCAGCATCTATGCAGTGTAATACAGGATTTATGTATCTGATTAGAAAATAGGATGAGACAGAACCATTCAATATCTTATCACTTTATGGCCAACCTAAGTTTTTCAAGATGAAAGATAAAGTCAGATGTGTTTTCTATCAGAGAAAAGGAGCTGGAGTTTAAATTTTTTACTGTGTTTTCAGCTACAAAGTTATGTATAGTTTTTTCTTTTTCTGAAGAGGAGCAAAACACAGAAATATATATGTGAAAAAGTCACAGTTTGCAAGCCATTTATTCCTCTGCATAAGAAACATTAATGGCCTGAAACAATGTGGATGTTTTTATGGCACTGTTTAAAAAATAATCTTGTTACTTAGTAGAAACATTTTATACATTCCTTTTAATGTTTTTTATTGTAGAAAATAATAAAGCTTATTATTATAAGCTTATAGTTTAGATTCCATATTAGTTAATTTCATTGAAATTTAGTTTAAACTTAATCATAGTGCCTTAAAAGAAAGCAGAATAATCCATTGTTCTTAAAGATGGAAGCTGTTGGCTTACAGGGAGAAAATATCAACAACAAATATTAAGTATATAGCTACTATATCCTTTTATATAACAGAATAAAAGAGAGTGAGAATGAGACAAGTTTATGGAGTGAGAGCACAAAGAACATGCAGAAGAGGGTCCTCTCACAGGCCTCTGTTGTGGAAACCCCCGAGGTTCCAGATGGTTCATGCAGAGGCCAAAGACTTGCAAAGTTATTAAATTTATCCTGCTCTTGCCTCACCCAGATGGGGCAGGGACGTTCCTTACAGGAAAGAATGAAAGTCCTAAATTGTTCTCCATGCTGGCTTGTGCTGATTGCTGATCCACTGAGTGTGAAAGTTGTGCTTAGGGGCAAGTTATGAGGGGGGGGAACAAACTTCATTTGAGCTGGCTTTCAGTAGAATCCCAGATTTTCACTGGAAGCCTTTACCTAACCACAGCCAGACTTGTAAAATTTGGTGATTAGTCACAGAAGAGGTTATTTGAGCACTGATTTCCCTTTGAAGAACATTGTGCTCTAAAAGCAACCAGTTAGAACCAAAATATATTTATTAAGACCTGGAGGCAGGAAACTTCTTCCCATTTGTTTTATATCAAATGTTTACCCTTTTTATCTATGCCCATTGCCATGGCAGCAGCTGGGACACAACTCCTGCTTTTCACAGGAATTCTTAGGCACTTCCAGCTAACAACTGCCACGGCGTTCCCTTGGATACAGAGCCAGAGAAACTCTTCCCCACATGTGCATGGTTCCCTCCTCCCAAGGCCAGCCAGCACTCTGCTCTAATTTTGGAGTATGAGTGCCAACAAACACCTGACACAGGTGTGGCAGCAGCTCTCTGGCCACAGAGAACAGGAGCTGGCACAGACTTTCCCAGGCATTTTCCCGCGAAGGCTGTGAGAAAATCAGAGAAAGAATGAGAAACAATTCTTTTCTCTGCTTGTTGCACCTGCTGTTGTGCACATGTAGAATGTGTCATGGAGATTTGTTTACCAAAAAGTGATTTCTTAATTAGACACTGGATGGCGTTTAAATTAATTGACCAATTAGGTCAAAGCTGTATCGGACGGGCTGTAAAGGTTACTGAGTTTCTTAATAAGTATAGTATAATATAGTATAGGATGATTTAATAGAGCAATTGATCATGCTTCTGCAATCATGGAGTCAATGCTAATTATTACCCAGCTGGGGGCCTGCGGCGACACACAGGTACATGCTGAGGGTGTCTAACCCTGTCTTTGTTCTTTTGTGGCTGTTCAGGCGCTACGACAGCCATAAAATCGGGACGTTCCTGCTGTGCCGCAGCGAGTCGCGGGCGTTCGAGGTGCACATCCGCCAGTGGGATTGTGGCGGCCACCGCTCTGCCACCGCCTGCAACTGCGGGGTAGCTGCACGAGAAGAGGGTGACACCGTGGTGCTGGACACATGCAATGGCCACTTTCAGGACAGCAGGACCCAGCTGACCATCAAAAGCACCGAGGCATCACCACAAGTCAAAATCCTGAAGTCTTACGGAGGCAGGAAAATAACAGTACGTGCGTGGATGGTTGAGCGCCCTTGTGGTGGTTGTGCTTTGAGAACACACGTTTAACATTTCTGAATTATCAATGAAGTTGCTACGAAAATATCTGAAGCCATCAGAGCGCCTCCAGCCAAATGTACTGCAAAAAGAGAGGCAGGGAAGTAGCTGGTTAAAGTGTTGGTTTAGCAAACTGTAAAACAAAACAGAAGAAATACCTCTGGAAATTTCTTGGCAACACGGCGGAGCTCTGATAGCGCTGCTTACTCTCTGCAGCACGGCAGCCCACTCCGTGTTTGCTTATGCCAGGCACTACCCAACCACATCACATAAAGCAAATTTCTTTGCAGAGCTCAAGATATAAATATGCAAGGAAAGATCACAGGTAGCAGAGTAATGGAGTTTTTGAGTGGAGCAGTAAGACACTATTAGTCAGATCCAGAGAGCCCCCAAAAGCTATGAAAATGGGCTGTAAATGTGCAACATTTGCTGTAACATAAAGCATTTTCCTAAACAAATATATGGCCACAACTTACTTTTCATAAGTATTGCTTATCCACACTAATATACTGAAATCACTAGAAAAATAAGAGCAGGCTGCACCAGGGGTTTTGGTAAGGAAAAGAGCCACAGATTATGACCAAGAAGATAATTTTATCCTAGATTTGTATCATCAAGATTTATTGCCATGAAATATTTTGGATGAAGATCAGTCCACAGCAGAGCCAGAGTGATGCAGGAAGTGCCTGTGCTTGGCTCTCCTTGTGCTCTCACTTGGAATAGACCTCAGGAAGGTAGTAATTGAAAGTCTGTTAATTATAGAATAGAGAAAAACCAGGAATCAAGCTGTCATTTCATTTTGCAACTGAATGCAATATAATTACTGTTTTATTACTAGGATAATCTTAGCAAGGAATCCCTATCCTCATTTACACCTGAGGTAAAACTCGGGGAAACAAATGAGGGCAGACTGGGGACACAATATGAATCCTGCTGTGACGTGAGTGGGAATCTACAGGAACTGTGCAGCAGTGAACAAGATCCCTGAGCACACCACCGAGCAGGGTGCATCCCAATTCTCCCAGCACTTGTCCATCATTATCCTCATGCTGCTCAGGAACTGGCTTCCACAACGTTCAAGGAGGATTGGAATGGGGTTGGGTCATGCAAAGCAGCAGCTTCCAGCAGGCAGTCACTAAATAACTCTGCAAACTGAGGTCTCAAAAAAACCTTCTTTGAAGCCTCAATTAGCAGCATTAAATCCAGCTGGGATGCGTTGCCCCAAGCAGCAGGAAGGGAAAGGGTTAGAGCCCTCCCAACTCCCAAAATAAATCTACACCTGGAAATACTAATCTGGACAGCGCAGAAGACTGAGCAGCTCATGCAGTTCTGATTGCAAGGGTTTTGCACGCAGTCCTCTAGAAAAAGCCTGAAGTAATGGGGAGCTAAAATGGGCAGAATTAAAATTTAGTGAAGCCAAACTCTGAGTAAACTCTGGATTCAAGCACAAGAATAAAAATATGAGCTTGTTACACCTTCACAGATATGAGTAGATTTGATGGGGAGGAACTTCAAAGGGACCAGGAAATCCCCACCCAAAGTAAAGGATAACAAAGGACATTATTTGGATGAATAAATTATATTTAGGCTGGGGCCACTTAAAAAAGGAAAATAGTTCTTTTGAAATTATTATAATGAGATGTTTGCAACTCTAATGTATTTTTTAAGATTAACTGAAAATGTTTAATTTTGGATAAAAAGAAAGTACTAATGCTACTTATCAGGGTAGTATGTTTCTACTCCTTCTCCAGGCCCAGATAATTTTCAAATAGTTTTTTAACCTGTAAAAATACAGCAAATAAAAAAAACAGTTGAACAGATATTTTCTTTTTGCTTTTTTCTTCCTTTTATTATTTGGTTAGTAAACCAATCTGAAAAATCCATTATCCACACAGTTACTTCTTGTTTTGAACCCTGCCAGGTTGTTTTTTTTTCCTTTTAAAGGTCAGTGTAAGACTACCACTAGTCCTTTAATGAAAAAATTGCTTTATCCACTTTAAAACACAATCATTTTCTGGATAATCCAGCCTTGGAAAATGAAACAATTGTTCAGAAGGAAGAAAGATATTTTTGAATCCTGACAGTTTTTCTAAAAAAAGTTATTATTATAAAATTATTAATATAAAAGACACAAGGGTGGCCTTATTGTCATGGAAGTCACTTCAAAAATTAGCTGGTAACTTACCACTGAGAAAACTTCAATGTATGCAAATATTAATTTAAGAAGAAAGTACTCATGCAGTTATATATTTATGTAATGCTATCAGATATTAATGCCATGGAATCTGAAAGCAAGCTAAATAATAGCACAAATAAATATTTATAGTGTTTCTAAGTGATCTTAAATTACCTCTGCCGTCGCTAACGTCCTGCTTTGAAATTTTCGCTTATGGAAAGAGACCTTTTTTATTGCATAAAAAGCTTGGTAAGAGCTTCAATTCACTGGGGCTTTTTTTTTTTTTTTTTTCCCCTGCCTCTTCAGATCCTGTTCCCTTCGGGAGCATTTGTTCGAGCGGACCTGAGCGAGTGGGGAATGGGTGTGACAGTGAGGACACCAGGCAGGGACTTCAACAGCACCCGGGGCTTGTGTGGCCTCTTTGATGGGATGGCTCACAACGATCTCAACAACGTGCCCGAGGAAGACTTCATAGAGGAGTGGAGGTACAAAGCCACAGAGATGCTCCTAGCAGTGTTCCACATGGCCTTGATGGGTTTATTTCAATACAGACTCCCCTAATGGCCTGACAGAGAGATCTCCTTAAGCTAAGGGAGAAGCCTGAAGACCCGTCTCCATCCCAGCAGCACAAGGGCTTAATTTTCAGTCATCACAAAACACATCAGCGGTTACCAAGAGAGAAGTTTTATATCCACAAGTGATGCCATGTTAACAGCTGTGTTAAGATCTCTCTCAGCTATTAAAAAAATGCAGTTCTCACCTACACTTGAAAATGTAGGTAGCTGACGATAGGGATTAATTAAAGGTTTCGTATTTCTCTTGTTCTTTTATTCCTGAACGCTAATTACAATATGTGAGTATAGATTAAATGCTACATTTTGACAAAGGCTGGTAATATATGTACCATGCTAAAACCTAATATCAACTCTACTAATGATGACAGTGAGCTCTGAAAACTTGTACTTTCTGGGACAGATGGTCTGGAAACAGAGCCAGGAGTCTGACTCTGACATCTCCCTGTCTCAGTCCCTGTCCCTATCCCTACTTCTGTCTCTATCCCTATCCCACATTTTAATTTCTGTTGCTGAGCTTCAAACATAGGTGTTACTAAAACCAAAATGGGTTTGCTTGTGTAGCCTGGTTTGTGAAGTAAGGAAAAAGAAGGCAAAATACTATAACATTGCACTTCATCTGTACACGGGAGCCCAGCACAATCCTATAGGAACAATGAATTTTTAGACTTCTTACACTTCAGAAAATAAACAAGCACCTCTGCCATATTCTAGTTCTAGTCAGTGGGCCTAAGTAATGGCTATTTAATGTCTATTTTGGCCTGTCATTATCAATTCTACTATTTTAAATTCAACAGCCATCATCAACATCCTAATAAAGGGGTTATCAGTCAGAGATTGCTTCTGGGAAGGCAAATGGAGAAATAGCTTGGTGCAAGAACCAACCAATAACTCACTACCCAAAAAAAGGGCTAAAAGGTCCTTAGGAGAACTTGCTCAAAGCAATTTTGTTGAAAAAGCTGAAGCCAAAATTCAGTGCAAAGGAATTTAGTTATGAAACACTGAGGAGTTTTCTAGGGCTGTGTGATGGAAATTCTTCAGATAAGGCAGCATCTCCTGCTAAGTGAGAAGGGCAAGAGGGGTGGTGAGTTTCATCTTGCACTACTCCCCAGGATGGATTCTCAAGGACCCCTCGGAACCTAGTTAAAAAACCAAGCCAATGAAGAAACTAAGGTCACCTCCAGAGGAGACTGGATCATTCTCTGATCCACTCACAGCGAAACAGCCCAAAAAAACCAAAAAAAACCCCAAAAAGCTAGAGGGTGACTTTACTGCTGTTGTTTTCAATTTCATTTTAAATAACCCTGAAAGCTTGCTAGGTTTTCTCCAGTACCTGAAGCTAGTCTGAGTGCCCACCATCTGGCAGTTCAGAGCTTTCCCTGGCTCCCACCTCTCTCAAGCAGCTGCAGGGCCCTGCATGCACAGATCAGTTTTACACACCAGCTTTCCAACACAACTTTTAAACAATAAAACATCAGAGATTCCCAGCCACTAAATAGCAACCAGAGAAGAGATGAATTTTCAAACATGTGATTTAAGTAGGCAAAATAAAATCTTCAAACATTTAAAAATATACCAAGAAACCAGTAGAAATGCTGTTAAATTCTGGACACTTTCTCTATAATAACATCCAACTCAATTAGATGAAAAAAACTTTTTTTTTAGTTCTTCCTGGATAATAGTGGGTGGCTCAAATGAATGATAGTTTGGTCATCTCATGCAGGGGACAGAGGGCACATCTGAGCTCACTGAGGAGCTGCTGGTATGTACCTGGCTGTGAGGAAGGATGGGGTTTCCATTCTTTCCACACCATACATCCCTGTTCCATGGACAGGGGCTGACCAAAAGAAGGTAATTGGTTTCATGTAGGATTAACAGAGGATTTTTTTTTCAATAAAATATCAAGGCAAAAGAGTTTCATTTTAGTGAAATTTTCACTGGTGCATTAAGTTTCTGTCCTGATTCTGCACCAGTTTATGTGGTTGATTTATTTTTTATTAAATAAATAATATTTACAATAGCCTCTAGTTTATGTAGTATTATATCAAAGGAGGATCTTATTCTGCTGCCTTAGTCTAGGTTTAAATTTACATGATGCTGAGTCAGGGAAGCTTCAGGGGCAGATAACCCCTCTATTAGAACTAGAGGAATGGAACGTGAAGGACACTCATTCAGACACTGAAATGTTTTATCCAAAGGACAAGTGTCAGTCATCAAAAATGTTTGATTTTCCTAGACTTCAGGGAAGTTCAGAACAGCTTGTGCATTTCCATGAGCATGAAAACCACCCTTTTGTCTCATACTGTCTCCTGCTGAGCCCACACTTTGGGCAAAACAGTTCCATAAATGTTTGTGCTCATGTTTCAGAAGGATAAATAGGTTCATTTTGACAGTGTCACTGAGATGTTCTATTTAAAAGTTATGATTGTGCCAATGATCAAAATGGTTATATCAAATATGCCATTTAAAATGTATTTCTAACAAATTGGATAAAGGCAATTACAGTTTCCAACAACATTATCTAGTGTTTGGCTCCAATATGTTGGCAAATGCTTTCACTTTCCTGAAACCCCAACGTTCTGGCTGCAAGACAAAATTAATGCCAAAATAATTTTAATTTTTGGTGCTATTTCAAATTTGTCCGGTAATGACATGCTGCCAAATGTTGGGACAAGAAACATATCCTTTCCCATGAAGCTCTAGGATTCCTCTTGTGCTGCACAAATAAGATCAAAATGGTCTTTGATATGAGATATGAGATAGAGATATGAGATTTCTGAAGAAACTTCATTCATGGCTGTTTATTCAAACTGAAGTCTCTAGAAGTTCGTCCATCATTAAGGGCTAAATTTAAAAGGGGGAAGAGAATCATCTCAGCTTATATGATAGCCTAGCCCTATGATCAATAGAGAACTGCTTTCTGTTGAAAGAAAGAGTCAAAGAAAACTCTAGTAGAAGAAAAGAATGAAATGAAGCATGCAAAAAAAAAAGTGCGGGGAAGACATTTAAAATAAAAAAGTTAGCAATATACATGTTAGACAGCAGATCAGGCACACAGATAAAGATGATTTTCATAATATAGGATTTGAAACAAATACGACTTGTTTGACATTCTCCAAGAGTGAACTGTGTCACTCAGGGACAAATCCAAGGCCTTACTTCATGTATAATACAAAGGGTAACCTGCACCTCAGAGAAAGTCCTGCAAAGAGAAGTCAAACAGTTAGACAGTGCTCCAGCAAACCACTTAAACATCTGGTATAAAAAGTCTCCATGAAGTGCTGGAAAACACACAGGACAGCTCAAGAAGGGCAGTGCAAAAGTGACTAAATAAAACAGAGGTTAAACTTAAGAGTTTTCTCAAGTACTTTTGTAGATTGGGAATTTATGCTTACCCTACCCTCAATGAAAGTTTCCTTGTATGACAGACTAATTTGTTGGAAGTTTTCTCCTTCTAATCCCTTCCTATTTCAAAATCAGAATTCCTCCAGGGAAGAGTTTCTTTGACAAGACTCCAGCACCCTCTGAGAGGAAGCAAAGGAAAAGTTTCTGCAGATGCCAGAAGGGGAGCACCAAGCCTGTCCCCATGGTAAACACAAAAAATGCCTTTCAGACTCCTTCCCCTGAGCCCTCTGGTTGCCATCATGACCACGTGGACCACAGCTCTGCAATCCCATATCTGGATGTTACATCTGAGTTTGTCGCTCATGCAGAAGCAGAGTCAACTTTGAGAAAAGATGCTAAACCACCGACCAAGACTTTTGGTCAAAGATATTTTTCTAAATCAGTCCAAAAGCGAAGAAGCCCCGAGGTCCCACTAAAGCCCCTCCCACACAATGTTTCCATGAATAGCAACAGTTCCATTGACTCTACCAAGCCAGCAGGAGACCTAAGGAAAGCAAAGAGGCAAGACAAGTATTTTAAATATTCATCTTTTCACCCATTGCATGGCCCCACCCAGAGACACTCAGAGAACTTTGCATATTTTTTCCCTGAGGACTACTTTGAAGGGATTCGGATGAAATTTCCACTGTCATGGCCCACTCCCAATGGCCTGACTGCCGCCAAAGCTCAGGAGATTTGCCACCAAATTCTTGCAAATTCCACCATTGGCTTGGCATGTAAAGGCCTCCTGGCAAAATACCTGGATGAAGCTATTGATATTTGCCTATTGGACCTGCAGCTCAAAGATGATGTGGCTTGGGCGAGGGCACTGATAGCCCTTTTGGAGAATGAATGTGAAAGGAGAGTGCTGGAGAGCAGGAAGGGAGAGTTCCCTGTTGGAAACCAGCCATCTGCTTCCCGGGAGGAGATCCTCACTGCTCTCCAGTGTCCCGCACTCTGTAACGGCCACGGACACTGCACGGAGCTGGGCTGCCAGTGCCTTGGAGGCCACAGCTCCTACGACTGCAGCATTGCCAAAAGTGAGTAAAGCATTCTTTCTGTATTGGCATTATTAGGTAGAACATCTGCACGGAGTTGTCTGCTCTTCAAGCAGCGCTACCAGTAAGGTATTTGATGAATTAGTAATCAGGTTTTGACCTTGAAGAGCCAATCAAAATATCTGGTTGGCTGGTCCTTCACTTTTTTTGCCTCAGTAACTTTTTAAAAATGGATTTTACAAGCCCCTTAGCAAATTGGTTTTGCAGAAGTGATTTTCTTTACGTCTGATCTATCACTGGCATGCTGACAAGCAGGCTTCTCACAAAAAAGAGGAGCGTCCTGCTCACCTTGTGGTCAATATTCATGTAAACAGTGTAGAGATATGTCTTTCTGCTTTTTTTACCTGGTCAAGAGAAAATAAAGTTTGAACCTTAATTTCAAACACTATACTCGCAACAAAACAAAATTAAAAGTGACAAAATGAACAAGTAACCCTGCCAAAGCCATCAAATAGGGTCAGTCTAGGGTCAGTCACCATGGCTTAGCTGAGACATCCAAATCTACAGTCAGTCCCAGGAGCCCAGTGGCACATCTAACACCCCAATGCATTTATTATCAGGGATGGGATCACCCATATTCTTCACATTAAACATGACTTCAGTGCATGGGTTTAAAGCAGTTAAAATATATCCTGACATCCTTTTTTTTTTTTTTTTTGTTAATGACAGGCTAAAATTTGCAGAATAACTTCCCAAATATGGAAGAATTAGTTCTCTTTCACACAGAGAGTAACTGGCACCAGGGACTGAAAAGTGAGTTGAGCAATTTTGAAGCAATTGTCCAATATACAATTCAATGTTTAACTTATTTCTCTGTGATACAGAGGGGTTAGGGGGCTTGCTTAAGCCAAATCTTAGAATTTTATTTTGCTATGGCTGAAATCTCTCAGATTAGAGGAAAATATCTTCAGTGTGACCTTTCAAGTAAAAGCTAATGGCACCTTGTCTTCTTGCTGTGGCATCAAATATAAACAAGGACAGAGAACAGAGCTCAGCCTGCGATTGCACAGGGAGGTGAGGACTGGAAAACAAACACACATCAGCTGTGGCAAACACCCCCAAAGTCATTGCCTTCCTCTGCCCTGACTGCTTTTTCTGTCTCTTGCTGCCTTTTCCTTGTTCATTTTCAATGCTCAGCTGGACAGTGTGCTGGGTCATCTTGTCTAGACAATGATTTTTCCTGAGTTGGAGAAAAGTTGAGAATAAAAAAACCCAGAAAAATTAAAGCCAGGTAACAACTGGCTTGCTTAGTTTTCAGGATGTTCTCCCTTGTATTTAGTATAAATGCAGAGAAGTTAGGAGAAAACTTCACACAATAAATTCATTTCAACATTAACTGTGGAGAGGAAAAAGTACTGCCACTGTCTAGAGTGAATCAATGGAATGAGCTGCAAGGAGGTCCATTATTGAAGATTATTTGATAATCCATTTATTAGTGATTTAGAATATTTTTTTATGTATACAAAAATAGAGAAGCTCTTATATATATTTATATATATATATATATATATATATATATATAAATACCTGATCTTGTGAATGAAATATAAAGCAGATCTATGCATACAGCCAGAGGTCGTATCCCCTACAAGGAGAAATAAAATCTTAGCTCTGGCATGCCAATCACCCTGACATTATAATACTAAGAAAAGGTCATCTAGATAATTTGGTAGAGTCAATCAAGACAAGCCTCCATGGGAGCATCACCTTTAGCTGTTCTTGAGTTCTGAATTTCATTCAGAATCTATTTAAGGATATTTGCTTGTTTTCACATTTCACATGCAGAAATGTTCTACACAGACAGCATGGGATCATTCAGGTTGGAAAGGATCTGGGAGATCACAGAATCCAACCCTTAACCCAGCACTGCCATCTTCACCACTAAACCATGTCCCCAATGTCATATCTGAGGTATTTTTTTGAACACTTACAGGCATGGTGGCTCCACCACTTCCTTGGGCTGCCTGTTCCAATGCCTGACCAGCTTTCCAGTGAACACATTTCCTTAATATCCAATTTAAACACCTCTTGGTGATGACAGCAGCAAGATCCTCTTGTCCTATTGCTTTTTACTTGGGAGAAGAGACCAAACCCCACCAAGTATAATCTCCTTTCAGGTAGTGCAGAGAGCAATAAAGTCCCCCCTGAGCCTCCTTTTGTCCAGGCTAAACCCCCGCCCAGGGCTGTTCCCCGACATACCCCAAGGTACACGTGTGATGGGACACCTCTTTTCAGGGAAAAGCCCAGCAGCACCACACAGCAACAACCAAGCTCTGCAATGTCACTTCAGAGGACTGGAGGTGCTCAGAACCAAGGTCCTGCTGATGTCACTAAAGCCTGACTTTTATACCAGAATAGGTTATTAGAGATGAAGATTAAGATCAGTCTCAGAAATAAAGCTGTGTGCTCCAACCAGAACAGCTTGAGTCCCATCCCTGGGAGCTCAGGAGTCCTGGCCTGGCAGGCAGAGCCCAGGAAATCAGCACAGGCAGGATAAGCCCCTGGGCTTTGTGACTAATGAGCAGAGGTTCTGTAGGAAGGGAAAGAAAGGAGGAGAAATTAAGAATTGAATTAGGTTCCTGCAGGACATATAAAAGTGTTGTGTCTTTCACTTTCTTTTCAAAAAGTCAGGACAGAAGAATCAGGAGAATTAGTGTTGATCTCAGAAATGCTGAGTTTTAAGTGCTATTGCTAGGGAAAAGTTATTTTCTGGGAGAAGCTGCATGACTAATGAAGGAGAAGGTAACTCCTTTTGCTGGCTATATATTTTCCCATCAGTTCCAAAACAAATCTCTGTCTAATTTTCTCAGGCTGGAATTATAGATGTGAATTAAAACTCCCCCAAGATCAAGGAGGCTATCAACAAAATTCAAATACATTTTCCAAGGTCACCCAACCCCAGCTATGCTGCCAATACAGAACAATATATTCTGCCACTGGTTTTGGCCAGCAAACACACACAAAAAATGGTCCTGCAGTATTTTTAGGAATCAGAATACAGGCCACGATATATTTGAAGTGATTTTAAATGAAAACAGAAATAAAGAGAGAAGATGTGGAGTGTGGCTTGCAGACAAGTTCACTCCTCTGCTCTGCCTGACTCCAACAGGAGCAGTCCAGGTGGCCAGAGCTATAATTAGCCTCACATGAAAATCGCTATTTGGAGTTGAAAGGCACCTCTGAAACTTGGCAGCACTCCAGAAGCTTCGAATTTCTTAATGTTGCTTAACATTTCATAACCCCCACCCCCTCCAACACCTGTATAAGGTGCTTAAAATGTCATTACCACCTGTAATTAAAGGCAGAATCCAATTACAGCAGATAGCAAATCAGGTTGGTGCTTACCATTTGTATATATTGACCATGTTGCTTATTAAAAAAAATCAGGACTAGTAAAGCACACATAGA
Source organism: Anomalospiza imberbis (assembly GCF_031753505.1). NCBI lineage: Eukaryota > Metazoa > Chordata > Aves > Passeriformes > Viduidae > Anomalospiza > Anomalospiza imberbis. The sequence goes on from NC_089687.1 coordinate 5,501,218, forward strand.
GTAATGTAATATGCAGATTGTATGAAGCTCTAAAGAGCAATTACAAGATATAAGGTAATGAGGAATAATAACGACAAATTAGTTTCAGTGAAGTAATGACACTTCAAGTTTGAATTTCTACGTGGAAAGTTCTGGGGAGAAAAAAGTTAACCAGCAAAGAAATCAAAGCAAACAAAAAATGATGGTGGGAAGGTGAGAAAGGGACACTCACCTACCACACTTACAGAGATGCCATTTTCATATTAATACATTTCAGTGGTGTTATTGAGAGGGACCGTGAACCCAAGTGCATTTTCAGAGCTGTGAACCACAACCACACAGGTTCCCCAGACCCATCTGCCACAGCAGCTACGTCGATTACACCCTGTTATTTTTAGAGTGGTTATATGGACCTTTCTGTATTCAGCAGTCTGCTTTGGGTCCTGCTCATGTGCTGTAATTAAATAATATGAATTAAAGCATGCAATATTTTAAAAATATATTTATATTAATATATTTATAATCAGCAAAAGTATGAGGTCAACTATTTCAGTTCCTCAGGCTGGGTCTTCCAATGGAAAATGTCTCTCCTCCTTCATCTCATTCCTGATATAAGAAAAAGCTCAGAGTTTTGGTCAGACCAAGAATGTAAGGTCAGATACATATTATAGAAATCTCACTGTTTATGTAATTGTGATTAATGTTTAAGCTTAATTCTCATTTTCAAAGACAAAGCACGAGGAAGACATTGAAAGAAAATACTTAAGTTTATTTCAGGATCCCCAGGTGAAAGGGGACAGAGTATTTCAGTTGTCTGCATCAAACTCCAATCTGCTTTGGAGACTTTGTGTGGGAGCATACTGACTGAAGTAAATACTTTTCTCCCACCTGAATCAATTCAATGATCTTAAAATTCCAAATCATAATGGCTATGTAAGGGCTGTTAGGAAGTCAAGTAAATGAATACTTTTTGGCATTTTCAATATGTGTTTTACTGATGTGATGCAGAGGGTGTATCAAGGTGTATCGGCTCAACAGATGCTGTCCTTGCGTAAATTAAAATAAATAAATTAAAATATTATACAAAGTAAAAAATGCATCTTAGACTTTTCAACAGAAATATAGTCCATTTCCTAAATCCCCAGTATATCTACAATGAAAGATATTGCTCATTGTGTGTAAGGCTGGTGTTCTCTGTGGCTGGGACCAACTTGTGGTGACGAGACCTTCAAGGGAGAATTCCATTTAATAGCACCACAAGGGCCCCAGAAACAGAGTTACCAGAAACTGTGACCCTTTCCACAGGAATTGATCTTTTTTTTTTCAAATCACTTGGGCTTGTAAACAGAGAAAAAACAACCAAGCTTTTTGCTAATATGGCAAACATGTTCTATGGCAGAGAAGATGCAGTACACTTAAGCAATTCCATTGATTTTTCAAAATTGGATTTCATAAGAGTCAAATGTGCTTGTGAGAACAGCAAAAACCATGCTTACTGTTTTAAACTTTTCTCACCAAACAGAGTACTATTGCTATAAAAAATGTTAAATTGCATTATTCCTTAAAAAGCCCTTCTTCTTTTCAAATAGTAAGTCATTGGGCTTAATTCTACTCTTCATTATAACAATTCCATTGACTTTGGTGGACATAGTATTAACAAAATCACACTTCCTGTCACTTTGATGAAGTTACACTATCAAGACAAAAATCAGGTCTCTTTTTCACAAATGTTCTTTTGTTTTTCCCTTTTTCTCATACTAATTGTTGACTTTTGTATTCCACAATGCTGAATTTTCCTGTCTATCCAGCTGAGGGAGGTTTGAGACTTTCCACTGCCTGCAGCCTTCCCATTCCCTCTCATGTTTAAGGGTTCACTTGACAGCTGATGGGTGTGAGGCAGTGCTCTTGTACTAAAGTTTAGAAGCTGGGGCATCTGTTTCTATGAAATACATTTTTCTTCAGTAATGAATCCTGTAAGGCAGGGAACATTTCAAGCAGATCCCTATGCAGCACTGCAGCATAAACCACACTTTAATACACAGCTCCCCTCCCACTGGGACCGTGTTCTTTACACTGGGCTTAAAGATATTAAGGATATATTCTTATTACCTTTAAGCTGACATTAAAGAAGTCTCACTAAGATATCAATACTCCATAAAAGAGGTTCTGTAAAGCTTGAAAATGAAAATTTTTCTTTTGAGACCTGTTATCTCCACTTACTATGATTTTTTTTTTCCCTCAGCTTACCAGTATTAGAAAGTAGATAAAGAATAAATATGAAGATACATATTATGCAATTTAAGATTACATTGCGTTCAGTTAGTCAGCTTTTTCCTAGTTATAACAATTTACTACTGAAAGAAAACTGGGGAAAATATATTTTAAATGTTTATTTGCAAAGCACACTTTCCTTCTCCCAGCCATCTGCATAGGAGTGGTCCTCAGCATCCCTGAGGCCCTGGCACAGGTTGCCCAGAAAAGCCGTGGCTCTCCCATCCCTGGAAGTGTTCAGGGCCAGGCTGGATGAAACTTGGAGCATTCTATATGAAGAAAATTATTCTATAGTGTCTTCAGGTCCAGGCCATAAAAATTTACACAAATACATTCTTCTCAGGCTAAAAACAGAGCCAGTATCAGCAGACATAACTTTAAAAGGTATAATGATTGAATATCAAGCTTTGAGATTACTTGTCAAAACACCGATTTTTGAACAGAGGACTTGTCACCTTTTGAAAATAGCACTCTTGTTCTTTTAGGGGAATGAACTCCTCCAACCACAAAAGTTTTAGTAAGAACTACAAAATTTACAAAAGAAAACCAGCTTACAATCAAAAGAGAAAAAAAGCACAAACTTTAACTACCACCGATGCATCCTCACTGACACCCACATACTCTGCTCAGAGAAACATTTTTCTCAGTCACATCAAACATCTTTGTGGGCAATTCTCAGGGATTGGGAGCTTCTTGCTAGTTTTGAAGCCGTTCTTCTTTTCACAGCAGTTTTACTTTAGTTTTTGCTGGTGCAGATGCAATAAACAAGCATCTGGAATGGCAAACATCAATACCAGCTTTAATCTACTGGTTTAAGTCCCAGTTCTCTCCATTCGAGGCACAGACCTAGCTGAGCAGGAGGAGGACTATTAGTTTTATAGTTACAAGGTCAGTAGAAAATGAATTTTAAAAGGATATCAAATCTTGGTGATAAGGGACATGGAAGGTTGCATGCCCAGTGATCCATTCTATTCCCTGCAAACCAGGTCAGGGAGATCAGTCTTTTCTGCAGATTAGTTTATTTGCTTTAATGCAAAATGAAAACAGTGAAAACAGTCCAGTGAAACATGTAGCTAAACAAAACCATTTTCCAAAGAACACAGAATTAAATTGCTGGAGAAGTTTAAAAGGAATTATAGGCCTCATTCAAACTGACCAAAGCCAGACACCCTAGAAGCACACCTATAACTTCTTTACATCAGGCTGTTTACAGGTACCACAGGAAATTTCAACCTTAAATCTTGTTAAATCCAAAAGAAAAGAAAAAGCCCTGAAAAAACAACCTCCTTCTCCAAATACTCACCATGCACATACAAGATACACAACAGTTTATTAACTAGAATAAAAACTTGCAAACCATTCAAAGGTCTGATTTAAGCTGACCAAAACAAAAAATCAGAGCAAACCTTTAAGGCCTTGACATCATATTTTATGTTGCATAAAGACCCCACAATCCACCAGAACATTCAATGAATTGTGACCAAAACCCCGAGTGTAATAACCAGATTTAATCTAATTCAGTAACTTAAACTGGGAAAATTACTAAAACCAACTAATTGTGCACTAGAGTGGACATACGGACCAAGGTGACACCACGATGACACAAATCCTTTTTGTGGCATAACTGCACTCACTCTTAGGAAGCCTCAAGATGCTGCCAAGGGTTCTTCCCTAAAGTGACATTGAGGGACAAAAACTGAGACCTGCTTCGGTGTGCCAGTGATCACCATGAATGCACAACCAGAACCTTACATGAGGTCACCTCTTCAGGCCATCTGGAAAAGAAGAAATATTCTGTAATCAACAGCAGAATCCTCTTCTTTACTATAGCTGAAGTACATTGCTAGTAAGCCTTTTAAAAATAGAAGGATTAAATAAACTTAAAATGTCATAGTGAGATTTCTAAAGCAAAAAATAATCTACCATATTGTTGCAGCACATGGATGCTTGCAGTGTGAAATTGAGCCAGGCCATTTCTCACATGCAGGGAGTTCTTGCAAAATGTTTTTTCCCCATGCTCTCTCAGGGCTCATTTCTGCAATCCATACCAGAGACCCTCAAAGCAGAAAACCAGATTCACTCCATGCCAGCAATAGGTCACAGATCTAGAGTCTGGTACTATGGAAACAGAGTTGTTTAGGTTGGAAAAAAATCTCTGAGGTCTGTGAGTCCAACTGTTAATCCAGCACTGCCAAGCCCAGCACTAAACCATGTCCCCAGGTGCCACATCTACACAGCTTTTAAATACCCCCACGGATGGGGGTAGTCTGGAAAGCCCATTCCAGTGCTTGACCACCCTTTCAGTGCAGAAAGTTTCCATAATATCCCATCTAAACCTCCCCTGTATGACATTCACATTCTCTGGACAGAGAGACATAATTCTGTCTCTCAGGATTTCTTGGAGAAGCACAGAGAGAAGAAGAGAAAACAATTTTTATCTCTGCTCCTTTGTTTTCCCCATGTGGAATGTGGTATGGAGATTGTTTACCTGAAGTGATTGCTGGGTTGGATCCTGGTGAAGGTTGTTTGGGTTCAGTGACCAATTGGATCCAGCTGTGGCTCGAGCTCTCGGCAGAGAGTCACGAGTTTGTTAGTAGTTAGGGAAGTAAGAATTATGTAGAATAGTATAGTATCTCTTTAAATAGTATATTAATGTAATATAATATAGTTTTAATAAAACTATCCTTCAACCTTCTGATCTGGAGCCAGACATCATAATTTCTTCCCGCATCCAGGATTTGCCACGTTTTACTATACCCCTGCTGCAATTTGAGTCCATTTTCTCTTGTCCTGTCACTTGCTAGTTGGGAGAAGAGACCAACTCACACTTTGCACACCCTCCTTTCTGGGCGTTGTACAGAGATGGTCCCCATGAGCTTCCTTTTCTCCAGACTAGACACCCCCAGATAGTTCAGCTGCTCTGGTTCTCTGAGACCTGGGTTTGGAAGCAGGAAAAAACACAGTTTTCATTTAGAAGCCAGGGAGGCCACTGATGTGCAAGACTTCTGGCAAAGAACATATGGCTGCTGATAGTTTTTCTTAGGGAGGATTGTCAAATGAGCTTTGGGTCATGGATAGCACAAATCCCAGGATAATGCATTTGATGATTGTGCCTATGATTACCAAAATAACATTATCTACAAAAGAAATACAATACTTATGCAAACATTTGAATGGAGGCAGACTCAGACTTGCTCTGTCCAAGGTGTAGAGAAAACTGAGCATCAGTTTGCTCTGATACAGAACCCTCATACCTATGGTACTTGGAGGTCCACATCCACAACATCAAGCTCTGGCATTGAGAATTGTTCAATCAGCTACCTGATTCTAAGGAAGGGACAACTGGGCATCATGTGCTATTTACTTTCTCACTTCAGTAATGATTTAACCCAACCCAGCACTTATGATCTGCTTTTCATGTCTTAGATTGCTTATTTATCATCCCCTTTAAGAAAAGCAGGGTAGTTCCTTTCCTTCTCTTTATTCAAACAAAATTCTTGCTGGTTTAAATTTCAGGTCTGCTGGTCCTACCCAAAGCCTCATGTGTAGCTTTCAAACATTGCAGAAGTTTATTTGTGCTGGGATGCTTTTCAAATCAAATGGTAAATCCAACATGAACCATTTCTATCTGTCAATAAGACTTCAATAAGTGTAGTTTTGCAATATTCTTGATTTTTGCAATATTCTTGACGCAAAATCAAGTCTTCATTTTCCTTCTACAACTGTGCATATTATTTACATAATACATTGCAAAAAATACCTGTAAACCCAACCATGTATTTATGGGGGGGGGGGGGTTCAATCTATTATTTAGCCTGTGCTCATTGTCAGGTTTGATTCGGGTAAATGATTACAGAATGAAACCATCAGCAACTCTGAATATACTGTTATTTCCTGGAAATTCCTACTGGAGATGGGAGGAGAAGGAAGGGAAGGCAGGGGAGGTGTGCCTTGAGGACAAGCATTGCAAACCAAAGAGGACAAATCCTTTATTCTGTCTGGAGGCCTTTGAGATTTCCACCTTCAACTCCAGACCCTCCTCTCCATTTTATCTCAAGACAGTTTCATTAAAACACAAGAAACACAAGATTTTTTTTTTTTTCCCCAACATTTCCTGCTGTTCACACTGCCCCAATGCAATGCTCTGCCAGGTGACAGTTCCTTTTTTTTTGAGTTTACTTGCTGTGGGTACAGACTGGGCACTGGAAATGCAGAGGGATATCCATGCCTGAGCCAGTGGATGTGAACACACAGCTCCTTAAATCCTTCTCCATAACTGCTGCACCCTGTCACACATCTGAGCTCCAGGTGCCACCCTGAGCTTCAGTTTTTAATTTAATAGTAAAAGTCAAAGCAAGTTTTTGGCCTGTAGGCCACACAGAGAAAAGAAGTAGGATGTTCTGCCCTGGATTTTGTTGTATTTTGACATTCACGCTCCCTAAACATAAATTATTAATGTTCAAATATATCATAATTTTTACAAGCACCTTCCAGGACTGCCTGATTACCTACAGATTTCTCTCCTCTCTTACTTGCCCCTCTACAGACATCAGACATACATGCCAGATCTCCACAACCTCAGCTTTCTCTGCATATCTGCACTTTTGCCCTCACTCTCACCTTTGTGATGTTTCCCAGCTATTTTTCATTGCTCCCGTCCTTCTTCCCTCCAGTCTTTAGCTGAACTACTTGCAGCTCTTTTGCTGAGGTTTTTCAGGCTCTCCAATATTTCCTTCTGATGTCAGCACCTCTCTGGACTTCCAACTACCCCTCCATGAATCACACCTTGATCCCTGTACCCAGCAAGAACAGGGTTTGCATGTTTGAGTGCCCTGCTGCCAACTGCCAGGAGACTTTCCAAAGCCAACAGAAGGGAGATTTCCTCTCCCTTTTTTGGTTGAAACTGGCTAAAATCAACACTAGAAGGCAGAGGGGAACCTCATTAAAACCAAATGCCTAAAATTCCTACACCCATTACATGTGACATTATTTAAAAAAAATATATATAAAAATAATCCTTGTCAATATTTATGCACTGCCTATACTGAGGTCCAAAGGCTGAACTGTAGAATCCATTTCTTTAAAAAAGAGACATTGTAATAACTTTTATTTTCCATCAGATTTAAAGCTGGTAAGACACAGATGTTTGTAGTTGTTGCCAAGTAGTGTTTGTATTAAGGAAAGGACTTTCCAGGTTCTCATGCCCTGCCAGCGAGTCTGGGGATGCACAGAGAGCTGGGAGGGGACACCAACAGGACAGCTGATCCCCACTGACCAAAGGGCTATCCCATTCCATATGGCATCACTCTCAGTACATAAACTGAGGGGAAAGCTGGGCAGGGATCGCTGCTCAGGTACTGGCTGGGCATCTCTTGGCAAGTGGTGAGCAATTGCACTGTGCATCACTTGTATATATTCTAAATATTTTATCATGATTATTATCATGACTGTATTTTCTCCCTTTTTTCTCCCATTAAACTGCCCTTAAGTCAACTCACACATTTTCTCACTCTCTCCCTTTTGATTATCTCCCTGATCCTGCCAGGAGGGGCAGTGAGCAAGTGCCTGTGTGATATTCAGTTCCTGCCTGAGGTTAAACCCTGACAAGTGTGTACAGAATGGTTTGAGAGAAATAAACATTACAGCTGATACTGTAAGTCACTGGGCAAAGCACTGGGGCTGGGTAAACTTGCCCTGACCCTAACATGGAAGTGTGGCCATAAAGGTGTAAGGAAACCCTTGGGGAAGTGCAGGGGTTTAATCAACAGAGCTGAATGCTTTCGTGGAACAGGAAGGGCTGCAAGAACTCATTCCTCTGCCCCACTCCTTCCCAGGCTCTGAGATTCTGCTTCACTCACAGAAGCCTGAAAATCTGCAGTGATAATGAAAACATTAATGCAATCCAAGCTACCTCAGTACTAGTGGGGCTAACTATTAAAATCTCATGAAAAACATAATGAAGCATTTTTATTTTTTAATTTTCATGCACTAACACAGAAGAAGGCAATTTATCAAAACCAGTCACCACATCTGACTAATAGTTTTGTACATTACAGGAATCCACCAGTAACTGATGGAAGCTGATAAGCTGTAAACGATTTCTCTTCTTGTAAATATTGCAAAGTGTCCAGCAGTGTTGGTAATACTGCTGCAATAAAATTAAAAAAAAAAAGAAAGAAAAGCTAAAAGCACTTCAGAAGTGCAGGGGGGAAAAAAGTATTTTCTTTTTTTTTCATGTTTATGTTGTTTTCCTTCCTTTTCTTCTCTGGAAAAACACGAGTCATGCGGCTCTGTTGTTGCAGGCTGTAATCTGGTGGGATGGCAGTGTTTAAACAGCATTTTCCTAATGACAGCCTAAATGTCAGAGCCCTAAAGGAGCAGCGAGGTGCTGGGGAAAGTTATCAACTCCACTCAGGGCATTTTGCCCCTCGAATCAGAGCTGAACTAAGGTACCATTAAAATATTAGGTGATGGAGAGCTGCTGTTTTAGCCAAGCTACAGCTCAGACAAAACTGATGGGCAATATTACTTCGCCAGAACTGTTGTGATGGGGCTGGGAAGGGGAAGCTAAGCAGGGATAACAACTGGGACTCCACTCTGCTGGTAAGCAACGTCCCTCCCAGGGCTGCTGGTCATGCCTCTGCTATCAAGTGTTGTTCACGAGACAAGAAGAAATTATTCTGCTTTGTGTTAATTGTCATCATAGTGGCTTCTCCTGGCCACTAGATCGACAAATAGTATAAATGAAAATATGCAGCCATGGTCCCAACTGACTGCTATTATTGATGTATGATATTGGAGCCATTCTGAGTCTTGTGCTACCCAAGAGCTGGTGCAAATATCTGCCAAATTATAATTTTGCTCAATTAAAGATGTAAATTCTGACATCCAATGGACTTGCATTTTTCCTCTGTCGAAATAACCCCAATGTGAAAGCAATGAGCAATTTTAAAAGATGAATACCCAAAGTACAACAGAACCCAAATGAAACTTTACCTGAGAACCATAAAACATTTTTAAAACATTAATGGGTGTAAGTCAGCCTTGAAAGGGGGCCAGCACGGGCTGTACATAACTTAAGCTCTACTTAAGGCCTTAATATTGGATTTAAGTGAAACTGAGCTGGTGTATGACCTTTGTGCTGACACAGTGTGCAGCTGAGTGCTACCATTAATGATTTAACCCTCATAAGAAAGCTTTACTTTAAGGACCCTTTTTCTGCTGCCAAAACTTTAGGGGAAAAAACAAACAAACAAGCAATGAAACAAAAACATAGGGCTGGCTTTTTTCCCTGCTTTTTTAACACTCCAGGGATCCTGGTGGCATGGTCATCTCTTGTTCCCATGTTTCTCTCTGCTGTGGGATGAGGCTTTGTCCTCTCAGCTGTGCTTCCATCCTGGTGCCTGGGTCAGGGATGTGTTACCTGGGTCAGCAGATGTATTGCCACTGGATACTTAGGTCAACAGAAATTTTAGCCCTGGAGACCTTTTAAGATGAAGCCACAGCTTCAGAGAATTGATTCAGGAGCCCTGACACTCACTAATACATCTTGCAGCACTGGGTGCACAGGACAATATTTAATGGAGGTTTGCTGCTTCTCCTTCTGACAACTGCTGTTTCTCTGTTCAAGAGAAATCCACAGGGAGGCAAGGAAGACCTTAAGGAAAAGTATTAAACTGCAACAACCAGGAACAACTACAACAAAATCTCTGATGAAGCAGAAGAGAACAGCTTGTAAGTGCTGCTCTCTAAAGCTTTGTATCCATCTCACCCTGCAGAGCAAGCTTTGGAAATCACGGCCCTGGAGAACGGGGGCCTCTGCGACGTGCGAGCCTCGGACTGCAGCAGGATCCGGGTGTTTGGCCTCGGATTCAGAGAGTCTCCCAACCTGCACTGCCAGGTCACCCGGCTAATCGTAAGCTGCCTCCTGTCAGCTCCTAAAATATGGATGATACAGTCAAACGTTGACGTGTTTATGTAGAAATCTTTTACTCTGGTCTGTGCTATCTTCCCTCAATGCTTCAGCAGGTTACAAGTACCTGCCAAGCCCACTGCCAATGTGAGAGTTGAAGAAGCTCAGACCTTTCCAGGACTTGTTCCCTGGAAATCCACAGCTATGAGTTCTTGCTCATTATCTCTGTGGAGTTTTGTTTGATTCCTGTTTGATTCAGCTACTCTGTAGTCCACTGAAGCCTGAAATCACAATATTATTTCTCATTTTGTACATCTGGAATCACTACACTTGGTTGTTTACCTAAACACATTTAAATGTTAAGTTTTGTGGTTGAATACAGGGTTTCCTCACCACAGTTACAGAGGCTCTTATTTGAATTTTCTTAGTCATATTTCAACACCAAATCAGAGGTTTTGATGAGCATCAAACCCATCTCTTATGCAAGCACTGTAATTTTATCATAAACAACTATACACAGGCAATGCTGCAACTGAGTTATTTGGTGAATCAGCGTCCTCAGATATGTAATGTTTGATTAAACTCATAAATCCACCTCAGAACAGACACTCAGCCTGACTCCCAGTCGGTGCTGGCACACTCACGAGGCACAGCTGAGATTTGCTGAGCCCCCTTAGGGCTCCATAGGCCGTTACCAGTTGGGATGCTTTGTGCAGCTGATCTGGAGGAGTAGCTGACATCACCTTCAAGGAGCCATGACCCAGCTGCTGAGCTCCAGGAGGAAACACAAAGTCACTCGATTACATCACCCCATCTCATCCCAGCTGCTCATCCCAAGTGCAGACCACAGCACTTCCTAAATCAATAGACCACCTGCATGCCTAGCTAAGCATGGCTTCCCCTTTACTGTAGCTATAGTAACAGCATGTTTCCTTTTAAATAAACTACCTAGGAATGCCTTATATTATTGATTAGAAATATAAACATACACTGACAACTGGAATCTCTTTATGAGCCTTCATTTTCTGCACTCTCCCTCTGCTTTACTGTAGCATCTCAATGGCAAATGGATGTCAAGAGAAGAAGAAAACACAAAAGCAGATTTTCTGAGCTCTGAGGCTGTTGACTGCCAGATCCCCCTCCTGAACATCACAGAGGCTGTGCACTTCGTGGCCGGCGACAAGCCGTTCGCAAGATGGCAAGTGAAAGTAGGAATTTATTATGTTTCTAAGAAACATTTTAGAAAGAGAAAAATCAGTTGTCATGGTAAATTAAAATGCAAAGCACAATTTGCTTCCTTTCAGAAATGAAAATGCCTGTAGAAATTCTCACACTAATGCCACATAGAGAAAAAAAAAAAAAAACACCCCACCAGCCAAAACAATGAACTAAATCCAGGTGTCTCTGTGGCCAATCCAAAAGGGCAAATTACAACCACTTCTAGAGGTAATACCTGAGATTGATACAGTTGTGTTAATCAATTGTTAATCATTAATATTCCATTTCTGAAAACCCCAGCTCAGACTCCTGATTAGACAGCAAGAGTTGAGAGCTTTGACTCCCTGGGTGCACGAGTGGTGCGTGCATGGGCTGGCTCCTGGGCAGGATTGAGCTGGGATGTCACCGTCACAGTCATGGTCTGAATGGCTGCAGGGAGAAGCCTGTGCAGTATCTGCTTCTTCTGGGTTCTCTGCTGCAGTTTTAGCCCCTTTTTTCACAAAATGGTACCTATTTTTCTAAATATCCCCAAGAAACCAGTGCCTTCCCAACCCTGCACGCCTGCTGCCCTTGGATTCGCTATAGGCCTGGATGGTTATTTTCTGTAGATCAGTTGTTTTTAAAAAGACTGAGATGTTTTAAAGGCTCTGAAGATGAGAAGAATATATTGCCATAGTAGGGAGACTGCAGATGTGCTCTGAAAATTGCAGCATGCAAAATGAAACACGTAAAACACTCCCCTCACCACTGCCTGTCCTGCGCCCAGCTGGGGACACATGCTGCCACGTGGCCTGGGGGAAACAGAAGGATGTTTGGCAGGGCACGCCTTCTAATGTCATTTATTTTGAAAAGATAAGGATTTGGGAGTTTAGGACATTAGGGTAAAAACCCCGGGGGTGCAGAGGCTGACTGTTTGCTGCTGGGGTGGACCTTGGACCTTCCTTGTGTCACACACCAGGGATGAACCAGGAGGGGAGGTGATCTGCTCAGGGCTCCAAAATGTCTCCAAAAAGGTATTGAACTCTGCCAGATGTGAGATAAAATGCTGCCTCATGGTGGAAGGACCTGAGAGGGAGACACCCTGGGTGTTCCTGCCCCAAGAGGACAGCTAAAATCCTGCTATGGACACAGGAAGGTTTCTCCAGTGTTCCAGGACATTGTCCTCACAGCACAGATCTATTACAATTCTGACTGTGTTCAAGTGCTTCCTTTCAGCCCTGAGGAGGTCTGTACAATTTTTCTCATTCTTTCCCCTCAAAAACAGCTACAAAAACTCTTTCCGTGCACTACAGTTCCAGAAAACCTCTGCACCTGCAAGCTTTCTGCCCTTTCCCTCTCCTTCAAACCCTGCAGAGGAACCAGGCTGACGGCTACGCAGCGAATGCTCAATTAAATCATCTCAGTCTGCACGTGAGTCTGGAACTCCTGTGGATCTTTAGATGAACAAATTGGGAAGGCAGAGCCTAGTGCTCAGTTTCAAAGGCAGCTGGCCTTACGTGGCAGCACAGAGGACAAAATCGTGGAGCTTTTCAAAATAAAAAAATTACTTTCAACTAATTCCACAGGTGTTCAAAAATTCATGTTCCAGAAAATTCCTCTTAAGACTTATTGCAGCTCATAAGACTTATTGATGATCTGGGTTATGTATCTATGTATCTACTTTTCAAAACATAGCTAAGGATTTTTCAGAACCAAAAATCAACACAATTCTTTCTGGAAATGTCACTGTTCAATATTGTCAGAATCTCTCCCCTTTCCCAAATCAAATTTCAAAGGAATCAGAAAAAGTTCACTACAGCTTTTCTCACTACCAGCACTGGGGGAGCAGGAGCTCTTCTCAGCACTCTTTCATTTAATGTCCTGTTGTATTCATGTTTCAGATTTTGCCCATTGCTCCCATAACATGCTGCTGAACGCAGATAAGAAAGTACATGTGGCTACACCAGAGTGTTTGGCATAATTAACTGAGTTATCAAAATACAAACCCCTGCTTGGGCAGCAGATGACTTGAGCTGTCCAGGCAGATGCCTGGGTGAAGAGGTGAAAGAGCTTTGCAGGCACTTATTTGGGAATCAGCTCTCATCCTTTTCATTAAGTTGTTGTTATTGCTGTATTTGTCTAGGGTGGGAAAAAAAAATCACAAAAAATTCAGTGAGGCAAAAACTGAATTTGAACTCAGAACAGTTTTACACATTTCAGTTTTTGTTTTTTAGAAACTTTCTTACAAAGTCTATGTAGAGTGATGCCAATAGCCAAGATCATTTCATGATGGGTGAAAAACCTGAGGCAGAAGCAACAGAGTTCCTGATCATCCTTTGCATTTATGCAGAAGCAGCTCCTTCTTTCCAGATGATACCAAGCAAACAAGGCCCAACTCTAAGCGGGTTTTTGCCTCTTAAGGTCCAAACAAATTAAAGGTTTGCTTAGCTCAGTTCTCATCAAAGTGTTTGTTCCACATCACTAAGATGACTAATGAAAAAGCAATTAAAATGGCTATAAACCAGCCTAATTCTAAAAAGAGACCAAAATAGATGTTTATAATAGAATGTAGAAAAACGATACAGATTAAAAAAATAATCAAATTACAGAAGTTACAGCTCACTCAAAAAGCTCACTTCAGACAGAACAATTAGTGCAATTTTACAGTTTTTTATATTTTTCCCTGTCTAGCCATTTTTTCACCCATTATTAGTGCACCAGCATTGAGACAACATTGGACACTGCGGTAAAATAATGAATTTAAATTGTTTCAATTGCATCAGGAATAATAAATTCTTAATGGAAATCTTGCTGCCAGAGTCTTTCAGTGAAGAGCAGGTCTACAGGGGGGTTGTCTGCTTCAAATTTTTCTCAAACTGCAGGAGAAATCCTTTATTTCTTTTAAAAGCACCTTTACTAATAGTACAACACACTATAGTCTAATATGTCAATAGTCCAATATTTTCCTAAAACCAATGAATTTTACTAGATCAATTAATTTTGCTGAATTTTTGGACCAGTTTATATTAGTCCAAAGAAGTTATTTCACTTCTACAAGTTGAAATTGTGAATATCCATGAATGCTGCCTGTTCCTGCTCTTGTGGTGGTTTCTGCAGACACAAACACTCAGCTCACAGTGCAGAACCATCCCATGAGACATTGTAGGAGAATCTGCTCCATTATCTTCCATGAACTTTCAACCAATTCCTGATAATTGCTGCTTTTTATGAAACTTACCAAGTATTTGTTGCTCTCTGTACTTCTGTTTATCTTTGTTCAATTTAACTAAATATTCTTTCTGGGAACTTGAAGAGTTTATTGATTGATCAAAAACTTTATGGCCTCAATCTTGGAAAAATCCCCTGCAAAGGGACTGAGGATGTTTCAGCTTTGTGGTCTCAGGAGAGGTGGAGGAGGGCTAGGGATTGGTTTTTAATAGCAAGAAAACATAGGGGTATCTGATGAATCTAAAGCAAACCCTGTTGGATTTGCTAAACAGCAGCTTTATTTTGACTGTGAGAAGACAAAACCTGAAAAATACCTGACAAAAGGGCTTTGCTTTCCTGCTGGTTCTCACTAGTGTCTACAGCATGGCCTTCCCCAGGGTTTTGGGGTGCTTTTTAAGGTTCACACCACTCAAGACATCTCACAAAGCACTCTCAAAAGTGATCCACTTATCCACACTTCTCTGGTATCTTTTCACTTTTACTGTGGAAAAATTAAAATATAAATTTACTCAAATCTTTGGTATTGTGTAAGCATTCTTATATAAAAAAGGCCATGTTTAAGGCTTTCTGAATTATCCATTATGAGCTGGGACAGGTGACTGCTCTCATGTACCTTCCTACCGAAATGAGACTGTTTCTCTCTCATATTGTCCTCTCTTGTATCTTTTATAAGGTTAATTTCAAATAAACCTATATAATACATATTCTTTTTTTTTTTTTCAGGCAAAGGATTTTACTTAGTTATTTGCTATTAGTAAAAAAGTGGTTCTGAGTCCCAGCCAAAAATGTTAATTGTGTTTCACAACTCCTTGAAATCCCCCTTTTAGTACTTGAGTACAGCTTCCATAAGAGTATGAGGAAAAAAAAAAAAAAAAAACACCTTCAGGATAAAACCTAATAGCAATCAGAAAGCTGAATGCCAGCTGAGCCAAAAGATCTTTTTGGTTATTAATGAAGAATTTCCAGTTTGGAGCATTAAGCAATTTGTTAGCTCGCAGAGCCGCTCACAAGTGGTTTAATTTATCTTGCTGGCACGCATCCAGCTCAAGGGGCCAGTGGTATGTGCTCCACAATGAGCAGACAGTCTCCATATGGAACATTATTACTTCTAAAGATGATTTTTGTATCATTTAGATCACTAACGATGGCTTGCAGTACAGTAACTCCCGAGTGCTGACCCTGTACGACGCGGCCTGCCAGGTCTGCCAATTCCACCCGACCGGACTTTGTAAATTAAAGGTAATTTAAAGATCATAAACGTTTAACACGGATCGTTCATCTCTTCCTTAGCCCTCTCCCTCCCTCTGATGTGCTGTGTGTAATAACTGCTCTGGAAGGGGAAAACCTATTTCACAGATCAGCTGCACAGCCCGACACTTTGCTTTTCTCTTTCACAGCCTCACGTCCGCGATATTTTATTTCTTTTTCATATTTACCTGGGGAATGAACACCTGATAGAGCATGCTTTACGGTGGACCTTCCTCACACAAACACCTCAGGAAAGCTCATGGCTGCCAATATTTATCCCTTGCAGCTGTTAGTGGGAGTAAATAAGAGTGAGGAGCCTGCCCTGAGAGGCTTAACTTCACTTCTGAAGTGTCTCTGCTATTTTCCCTCTCCCATGCTCTTTGGTGAGGGTATATCATTTCTATTCCCGTTTTCTGCCTTAGCAAGAGGCACACAAAGATGCATGTTATACAGTTTTTTGTCATGTGAGAACACCCTTGAGAGAGCATAAACCATTCCTGCTTGCATTAAACACTGCTAAGTACAAACATAGAGCATTCTGACAGCTTCAAAACCATAACCAAAAGTCTAGAGCTACGTTTTAAACTGCCAACACATTAGAAACTGCCTGCACTATAATCCTATAGAGCACTATAATCCTCTGTTTTCCTGTGGAATTATTGGTGTAGCATCCCTTAAAAAGGTCTTCCATTCTCTTTTTTCCAGAGGCCTGCATTAAGCAAATTATCTGGTTTGCAGTGGGGTTTCAAAAAAGTTTTGGAGGGTATTAGGTGGGATATTTGAATGTGCTGATCCTGCTTTCCTGCCCTGAGGCATGTATGAATTAATAGGAGGCCACCAGTCTGCTTTTTTACAAAATGAAGATTAATCAGGTACATCTTAACTCATTTGCCTCACTATTCTCATTAATGCTAATGAGAAAATACAGTTTTAAAACCTGCACTGATTACAAGTACATACCAGTTACCAAAATTTTATAAAGTTCACTTTTTTCCCCAAGTAAGTGAGTGAACAAAAGTTACTTTATAGGCCTGTGTGGTAGTTTGACCCTGACTGGATGTCTCAAAGTCCCTCTGTCACTGCCCTCAGAGAGACAAGGGCAGGGAAACCCAGCACAGCCCAACTGAGGGCAAAACCACTTTCATTTCAGATTAAAAATAATTGTGTTAGAATCATTTCACTTAAAGCTAAAGTAAGGGGTTTTTGTCAAAGGCTTTCCTTATTCTTACGTTTTTGAAACTCAGAAATGTATATGGTCTCTCAATATGGTGTTCTCCAGGGATTATAGTAACTTCTATTCTAAGATGCTTCAAGGGAATATTTGATCTAGGCTTCCAATTGCATCAGACCACAGTCTAATTATAGCCCTTCTACATTACTCTGTAACACCTAAATTGCTTTCAGAAAAGGTGTTTCAATTAGGGGACATTTTATATCAGCCCATTTCACATTCTATACCACACTGCATCACATCAGAAAAAAAAATCTTTTTTTTTTTTCATCAGACCATCAAGCCCTTGAAAACAACAATGTAATAAAATCTAATTAATATCCAGGTTTTAATGCTGGAGATCTGTCATGTTCTATCATGTTGTGGCCATTATGAGAATGCTTTTTGTTTCTCTACCTTACCCATTACCCTAAAGTGGTATTATTGACTAATGCAGTTTGCAAAAGTTTGGGACACCAGTGAAGCAGTAGACAGAAAACACAGGGCCAGTAACATGACACATATCAGTCTCAGAAACACAAAGGAAGGAAAGGGAAAAATGTGTTTGGTAGCTTGTCCATCCTGCTGTCCCACTGTGGCAAGGCCATCCCCCTTGTTCCCAGAAGTATTCCAGATTTTTCTGGGAATCTGCATGGTCAGATAAAGTCCCACCTGCCCAACACAGGCTACAAGGCCTAACTCCTGCACAGGACCTTCCCATGGGGTAGATCTTTAACTCCATCTGTTAATTATGTCCCTGTGTTCCCTTCTTAGATAACCCGAGTTCCTTCAACCCATGTGGCACCCACCCTGGCCCTGGAGGGAGAGAAGCAGGTCAGCCCAACGGCTGCTGTGCCCACAGAGCATCCCCTCACAAATGTGTTTTGGGATGTTCTGCCCCACCAAGGCACCATGGTGCTCCGCTGTTCTCTACAAATCCCTCACGGGAGCTTAAATTCTAATGCGCTTCTTTATTCTGCTTTAATAGCATTGCTTTTGCAAATGTTTATAAAGAGCAGGAATCCAATATTTCAAACGGAGCTTTTGTCTAGTCTCAGGCTGTGGGAGTTGTCGGAGTCCAGGACATCCCTCTGGCTGCCCTGGCTGTCTCGAGACCCTGGCAGGGGGCTCAGAGACCTTGGCATGAAGTCAAAAACACCTGCGGCTTCCATTTTAGCCCGTGGAAAAAGCTGCCAACTCTGTATGAGGAATTACAAGCCACAAGGGTTTGAGTAGTGTGGTAGTTGAATTAACACAGGGTGAAAAAGTAGAATTTTGGGGCTTTTTAGAATGGGGTTCAGGGGGACAAAATGGAGGGATCTGGGCATGTCCTGACCTTCTTCTTCTTGTCCTCTGTGTCTTGGTGTGATGGCGACATTTTTCTATTGGTTTAAGGTACAGACACACTGTCCAACATAAATGACAGATATTGGCACATTATTGTAAACATAGCACACATAGTTTTTGGTATAAGATGTAAACACTGCCCTGAGGGCAGAGCAGAATGTCATGGCTGACCTGCTGGACAGAGCTCAGCAGGGCAGAGAGAGAATGTTCTAGATAAGGAAAAATAAACAACCTTGAGAAGCCGATCCTACGCACTCAGACTCCTTCTTTGGCTGCATGGGCTGGGAGAACAAGGACTTTTACACTCTTGGGGTCATCCCGACACCCAGACCCTGAGAGGGAGTCCCATGGAGCTGACCTTTCATGGATACCTGATACTCACCCTATTAACAGTCACAGCTGGGAGTAGTGACCACACACACCAGATGAGTGTGGTCATGAGTGTGCAAATGGGAAAAGAGTCACATTCTGTTGCATCCATCATCCATTTATGACAAAGCACCACCCCATTGCCTAAGCTAAAACATTCAAAGCTACAAGGATCCCAAACTGGAACTGGAAAACTTCCATTGTTTCCTCGCTATAAGCAGAAAGCACCAACATTTAAATCGCTGCTCTCTCCTTGATTCAAGAGACAAGTGAATTTCTGCTAATATCCAGAAATTAATAATTGCTAATTTCTTATCTTTCTTATTCCTTTTTTTTTCATTGCCTTCACCTCCAACCCATCTTTTACTTCCTTTTTTTTTTTTTTGGCAGGAAAATACATGCAATATAGATGGACTTTGCTATGGTGAAGGAGAGTCAAGCCCTACAAGCCCATGTCTTCTCTGTGAACCTGACATTTCTAAGTTCACCTGGTCTGTTAATGAAAGTAAGACAGAGATTTCTTTTCTAGAATTTAGAAGCACTTATCTGGGAATTTATGAATCATATTGTTCCTCCATTTAGCTAACCTGAATCTGTCCTGTCCAGTGCACATGGACTGTTTGCAGTGGGAATAATTGGGTACATCAGAAATGCAGACTCAACTGCATGCACTATGCACCTTGTTCTGTCTGAAACCTGATAAATCTCAGATTAATGAATGAAAAAAATGCCTGAAAATTAGAATTTGATATGCCAGTGCCTCATGCAGTGCCCAAGTCTGTCCGCTCAAGGTGGTGAACCCCAACTATCTCTGTCAGCATCTCGCAGGTACCAATCTTTAAGGAGGCAATTTGGGGAAAATACTGTTTTTAAAACACTAGCATGGTATTTTTGGTGTCTGGAAGAATTGCTTCCTTTCGCTGAGCCAAATCCTATGAAATGCCTCATAGCAGAGCTTGGCTTGGCAGGGAGTCCAAGTGATCAGCCACTCATTACCTGCACTACCACGGAACCCAGAGGCTCATTCTGCAGCCCCTCGAGGCAGGGGTCATGGAGAAGGCTGTCTTTTGAAGCATCTCCTGAAGGATAAAGACTAAATCATAGTTTTTTCATGGCTACCTGCCCAGTGTAAACAACAACAATTGCTCACCCCACTTTTACAGACAATCCGTGCTTCCAGCAGCGTTATCCTCACAGCCCATCTCCTCCCTTCCATGAGCATGTTTGCATCTGGTCAATATAAAGATTATATTACAGCTTTTATGTAAATCCATGTGGTGCTTCCAGAAGGAGTTTCTCTGCATTTTAGGCTTTGTAAACCCAAACACATTACAGAAAGGTGTGTGAGTCACAGAACCAGTCTGCTTCAGTTGTTTGGAGTTTTATTACATTCCAAAAGTTGGCCAACTAAAAATCCATTTGGATATCACTTGAATGAGTAGTTAAAACGCCTAAGGGTGAGTCAGATCTGAAAGAGAGTCTGTAAACTTGAAAGCTGCTTTTCTCCCCAGAAAAATACTTAATCCAATGAGGGATGTTATCTGTGACTCACAAACCTTGTCTCCTTTCTGGCATAGAATGATAGAAAGTTTTGAAGGGTTTGAAATGGACCTCAAAGATCATCTTGTCCCATGCCCTACCATGGGCAGGGACACCTTCCACTAGACCAGGTTGCTCAGAGCCACATCCAACATGATCTTATATTCTGCTGGCCAGAGCAGCAGCATCCCTAGGGATGAGCTGATGCTGGGTGTTACACAGACAGACTTATTGCTAATACCAAGACAGCTCAATTTTCAAATTCAGGAAATGGTTTTAAAAGTAAAAACTGCATTTGTTTTGAAATTTATAAAACAAGAAGCGATTTGGGAACTCCGAAAGTGAACTCATCATTCACTTTTAAATGATGTCAAAATTTTAAAATATTTAGAAGAAAGGGTTTGTCAGACCTTTTTTCAAAAGTGTGAAAACTTCTCTAAAAGTTCTGCAGTAATAGGGAGAGTTTATATATATTTACTGGATGGCAAGCAGATCTCTGTAGCATTAGAAACACTCCTCCACAGACTCCTTTCAGAACATCTGATTTTATGTTATTTTGTGCTACCACTTCCACTTACCATCCATTCAGTTAACACCTTTGTGTTTATCCCTAAATGCATACCCTGCATCAATATTTCATTGATTACTTTGGGCACAACTTTTATGGGCTCCATGGCTTTAGTGTTTGGGAAATAAAAGGCAAATGAATAGATGGAAGCTTTCAACAGTTATGCCAGGACAATCTGCTGGACAAGCATTTTAGAAAGCTCTCATAGCACAGCAGCAATAAAGGAGACACATATTTAAATAATTGTATCATCTAAGCTGTGCTATGGAAAGCAAAGTTGGATAAAAATTATATGCACCACAAAAAAAAAAAACCCTAATGATGATTTCCCATGAGCATATTGCAAGGAGTCCTTGTGAGAATACACATATAGTTCATAATGTTAGATCATGGCTTGAAATTAATCCTGGGTATTAGAAATGTGCTTTAAGTTAAACAAAACTACGGTCAAATTACACTGTGAGAAGATTCCTTTAAATACCAATACCTGTCAATTTGTACTACTGGCTAAAGAGGAAAGATGCCTTGAGACTAAGGAGGCTTAGGACCTGGAGATGAAATTCCTGGCCCTGAAAAGAGCTGCTGTCACCTCAGGGTACTCATCTGATCTTACTTTTCCTTGGTTTCTAATTATAAAATGTAATCATTTTCTCTACCTTGCCCACCTTACTTATGTGCATTGAAAGTGTCTTCAGGTAGCATTTATCTTCTGCTGTTAAATAGCCTTGTAAAATTAGAGGGGTTATCTTCATTAAGGAAATACTGAATGTAAATAGCGACCCTAGAAATAACAGTGCCAATGGTGGATGATACACACCACTGTCATTGGGGGTGGGCAGTCTCAGCATCACTGATGTATCTCTGCTGGCACTGAAAAGACCTTTGTTCCTGATGAATGAACTCACTCAGACTGCTCCTTTAATTACTCCTTATGGGTAAAGGCAGGAAAGCCTACTCAGTGGAAGAGTTACAATTTATTTTTCCTTCTGAGTTGCCCGCCCAGTTCATTTGTCATTCAGTATTTTTAGATTTATTTTATTTATGCTTAAATGGACAGATGATAGGTAGATTAAATATGTATGTAACTATAAGAAATATAGCTAATTACAGATTTAGAAAGAATTGGGACTGGGGGGGGTTATAGAAATCGTGTATTATTTGCTCCCATAGATAGCACATCAAAATTAATCAAAGTGCAGGATGGGACAAAAATAGGGCACAAAAAAAAAAACGGGGAGGAAAAAGGTGTTCTTTTGGTAAAGCTATTTGCTGCCTCTAACACACAAATCTCTTCCTCCATCAGCCTCTGGGCATCCTCTGCATGTTTTCTTTGAGAGCATTCCTTCAAAGACCCACTCTGAGAACATTTACGTGGGAGAAAGCGGAGTTTATGTAATCATGGTTTCATTTTTGCTGTTTAGACAACCTGCCTCCTGTGTTCCAGGCCCCCTCCAGCCAGCTGCTGACATTTATTGGTGAGAATTTTGTTTACCAGCTAATAGCAGTGGATCCAGAAGGGTCAGCTGTGCTATTCATCTTGGAGGCTGGGCCACGGGATGCCAGGCTCTCTCCTGCTGGCCTGCTCCTCTGGAAAGTTGAGTCAGAAGAAATGCAGACCTTTGAATTCACTGTGTCAGATGAGTGCAATGCTCAGAGCAGATACTCTATTGAGGTAAGGGAAAGAACATTTTAAAGGAAAAACAAAACAAACCTGTTTGTCATGTTAACACAATTGTGCAATTGTCATCAGAGCTAATAATTTGTTACTGTCTTGAAAAACAAGGCTTCAGCTATTTCCTCATAAGTGCATAATATCCAGCAAGGCAATAATGATCAATTAATGGAATAAATATCTCTGAGAACATAGAAACTATATATACAGGGAACTAGAGAGAGTGCTATTGATTGCTGTTTGAAAGAACATTCTTTCAGAGCCTTTTAATGGTTCATTAATCTGCTTTAAAATTCACATTTTGCATCTGGATTGCACAAAAAAAAAGCATATAACATAAAAGACCAGGCTTTAGCTATAAAAGAGAGATTATAACTCATTCTCAGTGATATTTTTAGAGGATGTCTTGCTCTTATGTCTTTACTCCACACTCGAAGTTTCTTGGCAGAGCTTGGCATGGCTTTGTCTTTATTGTATGGGCTAACATTAATCCTCTGATCAGATTAGCTAATAAAGCAGGATGCAGACTCTTAACATTAGAACAGTTTTGTGAAGAAAAGATTTTTATTCCCAGAGATTCCTATTTTTGCTCATTCAAACCACAAAATACCAATCTGCTGAACCCACACAGCAAAGGGGAAACCGGAGCCTAGATATGGCTTTAATGGAAATATTTCAAGCTAGACCTGTGTTATCTGGGTGAGATAATGCAGAGCTTTGAATCTGTAGAAATGCAGTTCTTGTACATACATAAAATACAACCATGGATCTCCCTTCCCTGAAGAGAGACCCAGATAAGGAATGCCACAGTCATGTTCCTGCCTGGGAGACATTTGTAATGTGAAAGAGGAAGGTGGGCAGGCAGGCAAAGAGAAAAGATTTTTCCTTTCTTCTTTGAAGAATAAGGAACAAATTCTGCCCTCAGATTTCAATGTGAAATCTGCTGTTACAGAAAATAAGATTGTTTTTTTTTCTTATAAGGAGTCAGAATGTGCCCCTAAATTATGAAAAAAGAAATCCGTTTGAAGCGGAGCTCTCAGTCAAATAAATAAGTGCAGTGAGTATAAGACCATCTCTCTAGTCAAAGGAAATTGGTTAGAAATAAGTTTCCATAATACTGGATAACATGTTTGTAGTGAAATCTCTCCCTTCCTAAAGGGGAACAATACACATCCCAGCTGTGGTTATTCAGAGGAACCTTACCAGAATCCCCTTTTGCCTTTTCCAGGTTGGAGTGAAGCCCTGCAGCTGCCTCAGTGGTGGCACATGTGTCACCAATATTAAATACCCTCCAGGCCTTGGTGAATACCTGTGCTTGTGTCCAAATGGATTTGATGGAGAATTCTGCCAGGAGGACATCAGGGACTGCACATCAAACCCCTGTGGCAGCGGAACGTGTGTGGACAGCGCGGGGGGCTACTTTTGTAAATGCCCCCCTGGTCTGGGAGGTAACACCTCTGTGTTTGCATCTCTGCTTTAACCACAGATGAACTGAGCTACAGGATTCTTTGAGTGTAGCATGACCACAACACCTCCAAATGGACTGCAAACATAATCCTGCTCTTCCGCTGCCGTGGCTTAGCCTTAAGCATGGAGAGATGATATTTCTCTATCTAATAATGAGGAAAAATGACCTAGAGCTCTGTTGTCCTGAAATGATCACTCAAGGAAGATGTGAATTTCCCAGATCTCTGTTGCCTCCTGTTCATTTCCCATGGATTTGTCCATCCATGAGATGAGCACTTGGCAGGATTTCACTTAATTAAGCTGAGGAAAAAAACTAGGATTAAGTGAGGTTTCTTAGGTCTAGGAAGAAGAAGATATGGAAAACATGGAAAAATAAATTGTCCTTTAAATAAATGGGGTTTCTTAGGTCTAGGAAGAAGAAAATATGGAAAACATTTAAAAATAAATTGTCCTTTAGTCCCTCTTGAAGCTCCAATATATTTAAGAATTAGGAAATCATAATCCCAGTGAGTTGACAGACATGATGATTTAACAAAATCTAACCCCTGAAACTCTTCAAGGCTGGTGCCCTGGTGTCAAAATTCTATTCAAGCCAAAACCAGAAAAGCTGGCCAAAATGTGATTTTAAGAAATTAAGGGAAGAAAGATGATCACTTAACCCCCTACTCTGTTCACATTCTTGAAACCCATGAGGTTGGCTGCTGCCACTGTTATGGGTTTGAAAAATAAAGTAGAAGCAACATCAAATGCACATAATTATTATTGCTTATTGTGCATATATACAGAAAAACACTCATTTTTAAACAAAAGCAGTGAACAGATTTTACTCTCTGGGCAAGGTACCCTTCCTGCCTGTCAGCAGCTTTATTGCTTTGGTCATGCAGGACTGCAAGCCCAGATTTCATTTCTATAAAATTCCAGCAGAAATATAAAAGAAAAATCTTTCAGAAGTCCATAAAAATGGCCTAAAAGATCTGTGACACCTAATCTGTGTTGACTCCAGGTAATGCTACCTAATGGCCAAAGCCTGCTGCTGTCCAAAGTCTTTACACCACCAGAGACTCCACTGAGGCAAGAACACACAAGCCTAAGCAGGGAGAATAAAGTTCTAACATAGAAGCTTGATCAAAATATAAAACTCCCTAAGCCAACCAAACATATGCAGAATGTCTGTAACCCCCTGGAAAAAACATTCCTATGAGCTCAGGAACTTTTTATGGTGTAATTTATGGAACTATACAATAAGAGAAAGTTTTGATTGCCTGTAAGGAGTTTGATTAAATGAATAAAAATCAATATAATTCCATGAGTTAATACCTTCAGTGGACCTGCTGACTGGAGAGACGAGGGCACACAGAACCTTGATGGCCAGAGAAAAACCAGGTTTGCCTTCACCTTTAGATCTTGCAAGTTAAATAACAGTGCAAGGGTTTTGCTGCTTTTCCTGGTTCTTCCCAAAATGCCAAAACACAAGCAACAAAAGAAAATAAAATGTGATTGAGTGAAAAAGGAATACATCTCAAAGTTTTAATAGCAGGTGAAAAATTATAAACAAGTGGAGCTGCAAGCCAGCTGGGAAGCAGGTGATTTTACTTCAGGGCAGGTTCGGTGACAACAATAAAAGCTCATTTTTGTTGCTGTGTTTATGCCTCAATTCCCCAGAAAACCATCAATAATCTAATGAGAAGGCAATGCTGTGCAGCTCAAGTGACAGCACCACTTCACCACCAAATCTTTACAAATGACAGCAAACAGGCAGTAGAAACAAGAAGTGAACTTGTGAGAGCTTCCCCAGCAGCCCTGCAAGGGAAGCAGCAACCCAGGTGCATCAGTGTGAGGGTAAAATGTAAGAATGGCAACAAGGCAGGGAGAAAAGCCAGTAGGAAATCTGAGAGAAGGCTGACTCCAGAATTATTACTGGGTCTCTGCATGTTCAAAGCTCATTGATTTTTCATCTGCATTGTCAACAAGATAACAAAGCTCCCTGTTGTTTATTCTTTTGGCCACAGGAAGCAAGATCACCCACCTGAGAACTCATCCTTGATAACTATCCCAATCACAAAATCATTATTTCTTTCCCCATATACCAGTGATTAGTACAAAGTTGGGGGTGGGATGGGGAGCAAGATGGAACCATAATTTCATTTTATGTTTCAGGAAACTGAAGAAACTCCCAGGATTTGTTGCTGGTTTCTAATAACCATAGAGACCCTAAATGGGATTTTTCTGTTCCTTTAGACTCAACTTAATGTGAACACAGTCAAAAAATCTTTCTTTGCATCTGTAGGTGGTCAGCTCCTACCAAGGCATGAAAGGACTTTATTTTCTCAAACAACTTCCCATGCAGGGATGGAGAAATATAACTGGCACACAAACAGATGGTTCAGCCTTGGAATTGATGAAC
The DNA here is from genome assembly GCF_031753505.1 of Anomalospiza imberbis. Classification (NCBI taxonomy): domain Eukaryota; kingdom Metazoa; phylum Chordata; class Aves; order Passeriformes; family Viduidae; genus Anomalospiza; species Anomalospiza imberbis. The sequence goes on from NC_089687.1 coordinate 5,527,629, forward strand.
TTCTATTCCTATTATTTTTATTTGTACTGTGGCAGTGCCAAGACAGTTGAGACTCCCCTGTGCTACAGTGCAGAGGAGGTCGTGTAAACAGAATAATTGACACTTCTTGGTGCAGTTTCATGTGCATTTCTGCTGCTTCTTCAGCATCATGCAGCCAAGTTTCAGTCTTTGCAAACATTTCTCCTTGGAGAAGGAGAAATCATCAGGTTTGTCATTATGCCCAAATTGGTCAGACCCTGTTTAAAATCAAATATCTCTGTGTGAAAAGCAGTGCCTGAATAGTTTCACCTTTACATCGCAAAAATCAGCCAAGGAGCTGAATTTTATTTTGTTACTTATGGTGTTCCTTGATTTCTGTAATGCCCTTGCCTTTGAGATATGAAAGACAGCCCTTTGCAGTGAAAACAGAGTATTAAAAAGTGAGAAGGAAAGTATGAGAGGGACCAAGGAAGAAGTGACTGTTACTGAAACTGGAAACTTTGATCCTCCTCTCATTGTTTATGGAAGCATGATTAGTCTTTGTATGATACTCAGAGAAAGAAAGTAATTACTAATCTAATCAGAGGGCTCCTCATTCAATATTTTCCATGTGATGTCTAATAATTTCCCAATGCATCACCAGAAATCAGCATCAGAGAAAAGCAGCCTGGTGCCAGGAATGTGCTAATTGAATTATGAAATATAAACAGCCAAAATTTCACAAGGGAAGGGAAAAGGTAAGCCTGGCCCTGCAACACTGTGTGATGTCCTGTTTCAATAAATGAAGCAAGAAGCATGAAAACCGTAATGAATTATGTTAAGATGGCACAGGAAAAGGGATGTGGCTTTCATGTTTTTTCTTTTTTATCTCGAGAAGAAGCAGGCATGGGAAGGTGATGTCACTGGCTTTTTAGGCAGCTCATACTATAAAGAGACTTCAATTCTAGTTTTCTACATTTCGATACTATTTTAACATGAAAGGACTAGTGGAAGCTGTCTGCAATGCTGAAGCAATGAGAGATTATGTTGTAGGAGGTGAATAATAATGCTCTGTTTTTATCATCCTGCAATTCATTCCTCTGTGACAATTTTTTTTTGTTTTGTTTTTGAAAGAAAAAAAAAAAAAAAAAGATTATTTTATCCTGAGCCCTTTTGTCACAATAAATCTGGATATCTGATGTGGAGCAAACCTTTCTGTACCTGGTGCTATGTCTGGAGGCATGTCCCTGGATTCTCCAGATGCTGTCCCAAACTCCTTGTTTATTCCTGCAGGGACAAAGGGGATGCCTTAATAAAAGTGGTCAGGGCTGGTTTGTGGCTGCCCTCAGGGCTGTACATCCTGTGACCAGCAGCAGCCAAGCAAGTTTGCCCAAGTGCACAGAGACAGCAGCACCTGAGGCCTGGAGGAGTTTTAAACAACATTATATTTGATTCCTCTGCCTCATTGCTGTTCAGATAGTAATTTTATCTTTTGGGTCACTCTCCCTTAATTTGATTCATTAAGTCACTCAAAATTGTGAATTTGAAAATCAGTTGCTTTAAGGGATTTTTAAAACCTTCTTTCTAAAATCAGCAATAGCCAAGAGATATTGTTTTGGATTTAGATCCTGTGCAGACTATCCTCTGAATACCAGTACTGTGGCTCAGTGACATTTTCATAATGTTCCTTCAAATTTTGATTTTAAATAGAAAAATTTGGGTTGTTTTTAAGAATATAATCATTTTGTAAGTTTTACCTTCAACCAGACTCTATCAAGCTAGTTCACAGTCATGTGAGGTTCACATAGAAACAGAAAGTACAATAAAAGTCAGTACATAGCTCCTCTTATCCTAAAGCCAAAATGGGGTTTAAATGAAAGAATGAAGAACCCCAATTCATAGGGGTCTTCAACACATGACAAAGATCTCACATTAATCAGACAACAAAAACAGCAGCAAAGACATGAAATGCAGGGGCATTATAAATTTCATTTATGTGCATTTTTATTTAACATGCACAGCTTTCCATGAGCAGTAGTCTCAAATTCAGCACTTCTGGTGCCAATAATGACAGCAATAAACAGTGTGATAAAAGCAGGTTTAAGTGAGACAGTGGGGAATTTGGCTGGAACATGAGCGACATGCCCTGTAATGAGTTTGTAGCTGAGAAGTGAGCCTTTGTCTGCTTCAGCATTTGAGCTGAACTATAAACAGGGAACCTTTCCTGATTATTAACTTCCCCTTTGCTTTGCCACAGGGCTTACTTGTCAGGAAGACAAGAATGAATGTGAAGAGAGTCTTTGTTTTCCTGGAGTGTCTTGTACGAATACCTTTGGATCTTATGCATGTGGAATGTGCCCCATTGGGATGGAGGGAAATGGTAAAACTTGCAAATGTAAGTGTTTTACATGATTTATTTTAAGAGACTGGGGAGGGGGGGAATGGGTTCAATTCTACTACTATTATCTCTAATTGAGTATTTTGCCACTCATTTCAAGTACAGACCCTTAAATGTACAAAAAAAGACTACTGTCATGTTCTATTGATGTGAATATTTGCAAATTGCTCTGCTATTTTTCATTTTGGTAGAGAACGAGCACCACAGCCTACAAAAAAGTATTTTACAGATAGATAATTTGCCAAGGACACTCTGCACATTCTGCACTATTTCACTCCTAAATGTACATCCATGAGTGAATATTTGGTGAGCACCTCCAGGGCTGATTTTGCTTTGGGTGACAGCTGCTAGGAGAGGAAGAGACCAAACCTTTCCATCCTTTCACCTCTGTTTCCAAGGTGTGTTTTCATTAGAGGACACAGCCCAGGGGATGCTTGGTGTGAAGTCATTCCTCAGATCCCAGCTAGTGAAGGAAAGGGCCATGAACAGTTTTAGATCTGCTCAATATTTGCTTTTACAGCAACAGACTCTTTACTGGGGAGCCTATGGTGACTTTGTACTCTGAGACCTTCCCAGTGCACTTGATGTGACTCACACACTCTGCTTGTTTCAGTCACATAGGTAAAAGCCTTCTCCAAAAGAATTTTTCCTTTTTTTTTTTTTTTTTTTTTTTTTTTTCACCAGAAGGAGATAAGGAGATAAATCAACATGGAAGACTTTTTACTTGTTTCTTGGTATTTCCAAAGAAATCTAGAAGTGAAAGATGCAGATATTTCCTGTGCAGCCATTAACATTTCCTCACATTGACTAAGAAGGAAAAAATATCCATTGTAAACAGACTGACTGGTAGCTGCAGAACCCTGGCACCAGCAGCACTGCTTTTGCCAGATTTACCAAACATTGCTTCAATCATATTGCCAAACATCTGTATCTAAAGTTTTCTGTGATGTATATTTTGGCCACATTGGTTATTTCAAAGTGATTTTACATCTGTTTCATAAATGCATATTTTAACTTGATCCATAAAGGGAGGATATACCAAAAAATGTAACATTTCTTACTTTGCATCTTTAATTACAAAAAAAAAATATATGTTTCTGAAATGAACATTTATTAGAAGGAATAAACTTGAGGCTTATTTGTTCACCTAGGATAGGACAGAAATCATTATATTTAGCTCTGATTCAGAAACTTAACATTCCTGCTCATACCTCCCTTGCTTAAGTGAGTATAAAGGGAAGGAGGACTGAAGTTGTTCTGTAGCTCCTAAAGTGAGCAACAGCTCATTGTATTGTTTACTATACATATAAAGAGTCAGAATTTCAGGCTCTATTAAGAGCAGAGAATATTCAAGAGACCCAAGACAATAACTGTTTGACTTGCAGCACTATCCACATAGACTTTACCCCTAACTCATTACCTTAAAATTATGCAGAAAATCACATTTTTCAGAGTTTCCTCATTGCACCCATGTGCAGTTTTCACGAGTATTTCAATACACACGAAGCTGGCAGCTGAACTGACTGAACAAACACACTCACCAGAGTTTCAGAGAGGAGAGGTTTCAAGGAGGGGCAAAACTCAGCCAGAGCACAGCTCCCAGGGTGAAGTGCAGCATCCCCATCCAAGGAGCAGCGCTGTCAGACACTGCTTGACCTGAGCCTTTCCAGGTGCCCTGAGCCCAAGAAAGATCACAGTGCACATTAAGACTCCCAGACAAGCAAAGTTCAGAAAGCTTGGGCATAATAACTTTCCCATTCTTGGCTGAAGCTTTGCTGCGTGTCAGCAGCTGGACACACCTGATCTGCCTTTATTTGCTTGTTGGCTTCCAGAGTAAACTTGTGCCAGGTTACCTGCTTTGCTGTTGCTGTGGCTTTTTATCATCAATCACAGCTCAGCTCTAACACCTTGTTTTTGTCTCTGTGATATTTTCCACAGCTGTGCTTGCTGCTGATGTTACAGAAGCTTCAAGCAATGGCAAAGGTGAATTGAAGAGGACTGAGGTTAAGCAGCCACTGCAATCCTCAGAGACAGAGGATTCTTCTGTAATTAAGAATTTTAACATAAGTGATAGACACGGTAGGTATACAAGGATATGAAATCTTTTTCATTTGGGAAAGATTATGGATTCAGAAATCGTTCATTTTAACACCTTAACAGTAAACACAAACTAGCTATTTATAACAGAAGAAAATTTGAGTTAGGAAAAACCACTCAGTACATCAGAATGTGGATTGCTGCTAAGCAGTTTGACATGGAAGGGAGGCATTACAACAATAACAGTCAGAGTGGTCAGGCTTAATTCAACATCACCACTTCTGAAGCAGGACAAAACCACCCCAAATTGTAGTGATCAATGCAAAACAAGATGATAAAAGTGGCAGCTTATGCCAGCTTGCCATGACCAAGTGATGCTGGTGTTTTATTTCAGTATTTAATGGGCAACCACTGAATTGCTACTGAGTTTTAATAATGAGATCAGCTCGAGGAATGAACTTGCCTGTGGCAGTAGCTTTTCCCAGAGCTGCAGCCCTCTCTGACATGGGTGTTCACCTGCACGATGCTTGTGTTGGTCCTGTTCTAATGAGTGTTGTATTTTAATTGATTTCCCAGTGAAAGCAGGCAGCAAAAATTGAGATTGGTCATATCTGTTGTATAGAGACAGCAGATAAATCACATATTTTATATGTAAAAATAACATATATGTGTATATATATGTATATATTATATATATATTACATGTGTATATATTATATACATATTTAATATGTAAAAATAACATATTTTATATGTAAAATAAGAGGGGTTTTTTTTCCTACCCTCTTTTTTTTTTTTTAATATCTGTACCAGGCCAGCCAACCCTTAAGCAGAACCTACCTCCTGCAGGCATCCTATATCATGATACTGTAGGTAAAGTGCAAGAATAATGCAGAAAATACATGAGAATCATGATGGAAACCTCGCTGGAAGCAATTAAAAAGGATCTACAACCATCATTAAGATTGTGTTCATCATCTGTTCTCTGTCTTGACACTACTAAATACTTCACAGGCAGTTCATATACACTTGCTATTCAGTGACATCATAAGTGCTAAAATATTATATACTAGCAGAGTGTTAAATTTTGCATATAGTCCTAAGATAATTAAAGCAGTTTTCTGTAATACAAGATTTGACACATTAAGGATGATTTCCAGATCAGAAATATATGTACTTCACAGTGTAGCTTCAAAAGTACAGTATAGGTGCTGTAAGGTTTGATAATTACCTTCCAATTATAAAAGACCAAAAAGATGTCAATAATACCTTTTCTCACTCAGTTAATCTTTCACTTATGCTGAAAATTACAGTTTCTGTATTTTACATGATAAATGCCAGACAACTTCGAGTAATAAACTTGAAAACATGTAATTAGAGGACTAATAAATCTTGCTTTAATGAGAAACAGCTGTTCTGTTACCCTGTGCCTACAGGACATTCTCCTGTTTGGCTGAAGTTTGGGAACCTTTTGCATTAATTAGACTTTAAAAGAATAAAAGCAGTTATAAAGCTTTAGCTGGGCTAAATTTTTAGGTATGTATTTCATCTGATAAATTATAAATAAATGCTTGACCTGCCTTGTTTTGGCCATGCAGGAACTGTGGCACACGTGCCCAGCTGTGCCAGCAGGCCGTGTTTCCCTGGAGCGCCGTGCTTCGACCGCAAGCCCCCCTACGTTGGGTACCTCTGTGGCCGCTGCCCCGCGGGGTTTTTTGGAAATGGTCGGAGTTGTGCCAAGGTCCCCAGAGCAGGTACTTTCTGTTTTTTTATAAATTCAAAAAGGTTTGGCATAGAAAGGCTGTGAGAGTGGGAGCCAGCGTGGCATTACAGCACACTGTACTCCGGGATCGAGCGCTGATGGCTGTGTTGTGTCACTCTCACCTGAGGAGCGGCTGGCAGGAATTATTTCAGGAATACCTGGCTCCATGAGTTGAAATCCAGTAGATTAACCACCTCATTTGCTACTAGGACTTGTTCAATGGTATGAATCACCACATCTGTATTTCAGCCACAGCACTGGCACAGGAATGCAGGGTTTGTTTCCTCCTCAGTAAGATCAGAACATGACACATGCCAGTATCACTCAGCCCTCCTTCTTTCCTAATTCTTCTGCTGCAAGGCATCTGTTCTGCAAGGTGACCTGTGAAGACAATAATAAACAAAGTGTCATGCAAGAAGAACTATACCAACAACTGAAGGCAACAGATAATTAAAGAATTTCTGCAGTACTGTTCATAGCCTGAGCAATACTCTTCCCTGGGGAGCTCTGAAAATCAGCTGCTCCCATTACTCTCTGAGGACTGAAGGGAAGGCTTCATTAAAAGAGGTCTTCTGCTGTGGTGAAAGAAAAGCTGGGTCCTGACCTCAGGCACAAAGTGGCAAGGGTACAGCAACTGCTGTCTTCTGATCCTGCTCTCTCTCAATGATAATCCCATAATTCAGTGTGTGGTTCTATAGGGACAGTCTGGATGATTGTCCCCTTTTTACTGCCAGGAGTACTCATGTTTATTCCTTAATAACAGTAGTTGCCAGGTTAGATGCCTTGAAATCTTTTTACTAAGTATTCAAGACAGAGTGGCTTGAAACCTGTCAGATTGTTCCCTGACCTCCTCCACTTGACCAACCCCCCTTCACTTCCCATTCTGTATCCAAATCAACGATTGTTACCTTGCTGTTATATTTTAACACACTCTACCAGAGTGGAAGCAATTTTACCGCTTAGTGTAGGCATCACCCCATCTCTTAGAACTATAAATTGATTTTAGCCAGTTCTCAAAATCTAAAGGTCACAAAAATAAACTCAACATTTTTCTCTCCCTAGCAATGAGTATGTACAGAGTATTACTTAGTCTGCCAGCATCACTAAGACAGCTATTGACTCTTCTATAACTTGGGGAAGCTGTAAAAGTGGTTGAGGAAGAAAAAAAAAATCATTGTGCTTATAAATAACTTTTCTGTTATTGCCCAAAGCTGCACCTTGTCATTAATGGGATAATGGGATACACACCGTGCACCCCAAAGGTCCTTTAAATGTTTTTGAGTAGAACAGACATTCTACAGCTGCAGGTATTGGTACAGTAAATCAGGCACACTTACACTGTGCTTATATAAACATTAACCAATAAATTTGTCTGTGTTCTAGAAAGGGGAATGCAGAGAGAAGCTGCCATTTGCTGTGATTCATACCTGTCATATACAACTCCAGGCAAAGATTTAAGAAATATCCCAGGTATCAGGACCTGAAACAAGTAAATGCTTCCTTCAAAAAAGAGCTGTATATCAGAGGCAGGGGGATTGTTTTAAATTTTTCTCTTAAATATGCAAACTGAGCCAAGACTTCACGCTGCAAATGATGCCAGCTTGAACACTTCAGGAAGGGAATGAGGAGGAATTATTTTTTTTTGTTCCAACAGAAGCTTATATTCACTCCTGTGAATTATATCACAATACAAGCAATGAGAATCTTGTGCCTCAAGGTTAAATGAGAGTAGTCATTTGTTTTAATACTTAGAAATGGAAGCAATTGTTGCAGCTTTATGAGTGTCCTAATTTATGGCCAAAATGATGGGTTTAACTTTGCTTCCCAAGTGCTTTGCCAGTAGAAGCAGAAGTATTGTACAGCATTGATGATTAAAAGATATCAGACAAAAAAGAATTAACTCTCAATTAAATTTATGTACAGTTGTGGATTATGATTATTGTGAAATCCTCCCTGTTGTAATAATAACTTCTCTCCCTTGTAACTTACGCCATCAGTCTTCAAATGAAACAGAACAAATCCTCTTCAGCTTGCTACTGTGCTCGTGAAGGTACTGAGATTATGTGTCACTTCTTTCCAACTCAAGTAATTTTAATCTAAAAATACTCCTGCTAATCCCTATTTTGTACTTTTATTGGCTGCTTTTGACGTGAAATTATACTCAATTGCAGTGATTTAAGGATTAAAGGATAAGTATTTCTTCATACCAAAACCACAAAAAATACCCAACTGCCTTTGCAGGCTGCTGAGGAGAAAAATATTCCAGAGGAAAATTGTTTCCTAAGTTAGTGTTTGATGAGCTGCACCCAAAAGACCTTCAATTTTGATTTATAATCAGCAAAGTACCATTTTCTCAGCATTGATATGTGATGGGTATTCATCTGTTGAAGTACTTGACTTACTGCAAACTATGTAACTCTAAAAATAAGTTTCTGAGCTACATTTATCTGTTCTAAAAATGCTGGGCCTCATTCTGTTCTCACTTACATATTTTACCTGGCCTGTATCTGTAGTTTGTATCACTTTAAACCGACCAGACTTGGTTGCAATTTTTCTTGAAGTACATCAGAACAGTCTTAAGGAAAAGCCAGTATGGAATTTCACACATAAAGGGAAGTAATTTTTTTTTTTTAAACAGATTCTCCTATCAGAAAGAAAAAGCTATTTCTGTCCCTTTCAGACCCATAAAGCAGGTATCCTACATTTATTTAAAAATTTACTAGTAGGGTCAAAAGTCCCTTAAGTCTGCTGGCATTGCAATAAAGAGGAAAGCCTGAGGAATTTGAATCTGTCCAGCCTTCCCTGGGCACATTTCACTTCTGTATAAAATATCTGTTGCTTTTTTGCTAGAAGAGGCAGATCCATTAAATCAAACCACCTAGTATCATTGGTCATATTCTTGGCACAAAGAAAATGAATATACCCTAATGGGGGTGCTGGTGATGCTCCTGCACGCTGCAATATCAGTTCTCGTCAGGAGCTGTGGGTATTTCTCCAGACTGGTTTCATCACTCACAGTCACACAGATACCCATCTGTTTGCACTTTCTTTAGCAGGTTAGAGAGGTTGGTGTCATCACAAAGGATTTATTTTTTAACTATTAGTAAATCAGCAATTTTACTGGACAAAGCAGTGCCACATCCATCACCCATAAAAGATTGTTTGTTCAGAGCCAGCTCTTTCTGCCTCTCCTGGTTTGGGCAGCTGAAGATCAAGGGAGGGGGTGATTTTATGATCTCTGTAATCGAGTTCTGCTTTCCCTTTCAGAACACCACTGCAAGATCTCCTGCCATAGCAGTTAATTTGCAGTATTGTAGACATCTGGCACTTGCTATACTTTTGCATGTGCAGCTATTTGTTATGTTTACGTGCTCTGTGCTCCACACTCCTCCAGTGTCTGCACTGTGCATCTGAATTCACTTTGATTTTACATCAGAGAGACCTCTGTCACCTTCTCATTTGCACCACTGTCAGATCAACATCAAGGTGTGGATTTAAAAGGAGAATAAAACATTTTGAAGTAAAAGCAAGTGTGTGTCTTTAAACACATAGTGTTCAGTCAAACACCAGAGGAACATGTTAACCTTAAGTTTTGCATTCTTACATTTTAACTTGGAAATCACTTTTGTCATTATTAGCACTCATCATTGATAGTGATTAATCCATGAAAAATAAATATCTTCAGCAAGAGCTTTGGTCACTAACCCGAGGTTTCATGTCTGGAGATAACTGCAGGAGTAGGGACTTCTTACTGCCTGGAACCAATCAAATTATTTTCTTTCAAGGGATGACTGAAGAATGTAATAGATTCCTTTCATCTTTTATCTAACAGAATTGATGAATTTGCATTAAAAAGATCAAGGCCCAGATTCCAGTCTCACTTACCCCAGTGTAAATCATAAGTGACTCCACTGAACAAGCAACTTTACCCTAATGGACTGAGCTGAGCACGGCTCCTGGAAGACACAAAAAGCCCCTGTTAAGGCAGGCACATCACACACAGGACTTTTAAATCCGAGATCTGTGTGTACCAATAGGTGTAGATAAAAGGCAAGCACTGTTCAGCATTCAGGGAGTGCTCTGCAAAGAGGAACTAACCCATTCTGACATGGTTTATGCAACGAGTTACATGGCCCACGTGAAGGCAGGGATGGAGATGCTGCAGCCATCCGCTGTGAAGTTGCCTGAGATCCTTGCAAACAAAAAACAGAAACACTAAACACACAGCAAAGGATACTCTGATCTGCCTCTGTGTGGTAAGAGCTCTCAGCTCTGCCTGTGGGCTCCAAAACTGGGAAGCATTGAATGTCAATGGCTTCCAGCTCCTAGCTCTGACTCAGGCCATGGAAAATGTCCACAATTCATCCTTGGGAGCATGGTGGGAGTTGCTGATCCCTTTCAGAAACACAATTTCAGTATTTCCAGCCAGGGTGTATTTCAGGACCAAAATGTACATTTTTTTTCAGATGGACCCATTATGATGTAAAGATATCTCCTTCAAGGGATATGTGATGAAATGGCAACTGAAGTGGGGTTAGAAATGCCACGCAAAGACATTCCATATAAATTTGGTCTTATGAAAGAGTCAGTTTTGCAAATGGCATACCCGTAATCTTCACATGAGGCCTGGATCAGCCTGGCATTTTGGACATAAGCTCTGACCCTTTCCTGCCCTCTGAGTCTGTAATTGCCACTGGAAATCCACTCCTGTACTTGTCAAGACAGAAAGGGAATCAGAGAGAGTCTTTCTGATGTCTTTCTCCTCCTTAAGGATACCTCATAAAATATTAAGTATTTTCAGAAAAATATCAAGAGACCTGTACAGTATATGCCATGACCCAAACATGACAACCAAAGTAGACACAGTGGGAAGAATATGTTTAGATAATTTAAAAGATAAATGGTCTCCAGCTTCAGTGATCCATACACTCTGTCAATCCAGAACTTGTTAAGTGCTTCCAATACAGATGATATATTTAGGAAATGATGTAGCTCAGCAATAGAAGACCAATGAAGCCCAAGCCATAAAACCACTAGGGAAGAGGACTCAGCTATATGCCATGAATAATATTTACATTCAATCAGAATATCAAGTACAAATTACATTTCTCTCCTACCAAGAATGTGCCACCTTTTGCTTAAGCAATCACTGGGCCATCATGACTTTTAAGTGGTAATAACAACTCAGACTCCAACAAATAATCTACACAGGATACAGGCTCAGTAGTTTTTTACATTGACAGAGCAGAGCAAGATTATCTTCTCTTAGAACTTCCAGGCTCATTTAATCATCCAACTATAATAGCACACAGCTTTTAAAGGGAGCCAACCCTGTTTGCACAAATTTGACAAGATTGCTGTTTTGTTAAAGGCACTTAAAGGCCCCTTTGGAACTGGAAGTAACTCAGACTGGACAAACATTCTGGTCCCATTAAAGCAACACAAGAGTCTTTCCACTAAGGGATAAAGCAAAGAATAATTTGAAGAGAAAGGACTCAGAAGCAACACAAAACACAACACAGTACAGGGTTTAAACAAAAATAGGTGTGAAATATACACACTTACTATGGTCAGGACAAATTTTACAACCAGTTCCTAAACATCTTGCTGGTTATGAACAGGTACATAAAGGTATAGTAGGACTTCACAGGACTTTCTTGCAGAACCAGGGGATGTCCACTGCCAAATCATGTGAATTTTGCCCCAAATATTACACACCACATGAATAGGGTTGGTTCATTCCTGAAGCCTATAGCCAACACAAGGCAAGTGATCCTCTGGGATGGAGGAGAGCATCATTGCCCATGCTGATAATATGTTAGATTTAGAATTTCAGAGAATCAGAATAACAATATTGGAAGGGACCTCAAAAGATATCTGGTGAAACCTGTTTCCTCAAAGAGAACTAGCTAAGTTCTTCTGCACCATACCATCTGAAATCTTATTATTGTAATTCCTTGCCTTTTGCTTTCTAAATTGGGAAGAAAGTATAGGTACTTGTCAACCTAATCAGTTGAAACTGTGGAGAATTCCATAAAAGCTTGATTTCACTGAGAGTACTTATACATGCTTACATGACTTTTAAATAGATTCATTACTGGTTCCCAGTAAGGCATAGTTCACTTTGTGTCTTGGCTTTCATATGTAAAATAACTCAGTTTTTATATGTTTACAGCCCAAAACAACATAATTATTGTTTTAGACCATTTATTTCTTGAGTTGAATAAAAGTATTTTAGTAATTTATTCTTTGCCATTTCTTTGCTGAAATACTTTGAAGTATTTCAGCTATTTTTTTTCTTTGAAGAAATATTATGGCTTTTCTTTTGAAGAAATGAACTTTCTTTATAATCTATTATTACTCTTCTAAAGGGTTCTACATAGATATTGCAGAGTATTAGACAGGATGCTTCAGAAATGATCTGCCTTAATTTAGCCTATTTTGTATATATCTCTCAATCTGTCAATGCCATGAGAGATTCTGAAGACCCATGAGGCATCATCAGATAAGAACACAGTTTCTATTAATTTTTCCACCTATCTCAGTTCTGAGAAGTAAAATACACTGTCAATTCTTGAATAGAAAATATAATTTGGTTCCATGAACTCTATCTTAACACCACCTTTGTAGCTGCTGGAATAATGCAGTTCCAAGCTCCAATAATTGGAGAAGGCAGAACACAAAAGAGGAGGGGTAAAAGTTCAGACCTGAAAGGTGGACAAGGGACAATGGAAGGAAGGGTGACAAATCAGCTACGAGGGGATTAAGTGGAAGATCCAGGGTGTGTTTTGAAACACAGCCACACTTCTCCTTCTCTACCTGTTTTCTTGGCTGGGAATAGCACTTCTGAAAGCAGCAGCAGAGAAGGGGTTAGACCCAAGGAATATAAAGAGCACGGAAGGAGATCTGGCAACAAAGCCGTGAGAGGAGCACGGCTCCTGTGCCAGGGGTGAGAACACATCAAATGTTTTGAGTTTTTTCCAACCCACATGAGGGAAGTTTTCAATTAAGTCTTGAAATAAAATGGAAGGTGAAAGAGGTGTTTGAGAAAATATTGTTTGTAAAAACATAGCAGGTTTATAAACCTCCATAGGCAATCCAAAAAATAAAAAGATACTGATAAAGAAAATTGTTGGTAGAGAAGGGAAAAAAAATCCTTGTGTGGGGAGCATGCTCATATCTTTGCAATCAGTAATTCTTACACCATTTTAAAAACGTCTCTGGTGACCTTGGTGGTAAAATTTGTATTGAAAACATACAGGAAAAAAAAACAACAAATAGTCGGAAAACAAAGAGCTCAAAATACATTATTTTCCTCAAAGACCCATTTTTCTCTCATTGTGTTAATCGCCTTCCTGCATTTTGCCTGTATATGATGTCTTGTTCCAAGAATCTTACTTGGAAAGTAGATCCACATAAGAGGGGGAAATGTAATGTATTAGGATAAATTTCATATTTAAAGCTGTTCTACCAGTTTCGGACTGGAGTGTCATACTAGGACTCCTGCTCATGGCCTAATAGTACTCTTATCTACCCAGGAGGCCAAAAAAGGAGCTGATCATTTATATCTGTAAGAAATCTGGCTTAAATGAATACAAACTAAGGCAGTATTAGTGCCCAAACTCTTTGTTCTTCTTAGTTTTTTTCTGGCATGTAATCTTCATAATTAGTCTTTAATTAATCTCCACAATCTCTTAAATATCATGAAAGGTTTTTTTGTTTCTTAAACTCTAAATCACAATGCTTTCTATTGAAAAAGTTTTACAAATATAAAAATATTCCCTATTAAAAAAGAGTTATACCTTAGCAAGATCTTTCTAACAATTGTTTTGTATTTGCTCACTATGAAAGGGATAATCTCTATGTATTCCTTGGCACATCTTGGATGAGACTGAAAACTTTGTCAAGCAGTCAATAATATCATTTGTATCTTCCTGAACTGTTTCTTTCCTGGCCAGCCATCTCAGAATCCCCACTTTCTTTAAAGACAGCAGTTAATGAATTTAGGTGTCAATTATAGTGTTCTGAAAACCCTGAAGAAAATGAGCTGCACGGTGATGCAAAAATGATAAATTACCTTTAATGTGACATAAGCAAACTCAATACGTTACACCCAGGTAATATTTTCTTGTATACTCACATAGGTTTTCAACATCCCAGAACTGGAAAAGGACATCCTTGACAGCAGACTCTAGGCTCCCTTCCATTTGTGGGAATTATTTACTCTGAACACAGAAAGACTCCTAAACAATGTCTACTGGGAGAGCTGACTGAAGAGCCCAGGTTTTCTCCTCCCCACAAGTGTTGTGTTAAAACAGAATAGTTTTGTATTTCATTGGCACAAGACAAATTTGCCTTGCAAATTCTGAATGGTGTTAGAGAATTGTGTATGTGCAGCTGCAGCCACGCTGGCAAACAGAGTCTGGAGCAGAGGAGCTGTTATAATCAGAAGTGGCTGAGTGATGCAGAGTCTACAAACTATTCCCTGCTGCTCATGATTTTGGTAGGTGAAGGAGAAGAAAATTGCTCACCAGACAGCAACATCAGCGACACAATCTCATTTTCTATCAGGCTGAAAGAGCTCAGGGATAGTGAACTAGATGTTCACCTTTTAATTTCATCATTAAAGCATCAAGTGAGTAAATTTGCCCATCACAGAAGTGGTGGTTTGAGAGCACAAGGACTGAAAAGTCCTGTACAGATGGAGAGAGAGTCGTGTGACTGCTCTGCTCTGTGCTGAGCTGTGTGGATGTGAGGCACACCACATTTGACTTTCTACTTTTTTACATTAAAAATATGTAAAGGATCATTAGGTCAAAAATTAAGCTCCTGTCTAAAGTTATATTAATATCCCAATCAAAATGAGCCTTTGAAATGTTTTTGTTGCTAAAAAAAAAAATCCTGGAAGTAACTCTTTGTAAAACTTGGGAAGTTGAAGCTGTATTTCACTTAAAGGTAGTGAGGTATTTATTCTGGGTGTTACTGCTTGTGATTGTAGGAGAAGAGACAGGGTGACTGGGAATTCCACCTAGCATCTAATATGGGGAACTTCTGGATGCTTAAGAAAAAGGAAGGGAATCAAAACTATGTTACTGAATATTTAGGAGAGGGAAGACATTAGAGTATCACTGGATGGTAAAACAAGAGATGTAGGAATTAAACACACTCTAAGTAGAAAAGAAAGTAATGCCAGAACACAATAATATAAAAGAGGAAACTAAGAGTTGATGAAAAAAAAAACATAATTTCCCTGGAGCATCCTATTGACAGCTGCTCTTGTTTCCCTTTTCTCACTCAGTAGATACAGAAAAAAATATTAACAGGGAAACATACTGAGGGAAATGGAATATCCTTAGCACTCTAGTAACGAGACTTCTTAGACCAGTGTAATTTTTCTGTTCTCTCTTGACATTTTAAATAAGATTTATGTGCTGGTAGATGTCTCAAATTTTAAATGATGACCCACACAGTGTAATATGTCAAAAGAGCATTTCTCTGCCAACATTCTTCTGAATGAGAAATGGGCTGGACAGCAGGTACTACTAAATGTTAATAGCTCTAAAACTACACAAATTGTAAATTTATTGAATTGTGTTAATAATGAATCCTTAAACTGTTCACAGAATTCTAAAGGAGTTGTAGCTCAAGCAGAATTAAAGGTGCCCATAACCCTCTGAAGTGACAGGAAGAAGTGGCCACAGCCAGAGGAGTTTAAGGAGAAGGAACCAGTCTCCACCTGAAGAGTAGACTGGTTTGGGGCATTTTATTAGATTAAAAGAGAGAGAAGCACTTGAGATTTCATGGTGATGCTCAAGCCATTACATAAATAAAGAGTTACACTCATATTTAAAACCAAAAAGGAAAGTTTTTAACTCTAATAGCTGCAAAGAGAAGCATGACAATGGAAAGGTGATAAATACTGATATCTGCAGGCAGCTTAAGCAAGTGTTTGAAGTGTCAGCTGCCAGTTTTGGTCAGGATGGGACCGTCTCCAAGGCACGTGGCTTGGGAAGAACAGTGTGGAGTTGTGTAAGTCAAAGCCCAGCAAAGATGTGGGGAACAGCACCAGGGAATACAGCAACCAGCCTAGTGCACCCTGTTCTGGGCAGGGTGTGAAATGTGTGCTCATCACTGGGAGCAGAAATAGTTGGGGTCAGAAAGGGACATGGCTTCTCTTAATTCAAGTCTGGATCTGGTCTTTTCTTGAAAGACTAAATGTAAAAAAAAAAAAAAAAAAAAAAACCTCCAACCAAAAAAAACATAAACTCAGAAGAGAAAAAATATATTGGATTTCTTTTCTATTTCAGAATGTTGGTATCTCACCCTGGGTTTAAGAGATGTCAAGTACCTTCTCTGTGAATGGCTGTTTCACCAGCTTAAGTGTCATTTTTATTCCCTTGGGAGTGATCTGGATCCTACAGATTTGCTGTTCTTTAGCAACACCATGATGGCACTGGAGAACCAGGGACTGCCTGTGACAGTTCTGATTTGTGAAATCCCAGCGTGAGACCCTGGGAGAACCAGAGGCTGGAGGGTCACAGCCTGGGGGACTCCTGCACCACATGGGTGGAAAGAGCCCTGGTGTCCAGTTGGATGAGGGATGCTAAACCTGTGTCTCAGAAATTTGCTCTCTGTCACTCTTGCTCTAACACTCCCCAGAGGGGGACAACAGAGGAATCTGTCTTTTTGGGACCTGATCCATGAAGCAATGATGCTCTGCTTACAGTGCATAAGAACAGAGGTCCTGCCATGCCCAGCTGGAGCAGAGCAGCAGCATCTCAGCCTCTTATCTACTTCTGTGAAAAATAATCTCAGTTACTGTACTGCTGCCCATTTCCCCATTTGTATGGGCAGAAATACTGACAGGTAGCGGAAACGTGGGTTTGTTCCATCATATGACCTTGAGCACTTCACCTTGTGGGGTTTTTGTGGTGATTTCACCCAGACCGATAGCCAATCATATGCTGGCAGAGCAGGGAAAAACAGATTCACACACTCACAGTTTGCATTGATAATGGGTTACACATTTGAAGATATTGATCAACAGCAAGGAAAATAAATTGAAGTAATGCAGGATTTGAGAAAGCTGCTGACTACAGACAACTGAGTCTGCATTCTTTTGGTTTGCTTTCTTTGTTTTAGCTTATTTAGATACTTGGAAGGCTGCAGAAAGAAATTTTCAGGTATTCCAGATAAAATCTATCATGTATTATGTGAACTAAATTGCACACCATCAATACAAGCAAAAATCTGAAACAATGAAAGCTGAGAGGACACTGGTCAACACCCTTGAATGACACCAATATCTTATGAAGTTTAGTCACCTCTGCAGAGTGGCTGAGGGACATTTATCAGTATATATCATAATGAATGAACAACAAAAATGTGTCACTACTCTTCAGTGGTAGCATTTGAGATGTAAAAAATTACCTTATCACATAAATACTCTAAAAATATGCTTCCCCTTACAGGGAAAGATGAAGTTTATTTGAAGGATGGGTATCTCACCTCTATCATCTGCTAAAGAAATAAAAGAGTTCCCTTTCTCAGGTAGCCAGTCTGATCCCCTTACTTGTTACTCAAATTTAATTGGGAGGAAAACCCATTTAATTATGACACAGTGGAAGGAGCTCAAAGCTATAATCAGGGCTCATTTTGGAAATTTGTCAGAGAGGTCATTCAGCCCTTCACTGTCATTCCTGTTGATTTCTGGTCCCTGAATCAAATTTTCTAAGGGCTGTAATGATCATCTATTACTGATAATTTTCTGTGGAGATATTTCTTTCATCTTTCTCTCATTCATTCATTCATTTTTAAAAATCCTTTAACTTCTTCTATCCTCACATGCTCTTTTTGCTGATGTCCTCCTGCTTCATCATCTCTGTTCTTCCATTCTGTGTCCCTCCTCATTCACCAGCCTTATTTCGGATACTGAAATCAAAGTATTTGCCTTCTGCTCCACTAAATACCACGTATTTACCTGCTGATGGCCACAGCTCGATCCAGCACCATTGTAAATCTCCAAAACATTGTGCTTCAGGGCAATAGCAACTCATCAGCTGCCAGCAGAATGACACTATTTATCAGCCAAATAAACAGTGCTTTGGCTGCCAGGATTTGTTTCAGTCCAGTCAATGCCCTAACTTTCATCTGACCCTTGCCAAGCATCTGAATCTCTTTCCTTGCTAACTATGGTTAAGATCTCCATCAATGGGAGTTTTTAGGAAGTGATTAATATTTATATTTAAAAGAAAGAGGTGCATCCTGCATGGGGTTAACCCCAGAACCAGGCAAGGATTGTTGTTCAGGATCCAATATATTCCATATCCTACAGAATGAGCGTGCCAGAACCGGTTAAAAATAGCCTCTTCCATTCATTAGCGTCAGCAGATGGCCATTAATCTTCCTGAAAGTATTGATTCAAACTACTCGTCTCCACTTTCAAGGCCCTTCACAGAGTCCCCTCTGCCCATCTATCATCCCTCCTTACACAGCTGAAAAGGTGGCTGGCTTTGGGACAAGTGGGTGACAGTAACAAACCGGCCGCTCCCTCACACGCTGTCCCTGACGTCTGCAGGGAGCAGCACACAGCACCAGCAAAGCTCTTCCATTTGTCTCCTTTAAAATTTTTCCCACAACTTCCCTTTGGGAAGCATTCCAGAGTCACCCACTGGTGTGATGGCACTGGAGCCTCTCCAGGGCACGCTCTTGCCAAGGGCCATGTTGACACTGTGTGTTTCTCCACCTCCAGCATCTGTCTGTGCCAAACTGTGGTGTTCTGTCTCCTTGACTCGAAGAGCTGGAATGCAAACTCTCTGAGTTATGCCCTCAGAACATTTCCCAGCACAGCAGTGCACTACAGGCAGGTGATAAGAAGCAAATCCTGGCTCAGGAGGTCAAGAACCGGAAGATTCACCACAAAAAAGGTGCACAGTACCAAAACCTCCCGGACTAGTGTAAGCCAAAATTAGTAAAGCAGCACGGCAAGTTTGCTTGGCTGCAATTTAACCCCTGCATGTCAGCCCAGTACTGCAACTCAAATAATGCCTGGCCTTCCCTGAGACTTGCTACCAAAATATATTTCATCTGGTTCATGAATGCCACCCTTCGGGTGTCATCACTGCAGTTCCCTGTGCATCAGTACTGGTGTCACCCACAGCAGACAGCCCCATGTTGGCATAAACCTACCTTTAATATCTGATAATTAACTCTTTTACTTCTGGAACTGATGCTCTGTTGTTTGCTCCAAACTCAAAGGTTCACTGTGGTTCCTTTTAATTCTAGACCGGCAAATTTAGCTAATATTTATCTTCCTTCTGCCCTAGTTTCAAGATCTTTCCAAAGCCACGTGGACTTTCCTGGAAGAAACATTGAAGATGCTAGAGGCTCTCACCCAGAAGATGCATCTAAGACATCAAGAAATGTATTTCCCCTTCTTTCTCAACCCCAAATTCCAAGGCAAGATATTACATTCCTTTTGGAAAGAAACCCCACAGCCATTCACACTCCATCCCTTGCAATGGGAAAGGAGACTTCCCAAGCTCAGACGTCACCAGAAAAACAACCTGACATGGAGTTCACAGCACCTGAGAAACAACATTTTCTTGAGAAAAGTGACACACTCACACCCCTTCTGCACGAGGAGCCAGAGCCCAGAGCCCCAGGTGTCAGCGTGACCTCCCACTTGGCTCTCCATGTTAGGCAGCACAAAGAAGCTACAGCACGGACTGTTCCTCCTCATCCCAACACAAACCCAGGTGCAAGCTCACAGACTCGTTCCAGGCATGGTTATTCTCCCAGGAAATGGCCCAGTCGAGTCTCAGTCTTGAGGAATAAACCAGCCCAGGGTTTCCCAACAGAGCAGCCCAGAGCATCTCCTCTGGCCACGCACCTCCCCTCCCCTCCCCGTCGGCCGGGCCCTTCCCTGGATGCTGCATCCCGGAGCGCTGGTGCCCCAGCAGGGTCTGCTCCTGGAGCAAGGCTTCCAGCACACACCACGGCAGCCAGGAAGGTGTTCAGCACAGCAAGGGATGCTGTGGAGCTGCCAAAAAGCAGCGGTGGGGTGCAGCACAAAGGGGTGTGTGCTGACCTGCCGTGTTTCACTGGGGTGCAGTGCGAGCCAGCTGGAGATGGAGAGTTTCAATGTGGTCCTTGTCCCCCTGGGTACAGCGGTGATGGAATTACATGTGAAGGTAAGGGAGAAAATCCTCTTTAAAATGCTCTAATAACTCCAAGTCTAATAATTCACCAAAGTAAAAATTGGTTTTTTATTATAAATTTGGAGATTTTTGTGGCTGGGACCATTCTGTTTTTAAAACCAATTATATTTCAAAATAATAAATAAAACCTATAGCTTTGAAGCCGCTCTTTCTTCTTACAAAAATGATATATTTATTTGATACCATCTAATCTATTAAACCCAGGGACTGATTGTGATCTTGCTTAATACCAGATTGATTCTACTAAAATCATCCCATTCAAAACCATATAAAATTTCTGTGAGAAAGAGTAAAATTGATTCTACTTCTCTATACAACACATTCTAGGGAAAACTAATTTTTCTAATATCTTAAAAATTACCTGTAAATATCAATCTAATATCTCAAATATGAAACTGAACTTGTCATCTGAAATGTATAGCACCAGAAGGGTTTTCACAATATATTGAGTTATTTATTAGGGGCCTGAGAATCCCTTCATAAAACCATAGGATTATGTACTTTGCTGAAGCAATGAATTCCTTGACTTTGCTGTCATTAATCACACCTTTTGCTGACATCCCTCTGATAAGTTGATGTCTTAACTGGCCTTCCACCACACAAAGCAAAAGTATTGGTAACATTCATTCCCCTCTTTCTCGTCTGGTCTCTCATTCCTCATGCACAGAGCAGAGGGGTCTCAGCCATGATGTACTGGGAAGGACCTTGCAGGGATTCTTTGCTGTAAGCCAGGCTTTGTGGGGCTGTGAGGCCCCCAGCAGGGCTGCAGCTGTCTGAGCTCAGAGCATATACTGGGGATATAGTACAAAATGTACTAGAAAAGGTTTCTGTAATCTTGAACATTTCATTTTTTTTGGTTTTTTGCACATTTCTGAAATGCTTCTCCTAAAGGATTTAGAGTTACTTGGCACAAAGGAGTTTGTCTTTAACTTCTGTTTTATACCTAGAGATGGAAAAGCACCAAGCAGGTTCTGGTATTGGGAAGCTCAAAGCAAGTCTGGCCACAGAAAGGCCTCTCCTCAAAGACCACTCCCATGTACATATGAATATTTACAGTCTGGACATAAGGCTGCTGTGTGTTTAGCAGACCCATCAATGTAGTCCTTAAAACATAAATCTGCCTTAAAATGTAAATCTGCCTCTGCCTTTTACTTGTGAGAGGTTTTCCTCAGTTACTGGTATTACTGAAAATCTCCCTGGGGAGTCTTTAGGATGAAATACTTTATTACCAACATCATTCTCCATCTTGGGGCTTGATGACACAACGCACAAACATCCCTTTTTGTCTCTTGTCACTGACCATGACACCTGAGTCAATAATTAACCTGTCCATTCCCTTCTCTTTCTCTTCTCCATCCTGAGCCCCCTGCACACCTGCACCCTGGAGCAGAGCCAGTGCTGTGAACAGCACCCATTGTACCTCCAGCTGTGGATGTCTCTTCCCATGTCAGATGCAGGTGATTCATCATGACAAACGAGGTTGAAAAATGAGGGTAATTTTTTAGATTAAGGCCTGTCACAACCTCAGCCATCAGCACCTTGTGATGCCCACAATACACCAACTCTCTTCAAGACAGCAGCGTCCTCTGAGAACAGGAGGCACAAACATTGGGCAAAAAAAATCAAAGCTTTGATGAGACTAACATTTGCAAAATCACCAGGCTTCAACATAACATCCTTGGCAAGAGAGCAAAAATGTCAAGAGACTCGGACTCTATTGATAGTTGTCACCATCTTATTTCATATCAAAATTCAAGTATATAAAAGAACCAGCCAGCTGATAGGAAGTTTTAATACCTTTGGATCTTGAGGGGATGTGACCTTTGTTTAATAAGAATGTCTGAAAATAATGTAAAATAAGAAGTACTTCACCAAGCGGTTTGTATGCTGTGATAGAATACAGTTTATTTTTTTCCAAATGTGTAGATTCAAAACCATTTGACTTGGAGGACTAGTAGGAAAAAAACATAAGCAGCATCCTGAAAACTAATTTCTTTCCTAAAGTATATCATAACATATTTTATATCTTTAATATTATTATCTCTCTGGACAAACCCCTCAGTCTCCCTGTCACAGTTAGTTGGAAGTCCTCTCCCTCTGCTTTGTCCCCTTGCTCTGGGGGTCACAGACTCACAGGACCACAGGATGGAAGAGACCCCTGGGGACCATCAGGTGTAACCTCCTACCCTCTCTTGGAAGAACACAGCTGAATGTCAGTGTGTTTAGCTCATATTCAGACATCTGAGATATTTTCAGACTATTTCAGCAATTTCCATTTGGAGCACTCCCTTCACTGCTGACATCTGCGTTGTCTGTCAGAAGCAGAACCCTGCTTTTGCTCCTCCTGCTTTGGTGTAATAAGAATTACAGATTATTTCCCTTCTGTCAGCAGCTACATACTCTGCAGGTGAGGGGAGAGGAAACACTTCCTTGAGACTCTGCAGCTCTTTCCCCTTCCTGCACAAAAGCAATTGGACCTTTTTTTAGTAGCCAAGTATTAAGACTTCACAGCCAAACAGGCCAGCTTTAAAATTTTCATTTCAGAGCAGTGTTTTGGAGACAGTCAGCATCACCTATACAAAAATAAAAAACAAAGTAGGGGAGGAAAGGCCTGCTGTAGTCCACTGGATTCTCCCACATTTTCTCTAGCAGAAGATGCTCTCTGCCGCTTCTGGAGTAAGCTTAGCCAAGCGTCCCTCTGGTGATGAGGGAGGTTGCTAAATACCTAATTTTCACTCTGAGTGCTGTTTCCAAGGATATCTGCAGAAAAAACCAGTGCGTTGGTACAGTCTCCTTCTAGCAGTTTTTGGGACAGCAGGATTCACCTGCCAAAGAGCACTGCAGGAGCATCAGAGCACAAACAGGGCTTTACACATCTCAGCTCCATGTGCCAGTTGAATAAAAACCTAGCATTGTAATAATACAGAACGAGCCCAGACAAGATTGATATCAGACACCAGCGTTTCTGACATTTTGTCTGCTGTGTTACAAGTGGCACACGTGCTGCAGTGGTTTGTAACACTTGGGGCTAACACTCTGAAATATTTCTTAGTGTTGGTGGTCACCCTAGAGCAGTTCCTTGTCATCCTCCCTCTGTTCCCCACCCCACCAAGGTGCACAGGTCATCACTTGCAAAGATGCTGCATCCACTGGACAAGGACAAGGGAAAAGTGCTGTCATTCCCCAGGGTCTGTGCATATGGCACTGCCTGAGAGCAGCTGTTGGACTCCTGGAGCTCCTTAGGGTGCCCTAAGGAGGAGCACCGCCTTTCCAATTGATAACAGAACTGAACTGAATGAAAAATTCTGGTTTGGGTATCGTTGTTGGGCTTCTTTCTGGTAGACTAAGACCTGAAAACTGATGAAACATAAGGATTTAATCCAAATTTCTCACCATCCTTTTTTTTTTTTTGTTGTTGTTTCCCTGACTCCAAGCTCCTTTGATAAGGAGTTTCTGGTCACTAAAACTGCACTATTAAAAAGTCAGCCTCCACTTCATAGAATACAGACAATTATTTAAAACCATTTTGGATTAGGTTGACAGTTAAGGAGTGATATCCTTCTGGTATTTCAGCAGTCATAAAAGAGCCTCAGCACTCCTGTCAAAGATAAAGTTATAATACTTTAGAAAAATATTCTTAAGAGGGTGAAGTCAGTAAAACTCTGGAATATTTAATTAGCTTTGTACAGTATTTTCAAACAGAAGGAGAAGTCTAGAACAGTGGGAAGTCTAGAACGGTGGGAGTGATATTTTCTGCTCAAGAGTTAAAAACACAGCATTGCCTTGACATTACAAAACCACTTTTCAAACCAAATAATTTTCAAAATAACAGGAGAGATGGAGTAGTTGGGAAAGCATTATGACTTCACCATTTACAGCTGCATGAAATGAGAACAAAATGTGGGTAGCTCACGTTTTTTGGGGTTTTTTTTTGACATTTTACACCCAAAAAGATCTACCATATCAAACCAGAAGTCCTTTCCCTATCTCCAACAGCTGCCAACTGCATCTATGTGGCAATATGTGGGAAAGGTAGAGGGATACTGTCTGGAATAACTTCTCAGAAATTATGGATCACGTGCTCCAAAACACCAAGGTGATGCCTTGGAACTTCATCCTGTTCACCCTTTCCAGGTCACGTCTGATTTCACAGTTTTCTATCCTAAAGTCATATTTTTCGGAAGGACCTCATTTTTCACTTGTTCTTTGCACAAAAGCTCTTCTATAACTTTGTTTATTTATCCTTGAATCCTTTTCTGCATCTTTTCCACTTTTACTGTAGCTTTTCTGAGCTGAGGGCTCAGACCTGCCCATGGTATTTAAGATGGAGTTCACTGTGGATACAGGCCATAAGGAAGTCTGGCATGGTGTGCTTTGCTCCTTTCTTAACGATTCCTACCACTTTATTTGGGTTTTTTTGGCTGCAGATGAGCACTCAGCTGACATTTCACAAAACAAAATGCATTGGTACAACCTAGCCAGCACTGGTGCCTGCATTTGTATTCCCAGTTTATTCAGTCTAGTTTCTCTTGTGAATATTCCAGTTGCTATGATGGACATTTCTCTCACAACTGGGCTCCCAGACTGCTGGACTATTTAAATATGCAATGAGTTAATTAAATTGCAGTAACACATGCTTTAATCCTATGCTTCATTTCATTTATCTGTGTATCTTACATGCAAGAGAAACGCTCCAGTCCACAGCTTTCCAAAAGAAAATGCAACAACTGAGGAACTGTCCTTTCCCTTTTTCCACTTCACCCTTGTGCTGAAAGCATTAAAACTTCATCTGCACATTTAGGAATTTAGGTTAATGTATCTTTGAAAAGAAATAAATAATGTACAATGAAACAAGGTAGACTACGCTCCCTGCAGTGAAGTCTGTCCTGATGTGACTTTGGTGCAAAGTTCTAAGAAGGCAATGCTCTCAGAGCTCCAAGCCTGGCTTTATTTGCACAGACCCAGGGCCTCACGTGGGGATGGCACAGGGCGTTACTCACTGTGGAGATGCCAAGCAATAACTCTGTCCTGGAAGACATTTGCTGATTAGGCTATGGAAAATGAGCGAAACAACAGAGCATCTGGTATTCCTGAGTGCCCCTGAAGTTATTGCAGAGAAACTTATAAAAACTGTACGATCTCATTTTAATGGAAAATAGAAGTTTGGGGATATTTCCCAAAAAGCCTTTTCAGAGGAAACAATAATGCACTTCTCCATTTTCACCTCCAGATTTTAAATTGTAAACATAAACATACGTACACTTGACAGCAAGATTGACCATTTGCAGCAATGTTTTCCTCTTTGCTGTTATTTTTCCCTATCCAAAACCGCTTAGTATAAAAACACCGCAATACCTTTCTATAATTTAGCAAATGCTCTTGGAAAAAAGTATTCATTTCAGAAGATGAAAGATAGAAGTTTGGGAAAATAATTTGACATAAGCAGTATATTTCTATTACAGTGGGAAATGTCTTTTAAGTGAATATTACTCTTACTCTCACAGAGGAGCCAGTCTTCAGTTTTTATCTTTTGCTATTCACCAGTAATAGAACAGTTTTAAACATTTTACTGTTAAATGTCACCGTAAGAACTAAATGTTTTAATATCCAAAATACCATGTTCTTTTCTGACAGTTCAGATGCACCTCAGAATGTGCAAAGGCCAGATGGAAAGTGTTCTATTCACATGGACACACTTGCTTTAAGTGCTACACAAACCACGCTGAAATAAAGCGTAATACGCTTGAATGTCACCGTGCTTGGCACAGCACTTAGGCACCTGGAGGCTTTATGCAACCATCATCCTGCAGGAAAGGCAATCACATTTAATGTACTTTAAAAAGACTGGTACATTTTTCCTCAGGTTTTCTACCCCCCTTACAAAGTGGGGCAAAGAAATCACAATCCCAGGTTCCTCCAAGCCCCAGCCAACCTGGCCTTGGACATTTCCGAGGATGGAGCAGCCACAATTTCTCTGGGCAACCTGTGCCAATGCCTCATCATCTTCACAGCTAATAATTTCTTCCTAATACCTTATCTAAATCTATGTAATTGTCCAGACAAAGATGATTTGGGTTTGTCCCTTCTTTTTTATTTTTTTTTTCCCTGTAGATATATGTTTGGAATTTCAGCTAAGCACACACTGATTTGCAAATGTCTCAGCCTTATCCAATCAAAACTAAATTTAGCTTAATGACATTCTCAGCATATGCAGTATGAATCTAAAATACACCTTGTAAGTTTTCTATTTTCAGGAAGGTCAAATCCTAAAGTTATATAATGCAGCATTGAAAATTTCATCATTAAATACCAAATACATGTCTTCGGTGCTATTTGTGTCAAAGTGGTTTATTTAACAGCACCTTCTTGGAGTTTGCCTTTTTTAATACAATTAGAAAATGTGTGAGGGCTTTCATTATTTTTTGGGTTGGCAAAGTTCATATTCCATGGCCTGGTGACAATCACAAGAGGTAACGAGGTCTTCAACACAATAACTGCATTTAAATTATGAGACTCCCCAAGAATTAGTCCTTCGTTTAGTTTTCCATTTCATAGCCCATTTTCCAGCTTTAAGAACGAAATGTGGTGCATTAAGGTTCTCTTCCCTCGTAACAATACTTAAAATGAAAGATGCTTTGTTTCAGGTCTCGTTAGCTTCATTTTGCTTTTTCCTTGGAATAACCTTGCTTAGCCTCATATCCTTCATAAAAGACAAAACTCTGCCAGTGAAGTGAGCCAAAGTACAACATTTTTCACTGTATTCACTTCCCACACACAAGGGAAGATATTTTTCATTCTGCTATGTGAGGTGCCTTTTTTTTTTTCCAGTAGCAAGAAGTGCCTCTGGAACACATTTCTTGCTCTGCTCCTGCCACAGAGTTTCTCCTTTGAGTGTCATCCTGTCCCTTCTGTGATGATTTTTCCCTTCAGTGATCATCCTGTCCTTTCAGTGATCTTCTTCCTCCTCTTTTGAGTTTGCCATAAGTAATTACCAAAAGAATTCTCAGGTACCTGCCTTAGGTCTTAGATTTAAGGGCCCAAAATTTCCATGCTTCCTGTACAATAAAGTTTTTAGATTCAAAATTATCAACATTTGAAAAACAAGCATGCCTTCAGCAAATAGCCTCTTTCAGGAGCTGCAGTCCTTTCCACACTCATCCTCTTCCTCCCACAGAATTATACTGCATACTGCAATAAGTCAAGAATTCTTTATCTAGTTTGCTGCTTTATCTGCAGAGCTCATGCTACTCATTAAATATTAACTTTTTTGCTTAAATGTTTGCCATTTTGCTGACAAGTTCACACACAACTCTTTTCTATAATAAACACTTAATCTCTGCCTTATTGTGAGTTCTGACACCTGTTAAGGCTTACTGACCATCCACAAGGCAAATTTGTAGAGAGGGATAGGCAGGGTCTTGAGTTGTAACTACATTTGTACCTCATCCATCACTAGGCTTCAAAACATGGACTTTAAAATGTGCCTGCTCAGAAGTTAAATATGATTATGTTAAAACCATTCCCTTGCAGACTTCAGACAGCTGCTCATTAGCGCTGTATTGCTAATGGGATAGCTACTGCTATCCTGCAGCGTTTTCCTCAGCCAAATTACTCACCAGATTAATAAAAGGAAAGAAGTAACCTGTGCTGTGCTCACAACCACAGAGGATGTCATATTTGAACTGTATTTTTTTCCTCGTGTTTCACTCTTGCAGCGCAGTGTGAGCCCCCGTGTGAGCATGGAGGAACTTGTCTGCCTCACAACACCTGTTCTTGTGCTTATGGATTTGTGGGGCCTCGGTGTGAAACAAGTATGTATGAACTCACTCAGGCTTTCCTCATCACATATTTCAATTACCAGAAAATTACAAGCGGGGAAAAAAAAAAAACAAGCACCAAAAAGCCTTTTTTCTTCCCCCCCCCCCTATATTTCCCCTTTAAATGATTATTGAATACAAAGGATTCAAGTAATACAGTAGCTATTTCAGAGCATAGATTTACCAGCAGCATTGTTGTATTATGTAAAAATATGCACATCTAAATCAACATTTTCTACGTAAAATTGCTTCTGGATAAACAAACAAAAAAAGAAGGAAAAAAAAGGTGCATGTTATTTTTAGTGATATTTATGAAATTTAAGATTGTGAGTGAAGGTAGTAATGCTAATTTTGAGAACACAAAAGAACAGCCATACCTATTAGGAGTAATGCTACTCTGCAACACAACTTTAAAAAGAGGTTCAATACAGAAAATATCTGAAAATCAGCCTTCAAACCCTTCTATATCAGCAAAACACATGCACTTCCATCATTACAGACCTCGCTGCTTATTTAAATATCAAGTTGCCCTTGAGAGGAATATAATTTTATCTATGAACCCGAGTAGCTGGAATACTTAAAAAGCAGAGAATTTTAAGTGTGTGGCTTCGAATAGAGAGAGCAAATCAAGGAAAGGGGCAGCTTCCACCCTCAGTTTGCCTCCTGGACTAATGCTATCAGTTATTGGCTGCAATAGTGCAACTTCAGGATCTGCAGTGGTGTTAGTGATGAGAGGTTTTGATCTTTTGTGTGTTTTGCAGTGGTGTGCAGCAGGCACTGTCACAACGGGGGGGTGTGTGTGTCACCAGATGAGTGCCAGTGCAGGCACGGGTGGAGCAGCCCCTCTTGTGAGACAGGTGAGTGCTGGGCAGTGCCTGATCCTGTGCCCAAAAGTGCCCAAAATCCCTGAGGTTTCCCCACAGCTCAATGCTCAGACTGGGAATTGCTGCTTAAAGAACTAACACCTAAGAAGAGGAGACCAAGTAAGACTTCAAGCTTAAGAGGACACCAAGCACAGGGCAAAACCTCAGAAAGGCTTGAGTTTATGTAACTTTTCATAGGTTTAGATGTTTACCTAAATCTCAGGGTTTTGTAGAGGGAATCTACAAACAAAATCCTTTTGCAGCTTTTTAAGCTTGTGTGATTCTGGAGCTAGTTCTTATCATGCTGTGCTGCCAGAATTCACACTGCTCCTCCTGCCTGCATCTCTCACTTGCAGAGCACCTACAGAAAGCATCCACAGGAGTGTGGGAGCTCAGGAAAAAGCCACCTCCACCCATCAGTACAAAATGACAAGGTGTGGACTGGAACCAGGTACTTATTTCTAGTCAGGTCTCAAAGTTTTAAACAGACACAGCTCAGACCCCCCTCTCAGGATCAAAGTCCTAAAAGCTGGGGTGGATATTTTCTCCAAAGGCACAGAAACCACAGCACTCACCTGGGAAAAGGCATGCAAAATAGTGAAATATTAAAAGATGAGAACTACCTGAATCAGTGCCAGAGCTGAAGGCTCTAGAGGCAGTCTGCCTCTGCCACGGTGAATATTAAATGACTGAGACACCTTCAGCCTACATTACCTTTCCTGGAAGGTGAGGGATGTCATTTTAACCTCCATCTCCTGGAGATTGCTCTTCCTGTAAGTGTTAAAATGACAGACCTACTGAGGAAACATAAATTAGCCCAGCTATGATCCACAGGAAATGACTGGGATTGTCACTGCTATTCTGGTTCCCACTAGATCTGCTTTTTCTTCTCAAGGAGTTCTGCGATTTTATTTTGGGGTGCCTTTAAACAGAATCATTCCAAGAGAAGGACAGACAACAACCATCAGCAGCAGTAACTTCAGAGCAGAATAACAGCAGCAGGATTTTTTTGTCTGCTGACAGCTTTGGTGAAAGGCTGCCAGACTCACCTCTCTGGCACAGTTTTGAGTGCACTGCACAGAATATTTTGTGGACATTTCTGGGGTTTCCCACCTCACATGTTATGATAGGAATGTCAGGAAGAATACAGGTATAAAAATGAAAAAAAAAAAAAAAAAAAAAAGATTACTTTACCACTGGAAATATAAACACTGACAGACTGACAAGATTATGGACTTCTATGAACTAGCCAGGACAATGACATGACTAAACCAAATTCCCCTTGAGCAATGAATTAAATCCATTTTGACTTCATAAGTGACTGCTCTTTAGTCAGAAAAACCTCTCATCTAGACTACAATTTCACTTTCTTTTTCTCATTCCAAATTGACATTTTATTTCTTCTTTAGTTTATCTGAAACATTTCAGTGACCCTTAATTTATTCAAGCTTAAATGCATTTAACCCATAGCCCATTTTTAATGGGCTATCCTGTAAGATACTGAAAGACAAAGGGAACCAAAAGCAAAAGGCTGGTTTAAAGTGTCACTCTGCTTTACAATGAAAATTTTATCAGATTCCTTATTCTTCACACACTGACTTCCCATCTAAATCAATTTGAAATTCTAATAGTTTTGTTTTTAACAGTCTGGTACTTGCCACATAGAAATATGCAAGTCAGCTTTTAATTCCTAATGCCTGTTGTATCATCTAGAGTAATAACAGATACATAAAGAGGCAAAGGGAGCTCAGCCAGTGGCTTTGTTGGTGATGAATGAGCCAATGTGTTGTGGGAACTGGCATTTAAATGAGGCAGAACAAACAGGTTTTTTGGTGCACACCTATTCAAGTCCATGGAAATGCCACAATGCTCGGCTGAACGCAGACAAAGCAGCAAACAATTAATATCTCATCTCCAGGTTATCCAGGGTGTATTTTATTTGACTACATTTACTACCTTGGGATCATGCTTGGTGCGAATACTGGAATGGAAATAAATGAACTGTGCGAATCAAAAGAATACATCTGAAATAAATTAAATTACTACATTAAATTATAGTCTATTTCATCTCCCAAGCTATGCTAAAACAAGTGAAATGCTCCCACTGTGTCGACCATGAATAAGTGCTGCAGCACAACTGATCTGCAAGGGCTGCATTAAACACTTCACAGCATCACTAGAAATATTAATTCTAATGACATGTGCAGAAGTAAAAGAGTGCCTACTCTGAAAAGTTCAACATTATCAGAGATCCATGAAGTTATCTTATATTCTCATGCAGCTGTGTGCAACCCTGTGTGCCTGAATGGAGGAGTCTGTGTACGGCCAAACACGTGCTCGTGTCCTTCTGGTTTCTATGGGCCACAGTGCCAGAGAGGTAAGAAAATTCCATTTATCATCTTGATAACGGGCCCAGGCTCAAAATATAAATATCACCTCTAACATTACCTACCCCCACATGAAATATATCCAGAGACTCTCCTTGTCATAACTATGTGTGCTCCTTTGTTGTTATAGTCTGTCATAAATCCACTTTTTATTGTTCCTGATGGTATTGGGAAGAAGTAAGAACTTATTGGTGATGCCATTAATGATAACTAAATAATTATTCTAAAACTACCTGAGTCAGTGGTATCATTAATTAGCGACTATTCAATTAAATGAGAAAGCATGGCAGTATTTTGTTCATTTTAGCACCCTGTGGTGTGTGCTATACTGGTTTCAGAGCCTGGTGATATTTTACCTTCAAATGGGGCTCACAATGTCACCTACTTGACCACCCTAAAGTCTTGTGGATGGGAGACTTCTGTAGGAGCTCATTAGACCCTTGCTTAAAAATCTGATCCAGTATTGCCCTGAATTGAGCAGGAGCTGATTTTGAATCCCTGTCCTAGCTCTAAACTGAGGCTAACAGTATCCTGGGCTTCTCACTCATGCTGTGCTGCAGAAGACAAATGAATGAATCCTTTAATGACCCAGCATCTCATACAAGAGAGAGAACTTAGGGCCCAAGCAGCTGGAACACCCCTGTGCTAACACCACTTCTCTTTTTTCAATATGGATCTAGTAACTCCTCCTGAATCTGGGAATATAAGTGCACCCTTATTACCAAAATGACTTCAACATTAAAAGTTATTTGCTCTTACTCTCCTTTTGTTTCCCACATTCCTAGATGAATGTGGTCCTGATGTATATTTTTGCAAGTGAATGATTCACACAGAAAAATCTAATTACAAATGGAGCTTGCTGGAAACTTTTTTTTTAATGATGTTGGGGGTGAAGGAGAGAGTGAAAATGATAGACTATAACTTGATGATCTTGCTCTTGAACACAGAAGGTGATTTTCAACATTTAGGTGATTTGAAATTTTTGCTCTCAAGTGTTCTGGCTCAGATACTGGATTGAGAATAAGTATGCACATTCATGGGATCTGAAATTGGTGGGATGATATAATGGATGGATGCTGAAGGAAAGCAAAGCCCTTCCTTCTGCTTCTTTGAGAAAGGGAGGAGGAACAGCACCAAGACCAAGTTAGCAAAGTCCAACACTGATCTATATTTCATGGGGAGAAGCCCTTGAGGAGGCCCTTTGACAGAGACTTAAAAATCTGACACCATTGGGAATATTCTGACCACTTAACTGCAAGTATCTAAGAGACCCTCAGGTGCTAGGAATCATGTCCCACATTTTTTCCACAAACAACACAGAATCAGGGTCTCACCCAGGCAAGAGCCCAAATCACCCTTTGGGGAGACACCCTCCCAAAAAACACCTCTGTGAGCTGCTCTCCCAACAGAGGCACCTAAAGTAGGAGCCTGTGCTTTGGCAATGTTGATCCCCCACGTGAGCTTGGTGCACAGAACATTTCCTTTCCTCTCCCCAGCTCTTTGCATTCCCCCCTGTAAGAATGGTGGTCACTGTGTCCGGACCAATGTCTGCTCCTGTGCCGAGGGCTACACGGGAAGAAGGTGCCAGAAAAGTGAGTTACACATTTCCCTTTGTTTTCCAACAGCTCTGTGACTCCCAAACAGCTTTTCTCTCTTTTGTGCATGTTCCAGAGAACATTTAACCTGTATTTCTGCTGTGATCACCTATATTTCTAACAGAGCCCATAAAGCTCTGTGTTATGCCCAAAATCAACTTGTTAATTAGAATAAGTCAAGTCAAAGTTGGGAGAGAGCATTTTGCTGGAATCCTCTCTAAATATTTCATGAGTTCAAAATGAGTAACATTCGTATTCAGAGATTAATTAATTATTTTGCATGAAAGATTTTTTGGGGGAAAAAATTAAAGCCAAAGGCCGAGAAGCTGACTAAGATCCTTAAAAATATTAGAAAGTCATAGTTCCAGCTTAATTAAGGTAATTGGTTAACAGCACTTTATCCTTGAATCTGTTCTTGTCATGGAAAACTCCCTTTTTTCACGTTACCATCAGTATTAATATTTAATTCTTTGATTCTTCTGGGGAAATAGGTTATTTTGGCACTTTTACAGACTCAATTGCTCAACAATATCTGTCAGCCAGGGAGTTTAGGATATATATTGTGAAAACTTTTTTTTTTTTTTTTTTAATTATTATTTCTTAATCAGTTTGAAATTGGCAAAAGGGGAGCTGTGAAAACAACCATTCTTGGCAGGAAGAATCTGTACATTTCCAGATCATTTTATGTCTCTCATACACAGAGGAAAAAAAGCCAGTAAAAAATTCCCTGCAGCAACAAAAGCCCTCTCATTCCCCACACTGCCACTCTCCCCTCCTTCGGCAGAGAGGGTCGTGACGCACAGTGCACAACTGAATAGTCTGTTCTGGCAGGAATGTGCTGGAGGGAGAAAAAAGGAGGAAAAAACCTTATGTTTGGCATCCTGTTTCTGAGGTTAGGGAACATTAGAGAATTGCTGTTTCCAGCTTTAAACACCCTGCCACATCTCCAGGCAGATCAAAGGGAAGCGGGCTGATGATGATTGCAGTCTAGCAAAGCACTCCCTGGGATCCTCCAAACTCCACCAACTCACAGCAGGCTTCTTTCCTCCTTCCAAAAGTTTCTGAGGTTTTGTTGTCCATCTTGGTATGATCTTTTGCAAAAATGTTTTTTGAGGTGATGAAAACAATTTTGTTCTGTCTGATCCAAGCTTTCATTCTACTTCAATAACTGCTATTTAGTCTGGTTTATTTAGCCTAGTGTTATAAAAACTTTAATAAAGGGCCTGTGAATGTGATAAATGAAGAGAAACATAATTAAGTGGAAGGAAAGCACTACTTTTTGCTTATTCTTACTGGCTACTGACTGCTAATTGGTGACAAATGTTGAGTAATGTTTCTTCTTTCTTTCCTAAAATCAAGAGCACATGGGACAAGTATCAAGATCCATCAGAAGAAGTTAATGCACAAGATTTAATAACAAGCAGTTTTTCTTAGAGTTGTATGTCCTCTTATTTTTATATAAAATAACTTCTCTCTCCTCTAGCAGAGGTTCCAGATTTTGCTGTTCCTCTGGAGCAGCAGGGCGCAGCAGAAGTCAGTCTCAGCTGACCTTTGCAAACTTTCCTCCCCAGAAAATGGAGAAAACCAGTGCTCCCAGCAGTGGCAGGCTGCTCTCTGTCCCATAAACCTCTCAGAGTCCAAATGCAGAACACATCTCACCCCTTTTTTAGGCATGATTTCATTTCATTTTGCATCAGGCGTAGTCTAGATTGGGGGATTAAAGAGAACACGTGGCACACACTGAAAGGCTAAAGTGTGAACACAGGCACATGTTCTGAACTCACACACAGACAAATGAAAAAGTGGAGAAGAAGTCCCTAGCATGAAGAATTCCCACTACCCAACCTCTCTTTTTCTCAAAAAAAAAAACATGTAAAAGCTACCATAATATCCATTTGAAATTCCAAATAGAGCTGAGTAGCATGCTGCTCATTCTGCAGTGTCACTAGCAGGAAACATATCTGTATTTATACATTTAGAAATTTTGTTAATTTTCATAATCCTGAGGCCACCTGGGACAGCTGACTGTGCAGGGGTGAGACAGCTCCATGGGCTGTGTGCCTGAGTGCTCAGAAATCCAGCTGGGATTTCTGCTTTACAGAGGTGTCTTTTTTTTCTGGATTTGAGTATATTTTCTGTCAGGCTTTAAGGACTCCAAGTAAGATAGCTGAGCCCTGAGGTGCACAGGACATTTCAGCTTGCACAGAGTTGTAAAACCCTCACAAAGAGTGAGGGGAAAATGCACATATCATGATAGCAAAGCTGTGATCAGATGTGAAGTTTACTGGAAGTTTAACACTGCATCATCTCCCATTTCCAAACCACCAGGACAATGTCAGAGAGACTGCTACAGGTGAACCTGTGGCCCAAATCACAGCTCAGTGGTGTCCCCTGTTGCTGCCAGGTGACCTCACGCTGAGAAACGTACGGGTGGCTTAGCCACAATGATGAATGTGACAATTCTGAGGGAAAAAAATCCTTCTGAAGGATTTTATCATTATTTTAATCGTTCTTTGCACTCTGAATATGAAACTGCTGTGTCCTTATGCACTTTTACACTTCTAGTACAGTTTCAAACACGTCTGACAGCAAAACAGCTTTATTATGTACTCACACTGAGTCTATATTCTTAGAAATTTGGGGTGGATTATTATCTGACTAATAAAACCTATCAAGATAGAGTGAGTAAACTTAATACTAAGGCAGACAAATTGGCAGTTAATTCAATGTTATCATTTTTTGATACATTGATATTGTTTTCACTGCTTTTAGACATTTCTCTTTCCTTCTTAATATCTCACCTGCAGGGACAGAGGAAAAAAAGCTTCTATTTAATTTTGGCAGCTTCAGATTCTCAATTGAAGGAGATAATAAAAACTAAAAGCCACAAAACCCATCAAAGAGGTTATTTTTGAACTGAACCAAAACAGGCTATTGGTTTATTTTAAACACATAGAACCACGGCTTAGGGTTATCACTTTCATCCTTGTACAGTTTGGAATTTCTAATACTGTCTGCAGGACAGCCAAAAACGTGCAGGAGGGAGCGGTGGCACCACATCTTTTCTATTCAGGCTCGCTCCCCTTGCTTCCTGGGTGTGTGGAGAAAGGCATCCAGCCTCAAAGTTGGTGTTTTGTATCGAAATAAACATCACTCCAAAACCCCAAAAAGTGTAAATCAGCGAGGTCTGGTTGGCTGCCAGCTGCAATAAGTGCCTGGTGATTATGCAAAGCAGACACCCACAGCCCGGGCGCGGGTGGCAGCGCTGACAGGGAAATGTGTGCTTGTGCCTCAGCAATCTACAACCTCCTATCCTCACTTGAGAAGGATTGTTTCCAGTATAATCACTCTTGTTGAGAGGGAAGAGGCAAATTCTGGCAGCACCTCAAAATAAAATATATTTCTGGATCAACTTTGCATCCAACACGCTCGGGCGCTAGAGAAAAACTGTTTGTGCAGTGGTTTGAATTCCCTTCTGAAAAACACAGCTTTAACAATCCTGGGATGTCACTGCTTTTCAGGAGGCTTTAAAGCAGGGTTCTGACTGATATCTACTGCATCCTTACAAAAATTATAAAGAAAGCACAGAAGTTCCCTTTATTTACTATGTGCATTTTCATAGGACTGCTCTACAAACAACCTTTAAAAATGAAAGCCCATAAAAGCTGAGTTTTCTTATGAAAGGTTGGAATGAATAGAAGGGGAGAAGAAGAGGCATTCACGGGACCACACATTTATCCTTTCCTCTGCTGTCTGCTTCTTGTGAGTGCATCTCTGAGCGAGAAAAGGCGAGCCACAGCTCCCTCTGGAGCTCATCAGCGAGCAGAGGTCAGGGGAAACCAGCATCCTCCTCCTGCCTGTTCCAGCACACCAGGCACACCTGGAGCCTGACTTCAGCCCCTCTTTTGGCACTGCCTCATGGCCATGCAACACGGCCAGGGACATGGGGTTTGCTGCCCATGTGAAACTGAGAACAAGGTTCTGTGTGCATCTGTTTCGTTGTGGGCTCGATCCTGATGACTTTGTATCACATAAATCATCCCACTGACACTGGGGCTTTGCAGATTGGATCTCAGAGTTAGGAGATAACTATTTCTCCATCTCAGTAATTCCTGCAGCCAGGATTTATAGCCAATTCACAGTGTGCAATATAACTCACAGTCATTCCTCCAGCTCTGCTTGCTCCTCTTCCCTCCTCCTTTCTTTTTCCTTCCTGGTAGCATGAGGACTTTCCTTGCATGAGAGCTAGAGGCAAACTAATTGGAAATGTGAACACTGGGTTTCAAAGGCAGCTTTTTGCTAAGCAATGTCATATTGTGAAAGTCACTGATTTCCTACATTCCAGCCTTCCCATATAATGTTTCTGTACATTACTGCCTCGCCAGCTGCATAAGCAGGAAGTTTTACTGCTCAACAAATCAGACTCCCACCGAGTTGTCATCTTGACACTGTGTGATATATTCTCTGGAATGTCTTCACTGAGTAGCCAGATTGACTTAAGCTATCAAAAATCAGCCAGTTTGCAAGCCAAAGGTCCAGCAAACCCTCCCACACAAACAAGCAGGGAACAAGCCACATATCTCATCCAAATGGATGGAGGAATCATTTATGTCAGACTTGCTTTTCAGACAGCAAGGATGTGCTTAAAAGCAACAAGTGTTTGTCTAAGATTCCTGGACAGCAAACCCACTTGAGCAGTGGGTGTTTGGGAGGAAATGAGCAGCTGCCTATAGCAAACAGACCTGTAACTTCCTCTTCAAAGCATTGTCTGTGCAACAAAAGTACAAAGGGTTGTGGGCTGGCTTGTCCCTTGGTTGGTGCCCAGTCTGGAGACACAGGAAAAGGAAACTAGACTCAGTTTTCACTTGATTTTCCAGTCTATGTAACAGAATAGGTTCATATTAGATGTCATCTTCTTCCCCTGGGCAGGAAATACAACAGAAGATAAACCCAAAAAAAAAAAAATTAAAAAAAAAAAAATCAGGCTACTGCTGTCTTTCCTATTCAGCTGAACAAAACATGATCTGTGCATCTTGCCTGGGGGGAACAGGGACAGGTGGGACT
This sequence comes from Anomalospiza imberbis, assembly GCF_031753505.1. Lineage (NCBI taxonomy): Eukaryota > Metazoa > Chordata > Aves > Passeriformes > Viduidae > Anomalospiza > Anomalospiza imberbis. The sequence goes on from NC_089687.1 coordinate 5,565,729, forward strand.
TCCCAACAGGAGACAGTGACTCACAGCACAACCTGGTTTTTGGTGTGCTCTCACAGCACTGCTCCTCACTGCTCACCCTTAGGAAGGATTTGTGACAAAACCATTAGTTGGCCTTTCTTAAAAACTAAATTTTGTCATATATATGTAGCTGATGCATTTATTTTAATAGGGGGTTTGAGCACATGCATCTGTCTAAATTTATTTTTCAGGAAGGGAACAAGAATAAATCTGGGTAAGAACTGAATATATTTTCTAAATAAGCCCAAAAGCATTATTAAATTTTTTATTCATTCCATAAGCAGAACATTCCCAGACTACAGCATGAATTTTACTAGAGTAGAACATCTAAATTTTAATATTTTTTACCTGTATCTTAAATGCACTGAAGAAATGTGCCAGATCTGCTGCTGTAGGTTAAAGCATGCCTAAAGCAAAAGAAAAGGGATTCCTGAATTACTGCATTTCTCTTTGCTGTGGGCTTCTGTGTGACAAAAAGTACTTTTTTCCCACTAATTGATTTAAGAAAAAATATTTTGGGGATCTATTTTTTAATTAAAATATTTTTTAAACATCTCTTAAAAAAGGAGCAATGGATCTATCACTTGAAAAGCCCAGAGGACGGAAGATCATGGAGATTAATGTTGCCTGTTTATCCACAAAAAGACACGGGCAAGACAATCCTCTCCAGCAGTGATTTCCATCTAAGCTCAAGCTTATTTCTGAGGCAGTAATAACGGGGTGATGAACAGATGAGTGCAGTGCCCGTGCAGGCAGCAGTCCCATTCCAAACTTCCTGACCAGATCCTCACTTTTTGGCTGGGTTATCAGCCAGACCACTGCAGCCTGTGGCTGCTCTCCTCGTCTTGAGACTTGAATCTCCCTTTTCTTTTGCATAGATGAAAAAGAACCAAATTGCACCAAGCACAGGCAGTGCCTTAGCCCGTTCAGGGCAAGGAGAATGTGCCCAAATGGCCTAAAATGCAGGTCATCCTCCAGTACAGATCTGCAAAAACAATCAGCAGAGGAGAAACTGTCTGTATGAGTCCTCTTTCACTTCTCATTCAGGCATGACAAGAAAGCAGCTCAGCAGAACAATTTATATGCAGGCTGGAATGGTTCACTGACCTAATAAAACACAGAGAATTCTTCAATGAAGAGAAAATGTTACCAAACTCAAGCCCCTAACAAGTTGGGAATATGACCTGTGCTGAGAGTATACTTTACAATTCCCCACATTAATTATACACTAACACTTGCAAAGATGAGAATAAAGCAGAGCTACAGTCTATTTCAAATTAATAGTGCTGCAATCAGACTAAAACCAGTCCGTAAATGAGAAAAAGGATTTTCTAATGGTTTCAAAATCTCACAGTTCCTAGCAGAATATTCCCCAAACATCCAAATGTGCGCCTACACGTGCTTATTTTGCTTATGGTGGTTTCGTTCTGCAAGATGCTGAAGTATTCCACAGCTATCCCAACATGATACTATTGCATGTCCAGAGTTTCACCTGATGGCAGCCAATAGGCAAAATGAAGATCATGAGACCAAGAGGGAGAGACTTTCAGTCCAAGGGGAGTGGGGACTCCTCTGCCTGTATTGCAGAGACAATCCCCCACTGGTTTCCTGAGGTTTAGGAGTCTTGCCTACCACTCACTCCCAGGGAATCTTTTGGAGGTGCAGATGGAGAGATCAGGATCCTCCTTAGCTGACAGAAAATGTTATCAGCTGAGAGCAATGTGGCAGCAAGCAGGATTGCAGTGCATCACACACTGACTCTAGGAGTGCAGTCTAGCAGCTCAGTAGTTTTTCCACATAGGAGTAATTATTTTTCTCATTTTTACTGAACTAATAACTAAATCAGATTTATTTCCTGCTTTAATATCTCTAAAAGGCCCCATAAGTATATCAGAGTACACATCAGAATGAAGACCCAGACATAATTAGGCAAAGCACTGACATTGCACTGCTATCTATATGGTTTGCAATTTTTCTGACCATTTTTTTCTTCTGAAATGTGTGCTAGGTCATGCAAACTAACTCTTATTGTCGGAGCTCTGTGGTAAAGTGAATATATTAGAAATGCAGACTGTCACCACAACCATCACAATTACATTTACAGCTCCCTCTGTGTCTTGTAGTAATTTGTTCTCCCGCACTGCATCCCTCTGAGGTTTCTACCAGATTATTTTTTATTATTCAGAGAGGTAATTTATTGAAGAAGTGCTTTGCATCCCTGTCTGAGGTACGTGAAGCGAGAAATAGGGTGAGCAAACCTCAAAATGATTGGTAGCTTGATATGGATAAGGATCCAAATTTTAGAGCATTGCACAAAATTTGGAATTTTATTACATGACAAATATTCTTTCTCCCTAGAATTTAATCTGTGGCTATAATTACTGGCATTCAGTGGATCACACATCTGAGGTTACTCAGCTAGAGCTTGCAGAGAAAGTTATTTCTTTATTTACAAACCCAAATCAACACAGATGAGAAATTTCAGATAAAATCAAGCTGTGGGAAAACATATGTGCCTAAAACTCAGCATGGGCAGAACTATTTCCTCACTGCCCTTGGAAGCAGAAAAAAGGGGACTAGAAATTGCTGGTGTCCCGAATCCATAACGTGTTTTTCAGAGCTGTGTGCATTTGGGACCTTCACAGCAGCAGATATATTGGTACATCCATCTCACTAATGATCTGTTGAGCATCAGTTATACCCTCTAAAGGGGTGAATGACATTTTTTTACCTCCGCTATTTTCTGCCAGTAGAATCCAAACAATGGTGTCCTTTGTTAGAAAAATCTTTTTTGGCCAGAACACACCCACCTGGGGATTGTTTTTAATTTTTATTTTTTATTTTAAAGGCTTGAAAACCACTCAGCAAGATCAAATCTTTATTTGGAGCCTAGAAGAATCCAAAGAGTTGTTCCCTCTCTGCAAGTCAGGATAATGTCTCATCTGAGCAGTGCTGCTTGGGTGCATAATGCACCCAGAGAGATGGAGAACCTTCCTCCAGTGGATCAATTGAACCGTGCTATTTGCTGAAACTGCTGGTCTGACCTTCCAGTTTGTGTCCTGTGAAAAGGATCAGCAACATCCCTACAGTGTCATGATCTGACATGATTCCTGGCACAGAGTTTCTCCAGATTCATTTTGCTTAATCAATAGGTGATATATTTTACCTACAAACACTTGAAAGGGCTAGGAGTGCCAGCTTTAACACAAAATCCACTTCTTTCACATTTACTGACTTCATTTTTGTCCACAGCTCAACTTCTGCCAGCTGTATTTTCCTGACAAGAGCAGTCAGTGACATTTTTAAATCTGTCTCATGCTCTGTGTCCGTACTGGGCTGTATCTCCCCAGCTACAGCTCTTTGCTTTTGAGAATGTCACACCAAATCAAGGCAACCACTAAGCAGCAAGGAGGAAACAAACATTAAAACAACATGTACCCACAGAAAAAACAAACCTGAGCCTGACCAAGCTCCCTGCTCCACAGAAGAGCAATAGAACGAGTTGAAATATGCACTGGACCCACAGAGAAGTCATCAGTTCAAAACCAACACCAGCCAGAAATAAAAGCAGTACCTGTGAATCACCCAGGAATGTCAGCACAGGGATGGTGACTTAAGGGATAAGTTGAAGTATGTATCTACCAGTAGGTGTTCTTTTGGCTGCATTTCCGTGCTCTTTGTCAGCAAGATACAGCCTGATGCATTGCCTTAGCTGGCCCACACAGATGTTACTGCTTGAGGCTATTTTCTCTCTTCCATCCAAAGGCGGGATGCACTCAGAAGCAGGTCAATTTACTCAGCTTCCACAGGAGAAAAAAAAATACAAAAAAAACCAAACACAAAAAACCCCACAAAAACAAAAAACCCCACAAAAACAAACAAAAAAAAAGATAGAAACTAAAAAAAAAAAAGCTATTTTGAAAACTACATCTTCTAATCAGCACTGCAGCCTGATTCACTGTCTCCTTATGAGAGCCTTGGCTCAGGATATCTGATGACAGGTAATTTTGATTCAGAAAGAAATAGTCTCTGCAGTCTCATGGCCAGGAAAGGACAAGGATGTTTCAGTTCCTGAAACATTGCAGAGGATCCCTTTCTTCTAAGATTTCAGGGCCATGGTTTAATATTCCACCTCTTTTTCTTTTGACTTTATGAGGGTGGTGATATGTCTTATTTCAACTAAATTAAAAGCTTTTCACTACTTATTATCACCTTCTAGTGAGAAAAGCTGTAATGAGGTCCTTTTGTCTAAAGGTGGCTTAGGTTAAACTGGGAAAGTTTTTGATAATCCACAGAAGCAGTGAGGTCTGGAGGACGTGTCTGGCTGTTTGTAATCACTCCACCTGGTCGGCAGATCCTGCTGCTTAATAGTGTGACCCTTCATCCAGCAAAGCATGTCCAATGCTTAACTTTGCCCCCAGTCCCTTCTGGCTTTACACAACAGATAATTTGCTTAGTACTGTTGATATTTTAGTAGGAGTGTTGCTGCAGATTAATGGGAACAAAGGCAGGCAGCAGAAGTCACTGAAATTGTGGGTGTCCATGGCTGGTGCTACTCACACCAGGAAAGCAGGGTTCACTTCAAACACAACATTTCAGGTGCTGGGTGGTTTTAGTAATCCACAGAAATATTTATTTTGCAGGCAAATACCTCTCTTTGGCTGACGAAGCAGAAGGTCTGACTACCTTAGAGATTTTAGGGCTGAAGAGTTTGGTATGGAGCTTCATGGAGGTTGATAAAAGAGTTTGAAAAAGCACTTCACTGGGTCAAGTGAGCCTAGAGGGGATAAGCCATGAAAAGGGTCACAGGAAATTTTAAGTGATTGTAAGGTCAAAACGCATTAAAGCCATCAAAAAGAAATAGCTGCTGCATTAAACAGAAAACTCAGCAAGTTGTGAATGCCTTTCGGTGCATGGGAGGGCTGAGCCCATTTCATGTAGTGCTCTGTGCAACACCTGTGTTTTATCTTAACACCTGCAGCTGCTTGTTACCTTATCAAAATCCCCCCTCACCTGAAACACAACACAGAACCACGCTGCTTCTTTAACCTGCATTATCGCCTTCAGCATCGGCTTACCTTATCTAACCCACCAGCTCAGGGAAACAGAAGATCATGGAAGTGGTTCTGAGCTGTAAATGGTGGCCTTACAGAATTGTGGCACATTACAAGCTCGAGAAACTTATGAAATTCTGTGCTTTGGTTCTTGCTGAAGAGCATGGAAATGCCAGCACTGGCAGCAAGGGAATGATGAAGGCTTTAGTGATACTCACTGACTGCCAGCAAGCTTGCACCCAGGGCTTGTGGACAGCACAGGACTGCCCCTGCTCCCAGGGATGTATCCTGCCTAACTGCAACAAAGGGAACACACAAATGTGCTTATATCCATGGCATTAGGACTAGTCCCCAAGAGAGATGGAAAACTTATCAAACCACTACTGTCTCTGGTCAAGTCTCTGGGCTTTCTTAAGAGGAGGGCAAAAAAAAAAAGAAAATAAGTGAGTCTTTTCAAAGTCATGCCAGTACCTGGGAGGATTGCAATAATTTGATTTGCTCTCCTGGTGTCTGATAATTTATTAAGTTTTCCTGTGAGAGGCTCTAGCGTTTTTGTTTGCTATTTTGAAATTGGAACTCCTCCACAGAGGCCAAGGAGTGGGACCAGAAAGGATCCAAACTAGTTATCATTAACAAATGTTGAAGTCTGCCTGATGGGTATTGAGATGGAGCTGTATTTAAGAAAGTTAAAGAAAGGGAGGACAAGGTGGAGATGTCAGGAAGGAAAAGGGGAGAGATAACACTGCATTCATTTACCTAAAGGTGCCTGTGAATTCCTTGGCAAAAAAGAGAGTTTCTTCCCCAGAGGGCAGGCAGGCAGAAGTGCTCCTCCAGTTCAGAACAGGTTTGGTACTGATTTGAACCTTTAGTTCACTTTGAATTGAACTTCTTTGGATTTATCACTGAAGTCGGAGATGCCATAAGTAATAAGGGCAGTTCATGCTGTATTTTCATAGCTACTTGGTCATTTGTAAGGCAACTGAACAAAAAAAAAGGGAGAAATGGAAAGTTGAAAGTCAGTTTGAACTTGTGTTTTATTCAGATCAAGACTAGACCTCACCTGTTGCTGAAACCATTGCTGAATTACTAATTTGAGTCCCTGCAGCTGAGTCTGCTGTCAGTACAAAACAAAACAAAACAAAACCAAAAAAAAAAAAAAAAGGAATGTGATGGTGGAACGTTAAAAATATACAGAAAATGTAAGCAACAAAAGAAAGAAAAAAAGGTGAAATATCCATCTGAACAAGTGCTTCTGTCCTCATTACCTTTTCTTGATTTTACTTTCCAAGAGGTGGTGGGAAGATACTGTCCAAGTTTCAGACTATCTCAAAACGAAATCTATAGATTTTAGGAGAGCAGGTTAGTGCTGAGGACATTATGGTCCATGAATATCAAAAAGCACGAAGTGCTTTTAAATCTAGAACCAAACTTTATGGTTTGGGCTCATCTTTTCTAAATTCTGAATGTCTAAGCTGTTTTATAATTGAAAGATGAATTGATCTAAGATTGTGGATTAAAAATCTCTTATTGGAGATGTGAGATCAAAGGGGAGAGAAAAAGAAAGAGGGAAAATAAGAGATAAAATGATTTCAGAGTTATGGAGGCCATGACACTTTGTACTCATGGAGGTTTTAACCAGTGGTTGCAGCATTTTTTAACAGCTCAGCAAGAACTGTAGATCCCTGCTAGCCTGAGTAAGCAGAGGCCAAGATTACAGCATGGATCAGGAGAGGTGGAGAAAGAAGGAAATGGAGGATGACAGTTTGAGGGCTGGGGTCCAAGCAGCCCCTATAATCATGGCCGTGTCTGCCCTGCCTAAGGGCAGGTCATGGTGCTGAGGGATCCAGGAGGCTTGGCACAGAACGAAATGCAAATGTAGGAGCCAAGCAAGAGCAGCAATACATCTCTAAAAGCTGCCAGTGCAGCAGCATCTGGGCTGAAGGGAGAGACCAGCACACAAAGTGCCACAAAAGCAATATTTCACTACATCACAGGAATAATTAGGGAACCTAAATCTATCTACTTAAAAATGCCTGATCATCCCTAAGAGAGGAACAAAAGGTTATTCTCCCATCAAATAAAAGTTGCTGCATTTTTGCATGCTGTCTTTTAGTAATCATCCTTATTTTGGAGCTCTATCAGAATTCCACCTCCTACAGTAGAGGTCTGGTGGGGGTGGCTGTGGTCATTCAGAGCCCTGCATGCAGTGACAACTCACAGCCAGGACTGCTGCAGCATTAACGCTCTCTGATGTGCAACAAGGCAGCACGGTCTCGGGGCTGATGGAGGCACTGCTGTGTTTTAGCTGCCAGCCCTTCGAGTCCCCTGCTCTGCTGAGAGGAGCTGGGTGTCCTGCAGCCACCCATCCCTGCAGGCAGGGAGGAACAGCACCGGTCACCACGGCTGGGAAGGGGTCACTGGCAGCTCCACTGGCACACAAAGCTTTGAACAAGGCAGGAGCCTTTGGGCACAAACGTGTTCTCACACCTTCACTGCCAAACTCCTCCTGACTTGGCTCTCTTACCCCAGTCCAGCCACTTGCTGAGTTACACAGCTTTTTGTACTCCACCCAATTATCCAATGCCTCCTTCCATGTAAAATGCAAATCATTCCCACTGCCACCATGCTGGCACTGCCATGTTTCTGAATTACCCAGCCTCTGATGGGTGCTTCCTACACTTGCCTTAACAGGCAAGGGGAGACAGGACAGGAGGAATTTGGGTACCTGCCTATGGCATCTCCCTACATCAAAGCAGGTTGGGATTGCAGGTGTGACCTCCCAGAAATGTGAGATTTTAATGCTGGATGTTCTAAAACAACATTGATAAATACAGCTTAATCAGAGGGACAAAAACTAGCTATTTGATTTTTAGTGAAGCCGATTAAAAAACCCATCTGGCTTCTTGTGTCTGAAAGAACAACTCAGCTCTCACATCTTATTTGTACAAAAGAATAAAGTAAATAGGTAAGTATTTTAACAAGTAATGGTTCAAAAGGGCAATGGAAGAATAGAACTTTAGGATTTATGCTTGGTTGAATGCAAAATCATACCCAAAATTGTGTGAAAACAATCCATCCTCATCAAGGCTTTTCTTATCCAAATTAACATCTGAGAACATGAAGGAGGAATTTTCCCATATGGAAGTGAAAGCTCTAACAATATTGGCCTGTCCTCTTGCTTTTCTGAGAATCTTTGTAACCAGCCTCTCTGCTCTGGTGAGGCAGCTCTTACCAGAGCTTCTGCCAAAGTGTTTCCACACGTGATGCAGCGTTTCCCATAAGGATTTCTGGGACCTATCAAGCCTCTGTGTTTCAGATTCTCCATTCCAAATCACTTTTCTGGTTTTTCATTACAAGCCAACTGACCCTCTGCAAGGAAGCGAGTGAGCCTCCACTGAAGTCTTCCCCCATTTCCCAGCCCCCACGTTCTTCGTTTGTTGTGTTCCTGCAGGTGTCTGTGAGCCCACGTGCATGAACGGGGGGAAATGTGTCCACCCCAATGTCTGTGACTGCCCGTCTGGCTGGAGGGGAGAGCGCTGCAGCAAACGTAAGCACCTCCACTCCCATCAAAGTTTATATTAATTAGTCCAGTCAACAGCAATTTGCAATCTTCTAATACTAAAATCCAGCACAGAATCTGTTGTGCTGTTTCGGCAGTTTGAAGAAATAACAGTTTTAAGTGCAGGTAATACAGAATGCTGTAAGCACTTGATGCTTGCAGAGGAGAAAAAGCTGTGTGGGGGAACCCTGGTTCTGCTTCATGCAGCTCTGTTATACATCTTGTTATGGAAATTCATTTTTACAGTATTAAACTTGAAGCATTGATTTCATGTTTTAACAGCTTCACATATTTTGTTATATTCTGGAGAGAAATGTCATGTATTTCAAAGTACAGAACTATCTAAAGCCTGCTATAAAGCTCTCCAAACTGATGTACTCTCAAGGTCATCGATGCATAATTTGGAGAATGACGTGCTCTTACTCTGGAACTTTGACTACAGTTACATAAAAATGTAATTAAAAGAAAAACCTCTCACCCTAAAATATTTTCAAGGAAAATTTTTCTGTACATGGCTATTCATTACCATGAAGTTGACAGACAAACTGAATAAATTTATAAACAAGATGACATACTGTATGTAAACCAGATTAAAATATTGGCTTTTTACCCTTTAGGTCCTGCTAGTAAATATGATTTCAGGCTTGAATTTATAATATTAATAATTTATTCAGAAATTCTGAAGGGAGGAAGTGTTTGTCATATACACCAGATCATGCACTCACTCTTTCAGGATCTCTGAACAAAATATATATGCAATAAACATATCAAACTTTTCTATGAAAACATTTTTTTACATGGAATACGTAGTGCATGAATGCATCATAGAGAGATTGTTCTTAGCTGATGATGAGCCAAGAATTAGAAATGCCAAGTCTCCCAGCAGACAGTTATCAGAGACAAATTTCTTAAGAAAATATCCAAGAATCCTGCTCATCATGCTGATGATGTGATGAACAGAGCACACCCATGCCTTTGGAAGTCAGCCACATGGAATAAAGCCTAGCAGGTCACCTCTCAGCCAGCTCTTGAGCACCCAGCTGCATCACATCCACCCTCTCACTTGTTTCATGCCACCTGTCCAGCTGTTTGCCTGCAGAGATGTCTCCATGGAGGGGAGTGTGTCGCCCCCAACGCCTGCCAGTGCCCCGGAGGATGGGTGGGAACGCTGTGCCAGACCCGTGAGTGCTCCCCTGGTTCCTGCAGCTTTGTAAAAACCACCTCAGAGTTTTGCACATTGCATTTTCTCCTGTGTGTATGTTGTGTCAGGTTTGTGCCTGAACTCAATCATCTTAAAGGTCTTTTCCAAGCTAAAAGATTCCATGATTCTATTACGTGTAAAAGTCAACCATAACATGATTAGCACCTAAATTCTTTCTCTTATTTGTCAGAATTGTCCTATGCTGCCAGTAAAACTGGTACTTTCAAAGACATTCGATACTCATCATAAGAGGCCTGACTCATCTTTTTTCTCACATGGATGCTGACATCAACCTGTCAGACAAAATAAGTACTTTTCAAATTAAATAATCTCAAATACAAGGTAAAAAGAAGAGGTCAAGGAGAAAAGGAAATGGAGTACCCATTCTCTATACCCAAGTGGCATTAAGCACAGAAATTCTGTGTGTCTGCTGACCTGAGAGCCTGACCCTGTAAATTCTACTTGTTCAGACTGACCAAGGTGGCTGGAAGTATTTGCATTTGTGGGGCTTGGAAGACCTGGAATGGGAAGAGATCTGTTATTGCCAATTACATCCAGGGTCACTTCAGTTGTCTCTGCCATTAGCTTTACAGCAAAAGGGTACGAGGAAAATATCGAGACTTTATCCCCTGTAAAGGGCATTATCTCCTATATCTTCCTTTCTCTCACACTCACAGAGCATAATTACTTATGGAAATCTTCTGTCAGCTAACTCCCAATGGCTGTGTAATTGTTTCTTTGTGCCAGCTGTCTTCTAGTTCAAACATGGGAATGTTTAAAGTTATTGATGGCATATTCTTGACTCAGTTTATAAAATAAATAAACAAATCGTGCTTGCTCCTGTGAAAGGCAATTAACAATTTCTGCTGTCCTATGCAGGCACACAAGCCAGGTAATTTTTTATAGATTTATCTAACCTTTGAAACTTTGCTCCAAATCCCTTCATTTGCTAGTCATTCTGGTTTTACTACTTCTTCCCACAGTGGGAGGTTAAATCTCTTTTTTTTTTTTGTCCAAAAGGGTCTGGCTGAAACTCCCAGGTCCCACAGCAACCCCAAATTTCTGGTTTTTTAAAGAGAAGGAGAAAAGACTATTGTCAGAGAGCAGATGGTGAGGTCTTACAATGTTGCTCCAGGGTATTCACAGCGAGGCAGGGGCGAAGCGGGGGAGCAGGATCATCCTCACAGATGTTAGGTATGAAGTGTAACTCTGAAAGCAAGTCATGTTCCATGTTTTAATGGGAGGCTATTCCCTCAAACCCTGGACTCAATGGAACGAATGCATTTATCTGTCTAAACATGAGAAGCCTCCTGATTGCCTCCCTTGCTCACCTTCTCCTCAGCTCTGGCAGAGGCTGCAGCAGCACAGGGGGCTGAATCCAACCCCTGGTCACTGTTTTTGCTGCTCTTGTACTGCTTTGGCCTCTGTCCCATCTCCCAGCAGCACAGGGACAGTGGGCCAAACCCACAGGCTCTGCCAGAACCCGTCAGCTTCTGGCAAGGAGCTCTTAGGTTCATCACTCCACTCCCCTGTGCAAAACTGCTTTGTCACATTTAAGCTCCTGAGGTTTCCCTGAGCTCAGCACCCCTGTCTTGCTTGGATGTGTATTCCCAAATTCTGTGTTCCACCATGGTATCAGCAAGGCTGAATTTAACCTAGATTTGCACCACTTTAACCACAGACTTTGGCTATTAAACTCAACAACAGAGCAAAACTCTCACATTGTAAGAAAGTAGTAGCTGCCACATTATATGAAAATATTATTTCATATTTATTTATTCTATAACATTAAGTTAAATCAAAAGTACAGTTTTTTTATACTATATGTGACTATTTTGATTCACACTATGTATCAATTCTATGTTTTATATGATTTATCTCAATTGTTTCCATTTTGTTAATCTCAATAGTTTCCATTTCATAATGCAAATATTCCATCTCACTCTACAACTAAAAATTCAGGGGATAGGTTCTTTCAGCAATCACTCTGTAATCCAGAATCCACTAGGGCAGGATTGTTTCTTGGAGGCTTTAGATAATCCCAGCTTCATTCGTTGTTTTCAGCCTGTGAATTCACTTGATTGCCCTTGGTGGTGATGGAAATGCAGATACAGGTTTGATCTACACCCTGAACCTCATTTTTTCCTCCCTGACTTCCTAACACATTGAGGAGGGTGACTAAACCACAGGATACACAGAGACTTCCACTACTATTTTCTGGACATTTCTTGAATGGAACAGATTGTTGAGGTCCTTTATACTGACATAGCCAGAGTAGGTCCTTGAGCCAACGAAAGGCACAGTGGACAAATACTAAGAAACCATCTTGGACATCTACTTGGACATCTTCTTTTTGATTTATCTTTCATAAGAGTCCCAGATCACCTCCATCTGATCAGTTTCTAACTCATAAAGGCCTGAGCCCACATGGACCATTCAAGAAGATGTTTGGAGGCAGCAGCTGCCACAATAATTCCCCTCTAAACACTTTCTTTCTTCAGCCTTCTACTAAAACAAAAAAGGTAAAACATTCTCTGCTTTTAGGTTTCTAATAATTTAACTATTTACAACCTCAGATACTAATATTTCAGATTTTTTTGTCACCTTTCACCAGGAACAAAGACACAGATCTCTATCACAAGTGATAATCCAAAAGGCTTCAAGCCTTCAGCAGACAAACCCACTGACGGTATCCTAAAACAGACTTTCCATTCTACTGCAATGAAGATTGGCAAGGATTGGCAATTGGCAATGATTGGCAATTGGCAGAACAATTTTATGTCTAAAATATTTTGAAAAAGCCTCAGCGAGCCAGAATGGGCTGTAATATCAGAGGCAACAAGGAGCTTATAACTAATTTGGAACATTTTGGAGGTGCAATCACGCAGGCAAAAACTCTGCCTCTTTTGCAATGATGCACAATGAAATGGCATGTCCATTTCATGCAGTGAATTATGACTTCTTAATGCTAAAATCAGTCAAACTCACAATGACATTCCAGAGGCATCTGTGCAGGAAAGTTTATTTACAGTTTCACCAGTGCCTGGCTGCAACTAGAGAACTTGGCAAGAGCAAAAGAGACTTTCAGTAGACATTGATAATGGATAAAACACAATAGTCCTCCTTTATCAGACTGTAAATAAAGAGGTCAGTCAAAAGAGTAGTTTTCTTCCCCACTCATCTGTAACTGAACAGAATGGCTTCTGAAAGAGAATCAATAAAATAGGTCATTTGTCCCAGCAAATAAGGTGTATGGGGGAATACACACGTTATCCTTGATAAATACCTGTGACTTTGAGGGGCATAGTTTAAGGAATAATGGACAATTTTCAGACTGTACTGCAAATGTAGGGAAATAACCTTTTGGAAGAACAGGTTAAAAAGCTAATTTGAAATATTCAATGTGTCTCAACTATAGAAAAGAGCAGCTTTATAGAGCAGGGTTCTTGCATTAGTAGCTTTTTTGTCTGACTCCATTTTTAGCTTCCATGGCTGCAAAAATATCCAAAAACTTGCCTTTCTGAAAGGAAAGAAACAGTATCCCAGGGTCGCCATGGTTTCTCACCCCGATTTCATTCCTATTCCATATTAGACACCAGTTTAAAGATCCATGCCTGTGGCTTCCCCTTGCCTCCTGTGCTGGTGACTCACATCTCTCTTTTTCTTGGGCTCAGAAAGAAACATTGGGCCAAAGAAATGAACACGTGGCAGCAGAACCTGATCACCCTGACAGAGACACCCAAAACACGTCTCAGTATAGTCAGAAGGCTTCTGGCCAGGGGTACAGGTCTGTTGTTTAAGGCTCTGAATGCAGGATCAAGGTATAATTCTAACAATTAATTATAAAGTATAAGAAGGTTATAGTTGTGAAGGATGTTCATCATTAAAATTCATGCTGCTGTCTTCTGTTCTAATATTATTGAACCCATACTGGCTCCTCATTGCCCTTCAGAATAACTTCTCTTTATTTGCATGTTATAAGTGTCAAGCTTATAGCCTTATAATTTCCTCAATATTCTTCCCATTCTCTCTCTCTGCCTTGAACAACATCCTAGGCAGGATTTCTTCAAGCTTTCCTCTGTAACCCTTCCAAACCTTAAAAAAAGCAAATAATTTTGAAAAGAATGTCGTTCGCATGCAAATTATAGCTCTGTTCTTTTAACATGCAGGGATAAAATTCTTTCTTTAATTGGCATTTATTGATTATAATTTTAACATAAGCTTAGCTTGTTAAATGACTTTGCTGGATCTGTACAGGATAATGCATACATAGCTGGTGTCATTTTTAGTGTTTAGTGGCTTAGCATCCCTTGTAAATACATTTATGAAATATTCATTTGAATTTCAGCTCTGTTATTATCCTCTGTGATGTCAATTCCAATTTTCCTCCAAAATGTTTTTTACTTTTCCCCTAACTGAGCTCTTGTTTTTCTGAGCACTACAGAAAGAAGCTGGGAGAACAGGGAGAGATAGACAGGAAGAAAAGGATGAAAAAAGGAGGAAATATTTCCCCTTTTTAAAATTCATTTTCACATGCTGAGAATCAGGGAAACACAGACAGAAAACAAAACCCTAGTACCTCATCTAATGCCCATGTGTACCAGAACAGCCCCAGATGCTATAGGGATCTGCAGATAATCCACTTCTCTTTGCATTACCTGTTCCTATTTTGTCTGCTACCAAGATGAAATGAAAATCAGCTTCCATTTTTCTCCAGATCATATTAATATCAAACAAATAACAGAAATATACACAATTCTTTCTCTAATGATATTAACACACACAGGTCTCTCTCTTCCTGCTTACCACACAGTGGAACAAAACTTGCTTGGGCACAAGGAGCCATTTCTGCTGACAGTGCAATCCCAGTTGGGAAATGGTTTTGTTCCAGTGAGCACAAGTATTTTCCAATTGTAAATCTGTCCTTTCAAGGTTCATGGAGGAGCTGGAGTAGCACTCCAGAGATGATAAGCTCCCTGTTCTAGCCTGAGTGTGATTTCACTCCTCCTCTGCCCCCTCCACACCCAGAATTCAAACTTGCACCCTGCCCTCTCAGAAAAAGAAGAAATTCTGAGGTTTGCAGTTCTGTATCGTAAGGAGATTTTTGCCACAGACACCCAACAAAACCAAGTTTCCTCCTTAAATTTTGCCTCAAGAAAACAGCACTTTTGCCTTTTTCAAAGTGGCAGGAATGCATCCACAAGCTCATAGACCAGAAAGAAAAGTTCCTAGCTCCAGGTCACTGGAGTCCTACAGCACACAGCCACTGACACGGCTGGCTTCTCCCAGAGGAGCACCTGCAGGTCACCAGCACATGCAGGTCTGTGTGTGTTTTTATTCTGGACGTGCTCTTGGGCAGTGCTTTTGACGCAGCATGAGCGCTCACTACCTGGTCATACAAACTCTCTTTTGCCAAGCTGGTTACAGACTCTCCTCTTTAAGATGTGTAGAGTGGCAGCAAGCCTGGTTCTTTGCTTCTCTGCCCCATAGCTGTGAAGTCTGTTAGAGATATTTAGATTTCAATACTCCTCACTCTCTCAAAACCCCAGCCTCCTCACTGGTTTAATAACCTGACAGAACAAACTCAATACAAATTCCAGGTCATTCCATGATGCCAAGGTCATTATAACAATTATTATAACTCTGAGGATCACTTTTGGATGGCTTAGGATCCCACAATATGTTTCCTAAAAAAGTTTGTCCTGGTCTATCTCTGAGACTTCAGATCTCAACACAATGACTTTGCACAAACTTAAATCTGAATCAGAATCAGAGCGTAAGTGCAACAAACTGAAATTGTGGAATTTGATCCTTCAGCCCCTTAACTTTTTAAACTTGATCTTCTGTAGGAAAAAGAAAAAAAATCTCATAGGAATACAGCAAATCCATTTAAATCTGATGGAACATCCGGCTCCATCATGAAGGAGATTGGTCACAGACATGTGTCTACTTTATTTTCAGCTCTGTCTTAATGGGGCATGGTTGGCAGCTTTGTGTACTCCTCTGCCACACAAGAAAATATAAGAAAGCACTTCTTGAGTCACATCTGACCAGTTTTTAAGGCATTTAGTTTGACTGCCTGAAACTAGGATGCAATATTCTGGCAATATTTATAGAAGGTTTAGCTCATGAGATCTAATTAAAATACTGTGATGTGTGCTCTTCTTGAATTGGTGCCCTCTGAATTGGCTGTTCTTTTTCCTCTATGCCAAAACAATGTCATAACAATGGAAATTGCTAGTGAGGATGAAAAACCAGCTGAAATTTTACTAATTTCTTTTTTCTCTCTTAAAAAATAGTAGAACACTAATTCTTTTATTAACAGAGTATCTTCAAATTGATAGGCCTTTATAAATGCAGTGGTGCTCTAGATAAAACATTTCTCTGTTTTTTTGTTTTTTTTTTTTCCCTTGGGATAAGTAGTCATTGCTAATTCTCTATGACCATGAAATCACATTTCTTATTTGGTTTCCAGAGGTGTAAATTGTGAAGTTCACCAAATTCTCCCATTTATTTATTGTGATAGCATCACCTTTGGGAGTACATATTTAACATATTCTTTCATCTCAGCTTGAGGTCAGCTCTTTTAACAGCTGTTATTTATTTTAATTGGAACAAAAGACAATCCGTTTTGGCATAAATCTTGCCCAACCATCAACACCCAGAATGTATCCTGGCTTTCAAAATTAGGCCTTATACTGATCCATTTCCAGCTCAGCCAAGGTCATTTCTTGTCTTTCCCCCATCATTGGGAATGAAAGGAAAAAATAAAAATTGTAAACATAAGAGACACAGGGGCATGAGAAGCCTATGACAAACCATCTTTAACTCTCAATATTTTTAAATATTCACATCCTGACTACGAGACTTAGACTCAGTGCATTTCTAAAGAACTTTATCTCTCATTTATAGCACTTTGTGAGCAAAACTGTCAGTTTGGGAACATCAGACCAAATGTCTGTGCTTGCAAAAGTGGCTGTGCTGGTTCAGCATGTGAGAAGGAGGTAAGGCCCAAACCCACTGATCCTTGTGGCAACAACAAAAATAAACAGATGTAACTGAAGTAGTTTACAGGTAAATGAATAAAGCCTTGTTAAGCCTATGGAAGATAAGGTCATAGAATATTTGAAAGGAAGTTGAATGACTGCTCAGCTGCAAACTAGGCCAGTATTCAAGTTCTAGATAACTTTTCCCCCTTTTTTATGCCTTACCCTCAATCAGACATGTCTGACTACCAGAATGGTTTGCAAGGCTATTGCACATCTGGCACCTGGGCCTGACCATCACACGTGTAGGTCCTCAAGTCCAGTTCATGCCTTCCATCACCACTAAGACAAAACAGTTTGGGTTTTTTTCAGCCACAGTCATTTCCCATAACACAAACACAATTCCTGTCAGATGCCCTGGCTGGCCCAATCTCCAGCTCTCAAAACTGGAGGCTGCCCCATCATTTACCTGTACTGGAAGGCCAGGGGCAAAAATCAATTTTCATTTCAATTGTATTACATATTAAGAGAAAGCATGAAACTCTATTCAGATAGTCACTTAATTTTGTTAATGATAATTAGAATTTAATATCACAATTAAACTTCTGTATAGATTTTTTTTAACAAGTACATTCGCCTACTAAACTACAGCTCCTACATCAATACTGAAAATCACCTGATGTAGATAAGATGAATAAGTGATGTAATTTTCTATACATAAAAAGTATATTTAACAGGTTGGCCATAGCCTAGCAGAGTAAGGTGCACATTTTCTCAAATAATTAACAGAAGTCTAAATGAAGGCAGGGATATGACAAGATGAACTGGAATTGTTCTCTGCAGGTACTTCCATTTAGGAGACTTCTCTTGCTAGGTCAAGAGTTGACCTTGTGAATCCATCAGACCAAGATTAGCATGACTGCTTTAAAGAATTATTCTAGTTGTGAATGTGCAAAGCATGATATTTGTCACTTCACAAATGAAGTGGAAGTCTATTACACTTAGAAGGAAATACTAAATAATAATATTAAAAAAAAAAAATCAAGCTTCCTTTTCCACATGAATAAACTATTACACACTAAATCAGTCCTGTCAGAAAAAGAAAGTAGAAAAAGACTTTGCAAATTGTGTATGTCCAAAATGCTAAGTTCACCGGTGACATGTACAAACACACGTGTCTCTCTAGAAATGATCTCACAATTCTCACAGTTTTTAAGACTGTTTGAAGCACTCTTCAGTTTCAGAGTTTATTTCTGCAGAAATCTTGATTGGCTGCTCTGATATGGACATGTATTGCTCTGATGTGAAGCAGGAAATGCTCTGAATAAAAGGGACTTAACAGGCTTCCTTCAATCTGTGAGCCTTGCTGAAAGCTAAATTCAGTTAGTAATTAAAATTACGGATTTCATTGTGTCTCACATAAATTACATGGCTTATGTTATATGAAAGCAAATGAGCTACTCCGCCAAAAAGTCAAAACTATGAGAGCTATGGAAATGGAAAGCTAACTTGCTAGCATGGATTATTGTAAAATTGTACACATACCCACATTTCTGTAAAGAACTTTGGATGATAAGCCTCCCAAAAGTTCATTTATCAGACTGCATTGGGTGCAATGAACAATCTGTATAAGCTTTAATCAACTTCTCCAAGCCTGTCAGTCATGGAAACCTCAGTTTATCAGAATCATTGTTCAAGTATTTAACTACATTATTAGAGCACAATTTTGACTTTTCCTAAGACTGAACATAAAGTCTGCTGTGAGTAAAATTGATACTTCTTGGTGCCACCTTGGTGAGCACAGGGTCTCAGTGCTCAGGTTAGCTCAGGTCTCTCAGTGGCAGCATTTCCACATCTGAAGGAAACTTGAGTTTCTGCTGCCTGATTTTATCCCATTTTCCTGAGCCAAGCCAAGCAAGTTGCAAACCCTGTTCTGTGTCCAAACTCCAGTTTCCCCATGTCCTCCCTGGTGTGCTGTGGCTGAGTCCAGCCCCCAGCAGCTGCCTCCCCAGTGGCTCCTGTCTCTGATTAATACATTTAAACAAAGAGATTTACATTTTTCTGCCACAGCCCTGCACAAGTCCTGTCTTTCCCACAGCCCAGACACCTTATCACTTATTTCCCTTCCCATTTGGCACTGCTGTGGTTGACTTTTCCTCTGAAAGCACCAACTTTATCCTCTTTACTTAATTTTGTCTCATGGATTTCAAGCTGTTTCATCCATTTATCAAAAAGATTTTTAATACTAAGCCTGCTTGCACTGCCTCTGAGTGTGACATTGTTCAAGAATGTGTCTCATTGCCTGAGACATTAAGGAAACTGGTGAACAGCTGAAAAATCAGGACCTACAGACGATTGATAAAATTATTCCTTGATAATGTTTTCTCAAACAAACCTTGCTCCCGACTGATTTATTATGAATCATACTTACTGTTATGACTGAGTCATATCAGAAGTCTCCCTAAAGTGAAAAACATCTGTTCTTGTGGGCAGAGTGACTTCCTCCCTCACTAGGCTTGAGGAGCTTATAAATTGTTTGTTTAAAAATTTATGTTAGCATCTCCCCAGATACCAACTTAGCCTGAATCTTTGGCTGTCATTCCCTTGCTTTTTTATTTCTTTTTTCCTCATCTAAAGACATGTACTGTGCCTATTGGGACTATTTATACCCTTTGGGAGTTCTCAAAGCAAATCACTGCTGGTTTAGAAACTGCATCTTTAAATATGCTGGAGTAACTCTGAGGATCTCTTGACCTGGAAAAGCTGCTTCATGTAAAGACCCTCTTATTTACAGAGATGTTCCATATGGGGAGTTAGTACACAGCAGACAGCGTGCCACAAATGCAAATCCCAGCTATTGCCCAGCCATTTAACCTTGTAAACAGACCTTAAATCTGACTTTTCTGAATCTAAATACTCAGTTCCTTCCCTATTCTCCCTTGCATTCATGTTCCCTTGCTAATTCTGATCATGTCAAACCTTTTGTCACATTTAACCTTTCTGTGAAGAGTGAAGAATAGACACTGAGCACATCAGCCTTGCCTGTGTCACCTGCAACCTTCTCTCCTCCCTGCTGGATTTACCACTGCATTTTGCTATAGGAATTAAAACTCGGGCTTTGCTCTGTTTCTGTTATGAATGCTTGAATAATGGGAACAATACAGTAGCAGTGGCATGTAAGAATTCTCAAAAAAACCTGGATTGAAGAGGAGCAGCCTCTTCCCTCCCTTCAGCAGCAGCTGACAAGGGATGCTCTAGGTGACTGCACCTGAACTTAACTGGGGAAAAGAATGCAAGGTAATTGCTTCATATCTAGTTTAGGACACTGATTTCCTCCTTTAAACTTAATTTTTGGTCTTCAACTTATTCTCATAAAATTACAGTGAAACATTCATTTTCAGCATTTTTTTCAGAGTACAGACTGAAAACACTAAGGAAATAGAATCATGGACTCACAGAATGGTTCAGCTTCAGAGGGACCTTAAAGATCACCTAGTTCCATCCTCCCTGTCCTTTATTTTTCTTTTCTTTGCGCCAAGCATCTGCAGGGCAAGAATTATTTACTGTGGATATACTGAAAATGTCACAAATCCAGTCAAATTGTCTGATGTGAATAAAAGCAGAGAGATGGGAAAAAAAAATAAAAAGGCCTCACTGAAGAATTCTTTTTTTTTTTTCTCCTACAAAGTAAATAGTGTCTGGAGTCTGGTTTTGCCAGTATATTTGGAAAAACTGGATGGCCTATATTTGTTTAATCAAGTTATTCCCCATTCTCAACTGTAATCTTTAGCATTGTTCCCATTTGTGCAGTTAAGATTCCTGGAGGAACAATATACATTTCCCTAAATTATTCTTCATCCACATCCTATTTCTCACATTTATATTGCCAATTGATTTGCAATTCATTTTGTGACATTTTTGGTTTACTTTGTTTGGACTTCTGCTAAACAAAGCCTGCCAACAGCATTCCTCAGAAGGCTAATGAACTTGCTAGAATAGCAATCACTCTCTTAGAAACCTTGTGCGTATTTTTAATTTGTATTGACTCTGAGAGATCCAGATAATTTAGCAAGTTCCATGGCAGACATGAAGACAAATGCTTGTGCTGACTTTTACATTCAAACCTGCCATTAGAGCGCATTTCTTCAGGACTGCAAGGGGTGACCCAAACAAAACAGACTAAACAGACCTCATTTCCAAGGGAAGCTAAAAACTTTGGCATTAGTCCCAACAGAGACTATCTCTGCATCATTTGTACAACAGGGAATTTTGTGGGAAGTTGAAACTGATCTTGTATCTGTTGTCCTAACTGATACCATCACGCTTTCCTTGTTGCTTTTGCCTTCCTAAATGGATTAAAGTAATAGCATTAATTAAGCCAACAGAATTAATTTAAGCTAAACAATGTTATCTAGTTAGATATAAATGGTACATAATACTACATTAGAAGTTATTGTGATGGTGTATTTCCCCATTAAGAGCTTATTTATTAATGTGCTAAACTTGTCTGTCTGTTGAATATTTATTCTAAGGCAGAAAAGTACTGAGAACTATAGCTTGTTGCAGAAAACAATAATTAAGAAAAGGTAAATCTTACAGAAGTTATTTTTAACTCTGGAATTTATCAGTGAATGGAACAGTAACTGGCCATCTATTCCCCAGGAATGAACCCAGTGAGCACCTCCCAGAGATTAAACACACTATTGATTTCACTACAGCCTGAAAATACACAGTGCCTTTAATAAACTATTTCTCATATTATTAAGGCAATCCTTTACTACAGCTAGTGACCTTCACATCACTATTACTTAGTTCATTTATACATTAAGAGACATTAAACCACAAATCAAGGGTGCTCAAATTATCCAAGCAGCATTCAGCATCAGTCAATGTACAGGTCAGTCATCTGTGGAGTTTTCTGAAAATACAGCTTGTGTCTTTGTGAATTATTTGACAAGTAAATGGAAGTAGTAGGAGATTAGAAAGGGAAAGTCAAATACAAGCAGTATTGAGCTGCACACATCTGCTGGTCAGACTATTTGTGAATATATATACATATTTTTTTATATACATATATAAACTTACACATAAAAATATGCACACCTAAAATCCAGACAGACCCTTCAGTATAAATGTGTATATACATACATGGAAATATGCAATATGATCCAGACATGCATATAAATTTTTATTTGAACTCAATAAACATATATCTCTCTTCCAGATATTACATACTTTTTTCCTTCTCAAATCCTAATTTTAACTAAACCTGTCTAAATCCCAGTAGGCACTTGTATGAGTCTTTTAATATAAAATAAATGTGCCATGTACTATTCACAAATAGTGCCTGGATAGCTCACTATCCAAAAGTAAGGAAGGGTGTTTTAGAGTCAAACTGGGAGGAACAATTTGGATACATGATGCTAATATCAAGGTTAACTTGTCATATCAAATACAGATATATCAAGATTAAGAAACACCTTTCTTCTTGTCCTGAATAATAAAATAACATCAACCCCTTTATGTGCTTTGTAATAGAGATTTCTATATAAATGCCCTTCAGAACAGGTTCTTAAATGTATATGCTAGCATAAAATAAAGCTTTTCATATCATCTATTATCTTGCTTTGGAATAAGGCAAACTGGCTCGTGTAGTTAAAATGGGATGATATTCATGGACAACTTCTGCTGGATGAAAATGGGATAAGTGCCCTGAAACTCTTTCAGGCAGGAAGCCAACGATCTCCATGCGTTACACAGAAGTGGCAGAGTGATTTTTTCTTTTTTAAGGTGCACCTGCTTTAGATGAAAGAAATTGAATTCCAACTCCATAACTGTCAAGCGGCACCGCAAATAATAGAGCCTAAGCGGAATCATTGCAGCAATATTGCTATTTTCCTGTTGGGGCGATGGAGCAGAAACCAGCCTCAGCTCGTGACAGCACTTTACCTGCACGCTTTGGGAACAGTTCCATTCATCATTCCACTGCTTAAGCCCTTTCAAAAACATGTTCTTCATTCCCAGGTTAATAAAACCTTTGGTTAGCTAAGTGAAAAGTGTAGGGAGTTAAAAAAAAAAAAAAAAAAAAAAAGGGGGGGGACCGTGGTTTTGCCAGATTACATAAATTCCAAAGAAAATACTACAATAAATCATTTGAGCCCTTGCATGTAATATTTCTTACGTGACGCCCCATGCTTGAGGCTGTTTCTTCTGTTGCCCCATAAGCAGCTGAATCCTCATTTCTTTTTTGCAGCTCTCAATAGGATGAAGAGAACAGCAGGACAATGAAGACAATCATTTGGGTATTGATAACCTGACTGAGCACGTTTTTCATTTGGGAAGATGCAGTGTGAAGAAATTGCTAGCTCTCTCCCTTTTATCCTTATATAATCATACAGAAGAATGAAGAAAAAAGCCAAAATCTTTCTTTTATGTCAATAAACCAACATTTATTTTCAAATCTGTCCATGGCAAGACTCAAATTTATGATCTGTGGCTGCAGTGACACCATCACAACTGCTCCTGACAAGATTTTACAAGGGTACAGACCATTTTACAATAAAAATTTAGTACCATGCTATTCTGCTTTCATTAAAATTTGATGGCACAGATGAATTCCCTCATTTTTTGGGATATTTTTAATAAACATGAATGTTTATCCACAGTCCAGAGAAAAATGAATTAATTAGATTCTGCTTTTACTGAGATATTTCAGTGACTACCAGTGATAATACCTCAATCATGTTTACCTAACACAAACACATTTTCTTTCTGTTGAGTAACTGCTAAAGCCAAATGTTTTTATTTTCGGAGTTCTTAATGTGTCAGCATTTATCTGGGGAGACATCATTGCAACACCTGGGGAAAGAAAGGCTTTTCCTGGGTCAGTCAACCATTGATATGCTAAGGACACGTAGCCAAACAGCCTAAATCCCTGAAAGCATTTTAGAAAACCAGCCTTTTAAATCATACATTTGGTAAAATACTGGAAAATCTAGGGGGGCTCAGAAATTTGCAGCTTAATCTACAGAATTCAGATTTACAGAAACCTACCACTGTCTCACCTACCACTGGCCATGTTTCATCACAAGCAGAGGCACTGATGTAGAAAAATGGGAGAGAGGAGGAAGGAGTGCAAAGAAGGGAATAAAAACAACAAGTATAAGTTCAATTGAAAAAAAAATAATTTTAAACCATCACTTTGGACAACTCAGGTCCAATAAGGTAAATCCTAAACCTCCTGGGTATCCACCCTCTCCTTTTGTTTGTCTCACTGGAAGATTCAGGGCAAATACAGACTGAAATCCTGGATGCCTTGAGTGAGGAATACAGGAGTTTTGATATTCCCTTACTCTTCCTGAAGAAATTTAGGGGAGCAATGATACAAGCAAGGATTTTTTGATTGAACCTTCAGGACTGTAACAGTAACTAGGTGCAATATTTGATCTGACTTCTGCGGTCAATTTGTAAGAATAAAAAAGCCTGTGACATGCCTGAACATTTCAAATTAAGTCTTTTTAAAAATGCTTGGAAAAACTGCAGCTACTGTACTTCACTGAAACACTCAGCCTTCCTTTTGCCCTGCTTCTAAGAGTAGCATTTTCCCCCCACATTTAACTAATAAAGCAAATTGCTTTTAAATCTATGTATTCTGCTCTCCAAGAGATGATTTTCTATTCTTTATTTCTGAAGCTTCATTTTATGTTACCAGCTGCTCCAGTGTAAACAGTATCCCAAACACAAAAGATTAAAAAAGCAAATTAAGCTCCTTGAACGTTTCCTACAAACACTTAGACAAAGGACCAGACTTCGAAAATCCTTCCTGTTTTCTTAATACACACTGATCTAGACCACAATCAGCAATGTTAATATGCAGTTTTTTAGCAGTTCCTGGAAGACATTAATGCTAGAAGAGAACATTGGCACCCGATATGTATCTACAAGATTAAATTTAGGGTAGCAATTACACCTTTCTTCAAGTACAGTCTCAATCAATAAAAAAGATTTCTATTACTTTGCCTCCCTGCCTACCAGAGACAATGCTAATGATCAAAACTGCTTGCCAAGATTGGATTTGAAAATCTAAAACAGCTTTCCATGCCTTGCAGTCTCTCACTGTATTTCCAGAAGGGACTATTTGAGACAACCTTCACCCCCATCTATTTTTAGACAATTCAAAAATGGTTTGGGGTCACTGAGGATTGTTCATGTGTGGTTAGAAAAGAGGAACAATTGCTAATAAATTGCAACACTCAAGCTCCAGTATCTGATACCACACTATGGGTAAGCTACAATTGCTTTGGCTCACAGACCATGTCAGTGTAATTCTCCTTCCTGAAAGGTGAATTTGACACTCTTCCTTTACTCACTGTCACTTCAGCACTTAACTAATTTGTTTCCCTTGATTATTCAATATGCTTTGCTAAAAACTCCTTAGATGTGACAACTACTTTACTCCCTGATTGTGTATTAAATAAGCTTTTGGAGAAAAGAAAAATTATTCTTTAGAATTTCATACGTTTGCTACACCTTGTTGAAAGCTACTCAATAAGGACATTTTCTCAAAAAAAAAGGTCTTATTTTTCTAAACCTTGTCTTATAAGCCACTGCTTCTGTTGTATGTCCAAAAATACAGTAAGGAGCTAAAGACAGAAGCCTTAGTAACTGCACTCTACCAAAAAATTGTACCAGCTCAGTACAGTCACCTGAAGTTATGAATTACTTGGTTCTAACTTCTAATTGTCATTATGACTTCTAATATTCTTTGTTTGCTGAATACTTATTTCAAAATCCTATTAAACCCAGAATAAATAGGGTACAATAAATCATGATCTCTTTTTATAGGAATAGCAAACAGAGCCATTAGGCAGGAGGGGGTTTTTGCTTAATATAAACCTTTTTGAGAGCACAGTAATTGGCAGATTTAACTCACCCATGGCTTATAATATTCATTCATGTGGATGTTTAAACATTAATCACTGCCTTTATTCTTTTAGGGTTTTCTTAGAGTTTGTGGCGTTTTCAATCCAAAAAGTGCCCCCTACACTTTTTCTGCCTGGAAAGCAGGACACTGAAAAATATATATAGTTTTTTTTTTTTGCCACTATTAATCTTTGCCAAAAAGTTGGAACAAGTTACAAGTTCCCTTGAACTTAGGTATGTTTGAACATTAGAAATTAGTAGAAATTGCTTCACAGTGAACAAAAAAAAAAAAAAAAAAAAAAAAAAAAAGGCAACTTTTAATGGAAAAATAGCCATGCTATTCAGAATTCCATATGGGAAAATAGCATTTAGTTTTAAAAGGGTTTTTTTTTTCCTCTCATGTTATATAATTTAAGTTTTAAAAAGTGTGTGTTCCCCCCGTAGAATAGATAAATACAACACCTTCACTCTTTTTAAAATAAGCAGTTTTGCATCAGAAATGTCCCACTTTTGGGTGCCTGCAGATCTCATTCCTTGATTTATCCACATAAATAATTACAACAGCAGAAGCCACTAATTCTGGCTGAGGGAGACCACTCACAAGGAGAGGAGCATGATCTGGTCTCCATGAGTATTTCATGCTCAGCCTTCCTGCCAGAAAACCCTGTTCCCCATGGATCCTGACACAAGAGCTGGGATGAGTGGAAATGAGGAAAGTTTGGGGCTCATTTCAAGCTGATGACAATTTGAGAGGATCTGCCAAGTCATATACCACATCCCAGATGAGAAAGGCTTTGCAATACTACATATGCATAAATAAAGGAACATGGAATTATGCACAGAAATATTTTCCTTTTTAATTATTTAACTACAAAAGCTGTAGCTAATGATATGCTCTGTGGACCTTATACTACATCTTTATGCCCAATTAATTTTTTAACATTAATATCATTTGGGGAAGAAGGAGGACTTGCCAGAATATACAAAATATGCATAACAATATGTACCTCTAAGATTACTGTTTATACTTGGGCAAACTAATTCATGCTCAGGAGCTCTAGGTAGGAGCTGCCACATCCAAAATTAATGATCTTTATTCAGAAGTTGTCACTGTTCTTGAGAGCAGGAGCTCAGAGGCAGGACAGGAAGGGTTTCAGGATACAGACATTCCTCTGTCCTCTGCACTGGTGCCCATCTATTTCTGCAGGGGTTTGGGGGATTTTAGCCAGTTTCTCCCAGGAAGAGGAACACACAGGTGCTTTGTGCAGTTCTCTTATAGAAGCTCCAGGCCCTGCACTGTCAGCAGAGGTGCAGGAGCTCCTGCAGAGGTGAAGCTGGCTCCAGCAGCACAGCCTGTGCCTGCCTTCTCTCCAGGCCCACTCCCATACCCAAGAGGATGTGTTCTGTCTCTGCTCCTAAACTAAGACACAAATTACCTTTCTTTTCTGCCTCTGCCTGTGTCCCAGGCAACTCAGTTCCAAACTGACTTCTTAGTTGACCTCTTCAGAGTTCAAACAATTACATTCTCTCCCTTCTCTGGGTCAGACCCAGTTCTGTTATTATGTTCCAGTGTGACAGGTTACTCCACAACTTCCCAAACTCTGCAGCTAACCTGGCTTGGAGAAGCCTCTCTATTAAAACTGGAAAGTGACTCCAAGGAAAAAACCCTAGCTTGACAAACTCTCAGTCTGAACCAGAAAGAACTTTTATCCTGATGATCATAATTTTGTCCAATTTCTTTTGTCATAATTATTTCTTTGCCACCTGGCTACATTTCTTTCCCCTTTGTTTAGGAATAATTCCAATCTAGACATACAACTTGCTGCCATTTGTGCTGTACCAGGAAGATGGGAATATCTTGCAATAAGTTTATTAAGAGGACACAGAGACTTTTAATCAGTTTGCCTTACAGCCATGGGAAGAAAGGAACCTGATTTGCTCTCAAGTCCCTTTTTCCTTTCTTTTTTTTTCCCTGAAGCAGCTTTCAGCATGCATTACCCATGACTGATTTATTAGATTGTCAGTGCTATTAGAGTCCATGTCAGGTGTATGACAGATTTGTCATAAGGGTGCAGCAAACCCAGATTTGAACAGGGGTTCATAAGCTGCATGCCTTCCTATCCTGTGTGTCAAGCTTCTGGGAGTCAACAAAGGGTTTGTCATGAACATGGATGTCTCAGGGAATGAAGATCCAAACCTTTGTGATTATCAAGCCTGTTTATTTCACCTTTTAACTAAGTCTGCTGGACTGAAATGGAATTTCAACGTGCACAAGATGAAGCAGCCTATCTGTCTAACACCACAAGCCACTATCAACCTCATATGTTCATTTGCCCTTTAATACAGAGACCGTTTCAAAATCTTTCTCCTGCTATTAAAACACTTTTAAAAGCTTATGCCCTTATAAACCAAGCAATCATTTTCCCCTTGACAGCTACGACCTACCATCACTTTACCAGACCAAATTACTGAAGAGGGTTGGAGGTCCATGAAGGCAAGAGGCAGAGATTTCCTTCAGGAGATAAAAATTACCAAAGTTCTGTTCACACACAAAAATAAATCCAAACCTGGTTCTATTCACTATTTCTTCACACAGAACAAAAACTATTTTTGCAACTTCTACTTGGAAACACCTGAGAATAAAGATACAAGTCCAGACGTAAGAAATGAGCTAAACAAAATTGTTTTAGACTGTAGCTGGGAAGATCAATAAGAAAAACCATCAGTTGTTTAAATTATACAAGGATCAAGACATTATAAAATAAAAAAATGGAATAAGTAGGGTGCTATCTGAACAAGATGAGCAGAAGAGTTAACAATGCCATAAGGATATACAAATATTACAAAGTAATCCCAGAACACTGATTTGCTTTTCCTTAAAAATAACCAGAATAGGAGGACACGTATGAATTCAAAATAAACCGAGGAAATCCAGGCCTAATCTCTCAAGGTAACAAAAGTTGAAGGTGATCTTTTGGGTCACAAAGTCTGGGGAAAAAGAAAAAAAAAAAAAAGAAAAGAAACTGGGAAAGATTACAGCAGCAGTTAAAAAAAGCTGGGGGTAGATATGACCTGACTTAGAAATTACTGCATTGAAGACTACCTGGAATAGAAAAGAAAATTAAAGAATGTTTACATAAAATAGGAGGAAACTGTTCTGGGATTGAAGTCTACACGGGAAGAATATTTATATGTGAAGAGTGTTTAATGTGTATCTTATAAAGAAGATGGACACTCCCTTT
The DNA here is from genome assembly GCF_031753505.1 of Anomalospiza imberbis. Lineage (NCBI taxonomy): Eukaryota > Metazoa > Chordata > Aves > Passeriformes > Viduidae > Anomalospiza > Anomalospiza imberbis. Next base: position 5,594,711 of record NC_089687.1, read on the forward strand.
TTATGAGGAGTTGTGTAGAAAAGGCAGGAGGTGACGGGTACAATGAATCCTGGGAGATTCTGATTGGAGATATGAGGAAAAATTTTCACAAGGAAAACAATCGTGTCTGAATAATCTCCTCAGGTAAGTGGTGGATTCCCTAATGTTGGACACTTTTAAGATTCAGCTGGACATGGTGCATCCTGTTATATGGAACATTACTCAAAGTCATAACTCTTTCAAAGTCTGTGACTGGTTTAAGGGCACAGAGAACCACCAAAAAAAAGCTAAAACTCAGACAAATCAAAATCAAGGCAAATATTTCCAAGGCCTGGCTGCCACTGCTTAGTACACAGTTCAGCTGCAACAAACTTTAAAAAGCACATTTTAAACACATTTTAATAGCTAAGTTATAGCACGAACCTAAATGCACTTGTACACTCATCCCAGTTAATTAGCAATCTGCAAACTAATAAATATTCCATAGTCAAGGGGAAAATTGTCCCTGTGCTTAAAAAGAAAAGTTTTGTGCAAGCAGCCCGACATCACAAAGCACTTCCAGTGCTTGTGTGGTGCTTTGTGTCCATGAAAAGAAGTCCTAGTCTGCAATTTTAATGCTGTACTGAGAGTAAAGTTCTGCAATCTGTTACTGCCTGAGCGCTAGAGAGTGCTTTGCCTGGATGCTCTAGGCTAAGTCCTGTCCTTGGGTGCAAGGGCACAGCAAAATGCATCTGTGTACTTCAGGGCTAAATTTAGATGAAGGAGAAAAGGCCACATGAGAGAGAGTTTCACTTTGGATCATTTCATGCTTGGATTTGTAGTCAGGAGCTTTAAATTTTGCTGGTTAAGAGAGGGCACCTGAAATACATTTGGTTTTATCCAAGTTAGGGGTGCTCACAGATTTGTAAAACCCTGCTGAAGTAGCTCTTACCTGATCAAATGTTGTACAAAATTAATAGCAGAATCGAGGGGGGAGGACTTAAACCAGCAGCAAAACGCATTAGGCATGAGTTTAGAAAGTTTTCTGGCTAATTTTGAGGTCGAGCTCACAGCCCTTATACAAACAAAGCTCCCTGTAGTTCCTCCACAAGCTTTCCAGCACCGCTTTATCTCTGCTGGATTTCCAGCTACAGATTCTCTTGCCCCAGGAAGAATCTGCAGAATTCTCCCTTTGTCCCTCATTTAAGGTGGATCACATCAAGCAAACATTCAATGTGCATGCACTGACCTCCAGAAAAACCATCCACATTTCCTCCTCAGGCTCCCTCCTCAGGAGAGAACACGCAGGGAACAAGAACTATGTCCCAGCTCAAGACCTGCAGTGAACTAACAAGGAAGTCACAAAAAAATAATTTCTTTGATTTCAAAATGTTATCTATAAAGAACTTAAAATACACAGAACTGAAATCTGGAGAAAAGAAGAGCTTGTAACTAAGTTCTAGGCTGTAACAGCAAAAAAAAAAAAAAAAAATCCTGAAATTATTTGCAAATTAGAAAGATATCTAGGAGGCACTGGGATTTGAAACCATTCCTCAGTGTATTCTTTATTGAAAAGCATATTGTCCTTGTTTAATATGCCATACAAACTAATCAGAGATTACTTTACGTTAACAAAATTACAGCAAGAGTTACCAAAGACAAAAGCTAAAACATTATTAAATAATACACTTCCATTAAAAATTATAAAATTATTGTTTGCTTCTCATTGATAGAAGTAACTACGAGGGAACACAAATCCAAGTGGACATTTATTGAGCACAATGGACTCAGTTTTAATTAGTGGTTTATAGGTAAAATAATGTATAACTCAAAGAGACAGAATCAGACCAAGTTTGGCTATTAGATTTTCAAAAAATTAATTTAATATTCCTGTGTCTCATCATTATTTTATAAAACTACCACCAAGACAATGAAAATATTTACATTTTATCTTTCCAATCAGGTAAACAATTTTTAGTGAAGAAAATATACCTGCTCAGAGCACCAAAACTTTGAATGGACTTGGACCAAAACATATGATAAAAAGGTGGGGGAAATTACATAATTCATCTTCAAAGTGATTTAAAAATAAATAATTTTTTTCAGCTAATCTGAGATCTCAAAATGTAAAGCCTGATACTTGGGTAAAAAGATCCGTTTCCTATTTTTGTATTATCAAATGCAAAAGTTTGTTATTTCCTTGTTTTTACAAACTGTTCATATTAGCAGAAAAAAAGCTGAAAGTTTAGTTCTGAGCTGAAGATGGGATTAACAGTTACAATCAGAGTTTACCAGTAGTTTATAATGAAGAGAGGAATTATATCTGAAAAATCTTTTAGGTTGGCACCAGACACAGGGCACAGCCAGTGGAACCTCGCTGGCAAAATGTGCCCACGCGAGCAACAGCAGCTCCTCAGGTTTGCTCCCTCCTGGCCCCACTGCAAACACAGCTGGGCCAGGTTTCCTCAGCTGACTCAAGAAAATAATTCTGGCACATCTGCAAAAAGCATTGAAGCCCAGGCACACACAGCTTTCCACAGAAAACAATTTGTTTGACATGAATTCTTCTTAATAAACTCATTTTGACTATTATTCATGTTGTTGTTGATGTTTGTGTGCCCTCTGTACATATAGAGACAAAAGCCTCACCATCAACCTGCTCCTCTTTTTTCCTTTCCTTTCTTTAAATAGCTCCCATTGTAACTCAAAACCCTAGAGAGAGAAAATATTCCTTACTCCTTATCTTTGGTTTCAAAATAGAAGTATGATGGATATTCTGACAGAAATGAGAGTAGACATTAGGCCATAATAATCCAGTGTTCTCAAATAACTTAAGGCGCTAGTTCAGCTTCACCCATTCAGCAACACAAAATATTATTTATTGGCTGTTAAAGAAAAATATGGTAGCTCGTGATGGCAAATTCATCCTCATTTTTAAACATCTGTTATCAGTGCTCAGAAGGAAGCTGTAAGCATAGCTTTTAAAATAGTCCCACAAAGACATTAACTCTGAAAAATTGAAGGGGAAACTGATGGAATTAGGTTTGGTCCTATATCGACAGTCAGAGAGTCACAGAATCACAGTATCATGGAAAGGTTTGGGTTAGGAGGGACCTTAAAGCTCATCCAGTTCCACCCCCTGCCATGGGCAGGGACACCTTCCAGGACCCCAGGCTGCTCCCAGCCCCATCCAGCCTGGCCTTGGACACTCCCAGAGACGGGGCAGCCACAGCTTCTCTGGGCACCCTGTGCCAGGGCGTCCCCACCCTCACAGCAGAGAATATCTTCATAACATCTAATCCAAACCTACTCTGTTTCAGTTTAGAACCACTGCCCCTTGCCCCTTCTCCTCAGGGCTGCTCCCAGTCCATCTGCCGGAACTCACCCCTGGTTGGGGTGAGCCCGGAAGGTAGAAAAGCCTCTCCTCCAACCCGTGTCTCCAAAGAAAGACTCAGTAGTCTTCGGTCGTCCGGTCTCAAGGTAGTTTATTGTGTGTTATCTAAAAGATTTCTCCCTGAGCTGCTGTGGTCCGTTCAGCAGTCAGGCAAGGGCACACTCCCCCACCCAGGGGGCTGGTGCCCTCTTTTATATCATACATTACGTGTTAAATGTTTATGGTTTTTCCCCAATGCCCATCATCTATATTGAACAGTGAGTTTCTACTCTAAACCAGTCTGTGAGTGCCAACATCACCAAGAACATGGAGGTTAGGAAGAAGAAGGAAAAAAGGACAGGGCACACCCAAATCCCTCCATCTTAGAACTTCTGACCCCCATGAACTCAGACCCCTCTCTACAAGGCCTAAAACCCCCCTGTACAGCACTCAAAAATTCTTCCTTTCACTCTGTGACTACTTCTACTATAATATCTAAACTTTTGTGATTTCTTGTTCTTCCTGCAAGGTTGGTAAATTGTTCCATGGATCAGGTTCAAAGCCACAGGGGTCTGCGGCTGCATTCCAGGATCTCAGATGCTTCTGACCTGGGCCCAGAGCATCCAAGAGAGTCCAAGGGACATTCTGGGTTCCGACATCCATCCTCCTCCCAGCCACTCTTTGTGCTTGGGATTGCCCTGACAGAGGTGCAGTACCTTGCACCTGGCCTTGTTGAAATTCATGGTGCTCACAGCGGCCTGCTCTCAAGCCTGTCAAGGTCCCTCTGGATGTCATCCCTCCCTTCCTGCGGGCTGACCACACCACACAGCTCAGTGTTGTCAGCAAAATTCTCTGGAGTGCTGTCCCAGTAGCACATTTCCCAGATTTCCAGCAAAATGTCTAAAACAAGAGGGGAAGCACAGAAAAATGCTGGGGAAAGGCAGCACTTACTCAGGCTGCTCTCCTTCCTCACATCCCCTGCACACACACAGCACAGGCTGGAGGCAAGTGGGACAACATACAGCCTGAAATTGGAGCATTTTTAATCCTCCAGACACTGTAATAGAGGTCAAATACCATTTACAGTGTTTAATATTTTATTTTTAGGAAGACTGATGACATTACAGCTCATTGGATATTTATGAAGAGACAGTAGTCCCATTTTGATGGGTAGCAAACGCTGTGGACAGAAACGTTCACACAAATCCCAGCTGTTGATGAGCTGCACTGGGAATTTTTTGCTATCTTACACATATTACCCACAACACTGACATTCTTACAACTGCCAAGCCTTATTTTGAGCAAAGCAGCCTGTTTGGCTGGTAATTTCATACAGCAGGAGGCATTCTGAGAAAAGAGGACGAGGCAGGGAGCATTCAGTAGCACAGCTCCATCAAGTCATTGCAGAACGACTTAATTTGGCTGTGGGATGTTATTTTCCATGGGAACTCTGGTTTGCGCTAACGCAGTCCTCAAGGAGGCCTAATAAGTCTGATGTATTTAGTGGGAGCAGAGGGAGAAGGGCCTCACTGTGTCCTGTGAGCCCTCAGCTGCCAGGACCATGGCTTGTGGGAGCAGAAATGTCTTTAGGTTTTTCTCCAACTTCCCGAAATGCTGGAATCCTTCAAGGTCCTGGAACACAGCTGCAAATTGTGCTTGTGGGACATGGGATGGCTGTAAGATCATGCAGGAGCACTGTTGTACAGCAGAAGTAACCTCACAAGAGTTATTTTGTGTCTGCAAAGCCACTTTGGATGCCAGGGAAGAGCCCTGCAGGCAGCAGGTCCCATAAGCCCTTTTTTCCCCACCCCAGGCACCCACACCAGATAATGTCCCTGTTCCTGCAATAGCACCAGCAGAATCAGGACTGCAAGTGCAATATCTTCTGTAACCATGCTCAAAGGCTGTTTTTCTCCTAAAACCTGGCAACTTATCTTTTAAAATTTCTATGTCAGGCTGTCGTTGTCAGATAATGCCAGACCAATTTTTATCCTGTAAACCCTGACAAAGCCCTCATAAATGGAGTGATATGGGCTTTAATTGCAAGGACACACTTTTCTGTGGCATCCTGCTCCATCCAGGCCACTATATGGACAGAGGAAGGGGGCAGACCAAGATTGCACACAGTGCCACAAATCTGGCATTTCTTACCCCTCAGCACAGAGCAGATTTCCTTCTCTTTACTCAGGCACCTTCCCTGACTAAATACTGATAACTAAAGAAACTGGCACCAACTCTATCAGCAGGTGAGAAAAGATTGTGGAAACAGCCTCTGTTGGAGATACTGGGGGATGAGAGTGAAATGGAGATAAAGCAAATAAGGAAGAGGTGAGGAATATTACAAACTTCATTGCCTTCAGGCATCACATTGAAATAGGTAAATAAAATACAGAGTTATGATAATCAGGCTGGAATAATAAAGTGTTATCTACTAATCTTTTGAATTTTAAGTGCAGCTATGGGCTCCACACAAGCAGGACTTGTTACCTTTTACCATCCCCTAGAGACTTTCAGCTGTCTTGACTGCTTTTGTCCCATTAAATCACAAGTTTTCCAATTAGCTGGGATATTTGATAGAAGCTATTCCCCTTAAAAATAAAGTCAATTTTACAAGCAAGACAAGCTTTAAGAGTGAGGTGGCCTTTTACCAATTTAGTACATAATTTTCATTAACTGAACTTCATCTATTATGTGAAAGAAAACAGTTAAACATAGATAGAAAACTTATCAAATTTAAGTTCTAGAGCTATGCTGGTTAAAATCTAAGTATTTTCTAGTAGTTGGACAACCTTTTTATTTTAAAAGTAGATTATGTTGAAGGTAAATGCTATCGTCATTGTTACCATGGTAGAATAGCACTCAGTGTTCATCTTACAGGATATGCATGTTGCAATAATGAATACTTGTTCAATTTACTGATTATATTCATATTAAAATACCTCCTTTTATTTCTAAATCATTTGTCACAGGCTGAATAATCTATTCCACTATTGTTATCATTAATAAATGCAAAGTTGATCTGTAACAAACTACTTCTTTTAAGTTTAAAAGCAAGAATTTAAGGAGAGAGGCTTAAATAAATGATATTTCAGGTGGTAGCTTACCAAAAAGTATTACTATTATTTATGTTTTTCTTCTTTTAATTCTACTCTGTTTCAAATTCATAAAAAACACTTAATTCTACTTTAGATGGTATTTACCTAGATAATGAGTTCACACATCCTTTAATTTCTCTGAGTGCTACACTTGCTTTCTACCTGAGCTGAATAAAAGAGGTATCAATAAATCTTGGGTTCATTGTAGCTTAGTGTAGTTTTCTGTCTAATATAACCTATTAACAGAAAGGGAAGACTCCACTGACATATAAAACTCACTAATCCTCCAGAATATTTTCACCTGGAAGTTGGCATCCAGCAGCAATACTAAAATAAAACAGTATAACACAGCAACAGTCTGAAATATCTCAAAATACATGTATTAAAGCTTACTCTCATCCCAAAGTATTAGAGAATTTTAACCTTTAAGACAGAAAAAAGCTATAGGTTTATTTCTCTAACATTTCTCATCTTTGTGAACATTGGTTTAGCTCCACTGGCTTGGAGCAAATTGAAGGCTGCAACTTCACAAAGCTCCAATAAAAAGCATAATGTTCAATTTCAGCCTTTCTGAAGCTCTCTGTCCATTACCATAATGGACTTAAATATCTATCACTCAATTCTCAAACTATGTGTTGAACACACAGAACAGACACACATTATACACAGGTACAGGCTTATGACAAACAATTCAGGCAGAAATGTGCTAAAAGCATTCTGAAATCTGCTGGCATTTCCATTATTAACATACATCACAGCTATAAGATGTTTTCCTACTTATATTTTAATATAAATGTTCCAACCTTGGATAAATAAATAAACAAATGTAACTAAACTTTAGTAAGGTCAGTTTATTTTATTATGAATCTTAAGGCTCTCACAGACAGACCATGAAAATACACTCTAGTTACTGCCCTTTAAAAAAATGTAGGCTATGACATATTCTCCAGCCATTCTGGGGAAAGCAGTAACAATTATGAACAAGCCCCCTGAGGTTATAAACAGATTTTCCAAAAACTATCATCTCTTCCCAGTTATTACACTAATTTCCTTCTTACTGCCATCACTAGTTTTACCAGTAATATCTTTACAGCCTACTTATGCAATAGCTAAGTAATACTCCATGTAGCAGAATATTTTTTTATTTTTGAGAGATCAGGCTCAAGGCTCAGCTGAAGGAACTTATTGGAAAATACTCTTGAAGTGGACACATTCTTCTACTTGGCCTTCTACAAGACAATTTTATGCATTAGTAACCTTCTGACAATATCTTGCTTGCACCCAGGGTCAGAAAGTGTTCTGCTTGTTGATGTTTAAGTTCTCCTCCGGGTTTTTTTTGCTATTTGAAGATTACATTCTCCCATTTCCAAATATATATGGTTAGGTTTTGCTTACCACAGAAGGGAGCAGAATACATTGTAGGAATGAGTTAGCAGTTCATAGTTTTTGGAAGATACTGCCAGACAGAACTGAGTCAAAGACTTGTTAAGTCTGGGTGAGACTGTGTTTAGGATCCAAATCTGCCACAAATTTACCACAGACCTTCAGCAAAGGCATTAAAATGTTTTATAGTTCAGTAACGTCCATACTTATAAAGAGCTTCCCTTGTTTTGAAAATCTTCCCTTTAGAAGGATAATCTCATGGGAAGGGATAGCGAGGAATAAATCCCTAATGTCCCACCAATCCTCTGGGCATGTCTCACCATTACCTGCTGCTACCAGAAGCACCACACACATGTGAGGATCAGCAGGGAACAAGTCTGCTTCCCTGTGATCCTCAATTTCCTTCTACCCTCTTCACCATCCCCTTGGTGATGCATCAACCTCACCAATGAAACCCCTGGGAGCCCCTGTGCCCTTAGACCACAGAAGTAGCAGAGTCTTGATTTTGAACTCAAATTGAGTTATGCCATGAGTAGAAATTAATTCTTGGCACATGATAATCCACTCTGGCAGCAGTTCTCCTCCCTGTTACTTTTGATAATCATCCAGCACAACCAGTAACATCTGCAGCCTGGAATAATTTTTTTGAGATTGTCCAAATGATTGTTTACCAATATGTGAGCTGCCATGAGGTAACTGGCACAAAGATGGCCTGGCATGGATATAAGTGTGCAAGAACCCAGGAAAGGAGAGATCCTTCCTCACTGCTTCAGCCCACCTGGCCATCACTTGCAGTGGTAAGGATGGAGGAGGTGGACACACCAAACCAGAGGTGTGAAAGAGGCTGAGCAAGGACATGGGTGAGGACAAGTTGTTTCTGGTGATGACAAGATGGAAAGGAAAGAAGAGATAAAAAAAGAAAAGCAGCAGTTGCAAAGGATCACCCGAGGGACAGGTAATTATTTCTATTTAATTGCAGCTTCTCTCCTCTGATAAGCTGAGTCCTTGGGTAAGCTTCCTCAAAATCTCACATCAAATTGATAAACATCAAATTAGCACATAATTACTCATGCTTTTTTTAGGGATATTAGGTCCATGGAACAAAAATTCAGGTCTGATTGAGATTAAATTCATGCTGAATTTTGACTAATTTCAAGCAACTGGCACCCATCGGAGATGAGTCCTGAGCTTCTGAAAGCTCAGCTGTGATTTGCAGCAGTTTTCACTGGGCTGATGAGAATTGTGGTGACTGTTTCCAAAGCATGAGCCAAGCCTCAGAGGAGACAGCTTCAAGGGAGGAAGAGGGAAACTTAATTAAACGCAAACTGAAATCACTGCACTGAATCCTTTGGGAGATTTTCACCTAGTTCTCTGTTTTTAAATACTGCTGTAGCAGGACACACTGCAAGCAAAGGAACTATAAAACTTTTTGGAAACTCTCGTATGAAGTTCTGGCATAACATTCCACAGCCAATACCAGGCAAAATGCATCACATAATTAGAGACTATCAGGCTTTTGACCAAGATCAAGGTCAAAAAGACATTAAATTCAGTATGACTGAGTTATCAGGGAGGATTCTGAGACAAAAGGTTTTAACCAGGTTCCGTAAAGGTCAAAAAAAAAAAAAAAAAAAAAACAGGGAGGAAAGTTAAAAGGAGGCAATTTTCTTCCTGCTGTTTTTATAGATTCTGTAAAAAAATTGGATAAGGCAGGCTGTCACCTTCCACAAATAACTGCCCTGTATCGTAACCATTCTCCAATTGCTATTTCAGACTTTTGCCCAGGATGGTGCAAGGAACCCCACCAGAAAACACTGATCTGAAGCCTGAAGTTAAAATCTTTGATGGAAGAGGCCTTTTTCTTCTCTGTCCAGGTAACTGAGGTGGTGCCCAGCCCCATATTCCATTGCGCAGCGGAGCCTCAAACCCCTCAAACCGAGGGGAGTGGTGAGGGAGCAGGAATGACCATTCCCTGGCCCCAAGGAACTGCAGCTCCCCTGTCCTGGGGTCCTGCCTCAGCTTGGCATGGATTTCTGTGCTTCCTGATCAGTCAGAGAAGCAGTTAAGTCATGATAAACATGTTTTTCATTCTATTGTGACAGATGTTCCTCCACTGCAGCGTGCAGTTGTAAACTCTGTTTAATACATTAAGCTTCCAAGCTAAATTGCATTGGTAATTTTATCCCCTTTCCTTCCTGACCTTCATAGGTTTAAAAATCAGATACTTAACCTTGCATTAATGGCAGGGGTTTTATTGCACAAGATTACACATTTAAAGCCATTATTATAACCTCTGCTCCCAGGTATAAAAGACTGAGAGACATCCAAATACATGCCAGGAAAATTACTGGTAAGGAAGAATAGGAAACCTTTCTGACACCATCATTTTCTTCTTTTTTAACACTGTTATGAAAAACAGGTCTTCCAGGTACTACACAGAAAGCTCTCAACCATAACAAAGTTACATTAATATTTCTAATGCTTTAAAGAGTGACCTGTGCAATGTTAATTGAGGCATTGTAATTTAGGAGTTAGGCCTTGTTTTCACATGGAAAACATTTGGCATTTGCCAATTACACACAAAATTCTAGTAAAAGCAAAATTAGTGTCATCCTAACATGAGTTTTTTGACCCAGTTAAAGAAGAACATAATCATAAAACTTCATTTTCCAAACATTATCATTATCTGTCCACAAGCTCACAAAAAATCCTCTCACTCAAGCTTTGTGCTATTTAAAATCCAAGTTGCTGGAGGTGTAGGAAACTCCCCCAGGGCTGCATTTCTCATGGGTGCAATGAAAACCCCCTCGTGCTCAGCCAGCCATCTCATGCCTGCTTCCCACAGGATTTGACTTTGCCTTTTTACAAAGGTCTGGAGTGACAGGACAAGGGGCAGTGGCTTCAAACTGACAGAAGGCAGGGTCAGGTTGGATATCGAGAAGAAATTGTTCCCTGTGAGGCCCTGGCACAGGGTGCCCAAGAGAAACTGTGGGTGCCCCATCCCTGGGAGTGTCCGAGGCTGGATGGGGTCTAGTGAAATGGGGAAGATGAGTTGGAACAAGATGGTCTTTAAGGTTTCTTCCAACACAAACCTTTCCACACCTCCATGGTTAAACCTGTGCTGCTGCTGCCCCACCCTTGCTACGCTGCTGCAGAGCTCCAGGTCTGAGAGTCCATCAGACACCCCAGGAATTAGATCTGTTTGTGCATAAACAGTCCCTTAGGTGATTGGGGTTTTTACCTCAAATAAGCATTTTGGTTGCAGAATTTCAATTTTCAGGTCTTTGGAGCAAAGCAGACAGATTTTAACTGAAAAGGTCAAGCGTCCAGAAGTGTTACCCACAAATTCTGCAATTTCACATTCAGGTGGAACAATCCAGCAGTTACCAGACCCTATCAATGCACAATAAAAAGTGGCAGCTCTTGTTCATGCTATCCCTGGGAATGCCAGATGGCTTTTTCTGGCTCATGACCCAGATAGATTGCCGGTTATGTTGTTAGTTTACTTCAAATATCTATTTGCTTTAATTGCCACAGTGCTATGTTTCCTAATGATGCTTCTTGAAGAGGCATCAATTTATTTGTTTCACCAGCCATTTCTTTCATAAAATGTGATATTAAATATAAACTGAGATAATATTGGTGGGATGGAAGTTACTTTTTTAAAAAAATAATAAAATCAACAAACTTGGAAAAACAAAAACTTTAAATTTCATTGAATCCATAGGTCTTTATGGTTCACCTTAGATTTACTAGTATCCTGTGGAGGCCTTTTATATGCAGTAAAATGTCTGCCCCAGGTAAAATTGCCAGCACTTTAGAACAAAGGTTTTGTAAGTGGTGGTTTATAATGCGTGTGGGATTTGAAAAGTACATTTTTTCTTGTCTTGAAGATAAGTCTTATTAAGATGGCATACCCCCTTGGAGGCAATAATGGGTTTTTTTCCATACCTCAGGTTTGCAATAATACTATTTCTTGTAAGAAAGGCAAAGAGTGGTTTTTTATCCTAGATGAGGTTGATGCTTTCTGACCTGATATTGTTACTGTAAGATACAGATTTAAAGGAACTCTTCAACTTCTGAGCACAGAAATCACTACTGCCAATATAAATCAACAATATTCAATCTATGGCTGGACTGAAATCTTCAATTTTTCACCCTGTGTTTCATTCACATCCTCACAAATAAAGCTATTTGGGATGTATAGCTCAATTTTGAAATAAAATTAATTCTAGAGATGATAGACACCTACTATGTCAGCAAACCTGAATCAGGACTTTCAGTAAAGCCCAATTATACTTCTAAGTGGGTATATTTTCTAAATGCTTTCAGGAATCCCATTTCAGGGCTCACCTTGCACCTCTGAACCTCACCAGGCCCCAGTCGTGCCATCACCCCACCCAACCTGGTTCCAGAGCTGATTTCCAGGCACCACTCAGGCTTGGGAAGCACATGCCTTGTCACTCTGATAGCCTGCTCTTTGTTTACTTGGCGTGCCAAAGAGAGTTACAGCATTTTAGAGCTGCAGGTTGTCCTGAAGTGTTCTATTATATTATATGATTAAGGTAAATCTTGCTGAATGTGTGCAAAGGCAGGTGAATCACTTTAAACAGCATAATAGGCAGCACACTTCAATTATTCTGCTGTCTCACCTGTATTGTTTCAAGCAAACCAGATTTAACAGAACATTGGCTTTATAGTAGCATCAATTTGTCAACTAAACTAGAACAATAAATATAAAAGAAATCTAGCAATAGACCTGCATTTTTAATCTGGTTAAAACAATGCAGAAAGCAATTACCAACACAAAATGTCTCATGAATGGCTTCTGAGGGCATTGTGGGATCAGATCACCTGGCTCTTCAATGCCCAGCTGAGGTCCTGGTTTCCTCATAAGGACATCCGAGTTAGGTGCCAGCTCTCACAGGGGAAAGCTCTCAAACCTCTGTTGGGCTACACTGGAGTTTGGCTACAATATGTGCAGTCTTTAAGCACAACCTCAACTCCACTCAGAAATTCTCTTTACACACAACCAGTCCATCGGATTGTTCCCTCTCTCCCTGCTCACCCTGTCTCTCTGAACTTCCTCCTTCAGCAGCAACCAGATCCTTGGGCCACTGCAAAAATCAGAGCAAAATGTAGGCTGGATCTCCTCCTGCTAGAAGCAGGGCCAGATTCCCAGGGCGGTCAATGTGCCCAGAGATGCATCCACTCGAGATTAGAAAACCTCCACAGCCCTCGTGGGCTCCTGTGCTGGTGTTTAACCCTGCTCACTGTGCCATTTTTGATTCTGTATGTCCAATTTGAATGTCCCTTGCTCTTCTCTCCTGGCCAGGCAAAGCCAGCATCCCAGTCTCTCCTCACAGCTGAGGAGGTGCTCCCACCCACCTCAGCAGCCCCCCACAGAAAATCCTCCTTTTTGTGTGCGTTTCCTGAAATGAGACACAGCTTTGTGGTTTCAGCTGCCCCAGTGCCACCATCAGGAGAGGGATCCCCATCCCCAGGTGCTGAACTTCAGGCTGGCACTGAAGTGAGTGTTTTCTCCACTGGCCAGTCTTCCCAGTCTGTTCAGATCCCTCTAGGAGACTTGCTCTGTGTTTTCCTCAGGCACTGCAGTGATACTGAAACCCCTCTACCTCCCTAAGTCCCCCTTCTTGCATTTTTTAATTATTTCAGATGCAGAAAGTGACATTAAAACCTGATATTTTTCTCAATCTTATTATTCTGAAATTTCCTTCTCATATTTCTTTTCAGTAAGCCCTATTGCATTAGAGCTTAAGGGAAAGTTTAATAAGCAAAAAGACAACAACTTTACTGCATATTATTTCATTAGTTCCAGAACCAACCTCACTAACTCCTCTGCCCCTTCTATTTACATTCTGTATTTGCAGGCGACTACTGTGTCCTTTGCTTTAGTAGTTGTTAAGCCATGCCATGCATATTTAACTCTTAATCATTTCTCATTAGTTCATCTTCCCAGTTCCTGACTCACTTTTGTGAATATTAATTAGCTTGTTAAGAGCTTTGTGCCTCTGTTGGCCTCGGTCCTGCCTTTATGGAAACTGAGGGAAAATTCCAATTCGAGGGACCAGGCAGTTCCTAATCCAACTATGACATCTCTGGATAGGAAGGAGAATAATGTCTTCCTTTCTTGTCTTTGCTCGGGGCTTTTCTGTCACTTTTCCAGGCCCCAACTGCTATTGACTCCCCAAAGATTTCCAGCTGTGGGAGGCTGACTTTTATTACTGAAGAAATACAGTAACTTATTCTCTCAATAAACTGGAGATGCAAAGGAGCAATTTATAGAAAGGAGAAAGAAATATTTTAGTTCAGTATTGGAACAGACAGGTTGTTATAAAACTGCTTGGCTAATGGCATAAATAGTGATCAATAGCACTGAGTCATATTAAAATACATGCTCTTTCTCATAGAGAGGTAAAGCTACACAAAGAAATTTACACACAAACTAAATAAAAATTGTTGTTGATAACATGGAATTAAGAAATAGAAGAGAAAATGCAATAAACAGGAGAAACACACAAGCTTCTTACCTTTTAAATAGAATCTCTTTATTCTGCTCTCTTTTTAAATTATTCCTTTCATACTTCCTTTACTGAGCTCTTCTTTAGTAAGGTGTAAATGTAAACATCTTTTTTGACTGGAGAAAAGATTTTAACAGCTTTCAAATTGGAAAAGCACTTGCTTTCATTCTCAGATTTTAAAAGTCAAATGAAGAAATCTCTTTCTATCCAAGTTCGATTTCATTTTCCCACCCAGCAAATCAGCAAACAATATTTGATAGCTAAAAGACAGTCCATTAAGATGCTCAATTATCTATTACCATTTAAATGTGTATGCTTTGACTAACACACAGTCCCTAAATCATGAGAGGAAATGTTATCTAGAACAAATAAAACCTAGGGAGGAATACTTTCATCTTAAAAAAGTTTGTGCCAGTTATTACCACAGGTCACCTTCAAATTCTGTATTAAAGAAAGCACTTATTTTTATGCAGAGTTCTATCTGACAGAGGAGTTTGTATTTTCCTTTAGGATAAAAAACAAATGGTACTGAAACTCCTGTAAGTCCCTAAGCTCATTCATTATGTTGAGAGAACAGGAATATTAGTGCAGGAGGCAAAGCATCTGAAGAAGAAAATGGAGGTGGTTATGGTAGAAAAATATTATTAGTGTATCCCTCATCCTCCCAGTGCTCCCACACAGGAGGGGGACATGGATCCTTGAGCAGAATGCAAGGTCTGCTGCTCTCTCATGGATTCAATCTTTCCATTAAGAAAAAAAAAAAAAAAAGGAGAAAATATGAAAAATGCTGATCTTGTGTTGCAAATAAATTAATCAGCATGCTGACATCTTTCACAGTGTTGCTTCACATTTAAAAGAGTGGCATCAGCCTGGGGTTTATTTAAAATAATATGCATAGTTCTATATGAATGGTTTTAAAAAAGAAACAGAGGGAGAGAGAAAACAGGGTGATTTGCAGGAGTTATTTTTCAAATTCAGCTGTAGGACATACTCATTGTCACGCCTTAAAAATGCATTTTCCGTTACAGAAATGGAGCAATAAATATGTGGTCTAAAATCCTTGAGGCTGCCTTAGACTTACAAAGAAGGCGTCCACAACTGACCAGTTGTCCTTGGAATCATCACCATCTGCAGAGAAGACAAGGACTTCCCAAAGAGCTGAATGTGCATTCTTCACTAACCCACTATCTACCACAAAAAATCATGGAATCACAGAGTGGAAGGGACCTTGAAGATCATCTAGGGACACTGTTCCAGCAGGAAACACCTTCCACTATCCCACTAAGCCCTGTTCAACCTGGCCTGGAACACTTCCAGGGGCAGCCACAGCTTCTCTGGGTAAGCTGTACCAGAGCATCACCCTCACAGGGAAGGATTTCCTCCTAATATCCAATCTAAACCTGCCATCATCAGTCTGAATCCACTCCCCTTCTCCTGTCACTCCAGACTCTTGTCTAAAGCCTCTCTCCAGCTCTCAGGTAGCCCCTTTAGGCACTGGAAGGTGTTCTAAGGCATTCCCAGGCTGAGCAGCCTCAGCCTCTCTCCATACAGCACAGGTGCTGCAGCCCTTGGATCACCTCCATGTCCCTCAGCCACTGCCATCACCACTTCCAGCACATCACCCCCAAGGACACACCAAATATTACAGTAAAACCTCTTCAAGGGCCACAAAAGCCTTGTTCTCCTGCAAAGCACATCTAGACATTCCACCATCTGTATTTCAGCACTCCTCACCTCCCAAGGAAGCAATAAAAAACACTTTGGCATATTTCTGCCCATTTCCAAGATTTAGATGTTTCTGATAATTTGCATAGGAAACTGAATATTAATATCCACAACCTACTGTGATATCCATCACAAAAATGTTATTTTTCATAATAAACTAATGTTCAGAACACACCAATAGCTGTCCCTGGCTTAGGTGGTCTAAACAACAAGGTTGTGATGGACAAATGCATCCCCGCTCTTGGGCTGTGTTGGGTGAGTTGTAGCCTGGCTGTAGCTGTGCTGGGTAACAAGGCACCATCATTCACACAATGACAAACTTGCCAAAACAATTAAAAGTATGTAATCTCCCTTCATCCCTTGTGCCAGACCTGAACTGATTATTGCTCACAGCCATATTTTTCAAAAATAGCCACTTGATGTGATCAGTCATTGCTACATCCCCATTGCTGAGGGGTGAAAAGTGGGTAACGTGCAGGTAATAAAATGCTTGCTCTGCAAACAAGCAGACCCTGCATTCAGCGGTGAATGAAGTTTCCACATTGGATTTAATTACTTCTACTTTAAAATATTATCCCTCTTTGTAGAATAAAACTTCTATTTGTGTAAATCTCCATGTCAGGGAACATGCATCATCATCATTCAACTTTCAGTAGAATAATTGAATGTGGGGGTTTGCATCATGATCGTGCAAGAGATCCAGAAGATATTTCTCAACAGCAGTAAAGTAACTCCAGGGAGTGTAGTTATCATGATTATCATCAGGCAATTACAGTCTAGCTACTGAAGGATAAGAGACCTTGAGTTGCATTACTTGCATCATAACACTGAAATTACGGGTTCAATTATCACATAATTCCTGCTTGTTTATCCTGTTTTACTATTTAACTTTCTAGGATGCATAAAGGGAGACAGGCAACGGTAAACACACACAAAGGGCAAAGAGCACAATAAGAACCTGCATGGAAGGAATTTATAAACATCAAAATGATTTTTAAAAATTAAAATGAGAAGAAAATTGTAAATCTGTAGAGAACAATATCCAAAGCTCTTTTTGGAAAGCTTCTGCAACATTTTCCCTGGATTTTAATTTAATAAAACACAAAGAGCTGCTTGTAAGCAGACAACTAATCCCACCATGAATCAGTAAGGCCATGAACCAGCAAAGTGCAGCTCTCCAGCAAAACACTTAACGCCTGCTTAGTTTTGAGCACTTGAGAATCCCTCTTTGACCTCAGGAAGATTTAAATCTGATTAAAACAAAGCATATCTTTCACCTGCTTTGGGATTTGGGGTTCAACCAACAAGGAGGTTAATTTTATATTTGGTCTGGGAAGAAGAAAAAATAATAGTTCTCTAAAATATGGTGGCAACAATATATTCTAAAATATTCTGAGGAGGCTAAAGTCCTCTAAGAAACAAGTCATTCCATGACATGTATTACCTTCTGCTGCCAATAAATGCACATTTGGTAACACATCAAATGTATTGTCTATGCCTATTTCCAAATGCATTGTCTATTGCCTATGGAGTTTTCCTTTCCAACACTTTATCTGTAATTACGCTTTACCTTACTGGGAACAGGACAAATATTGACACAATTGGAAACTGCAGTGCTTGCATGGCTGATTTGTCTGGATCATTGGCCCTGTCATTTTTTTCCCAGGAAGATCTGCAATTAATTTTATGGTGTTCTATTCAGCTTCAATGGAATGTTTTACTTAGAAGAAGAGGATTTTTGTGGTTGACACAAAGATTGAGACAGTTCAGAGGAAATGTAGTGCCATAAAAATATGGAAGTAAAGGCAATTTATTACACTTACTGAATCTTTAAGAAACATTGGAAGGGTTTGGCTGTCATTGTCACTTTTTTCCCATAAAGATCCAAAGAAATAACCAAAAAAAACAGGGAGGGACTATTTCTTTAGGCAAAGGTATACCCACCGTAGGACACATGTGAGAATATTTGACATCACAGATTTCAATTCCATAGTTTTAAGTGAGCCTTTTGTTATCTTGCAATGTTATGTTTGACCCAACATTTCAGATATGTATATAATTATACATTAATAGCAATTGCTTCTTATAATAATCATAATTAAACTTAATATGTTTGAAGTCTAAAAGACCATTGTCTCCAGGAAATGCTTTTGTGCATTTTGTGGTTAACTTCAAAGACAAGAAGAATTGGGGGTTGAAAGGCAAAAAAAAAAAAAAAAAAAAAAAAAAAAAAAAAAAAAAATTGGTAAAGAATGATAGGAAAGTAAATAGCCATGTTTAGTAAAGCCCTGTTATTCCTTGTCTCCTGGTCCTTGTGGCAGCCACATGGATAGTTTATATTGCAGTTTTCTATTGCTAATCCAACTGGCACATCAGGTTCAAAGGATTTACAGAGGGTTTTTTCCAAAGCCAGTTAATTTGCTGGGGCCTGCACTTCATTCCTAGCAGACATCCAGCGGTGCTCCCTGGGCTGATAGGTAGCAGCAGGCTAGGGAGATGTTTACATGGCTTTTAAAACTAAAAGGCAGCTTTGCCACATTTGGTGACCTCCAAAGTGAGTAGAATTGCAAATGGCAAGGACTGAATTTAATTCAGTACCCAGCATGCCACTGATGTTTTACATGCATGATCAATGAGCAGAGCCAGGGTGAGAAAAGTGCTGAATATTCATGGAAATGAAATTCTCTAACCCTAATTTCAAAGATAAAATGCCATTTTCACTTTGACAAGACTGTTCCGGGTGTTTTCCAAGAATATTGATGCACAAAAAGCTCATTAGAACCTTTAGACTGAATGAACAACCACTGGCCTTTGGCAGGCCTGGAATTATTCAGGGTGGAATTGGTTGTGTTCACATGACTTATTGGCTCTGGTAACACAAGGAGCTGTCCTTGCCAAATCATCCTGAGGGGCTTCCACGTTGTGACTGTAACCTTCACGCTTCCTCTGCCAGCCCTGCAGCTTTGCTCTTGCTGTTTGAGGTTCTCAGATGTCCTCAGACTTACTAGGTTTGCCTGTTTCAGTCCACTGGAAACCTTTGTGGCTTGAGTTCTGCAGACACAAATGCATCAGGCACAGACACACAGAGCTCTAGGAACACCTCAAATATAGATTGTACAGTCTCCAGAAGGGATCACTGCAACCTTAGATGGACCCTGTGTGATGCCATCTGTCTGAGTTATGGCAGGGAAGATGAATTTCAGCCCTTCCTCCTCCTATCTTCACCAGCAATTCATCACATGCTCACTTCAGGCTGCTGGCCCTTAAGAGCTGTAGAGCAGTTGTTGATGAAAAGAGGTGTCATAACCTGTGAAATTCCTATCACCCTCTGTCCTAAAACCAGCATGAGATCCCACTGGCCAGTGCTCAGGTTCGGCGTAAGTATTGACCTAATCAACCCACTTATAGCACATCTATAAATTCAAACCACATTTCACCAAAAATCAAACCTCTAAGCTTCTGAAGAGAATGCCAAAAATCTACCAGAAAGAAGGGCAGCCTACCAGACTGTTCTGTCCAGACTGGAGAGCCTTTCTTGATAATCATGAGCCATTCACTCAGTCATTGATTCAGTTTGACCATATCAGGAGCAAGATGTTGCACTCCAGCAGGGAATAAAGGACATTCCTGCTGGCACTGGGGCACAGCTTGTGCTATTCCTTCCACTGATTCTTACTTTGAGACAACCACTGTAAGGAATCTCAAATTACTTTAATTTTCAATCTGTTTCTATACAATTTTTTATTGCTCTAAATTTATAGTAGAGGTTTTTCTAGGGGATTATCTAGGTGCAGTCATGGGGCTTTTTTCCAAACAGTTTCAATTTTCCTTTAAAAGTCCATATTTAAATCCCATTTTTATTACTATGATTCCATTGAATGCTAGCAAGTGCACTGGCAGTTGTAGGTATGTAGCATTCTAATATTACCTTGCAAGCAAAATGGCATTTTCTATACAGATAAGAACCTATTGACAGGATTCTTTTTCTACATCACAATATCCTGCAATATTAGACGAAGATGCAACACATGCTGTTTTCTCAGAGATCTGTTACCACGACTACATATTAATAAAAATTTCAGGGACAGCTTTCCCTCCTTTAGAAATCCCACACTGCAAATGTAGAGGGTTAAGCTCTTAGCTGGGAGGATGGAAGCACATATCTCTGGGAGCACCAATAATGCAGAAAGCAGAATTGTGAAGATATAGAGCAAAGACACAGGGTCTGGTGGCACATATTTTGGAGTAGCAAATGGTGCTGTAATTTTACTGTGTCACTTGCTTGAGCAGATTTTTAGGTTTTTTTATTTCATTATGCACTTTTTCCCTTTGGCTCTAATAAATTAACTTTCAGTATTTGAACTCCAGACTGGAAAAATAGGGATTTAATTTATTGGAATTCGTGGTATTTTCACACATGGCAGGAAGGGCAACAATTATCTCCTGAACTTAAGATATCATTACTCTAAAATTGGAACTGGAAACTACTTGTTTATTTTGAAAATTGCCTTCTGCAAACAGAAACAGTAATTTAGACCAGAAAGACAGGTGGTCAATTAATCCAAAGCATAACCAGAGAATTAGGTGAGGTTCTTCAGCAAGAATAAGCCAAACCAGACCTGGAGACATTCAGACATTTGCGAGCAATGATAAAAGTTTGGTTGCCAAGTATTAGAGCAGCAGAACCCTGCAGGGACACCAAGTCCTGTGAGTTTTTCTCCTATTAATTAAAGCTCCCCTTTGTGAGAAGCAGCATCCCAAAAGTCTGCTCTGACACACTGAAATATTGCTGAAAGGAATCCGATGTATTTGGGATGTGCAGCGCAGGTTACGCTTGCACATATGGAACGACATCCTGCAGAGCTCAGATCCCAAGTGAGAGCCAATAGCCAGAAGTTTGAACTTATTTGAATTTACTATTTATTTAAAACTCTAAGTTGAAGTATTTTCAAAGTGAATTCATTGACAAATTCAAGATGACATCCATGGCAAAAAAAAAAAAAAAAACAACAACTACAAGAGTTCATTTACATTTACCCATCTATTCCTCTAATGATTGTTAATGACTTCTGAATTCTTAATTAGAAAGATATTTGATAGTTAAATATTGCTGGATGTTATATATATGAATTATTGCCTCCTAGTAGTTTGCCAAAAGTATAATTGGAAGCACATTATTTGGGAGAAAAGCCAGTTTTTCAGCTATTCATGCCTGCAGATAGGTTTGCCTCATGTCTGTGATGAGCTTTGTAAATGCAAGTGTGTATTTGATTATCAAGAACATTTTATATAATTCAGATTTCCAATTAGAAATTTAGATTTTCATGGAGAAGCACTGATTTTTCAGACAGGTAGAAGTGTAGCTTTCCTCTTTGGTCTTTATTTCTGCATCCCCTGAACAGAAATGCTGTGTATTTGTTTTCTGTCTTTGGCATGCCTGGAGGACAAGAGGCAGCAACACATTCCAGCCTTGTCCTTCCCCTCTCTGTGCACAGAGATCCTCAAGACAATGAGTAATGTGAACAGAGTTGTGGCTAAATTGCTCTGGAGATGACTACTCAGCAAAGAGGATTATCTAAAGGCAGGTTACACAGGCAAGATAAAGTTCATTGTGTAAAAAAAAAAAAAGGCTTTTTGTCTAATTAACCTGTGCTGATCATGTTCCTGGCTGATTTACAGATCCATCCTTCGGGGCTTAGGCTGGAGGCCGGGTTACACAGAGCCCAGCTCTGCCATTTCAAGGCCATTGGCTCTCTGCTCTGAGTGCCAGCATCCCTGTGCAGCCACAACAATGCACTTCTGCTGGGTTTTTTGAGTGGCAATTCTTAAATTGTATCAAATTCATCATTAAACCATCTCTCACAGGGCTGGGAGATGAACACTCACTTGCTAACCTCTAAGCAAGGCTGTATTTTATATAAGTATTTTAAGGCATCACCTTGTTTAATCTCAGTGTCTTATGACAGCTGCAGTTCAGCTGTCTGTCCTGACTCCTGTGCAACATTTCAAGTCATATGGTGTTTAAAATAATTTATTTTTGCTGAGGATTTTTTTTTTGTATTTTAGTATTGTGCAAGGAAATTAAATATGTAATGAGGTTTAAATGCCCTTCCTTTGATACAGGTAAAGTTCAGGTGCCACAGTAACATGAGCTGCCTTTGCTCCAGCTGAGGAACAAGGAAAACTGAATAAAAAGTAGGCAAGATCCCTTTTTGCTACAGTTCCATAAGCAGTTGAATAAATTTCAAGTTTGTGACGCATGGTAGCAATGAAAAAATGGAGAACAACCATAAAGATCATGCTGTTATTATCCCATGCACCATTAGGATTAAGGTGGATAGCAGATATGCCAAAAAGCTGGAAGTGTAGGAATTTCTGGGGGGATAGATTATATACAGCACAAATTCTACACTGCACCTCCCAAAGTCATGGTTTAGCCCTCACTGAAGAATGCAGGTAGGGTTGCGCACTCACATTTCAGGCGAGTTTGATATAGTTTTCATAAGTGATGGAGAGAAAATAAGTGAACAAACTTTAAACTGCTTGTGATATGTGAAAATGAACTTTGAATGAGGGTGGATTTCTCACCCTGTAGATCCATGCAAGTGAAAATGGGAGAGCAAGAACCAAAGGGCAGATATAGCCACTGGCCAGTGAACATCAAGAGGGGTACAGTTTCCTAAAAGGTGTTTTGATCAGGAAAGGTGAAGAATCTTGAGGAAGTTGGCTCATGGAGATGACACAATCATGAAAATAAAGACATTTAAAGATAAAATTTGAATAAATATTTGTGTCCTTGAGAAGTTTGGCATTTCATCAGTCCTGTTCTTAAAATAAGACACATGAATTCCAAGGCATCTGCCAAAATAAATATGAAGATATAGTTCAGCACTCAAAATAATCTTCACTTGGACAGTTATATCCACAGGAGAGATTCTAGGAAACAAATTTTCCCTAGTAATCTATAGTTAAATGAATTATTATTCTCTGATGTGACATAATCAGAGAAGAAAACATTGGAAGAAACAGGTTATTTGCATTCAGAGAGAACAGAGGAGGAAGAAGGTTCAAAAAGAGGAAAAAAAAAAAAAAGAGGGTGAGGGAGAACAAAGGAGAGAATGTAAAAAGAAGAAGAATCTTGTTGTTGGTCCTCTCAGATTCTGGAGCACCAGTTTTAGGGACCCCAGATTAAAAAAAAAATCCTTTAATATCTGAAATAATGAAAAAGGCTTCTAGTGAAAATCTTGCTTAAGAATTTGAAAATAAGAAAATATCCAAATATATATGTGGGGGATGAAGGTAAGAAGAACTTTACCCACAGCACCATTGTGGGAAAATTAGCACAGCCTGATCAGGAAAAGAGAGTGGTAAGAACAGACAGTGACATTTCTTTCAGTTATGGATATACTAAACAAAAATTCTCACTGGAGACAATGTCCCAGCAGGGCCGTTCCCAAAAGCCTCATCCTGGACTCCTGGAACTCAAAAGAGAGGGGACAACTCAGGATTGGGCAGTGAGCTGGTTTTGCCAATCCTTTGTCACCAACTGGGAGAAAAACCTCAGCACAGAGTGGCTGTGGTGCTGCATGTGAGAACAAGATGCTGTTCCTCATGCCAGCAGCTCTGGAATTTGGGTGTGATGGTTTCTGACCCACTGAGCCAAACCTGCTCCTGCTGCAGATTCACCAATGGCAGCAGAATTCCATCACTGATCAATCTGAAGCACCTTCTTTCCAGAAGTTTCTGGGACAAGGTAGGAATCTTCCTCTTGCTGCCACAGGCAGGCTGAAAGTCATTGCTCAGTTCAATCAATGCATACACTGAACTTCAAAAGTTTCACTTAGTAGAATATGTGATGAAAAAAATAATAATAAATTACATTTTTCAAATGAAAAATATGAAAAGTTTTGCTGCATAGCTCCCAACACTACAAAATACAGTTAATAAAAATGATCTGACCACAAAATTATTCCTGTGGAGAAGCAATACTCCAGTGCTGGCAGATTTCTCCAGCAATATCTTTTCCACCTGGTGGGTTCCTTTTTTAATACAGGAACTATCCACACAACAGGATTTAAAACTAATCAGTTTGCAAGCTGTTCTTAAACACCTACAGCACTATGTGTCTAAAAATAATGTTCAGCCATACATTCTCTATCTATATCACATCATTCTCTAATTACATTTCACCACGAGGGCATAAAAGAGGAAGACGTCCTCCTTTAACACTGCAAAGGTGGATAAAACTGTCATCTCAATATTCAGCATCATTTAGCATTAAAGTTTCTTCTATGCTGATGTTTATTTTTAATTGAATGGGCCTCCATGCCAGCATGTAAACAGTTCCTCCACATTTCTTTCCAGGAGCATTCTACCAATTACTTGATCTTCTCCCTCTCCCATGTAGAGAGTTAATATGAAACTGATACAACTAAAACTGCAACAGATCTTTGGATTTTTCCAATTTAAAAAAAAGTATTTGGGAAAAAATTGCATTTATTAATAAAAAAGAGCCAAACAAATAATGAATGAAAATTTTCATCTGATTGTAATTATTATTGCTGTGGCTTGAGAAAAAAAAATCCATTTTCTGTGAAAGAGATGAAAAAATATGAAGAACTAAGACCTATATTTTCTGTTTTAAAGGAGAAAAACTACCTTTTATTAGAAGGCAGTTATCCTTCTCTTCCTCAGTAAAGCCAGGATAAAACCAGAGCAAGAATCTAAAACAACCACTGCTTTGATTGCCTCCACTGCTTTCTTTGGGCTTGTGTCCCCATTTTCTGAGCTCACACAGACCCAGATGTGGATCCCTCTCCCCCAGAACAAACCCTCAGAGTTTGAGCAATGGGGTTGTGAAGGTGATCTCATTTAAAGTCTGTGTTTTCCAGGCTGAGACCCAAATTTCCTCTTTGTCATGGATAAAGCACTGACTAAAAAAACCCACTCCAATGCCCTCAGTGGCACTTGAGCCACTTTGCCCTGGGGGCCACAGCTCCCAGGGCATGACAAGGCACTTGGAGAAGCAGGATTCTGTGAAAGTGCAGTGGGACCCATCTGCCAGGTTGGATGCACACCCCAGCTCCAAATCCAAGAGGGAACTTCAGCCCAGAGGTCACCTGTGCTGTGTTCATCCAGTATCTCTGCAAATATTTCAGGTGATAAAGAGCATCACAGATAAAGCAGCTCAGCAGAGAGCTATCAGCAGGAAAACACAGGGGTTTATCCACAAATGTACAATCACATTGTCCATTTAAAATACTTGAGTAAGGTATCTAAATAGTCAGCATTTATTCATTATTTATTGACAATATGCTGCTTAGTATCTCCATAAGTGATATGGAAGGTGAGATCAAGTGTGCCCTGACAGTTTTCTAAGGACACCACACTGTGTGGGGAAGTGGACGTTTCAGAAGGGAGAGCCAGCCTGCAGGAGGTCCTGGGTGGGATAGGTAAGTATTAATCATTAAAAAGGATTTACTCTATGCCTAGGTCACACTATTGAAGAGCTGAGAGTGAAATATGTGGGTAAGATCAGAACATGTGTCCATACCAGAGTATTGTGGCTTACCCCCAAACAACCCCCTAACTGTCCAAACCATGGCTGTGCTCCATTGGAATCCTTCTTGTCATCATTATTGTCTGGCTGGAACTACAAATGATTGGACAGATTAATTCACAGCAAGCAGTTTATTCCAAGGGAGCCCAGCCCATTGCTTCCTCTCCATACACACCAACTGAAAACACTGAGTGCCAAAGAAAATTGTTCTGCATACTTTAATAGAAAAGCAGCACTCTAATGAAGGAAGAACACAGCTTTCCTTTTCACATACAAGTTTCCCAGGGAAGTTTCTATTTAAACCTTAGCAGAGAGGAAAAAGAAACAACAACAACAAAAAAAAATATCCACCATGTAGCTCTGATTTCAAGAATTGGCTCACATTCCTCAAGCTCCTGCCTTTCCAGGCCTCTGTCCTTCCACTCCTCTGCAGAGATAAGGTTTGTGATCAAAAGCAGTTCTCTGCAATCAGTGTAAATGCTCACCTTTACAGTGGGCCTTTAAAACAGCCCATGGCCATTAGAATCAGAGTTTAAGTACAAGGGAAAGTCTCCTAAAAGACCTCCTAGCCCAACATAAAATGGATCCCATTGACACGATGTGAACCTATACTGACCCTGTTTGTAAGAAACTCAAGAATGATTTTCAACACAGGCTGCTACAAGTCCCTTCAAAACACTCCACCACCACACTGAGACTTACAGAAATTAAAAACAATATTAATTCAGCTGTGATTATAGTATACAAGAGTTGCCAAATAAAACTAATATTTTCACATTTTCCCTGAGTTTTAAATATGTATTTTTAGATTCTCATATTTCAAAACATGACTTCCTAGGAGGTGATTATTATTTTTTCCCCCTGGTTAAGCACACAGCAATATTAGCATCTCTAGCAGAAAGCCCCAGTAATTGGTTTGACAATTAAAAACACAAATATCAAACCACTGAGGGAAGATCACCCAGGACCAGTAATTTACAGTTCTGTTTAGCAGGACAGGAAGCTTAAGGGCATTCAACAAAGAGCATAAAATGTACTGTATAATGGCAGCGACATTTTCAGTTATCATCATTGTAAAAGGCAAAAAAATACATATTGTCAGCAAACATACCTGCGACGGCTCGTGACCCAAGAGCATTTGTTCAAAAAAGACATTTTTAAAATTGTCCCAGATATTTGGGGCGCATTTTCCTTTACTTGAGAAAATTCAAAGCCATACTTTGTCACAGCTGAGATGGCCACAATACACAGAGCATCACTGTACAATTTCAGAAGGCTTTAAGCGTTTACCCAAACAGAGGAACACCATACCTCATCAGCCAGCTTCAGGCATCTGCCCACAGAGAGCAGCACCACAGCACTTCAGAAGGCGGCAAGTGCCTGCCCTTCTTGTTCTTTAGCCCAGCCTTTTATCCCCTCATGTTCATGCACTGCACCTGTGTGCCCTCTGTTCCCTTTGGTGGTTGGTCAGTGCCCCTGGGCACTCCATGGCTCATCGCTGTCAGTGCTGCTCACCCTTCTCACAGCTGTGCCCACTGGGGATGAGGCTGGGCCACAGCCCCACTCTCAGTGACCACACACTGTGTGCCTACAATTCTCAAATCCTGACTTTCTGGAAGTCAACTATTCATGCTATTTTGACCACAATAATACTCTAGCATAAGGCAATGGCAACCCCAGGGGCTGAAGATCCACTGTCTGTGCTATCACCTCCAGCTTCTCCAAACACACACCCGTCACACTACGACACGAAATAACTCACACACGCACACTAAGGTCAAAAGAGCAAAAGGAAGTGAAAGGAGAGAACTTTGTTTCTGACTTCGCAATACATAGAATTCTGAAAGTGGCAGTGGATTGGAGGATGAAATTGTTCTCCAACCACACTGGTCAAACTAACAGTCCATCAATTTCCTCCTCCCACAAAGAAGAATTCAAAACAATCATTATTTACATGACAGTGCGTGAGAAACTCTGGTAGAAATATGCAAACGTCAGAAGGTATAGAAAACTTTTTAAAGAACTTTAAAATTTTTAAAATAACAGGGCAACAATACACCAGCATACAAAAATACCATGGATGAAAAGGGTGCCTTGCTCCCTTGCCAGCACCCAAACTCACACATGCCCATAAAAACCAGTTCAGAATTTGTGTTTCCTTCTTTGGGCTTCTAAATATTGAAGATTCAGTACCTTCAATACCTTTGCAATGGTTTTATCACTAGGAGAAAGTCATTCAAATTAATATAAAGCAAAAAGGTGAGATGCAGTCAGAACCATACCTGCAAATAGTTAATCTACAAAGACAGCCTAGCCAGCTCCTCCATCACATTTTCCTCAGGAAGAATAACTTTAAAATAACAGTAGCAGAAGAAGAATAAAGATTTCAAAGGGAAAATCCAAGGAATCCAGCTAAGAACATTGCACATAAAAGAAAGATATTTTCTTTGTTTCCACCATTTTGACAGAACCAGACAGTGCCTGACAGAAACAAGAACTCAGCTCAGTTTCTAAAGAACATAAAGCAGGTGAAGATTTCCAGTTTACCTTTCTACCCAATCCAAAATGGTACAGAAATAAAACAATTTTTGTCTCTTATATGTGCTACAGGAATTTAAAAATTTGCTGTAACTTTTGTTGGTGACCAGAAACACTTTTGCATTTACTTTTTGGAGTACAAATATTAATTTCTTGATTTGGTCCTTCTTTGGAATGTCATTGGAAATATTTTTACCACATTTTTTTGCTCTGCTACTGGTTTCCTTATATTGGCCTCATAAGCTTAATATTCAGTGTGGTGGTAGAGGATTTTTATATTCTTTGCTAGTGTTCTGTCTTTAAATAATAAAACACTGTCATTATGAGGTGCCTGGAAAGGTAACAGCCAAAACAGAACCGTGGCATTTCACATCTGCTGCTGTGGGGAATCAGAGCCATCTCCCTCCCTCCCACCAGAGCAGCATTTTGGTTAATTCTGCCTAAGGATCTGGTCCTCAGTTCATATCTGATATAAAGTCTCACTGCTGAGATCTTCCTGGGCTAATTAAAACAATCTCATTGGGTTTGTGCTGTGAGTTTGAGTTTCTTAAATATCAGCTCAGCCCAAGGAGAGAGCACGGGGGAATGAGGAGCATCCTCTGCATGGTCTATTGATCTGTGCTCCAGCCTCCTGAGCCTCTGCAGCTCAAGCCAGGACACAATGCCAGCCTCGTGCATCAGGCCTGATTAAAGATCCTGACTGCTGGCCTTATGAGAAACACTTAAGGAAGAAATTGGGCAAAGGATGTCAGAAGCTTGAGGCGGGGCGGGGGGGGGGGGAAGGGAAATGAAAGAATAGAAAATGAAGTGTGAAAATAGCAGACAAAGATATAAAGGGGCGAAGACAGTGGTAAGTCAGGTGAGCTATGAGGATGAAAATTACCTTGAAAATAATTAAAGGGCATTAGAGATTGGAAAAGGAGTACATTTTTAAAGTTCACAGTCTCACTTTCATTTGGGAGAGTCTGGTTTTGAAGAGAGAGGAGGTTAGGAGTAAGAAGAGTAAATAACGAGTCCACATCTAATTTAGTCATAAATTAAAGGCAATCACAAACCCAACTAAACAACTTAGAATTCAATTGGGATCCTCAATAAGGCTACTGTAAAAATGAAAAAGGGGCATTTTGGAATTACATTTCCATTAGGAAATTCTTAATTATCCTTGCCTTGACTCCCCACCTATGCAGCAGTTCACTTTGGCACGAGCATTTACACTGCCCTTCACCTGGAGGTTCTACAGCAGCTGCTACTAAAGCCAGCAGGATTCCCTTCTTTCTGCAGAGCACATCACAGGCATTTCTTCCATCACTTGCAGTACCCTATTTAGACATCAGCAAGATGGTTGATGATTTGAGGTCTGCTCATTGAGATATAGATGTAAAGGCCCAGGTTGCAAAGTTTCGGTTCTGAATGTGAGGTACTGCACACACTGAGGTTCTATCACACAGATTATTGAAGGCTGACTAATAATAATTGCAGTAACTTGGTGAAAAAGCTTGCAAGGCACAGGTAAAATTGTGCCTTTGTAACTCACCCTTTTTCTCCAATTCACACTCTCAAAATAAGAGCACTCATCTCCCTGAGAGAACTGAAATCGTCATAGAATGAGAAGCACAACCTGCCAGCCACAGGGATCAGAATGCCAAAGGTTAGAAAGAACGAAATGGTAATGAACTGCAGACAGGAGATGACAAGAATTCTCTGAGAGACCTATTACTCCACTTCTGGCTGGCCTACAAGGAGACTCCCTCTGCTGACACCTCCAAGGGCAGCCAAAAGTGTCAAGCCCAGCACTCCTGTTCCTCAGCTGATGCACCAGGCTGCCCAGCAGCCACCAAGCCTCACTTTCCTGCAGCTACCATGATCCTTGCCAGACACTTCCAGTACTGCTCCCACAAAAGAACACATGTTGGTCTCCAAGGCCTCTGCACCACCAGTGTCCTTCATAAATATGCATTTGCCCAACTCATTTGTAAAACAGACAATTTGTTTTGTTTTTAAGAAACATCTCAGAGGAACAGGTTTAATAGGAAGTTGGTAGAGGTTTGATGAGGGATTCCTCCAGGCCCTGATAGGATTTAAACCATATTAATGCTCTTGCTCAAAGGTAATAAGCTCTCCAAAGCAGCCACTCTGCCTTCCTGCATTAAGAATAATATTCTGCACAACCCAGGGATTATCTAGTACTAAGAAAACAGTTATTAACAATCTATACTAAATCATTCAAACCTTAAATTATGCCCACTTTGTAAGACAAATTGCATCTTTGAGTGAAAATTAAAAGCATTTTAGCCTACCCAGACCAAGGTTTCAGCTGGAACCTCTATCATAAATAACAGTTAGAAATGAAAAGCCTTTGCTTTTCAGCTAGGCCAAGTGAGATATTGGCCTAAAAAGCAATCATCAGGGTCTGCAGCCAAATCCCAGATTCTGCTGCTGGAAACCAAGGAAAGAGTAAATCTATCTTGTGCCTTTAAACATTTACATTGATAGTAGCAGGAGAAAAGAGCTATTTGGTTTGGCAATTGACTTTTTTTTCTCTTTATTTGCAAGAGATACAGACTTTTAAAGATGTTTTCAAGACTTGCCAGCTTTTTGAAACTCATAGATATTGTGAGTATTCCCCTGAGCCCTATGGCCCTGCAGTTCATGGACAAGAGATGGGAGGGCTGGAATTCTGAGCTCCTCCAACAATGGAGATATTCCCTACTTGCTACAAAGGAGGACAAGAAGCTGCCCTACCACTAAAACTTTCCCTCACTGAAACTCGAGTTGAAGACCATCTGCAAAGGCTTTCTTTGTTATTGCAATTCATCCTCATAAGCAAGTTTGTTTTCTTGGTGTTTCACATTGAAACACACCGAAATTTACCCAGGAAAACTGGTACAAGATCTGCTACAAAGATCTACCAGCAAAACAAGCAGCAGGCCCAGCTCAGCATCATTCACCTTCAGTGGTTTCTTCTGTCTTTCCTCTTCTACTGAAGGGACAGAAAGGATCTGGGAAAAAAAAAATTAAGAACAGATAGGTGTTTCCCTCTGTTCTCCCCCCAGATCCCTGCAATTGTGTTTGGTGAAGTGCAATTTTCAATTGGCCAAATCCCTGCTGAAAGTATCTTCTGCTGCCTTGCCTTGTTTGTTTGTCCTTCATCTTGTTCTTTGCCCATGATTTAGGTGCTGACTCTCTGCAGCCTGCAGAGCACTCATCCTCTTTTCTGAGCCCTGGTGCAATGTGACATTTTCAGCTCTGAAGGCGGCCTCCAGATTGTTCTACTGCTGAAACTGATACATTTTTAGTAGTAACATTTCCTTTTCTCCCCTCCTGATTTATTTCTCTCCTTGATTTCATTCCTCCATCCTCTTCTATATGACCTGCTTTTATATGGGTGACATCTGTGGGTGCAAGAAACCCTCAATAGCTTTGGAGCTTGGAAGCAGAGACACCTATTTGTCAGGATCACAAGCCATCTTCTCCATTAGAAGTACAAACTCACATTTCAGGCAAACAAAGCCTCTTCTCCCTTCAAGACAGGTAGAAGATGTCACATAGAGGCCAAAATAATTGTTCATTGTTTCTCCTTTCTTATCATTGACACCAAAAAATGGACTTATGGGAAACTAAACTCCCAGTAGAAATATCCTTATTAACTACTTCATTTTTATTACTCAAATATTTGTTGTTGCAGCATTTAAACTTAATCAGTCTCTTCTTTCAGCAACTCAGCAAACTCACTAAAGCAAAACTCAAATATGAGATCAAGGTCTCATATCTCAAACAAAACCTTCACAGATCAAAGCTGAACTCCTAAATTAGGTCACAGAAGACCCACTGCCTTACTGACACAACACAAAAAAAATATCTCCAAAACAAAAGTTCAGCATTTTACTCTGCAGAAGCCATCATTGCCATCAAGTTGTGATTTTGGACCTGATGTGAGTTTCTATGAAAAATTAGTAATCGATTTTATAATGAAAATTGCTTTTATTGAGGTTAGAATATGCTCTAAGAACCATTTATAATGATTCAGATGAGAAATTCAATGACTTTATGCAAAACTGGTAGGTGAGAATTAAAATAAAATATTGCACTCAAACCCCAGAGAGAGACAGAATTCAATGATACCAGGTGGAACTTGAGTTGAATTCATTTAAGCTGGAACCTCCTCTGTTGTAAAAACAATTTTTAAAGTATCCTGTCCTCTTAGCTCAACACTGTTAACTTGCACAAAGGTCATGCACCTTGCAAATCTCTATCAATTAAAATCTACTTTAGATCACAGCAGGTTTGAGCCAGTCAATTATCATTTTACCTCCTCATTATTGAAATGTGCTACCTGTGTCTTCATTTATAATTTACATTCATACTCTGAAATCTTGCTTATTCCCTTTGGAAATCCTTGCTGGGATAAACTCACCCTGATGGATAACAGCTCTGTTAGCACTTAGTAATCTAGATCAGATTATTAGATTAGGACTGAATGTGCATTAGTATAATAAGACAGAAATCTATTTCAAATAGAGTGCAAACAAGCCCTACTTTAGAAAACAAATGACACAACTCATTTTGAGTACTCCATTCAGTAGAGAACAAAGATGATCTGCTGAGAAAGCCGGGAGGAGAATGTGATTTGTGGAATGGGCAGAAGTCCAGAAAACATTACATCTTGCTGGTCCTTTCCTCCTTTCTTTATAATAAGGTCATCCCTGAGAGCCAACATCCACTTATACATTCATTATAAACAAAAATAAGCCTCCTGAATTTTTGCAATCATGCTGGAAAAAGATCCTAAGTCTGCTTTGAACACAGTATATAAACAGTGGTCCAACTTTTTCAGTTTTCTGGAGTCTTTCTTTCATAAATTATGCAACGAAAAGATGTGACTCTTACTCTAAGCCTTTCCCCAAAACTGTTTCTAGGGGTTTTTGCTTTGGAATTTCCTGTTCCATTCTATAATCTCTCCTGCCCCAAAGAGACTCTTCAACTCTTTATCCTTGCTCAAGTTAATAGGGCTCCGAGGATTTAGCAGAATAATTCTTCATCTCCAAGAAGGGCTCAATAGTTTCAAAATGTGATGACTTAACAACACACCTTTATCCACTGACAAATTTCTTACATTTCTCCCTCTCCTACACTAAAACAGAAAATTCAACTCAATCCATTCTAATTCCTAGATCCATTTTTCAGTTCTAAAAACTACCAAGAGAGACTTCTGAGCTGCAGTGTCTTTGGCTGAGATGTATGACAGGGCTCTCCTCAACCCACTTTTTTGGTTCATCATTGGAGTTAGAGGTCTCTTCTTCCGGTGTCTTTTTTCCTCTGGACAGGACAGGCAGGAGGGTGCTGGAGGAGAGCCATGGAATACTCTTGCATCATTCAAGCAAAAGAGTTCAGCTGTGAAACCTCTGCCCTGTGATCTAAGTATAACTTCTGACCACATAAATCAGATATAACATCAAATATTCCTTGAATATTTAATATATTATATATATATATATAATATCTTGATTTGATGATAGATGGAAATGGAAGATAATAAGAGAAATGGACCTCCAGCCTACCCCTCCTGGTGGGTACCCACAGGTCTGACTCACTCAAATATCTTACCCTGCACTGGAGGCTTACAGAGCTGATGTGACTTCAGCGCCTCCTTAAATTTATATTATTTAAATAAAATTGGAATATAATGTAAAACTAATTCAAATATAAATTTATATTATTTAAATTCCTAATATTTTTAATTTTCTAGGAATCCCTGCTAGCCAACAGGTCTGCTTTTCTAATTTTATAAAACTCTTTGTGCTTTGAGGCTTCATTGAGATGGATTACAGTCTTCTGCTTGCAATTCTGCTGGAGTTTTACAAGGAAATCAAAACCAGACTTGAAAAAAATATTTCAACTGCCAATTAAACATTGTGAAAAGATAGTTTAATCTCAGTGGACCTCGAAGTTGACAAAGTCGTTGTTTAATGTGTTTAGATACAAAGCTAAAAGAAATTTGATAACAGCAATAAGGCACTTCCAAGAATATCGTTACCATGAAATAATTACATCCCAGTAGGATTAGGGGTAATCAGCCACACTGTGCCTCAGTACACCTCGGGGGGTGATTATCTTACCAAAACAACACCACCCATTGTGCTGCACTGCTTCAATGTGTTCTGATAAAATAACATACTTTTAAAGTTTGTGTAGCTGTTTGTGTCAGCAGAGGAGCATTATTACAGTCAAATTATAGTCATTGTGTGTTTTCTTTTCCACAGTAAATTTGTACTTGGAAAAAATTTAAATCCCACTGGAAATTTGCAAACATATTCATTACAAAAATATGTTCAGCATTTAGACTGCAGCATAAATAATCAGAATTAGGACATTCACATTTATCTTGGCAAGCCTGTACTTTTACAGCTTTAACTTGTGCCACCATTTTAATGTTATTTAAATATGGAATTGCACTTAATGCATTTATAAATTGCTAGAATGAAGGAAAATAAAGAAACGATTCATATAAGATTATGAGCCACACAGAACATTATTTATTTACTTAAATGACCAAAATATAAAGCAATAAATCTTAGTCTCTCAAATAAAGGAAATTATTATGCCTGATTGAATGTATTTATTTATACTAATAAAAAATAATACCTCCACAGCTATTACTTGGCTGCTATTTGTTACGTGCTGTCAGTGTTTTAGGAACTATAAAATCAAATAAAAATGCATGCAAGGACAAGAGTTCAACAGCATTATTTTATACAGTAGACTACTGGGACACCACATGGGTTCTGCCGATTTCCTGAATCTTCCATGGCAACCCAGGGCTCAAACCCACCTCTGAGACTGGACCATCACAGGCACCATTTCTGCAGTCACAGGTAAGAGGTTCTGCATCATTTACCAACCCCTACAGACAGATCTGGTGGTGGCAGTTTATTTGTTCAGCAGATATTCAGTGAATTTGTGAGACCAAACCAACTTGTCCCAGTTCCTTTATTACCCAAACTTACCACTGGCACTAGAGTTTGCCGACTCAGCTTAAGAAAAAACAACTTATCCTGGGCACATGAGAAGCCTTGGCACTGGAGAGGCACAGAAAGTGCAAACAATAAATTACAAATGAAAAGAGATTTATCAAGAGCAGCAACTACTCAGAGAAAGATCATGTTTTGGTCTTCTTGACCTTTCTGAAGACTGACTTCCTGGCTTACTACCAAGAACTTTAAAGACTGTTATAAATGGTTGACTCAGCTAGTCTAGAAATTAATTATGCAAGCTAGAGAGGGAACTTAGCTGACCATATATACTACCATCTTTTGAATGACTATTTTGCTTTGAATGAAAAGTCAAAGGGAAATTAAAATGGTTTTCTTTATGACTGTTTTAAGGAATTTTAAGCCCATGATTGAAAGATAAATATAAAAATGTGCATTTTTATAGTGCATTACTCAAGAATCCCCAAAAAAACCCGTTAACCCCATCCTACAGATAAGAAAACTGAGGCAAGGAGACAATAAAGAACAAGTACACCCAAAAACCTTACTGCCTTTTACTGACAGAAACATCCATTAATACATCCCAGGGTTGTGTTCCATTAGTAATTACTACATCACGTCATTTTTACACCAGTTTCTGCTAGAAAAACTTATCTTTCAAGAGCACTAACATTTAAGTGTTCAGAAAGCCAAACTGAGAATAAATAATGAAAACATCCTTCTCCCATATGCACTGTCTTTTTTCATAGGACCCCTCTGAATTCACCTATTTTCTGTTCATACTGAGAACATCTAAATAAAAGTGCTAATGCTGCATGTTTGAAGAGAATCAAAGCTGAAATCAAAGAGCAAAATGTCTTACTGTGAAGGCACCCTTCCATTTGTTCTGTGCCATTTTGCAGACAAAGAAATAAAAGCCTTTGCACCATCAATCGGGCTTTGTTTAAACTCTGCCTCACAGATTTGTAAATCTACTGCTCCAAAATTTCTCCTACAGTCAGCCAAAAGCAATGATCAAATTAGAGGTTTCCAAAGGACTTTTTTTTTTTCAAATTCGGAAAACTATTTATTTTGAGGGTTAATCACTGCTGTTCAAATCTCACAGTGGAACTAGTACATACACATGAAATGAAGGAAAAATGTTGCTTTGCCTATTTGTATTTTTCTTATACCTGTAACTGCAGCAGCGCCTGAAATCAACAGCTATTTTGGGCTTTGTGTGCTTTTCATCAAATTGCAGTCAGTAGAAATTTTTTCCCTTGTGATCTTCAAAACTCTGATATATGTGTCATAAAAATCTATTCATAATTCAATATTCACATTAACACCAGTGCCATTTGGGAATACATCTTTTCGACAAGGACTCAAAACACTTACATAAGGATGAGAAAGATTTCCTTTCTAGTTAGGCATAACAGGGCAGATCTTAGTCTGTTTCATATCTCCTCACAACAGGCACAAAGCCAAAAAAAAAAAAAAGCCCAAGCAAACAAAATAAAAGAAAAAAGAAAGAAGCCAGTGTAATTAGCTACCTTGAAAACCCTTTCAGGGACTGGAAATACTGGGTACCCAAGGAGAAAATAGGTGTTTGGGAGGATCCTGACCCCAGCCTCTTCTGGGTTTCACAATTAAAAGCCACAACACCAGTTCAGAAATTGAGGGTGAACTGAAGAATATATCAGAGGGTCAAATCCTACCCTCAGTATCTGTAGGCAACCACAAAGGGTGAGTTTCTTCATGAACCAAGCAACCTTTGCGTCACCTGACTGTGGTCTGCTCCCATACTGCTCCTGCTGGAGTTCTCCTACTATTATCTCCCTATATTCAGTGTATTACACAGACCCTTCTTTGTTCACACCAGAGTTCTCACCTTTGGGTCCCCCTATTAACTACAAAATTGTGAAATGTCCTTTAGCAGACAGAAGGAACTGGGTGAAGGAGGGATTCTTACAGCCATGCTGGCACCATATTTCACTTTGCAGAGCCAGGCTCAAGCCTCTCCTTTTTCCATGCCAGAGGTACATAATTATTTATCTGTTAATCTTCTCTTCTGCTTGCCCATCCCAGCTTTGGATCTCCCTCCTGCTGTCTGCACTTCCTTCTCTCTCCTTTTCCTCTGGCCATGGCCATGGAGCTGTCGTGTCCCCCTGTACAAACCCGTGAGAGTTTCACTTCCACTGGTCCCATTGATTCGCAGCTGATATCTTTCTCAGTTTGTTCAAGTTCTTGCCTACAACAGCTGAATAGAGTTATTCTTTTCATGTCTCAAACTAGAGACAGTTCAATCTAACTCTTAGGTGCCATTAACTTAGCCTTAATGCAGTCTCTAAATCCTGATTTAACTTCCATTCTTCATTTGTGAATTTCTGTCCTGCAACCAGCCTGTCATTTGAATTCTTGTCTTCCTTTGACTCTGTCACCTCCCAGTTTTCATTCTTTCTCCTTCTTTACATTTTAATGAACATTCCTACCCTTCTTCCAGCTTCCTAGGTGGTTCCACAGAGCTGCATCCATTCTCACCCTTTTTACTCCTATCTCACTATTTCTTTGGATAATGCCATCAAAACCACAAACTCTGTCATTGCCCTCAGGCTGGTGCTTCACAGAACTGCTTTCCAGCTCAGGCAGATCTGCCCAGGCACTCTCTTTCAGCATCCTCCACAAGCCAAGAAGTCATCCAAAGGCCAGGAAGTTTTCAGCTGAGTCCCAGAGGACCCTAACACCCAACGCAGACACAAGCAGTATCCTCACATGCCCAGCCCGTGTTGCATCATCTCTGACTCAGACCTTACCCCTGCTTCTCACATCCAGGCTGGTTCCAGGAGGTCCTTTCTCCTAACTGAAGGCTTTCTTGTGCATCCACATGGTGAGGTTTTCATCTGGGATCCCAGTGCAGAATAAAATCTGATGGTGCTCTGGAGCAGTGGAACTTTCTGCAGCCTCATTGTCTGAAGCATCAGCTGCAGGCAGTGCTCTTGGTGGAGGAGTGAGGCACAGTTTTTTAAGGTATATATTTTGTTTGTATATAATACAGCTTCTCAGATCAACAGATGCCCCAGACACCTCAATGATGTCTCTGCTGAGGTATTGAGGTATTTCAAAGCTGTGTCTTGTTACCAAAACTTTATTTTAGTGTTTTATCTCTTGCTAGATATGAAGCCTTAAGAGTGAAAATACACAGTTTCCTTAAACTCAAAAAGTTTCCCCAAAGGATTCCACAACTACAAACAGTAACAGTGGCTACATTTTACATTTTTTCTCCTCGTTTTATCCAGCATGGGTCTCTTTCCAATGCTCACTGCCTGTATTTTCCTTCTCAAAATAAAAAACCAAACTTTTCCTGGAGTAAACAAGCACTTAGAACTGCTGTTAACATTTCTTCAGTATTCTAATGAACTTAATAAGCTCCCATGATGCTCCTTATAATGCAGAGAAACCTTCAAAAATATTAAAGTGACTTTGTTTCCTCCAGCAATAAGGAGTCTTCCAGGTGACTGGGGCAATGCATCAATATTACACATGTTCTTAATGCTGGAAAGGAGCTCACCAGAGGAAACAATTCTTCACTTTGAAGCTTTTTAATATTTCTGAATGTGACTCAATTACATAATTCTGCCTGTACATGTATTTTTTGTCTCACCTGAAATATCACTTGATTTATGATGAAGTCATATTTTCTCACCCAGTTCTAATTTCATTTATACCACACTTACAAGTTCAATATAATTCAGTGAAAGTTGCAGTTTGACACCATTCCTCTGACACCAAAACGAGCTCCACGAGCTAATGAAGTTCCCTGACTCTGCCAAGAGTTTTGAGATAAAGAAATATTATTTTTAAATATTATTTTTCCTACATGGGATGTAGACCCTCAAGAAATTATTTTCAACAAATAAAAGCAATTTATGTAAATTATTAGAGTAAATGCATAATAATCCTATTTTCAGAAAATATTCTTGTGTAGAACCCATGTGATATATAAAATTTCCTAGCATATATATGAGGAATCCTTAAATAATCATTACAGATATAACATTAAATATTA
Organism: Anomalospiza imberbis; assembly: GCF_031753505.1. Lineage (NCBI taxonomy): Eukaryota > Metazoa > Chordata > Aves > Passeriformes > Viduidae > Anomalospiza > Anomalospiza imberbis. The sequence goes on from NC_089687.1 coordinate 5,633,918, forward strand.
TATATGTTACATATATAATATGTACATTACATATAATTGTCTGAAGTATTCCTAGCATTGCATAAGTAATTATTTGAGGCAAGACTTCAGCTGAAATGAGTTTGTTGTCACCATCAGAGCAACAGATGGGGCTTGGCAAGGCTCAGTCTGCTCCCGGTTCTGCCAGTGCTTCACAAGTTGATTTAATCAGTGAATCACCTCACTTCCCCATCCATAAACAGGAAATGGTTACAGCCCCCTCTGTAAGGCATTTTGAAATCCAATGATTATGCAAGTAATATTTCACATCTCAAATTTGTGTTTAACTGAATGTTTAAACTCTAAGGGTAACTGAATTTGTATAAGTAGCTGTTTATTGAATGTAACTGAATCAGAATTAAGCACCTACCTGAGATACACTTCTAAATAACTCTTAGAGGGCTAAATCATTTTGAGGCTGAATTTTTGGGGTGAGAAAGCCGAATGTGTTGCTAACAGGAATTACCATAAACTGCCCGTTTCCCTCAAAATATGTAGACATGATAAGAGAAATTAAGATGTTGAAATGGACACATTAGCAGAAACAAAAGACTTCAATTTAGAAACTGATTGGGACAAAGGGAAAAAATAAACATCAAAAGAAGCAGCTTGTAGAGCGAGTTGCTCCTAAGAAGGAATCCTGGATGCAGGTGGAGCATGGGACAGCTGGAAAAAGGGCACCTGTGCCATGGTTACACACAGCTCAATCCCACAGGATAACTCCAGCCACACTGGCTGGGAGCAAAGGGCCAGATCACAGGCAGCAATTAAATTTTGCAATTAAAAGGTGCTGTGGTTTTGCTCGTCATTAGGAGACTTAATGCAAGAAATAGCGCACTTTACTGGCTCAAGACTCAACACATGTTCTGGAAATCAGCACACTTCCTTATGCCCAGGGATCAGGCTGTCCTTGCTTTTGTCACTCCCAGTCATCAGTGGAACACAAGGAACCATCATTATCCTCTCCACACACGTTATTTACTCTTCTGCATTGTTTATTCTGCATTGGCAGCACCTCCTTTCCAGACACCCCTCACAAAAAATACAAAATTACAGGATTTAATAAAACTCGAGGATCAATTAAGAAGCTTAGTTAGGAAGCTCACGTGTTGCAGGAATACATCACACCAGTGATATCCCACCAGCTGGATCTTACTCTGCCTTTCCATGGAGATTGATGTTTCCCTTATGATCTTGTGTTTTGGAAATTAATAACATTAACATGGAAAAACAAATATACTTAGTTAATAGCCTATTAGGTGATTCATTTACTGATAGCTCAGTTGTATTGAAAATTGCTTACATTTGTATAATAGCAGATTATGGTCTCAAGCCTTAAATTTTCAACAGGCTGCTCTTTCACAATACAAAGCAAAATTTTAAAAATTTGAAAATGGGGGTGGGGGGAAGGTAGAAAAGATGTACACCATCCCTTGGCATGGAAATGTTACAACAGAAAAGGGCCAGCCTTGCTACCTCAACAGTTCATGTGATCAGGAAAAGAGAAATTTTGGGAAGTAGAACAATACTTTGAAAATATATACTCACATATTCTTCTTTTGCTAAACTGGGTCTAACTCTGAAAAATATTTCTTCTGAAATTAGCTAAAGCACCAGTCCTAATTGCAGATTTTGATATTCTTTTTTCTATGCTTCAGCTTCATAATCTTCTACAACTCTTAAAGGAAGAGGTTATATATTATCATGCAATCAAAGCCAGAAAGTTTTTATATTTCCATCTGCTTCTACTACACTCTCATTTTATAGAAAATCATTTTCATTGCATCTTCTTTCTCTAATTTTACTGTCTATTTACTTCTCCAAAACAAATTAAAAAATTTAAAAAATAAAAAATGAAAACCCCTTAAAATTCCACAAAATTCTTATGTAAGAAAAGTGCTTGAAGCACCAAAGAACCATGCTTGGGAACTCACATGAAGGATGGGCTAGCATTTAAGTCATGAAACTGCAGCTGGGGAGATGCAGTGGTGACCCCATTTTCCTTTCTTAAAGGAATTTCAGCAGTACAATCCTTATTTTTTCATGTTAACAAATCTGAACTGCCACATTTTAATACAAATTATGTACAGAAATAAAGAAGGCATAACAGGGGAAGCAAGTTATTCAGTAAAGTGAGTGCACCGGTGATTTAGTAGAAACATAAGGTTGAGATTCTTTAAGAGGAAATAGAGTCAAACTCTTAGAGGCATAAAGATGTTCATAACGAAAGAGAGAAGGAAAATGGTACAAAGGATATCTGACTTTCTATGGCATATATAAAATTGACCAAAAAACTTCGACTAAGAAAGACCAGGCAGAAAGGGATTGAAGACAGAACATAATTTTTTTTCCAGAAAGACCATAAAAATTTAAGCTAAAAAAAAAAAACTCAAATGGCTTGCGATGAGAACAAGCAGTAAACATTATGAATTTTTAAAATGTGTTTGAAGGATGAGAATCCTGCCTGAGAACAGAGAGAGGAGAATGGCTAATTAAAGCTACCAAGCAAATGCAGTGCCTGGGCTGTTTCCTCACGCTGGTCTCAGACACCCCACGCTCCTGTATCCAGTTCAGCAGGCAGGTTGCTTGGCTTCACTGGAAATGTTCTTTATTCTGGTAACTCAGAATTTCTATCAGAGCTGGGTGTTTGCACCCTGCAGTGTCCTGTTACAAATCAGCTGCACGGCCCCATCCAGTTTTGCTGCACACATAGCACTGCTCCCTCGAAGCTCTGCTGCACAAGCAGCAGCTTTCCACGAGCTGCTGAAGTTTCATTTTCTGTTTGTTGCCAAACACCCATCTTCTAGTTTTAAAAAAATTCCCCCCTGAATTTTTCTGTGAACTGATTATTTTGTACTGAGTGCAGATGGAAACAGCCAGTGTGGGTAAGCTTGCAGAAATATTTTCCAACGCAGTGGGCAATTTTTCATTCACAGATAATTTTTTAATAATCCACAAAAATTACAGAAATTTGCCATTTTTTCCTCTAAGGATAATTTTTATTAACTTTTACTAGTTTGAGGGTGAAAAAAGTAGGAAAAATATCTAAAATCCCAGCTCCATTCTTTCTTTATTTTTCTAAGGGAAGAAAATCTACTGTATACCATGTCACAAATTTCAGTTGGCATGAATATCGTAAATATACTTGTAATATTCCTGTAAATTCATAATTTTAATGTCCCAAGTCCAATCTGACTTTTGGAGACTGAGTACTTGGGCTTCTGAAGTCAATTGAGAAAATCATCAAAGAATTCAATTAGGAAAAAAAGAACTGTAATTGTTGCTTCTGGCATTCACTCTGGATTTAGTTCCCTGCATCCACTAGACCACAAAAGACTATCTAAAATTGTTTAAGTTTGAACATAATAAAAAAAAAATCTTTCTTTTCTGATTCCATTAAGCAATCTCAATTTTGCAGGATGTAACACTGAAGTTTGCACATTACCTTCCTGGAAACTCAATTTTCTATTTGCTAGTGGGGAAAAAAAGAGGAGCAAAGTAGTTTTCACTTGGAAAAGAAATAACCAAATGACAGCTCCATGTACAAATGTATGCTACAAAATGTAATTTTTGGGTGGCTTGACTACAGGAAGAAGGGAGGTCAAAGATGCTATTAAAGAAAAAGAGGATCTGTCTCTAGGCCATTTAAATAATAACATGCAATTGCTTCTCGTAGTGTATTTCCTAATGTCTCATTCATAAGAGTATGAAGTAATGAGATTTTCACTGTTATCTTTTGAAGAATATTCTGTAATCCAGTGACTGAATCCAGACTGAAGTCAAGCTCCTGAAAGAGTTATACACCCCCTGAAATAAGAGAGAACTGGGAAATAAATGCAAGACTTTACAGGATTAGCCCTTGGTACCTCATTCCCAGCTAAAAGGGAGGAAATAGCAAACGAGTAACATAGGGGAAGAATGCAAAGCAAATTAATTAATGTTAGTTTAACTTTTTCTCTGGAGTGTAGGTATGCCACAAAAGCGAATCATCTTAAGTACCACTTACAAAGGAAGCAGATTTTGGTTGGCTGGGGAAGAGTTATGCAAGATCAGAGGGGGAAAAAAAAGGCAAAGAAAAGGTCAGGCTCCAACTCATCCACATTTCTCGAGTGTTTGGAAAAGCTAAAGTGGGAAATGGTGGCCTGAACTGCCTGAGGACAGCAGAATTGTGGATGTGCTGCTGGACGTCCAGCACACCAGTAAGAACTCCAGGCTGTCTCCTGGCTTGATCCATGGCTGGGCTCTGGGGATTTAAACCAAGCTAAATTCAAGAGGAAATGAAATCTCTCCGAAGCCTTGCAGGGCACATAACTGGAAGGTTTTTTGGGTGAAAAAAGTAGGGGGAAATCTGGCACATTTGCAATTTTTGCATGTTACTGGAGCATTCAAATATGACCTAAAATTTTGTACCTGACCCAGAGGAAGTTTTTTTACCTTGGATTCATAGTTATTGATGCCTGTAGTTAAGCATAGTTAGGATTTTCTATTCAGCATTCAGTTTTACTTTGCACCTAAATCTCTCTCAGAATGACAACGGAAAATTTCCAAATGGGATGTTTCGTTTTGGACATTGTTTGACTTTTTTTTATCTTGAGAAAAGCAGCTGAGCTGTTTTATTGGAAAGAAGTCTGGTGAAACCGTGCTTTTTGCACGTAAACATTTGGGACAGTCTTATCTAAAACTTTCCTGCTGGGAAGCAGAGACTGAATTTTTAGCAGAGGGACAAATCGCACAGAAGGAAAATCCTGTTGCCGTATCATTAAACTATTCAAATCTGGCCGCATTTTCAGGCTCCGAAAATATTTGCTCTGCTAGGAACCCACTAGAATTTCATAGCTAATTTCTCAGCTCACTGCCCTGAGCCCTTACAGCTCCCTCAGGGTGAGTGGACGTTGCCTGTAGAGCCTCTTGCCCACGCTCGAGCAGTCGCAGCGCAGCCGGATCTCGGTGTGTTCTTCCATGCAGCTGTTCCTTGGAGAAGACAAATTCTCCTGTCAACGACCCTGGCACAGCTGGATGGAAAGCAGTCAGTTCACCTTTTCTCTGCAATTAGTGCTTCCACCCTGTCCAAGGGGAAAGGGGTCAAAGCCATTCTGGGTTGGGATGCAGAGTGGAATTGTATGTGTTTTAAATATATATATGCAAATAGTTTTTAATATATATACATTTAACGTACTTATTTAAAATATATGCATTTAACATGTACTATACACACATATATATAAATACCTTTGTGAGCTCAATTACAAGACACTATGTCAAAAAAAAAAATTATTAGGGTTGTAAAAATTGATTTCTCCAAAAAGAAAAATGTCAAAATGAGGACTGCACTTGGACATTTCTTTAGCTCCCACAGACATAGAGCTCCTGATACAACTTCTGTGTACATGACTATATTAATTTTTAAAGACAGGAGTTCAGATTTGTGAATTCAAGCATAGACAGATGGGGTTTGATTTGCAAACAAGCAAATATTCACCTCTGTAACTGAGACCAGCAGAAAATGCAGTATGAACGTATAGCACGCTACTGAAGACCCATTACTTCGCAAAAACTAAATGTGAGTAATTTCAAACTGGATTTACAGCTTTAACACTCCCTTTTTATCCATGTTCTAGGTCATAGTCACACAGGGGCCAACATTTGCAGGGGTGTCATGCTAATTAATTTAGCTACAACACTGAAAGCATGATGCAAAACCACTAGAAGGCTATTTATTTGATTTGTTGATGCAAGGCTTCAGTAGCACTCTGTAAATAACCAAAGAAAAAGGACTCAAATAAATACTAACCAAGTACTTATTCAGTAGGTACTCTGTATGCTGAGCAAAGCAAAGCTTATCTGGAACTAGGAAAGGGGTGATTTAAAGTTTCACAGGTGACTTTGATCCTGGGATTTCTAAGTGCTTGACATACTTGACTTTGTACTCTGAGCTTTTTTTTTTTCCCTTAATATTAGTATTGGTTTGGCAAGGTCAGTTTTATGTAAATTGGACTAATTTAATGATACTGGGTGGAATTCAGACTGGAATGTAGAAAGCCCCCTACAACACAGATGAAATTTAAAGGGTTCCTTGTTGTAATTAAAGGTGTGCTAAATTGATATAGAAGAAAATCTGTCTGGAGGGAGCATAATGACCACCCTTGTAATGAGTCACTCCGGGCAGAGAAATGTTCAGACCCATAATGTCAAAGTCACCTGCCCACAAAGGCAAAAGAGTAAGAAAGGCAACCATACATGCATCTGACATTTCCATTTCCTTGGTGATTTCTGTTCTATCAGCAAACAGTGCTCCAAGTATCATCATCACTCAGAAATAATCAGAACCGTTGCCACTTCTTCTAGAAACAAAGTCCAGAATTCAGAATCTGGCTTTCAGGATGAAAAATCTGTGCAAAAGGTGTGGGGTTCCCCTGGTGGGTAACATTTGCCTGAGCATCTCCTACACACACAAAGGAAGACTGTAGAATATGTCCAGCTGAAGCATACACACAACAGCTGCCATTCAAAGCACAGAGTCCAAATAGATTTAGTCATCTTGCAGGGTTTGCTCAGATAGAAATCTGAGTGTTGAATTTCTTGAAGAGAAAATTCCAGGTCTCCCTATGCCCTATTTTTGGTGCCCAAATCATCTTTCTGGGGCTGCCTGGGGCATCAGTTTGTTCATGATAATTCAGACTAATGATAGGTGAAATTTCCCTGTTCTGCTGGGTGCCAACAGGAGGAGAAGAAACTCCTGTGTTTGTTGGAGCGGGATTTTTTGGTTTTGCCCCTTTTCAGATTCCCCAACAGAGCCCTGAGTGCATCTCTCGGGTACCTCCCTGAAGTGGTTTGTGTTTGACATCAGCTCCCAGGACCTCTCTGATGTGGGTCTCTAAATCATATCCCCTTGGCTGGTAATTGCTGCTGCAGCCTGCCAGAGCTCCCTCCAACTGAGTTTTTTCTTGTGGAAGACAAGAAACACTACTAAAAGGCTGTGATGCAGAAAACAAATTCCTCAAAACAAAGTGTGATTTATTTTGTCAAAAGGTGTACAGCACTCAGAGAAATGGAGTTAAAATGGCAGAGCCCAAGGCAATACTGTTACTGCCTGGCATCACCATCAGCCTCCAGGGAGATGTGATTTAACCTCGATGTCCCCTGCTCCCTCAGGTACATTGTCACAGCTGCCCCAGCCCGTGGCTCTCAATCACCTCCAGCAGCCCGTGGCAGCTGCCTGCTCCTCTCTCCACCAGGTTACAACACTCCAGCCTTGTTCCACATCAGGGTCTTCTTGCCTCCTCCTGCTCTTTCTCAGCAAGACAGCCCTGCTGTTGCTATTAAAACTCTGCAGCTGCAGCTCATGGATATAAATATGACCACTCTGTTCAAGTACTTCTGAAGTGCTCTTTTTTAGCTCCTTATTTTGCTTTTCTTGCCTGTTTTTTTTTTTTTCCTTCTTCTTTGTTCCCTATCTCCCTCTTACATATTTCACTTCACATGATGGAACTCACTCCACAGACCCAGACAGACCCTATAATCATAGAAAATAGTTCCAAGATAGAGGAATGGAAGTACTGAGTAGAAAGAGAAGACCTTGAATTTTTATACCTGCTCCCAGAAAAGCATCAAAGGCAAATCCCAATAACTGTAAAGCCCTTGCATTCAGCCCAGGGCTATTTCCATCCCTCCTGACCCCATAGCTGGAAGTCATGAACTTTATTACCCACTCTGAGATTTCTTCTTCTCTCTCTTCCTTCAGGATACAGAATTCCACTCAGAAATTAGATTTAAATGTATACCTTAAGCAAAGACATCAATCTAATCCTTCTTCTGTGGTATTCACCCTACTGCAACTTTCCTTGGGAGCCCTATGGAAATGCCATTTTCTCTCCCACAGAAACCTGTAACTGCATTGTAAACATTCAACAGCAGCATTCAAGAGTTACTGGTCATGAAATGACATGGCTAAAGATCATGAAAGGAATTACTTTAATTTCTACACCTCGTCTACACTTGAATTTTCAGATTCAGCATTTAGTGATATTTGCTCCTATGTTAGCCAAGGCTTATCTTACAAAGTAATTTTCACTTTCTCACAACCCAGGGGAGTGGAGTTAACACCGTCTAAATGAAATGCCATGGCATTTTTGCCATCTTTCTCAAATGCTGGGGGCGTGAAAGTCCAGAGAACGAGCCATAAACAGCAAAATCACACAGTAGGTGGGAAAAAATGGGGAGGAGGGAGTGACTGGGTGAACCCTCCATGGCTGATTGAACAGGACAGCACATTTGGACTAAATTAAATTTCAGTGTTGAAATTATGTTGCAGCAGTGATGATCAGAGGAAAATATTGATAGCAATAAAACGAAATTCTAAAGAAAGTGGCAATACATCAGAAGACAGCACGTTGACACGATTTATGTTAATTTCTTCAGGTTTCATCCCCATCTGCATTAATGTTGACACCTCATGTAACCAAGCAAATAACTCTCAAAGAGCCAGGGAGGGAAAGTAAATGATTGCAGCTGCCATTAGGCTCCTATATATTGTAGTAAGCAAATGCACCAACTCATTACGACCTTGATCTAACAACCCCAGGAGATGGCTCATCAAGCTCTATATTTTTAAACATTATTTCATGGAGAATGCTTATTAAAAAGTTACATTTCTCTTACCAGTTTTCAATTATAACAAGCAAAAGACAATGGCAGAGAAGAGAGGGAAAGTAAAACGAGGACGCAGAAGGCAATCAGAGGCAAGTGAATCACAAGCAATAAACAAACCTCTCTCTACAGTCAGGTGTGTTTTCAAAGCTATTTAACAGGTCACACATATCAGGGGACACTTACTTAGGTGACCTTAGCATTATGTTAGCAAGAATCCTCTCCAATCCCATCACTGCAGAACCTGACTCTCTAAGCAGACTGTCAGGCATGAAAATAACTTTAAATAAATTGCAGCAAAGTCCTGTTGCCCCGTAATTCAGTCACTCTTGTGAAGCTTCTTGCAGGGGCTTTTTCCACAGGGAAAGAGGATACACTGAGTCATAAACTCTTATTTATTCAGAGCAGTGAAGGCCTGATTTGGGCAACTGAAGTCAGTACAAAAATTCCCACTTGCTTCAATGGACTTTGAATCCTCTGCTAAGTTTTCAACAGGTGTTTGCCTTGGCTTACTTCAGCTGTTGTCCCCTCTCCTTCAGGTGTAGTTGCCATTTGGTCAAATTAACTATTGTCAGATTCAGGAGATAGGTGGGATTTTGGATCTGGCTGCGTGGCTGCCCCTCTTACATTTTCATTTTATAAACCTGCTGCTCCTGTTTTAATTTGAAAATTACTTTGTTACACTTAAATTGCTTTCAAAGGCAGCCTGTCCAGGCCAGCAGATGCACTAATGAGAGTTCTTTATCTTTAAAATGTGCAAAGGGTAATTTCCTTTTCTCATTTAATTAAAAAAAAATATTTTATTCCGTTACTTTTTGGTTCACATTTAATTCCAGAAAGAAGGGACAGAAACACAAGATGCTTTGTTGTAATCCTTAATGGATTAGTGGTATTGATCAAAGCTTTGGGTGCTGATGTGAATTTGTCACTTAATCTTATAGGCATGTTTATCTATTTACTAAGAATTCAGAGTGCCAGGCTAGCAGTGCTACGAGGCCAAGGGCCAGTCCATCTGCTTCCATAGCTGGATACACCTGCTGAGGAAAAGAAATAAATGGTTAAATGATACATCTTTGTGTAGTATGGTGGGGATTACTGTTTCTTCTGCTAAATCACAATTTCCCTCAACTTCATCTAAACACAGCAGTTTCATCAAGAATGGAGCAAAGCAAGACAACATTCTGTATTAAATTAGGTCGTAACCTGTGCAGTGCATGTTAATGGGAAGAAAAGCTGCATCACTGGCTTTTCTTTCTTTTTTAATTAGATACAATCAGTTTGACAAAAGGACATTGAGTGGTCTTGATTTTCACTTCGGAGAGATGTGATCATACTTACAATATATTTGTATGGCAATTTTTTTAAATGCCATATTGGAATACTAAATTAATTCTTTAAACGCATCATATTGGTAAATTAAATCCAAAGTGACCTTGAAGAAATGAAAGTCTCAGATGTTAAAAAGAGAAGTTTTTGGAGGAGAAAAAGAAGAGGTGGAACAGGACTTATCCCAGCACTGGTGGGGCTGAGCAGGCTAGGGTGGGGAAATGGGCCGGTGTGGCTGCCAGCTGCACAAAGGCAGAGGGCAGAGAGGACTTACTGTGGTGCCAGGGAAAGAGAATCCGTGATGAAAATGAAGATGGGAAAACAGACAATCACTGTCTATGCAATAGGTGTTGAGATGGTCCGACATTCGCAGTCACAAGTCAGAAAAGGCGCAGTAAAAGCATTGCAGCACTGTGAGAACCAGTGCTGCAATGAAAACCAGTGCTGCAAAGTAACCGAGCTGCCAAATGGGCCAGCGCGGGGGCAAAGCACCACTGTGAATCATGGCTCCTTATAATCCCACAGGATGGACAGCCACCTCCCATGTGGTGTGTTTTAGCAGACTGCAAGCTGAACCCACATGTAGCGCTGCTTTCCATCCTCCAAATTTTCATGTAATATTTGCCCCTGCAAATTAATATTCATAGCATTTTGAGTGAGGTTTTTGCATATAATAACCCCCGATCTCTTTGATCTTTCTTGCTGCCTGGCTTCTGGTTCCTAATTCCTACCACCAACTCCAGTCTCAACCTGTACTTTCTGCCAGTCCTGTTCCTTTACCTGAATTGGATGCTGCTACTTACTCACAGCAACTTCCAGCTAAACTGACCTTCTCCCGCAGACTCAGGAGGCTCTAACATTTTTTAGCATTGGCACAGCTTAAATATGTCAGCTGGGGCCAATTTTGTTTCCATACGCTTGAAATTTTTGTTCTGTGGGTAATAATGGTTATTCTGGTTATAAATGGTTACGGCGGTTCTGTGGTTATAAAGGTTATACTTTAATCTAAAAGACTTTCACGCTCTTTTCCTACCCAGAACAATTGCATACATTTCAAAAGCTGCGAATGATAACTACAAAAGCCTGGCAGAACTGACTGGAGAGTTTTTCTGAAGTATTGATATGAACCAATCTCATCAGTGACTTTGTAAGAAGAGCATTAACCCTGATCTTCAGGAGCCACCTTCAGCTGTATCAAAAGTATCCCACTAAAACAGACCTCCAGGTCCTTCAGGATATCCTCAACCCTGTTGTACCCTCTTTTCACTTTGGGTTAGTGAAAACAGACTGTAAATAACTTTTTTGCATCTCTGTTTGCAAGTTTGCAAATGAGACTTCTGCAATTTATGTTTCTATCAGTGTAGTCTTTCATGTACCAACGCCTTAATTTTCTCTACTGAAGATCTATTCCCATAAAACTCCTGCAAGTTGCAATGACACAGCTCAGCAAAGTTCCTTAGCAGCACATAATTCACAACATTTTCCTCCACCTGCTCCAGGCTGGGCAGAGTCTCAAGCACAGACAGAATGAGAAGATCTATAGAAGGTCTATAAAGGACATTATCCCTGGAAAGAGACACTGGGATTTATAACCTATTCTCTCTGGGCTAATGCTTTAATGCAAGTAAAGGCCTACAGCTATAAACATTCTGCCAACATTACAATGAGAGTGACATCCACTAGAAATTTAGCATTCCTGTTTGATAAAATTATTGCTCATATTTTTTTACCAGAATAATTCCAAACATCACAGAATCATAGAATGGCCTGATTTGGAAGGAACCTTAAAGATCACCTGGTTCCAACCCCCCTGCTGCGGGCAGGAGCATCTTCCACCAAACATGATTGCCCAGAGAACCATCCAACTTGGCCTTGAACATTTTCAGTGATGGAACATCCACAGCTTCTCTGGGCAACCTGTCCAGTGTCTCAACATCCTCACAGTAAGGACTTTTTCTTTTACTATCTAATCTAAATCTACTCTCAGTTTGAAGCCGTTCCCCCTTGTCCCATCACTACACGCACTTGCAGGATGACTCCATGGTTCTTGTAGGCTTCTTTTATGTACTGGAAAGATCATGGAGAAAAAAAATCAAACTCCTGTCCTTTGAGTTATCTTCCCCCTGGTTTGAACAGAGGAAAAAGTCACAAACCCAAACCTACCTTATATGTTCTGACCTGAAACAACAAAAAAACATCAAATGGCCCTGCAGAATGGAAGCCCATGCACTGAGCTGGATGCACACGGGATCAGGTGCAAAGACCCTTTGCCGGATGCTCCCACATGCACTACACTTGATGCTTTACCATTTTTTCCCCATCTGGAGGAGATTCAGGTCTGACAGCCCACAGAGCTGTCCCATTTCTGCATAAGCAGCTGAAGTTGTCTATAAGAAATGTAAGCCATTAAAAAAAGATGCTGAGGAAACTTTAGAAATGGAGCTGTTGTCAGCAGAGATTAAATTGTATACCAACAGCACGACATTTATGCACTGCTACTTAAACTGTGACAAATGGTTGCAAACATGATAGTTTCGAGATCTTTAATCTAAATGAATGGTGCTTTTAGCCTTCCTCTGACTGGAATTCATTTTGGAAATAAAGAAGCATTTCCTACTCATCTGTGTACAGAACTACACCAGCAATGACTGAAAGGGCAGGAGTTGCAGCTCTTGACAGAACTGTGGAGCACTGAAAGGATTGGAACAGGCTGTCTCTATGTACTTATTCCCTTCTGAGTCCCAAGCAATGTCTGCAATGTAAATTAAGATTTTACCTACCTGTTCACCTTCGAGAAATTGTTTTCAAGATTTTTCTCTTCTTTCATTTTTCTTGTTATGACACACATAATGTAAGCTCACATAAGACAGCAAAGATTGCATTAAAACGTAATTTTTTTAAATTGCAAACATCTCAAATAGCACTTTGTTCAAAAATAATTTTCATCACTATCAGTTTAAATGTAATATTAACTACTGGAGAAAACTGATGGCATAGGGAGTTTATCCTACTTGCACTGAATTTATTCCTCAGACACTCAGCTGAAGGAATTAAACACATGATTCTTACAAACAAGTATTTACAAAGTTTTTATTTTAGTGTTTATAGTTTTGTAATACAATGTTTATAAAATAATATCATTTCAAACATTCCAAGGTGTTCTTCAGTTGATAGGACAAAAGAAAAAATAACTTTTATCCTCCCCCCACTACCTACCCCATCCCCATCCCTGTTCTCAATCAGAGACTTGACTGTACCCCTTAGAGATTTTAGAATTAAAGAAAAAGGTAGGAAAAAAGAAACAGGAAGAGACATTAGGTGAAAAACATTTCTTCAAAAGGACACAACTCATCACAATTACAAAAAAGTGTGAATTTGGCATACAACCAGGCGACCAGATTCTGATGCTTGCGGGACATTTTCAGCCCCCTTGCACAACTGCAACATTGTCAGCTGCAGGGTGGCCTGAGGTGTTGAACTGGGCGACACACTAAGAAAAACATCCTCTCAAGTTGCCCCCTTGAAACCCTGAAGTTTCCGCCAGCTTCTTTTACAGCCTATATATATATATATATATATATGTGTGTGTGTGTGTGTATATATATGTATATATATATATATATATGTGTGTGTGTGTGTGTGTGTGTATATATACATATATATATTATATAATATATATAATAATTATATATATATATATATATATATATATATATATATATATAATATTATATATATATATATATATATATATATATATATATATATATATATATATATAAAATCTTCCCCGTTCGTTTTTTTCAGGGAAAATAAAATCTTTGCTCAGAAGAAATCCTTCTGGTGAGACACTTGACTTGGAGCGAGGCGACAGCCGGAGCTGCTGTGACGAGCAGGAGCGCAGTGCCATCTCGTGGTGCCCGCCAGGCGCCGGGGATGAAGCGCATCCCGGCCATCGTCATCCTCCGCGCACAGCCAGCGGGAAAAGCAAGTCCCGGCAGCTTGGGAAGCTGTAAACATTTCCCGAAGGAAATACATCTGAGCAAGTAAGATAAAAGACCTTTAGAAATCCACCAAATGCGGAGATGAGGGTGAATTTCTGCGCGGCGCTGCCTCGAGGCTGCCTCAGTCCTGGGAGGTTTCCAGCAGAATCCAGGGGCGGCACGGCGGCGGCTCGGGCAGGGAGAGCTGGCCTGGCCGCTGGTGTAGCAGCGACAGCTGCCACCAGAACACCCCTTAGGACAGCAGGGCGCGGGCTGGGGGCACACGGGTGACCCCGGGCTCCTGTGGGCACAGGGATGCCCGGTGAGTGACCCCCGCGCAGCCGTGCCCAGGCGCGGGCAGAGCTCCGCCCGCAGACCCGGAGGGAAATCGCCCGGCTAGAACGGAGCATCACCCTCTCATTTTTTTATATCAGTGTCTGTTATTTCAATGTATTAGAGCTGAGATATTCAAAGCTGCCTGAGGGTTTGGAGAATTAGATTCGAAATGTTCTAGGCAATTCTGAATATTCCTAAGAGAGTGATTTTACAATGCTATGAGTCTGATCCTTCAATCCCTCCTTGTGTAAGGAGCACTTACTTAGAGAAATAGTTTAAGTAGTATTGTCTTAGAGCCAAATTTTGACATTTAGCTGCTGGCCATGCCGGTAGCACATTTTTTTTTCATGGTCTCCAAGTAAACTCAGAGTGAGCAAAAGCTGCCATCTTGCCTTTGGGCAAGGTGCTCTCCTGGACATGCACCAAGAGAAGAGAGCCCGTAATTCAGAGATGATGTAATGATGAGAGACAAATTCAGCACATGGAAGTGGAAAATATGCTCCTTACATGCTGTGTTAGAAGTGGGGAAGACTTTAATGTTTTTTCAGAAAAATATGTCTTGATTTGCTCGCCTGCTATTGTGTTGTGTGTTTCTGGTGAGCTTAAATCCAGCAAAGGCCAGGGATAGGAAGAATGGGGAAAGGATAGGAAGAATTGTATCAGCATGGATCCACCCTTAATGAAAAGATGCAGCAGAGAAATGGTGCTGCAAGGCCAAAACCAGAGCCCTGCCGAAGATATAGAAACCAGCTGGGAGCATTTTCAAGGCTCAGGACAGGCAAAGGCTGTGTGGATAGAAGTCAGACTGATGACTGATGTCAGATCGATGGAGCAAAGGCAGAGCAAGCTTAGCTCCAGCTTTAAAGGGATGTCAGGGACAAACAGGGCCTATGGAAAGTGTACAGCTCAGGGAGGGGTGAAATGCGTTAGGCTTTTTGCATGGATTTTCAGGGGAAAAAACAGTATGCAAGCAGCTTGCTTGTGTGCCTGTGTCTGGCAGTCCACGCAGTGGTTTTTAAATCTTTGAGCTAGTTTGACCAAACCCAGCAGAGACTCAAAGGCCTTGTATCCCTAACACAGTTTATCAGTACAAACACTTAGACAGCAATAATAAACTTCACACCCCCGTCAAGAAAAAACTACAGCGTGAATCAGAGCTTAGTCATAACCCAACTCCAAAACAGGCACAAAATCACAAGAATCCAGATTCCAGGACTTCTGCGTTTTGTAGGACTAATGCTTACTCTAACACATTTCTTTTCATCACTACATTTAGTGGCTGTTTTTCCTTCCCAAAGCATTTGAATTATTACATCTCAGGTGGCAAAAAAGAGATGGGGTGGAATGCTGATTTGATTTAAAAACAGGATGAGCAGTGGGATTTCATTTGGAAAGGATCACAGAGATAGACCCATTTTTTCGAGAAACAGCCAGGAGAAAATTAAAAACAGGTCATAGCTCACCCTGAAAACATTATGCCTGAGAAAAAGTCTGGCCCAAGTAAAGGGTGGAAGGAAATATTCTCCATTCATGTCTAAAATAGCACTTCCAGGCAATTTACTCTCTACCCACTGCATCAGAATGGGTATTCACACCCCACAAAGTAACCTTGACCAAGGTGTAAAAATTGCTGTGTGTAAGAAGCTGGCCTGAGTTTCTAAAATGCCCTGAGTGTCTGATTTGATCCAGTGAAGGGTTATGAACTGAGGACAAGCTGAGGTTTTTCCACTTCACTCCCAGCTGGTAATTGCACTCATCATTCTTGCTGTATATAGGAGACCATGGCATAGTGTGAGGAAATATTTTGTTATGCAGGATAGAGATGAAGAACATGGACAATACCAGCAAAAGCCTGGCAGGGACTTCAGCAGCACAAAACTCAAACTAATAACTATGGAGAGCTCAGATCTGTGTTACCCTTTATTGAATTCAGTAAAGCTTGGAGGGTCAGAGGTTTGGTTACCCATGTCTACTGCAGATTCAGTTCTCTAACACAGTCACTGGATTTCAGTATCTCTTTTCTTCTGTCCATATCTTTTAAAGTCTTCCCTTTAGTGCTTGATGTTTCTCAAAATACACATAGATGAGCATCAGAGGAATTTTATACAATACATTTGGCAAACTCCAAAATGCTGAGTTAGAAAAGTACACTGCACCAATAAAAAGAAAGTTATAGAATTATAGAATGGTTTGAGCTGGAAAAGACCTTAAAGCTCATCCTGTTCCACTCCCTGCCACAGGCAGGGACACTTTCCACTATCCCAAGCCCCATCCAACCTGGCCCTGAACAATTCCAGGGATGGGGCAGCCACAGCTTCCCTGAGCAACTTGTGCCAGGGCCTTCCCACCCTCACAGGGAAGAATTTCTTCCGAAATAATTGCTTCCTATTAATCCCTTCAAAGTCTTTGATGAAAACCTGAGATTTGTACATTTTCTTCAATAAACTTTGATGTTTCAAATGTACTATTCAAATTACTTTTCAAAAATTATTTAAACATATTTGGACCAGTTACTTGCCACCTATTATCAACTGATACATATGTCACAGCATGTCATTTTATTATAAACATTTCCAGGTCTTGCAGAAAGCAACATAGGAACTCAAATAAGTATGATTTCAGTCCTGCTGATCAAAAGCTACCCCAGTTAGAGGCACATACCACCAGGACATCTGGTGACTTGCAGCAGTCTCGGTCTGTTTATGAACAACAAAGTAACCCTGATTCATTACAGGCTGGGAAAGTGATTGGCCACAGCCATGTCCCAGGAAGGCAGAATTTAAACAAATATCCTACACCCAAATCTTATACCCAGTTTCACTACATTTTAGCACTTGCTTACTTTTATTTGTAACTGGGCATTTGCTCCCCTGTCAGCACCCAGCTCTTGTCTCATGAGCAGGTCCTGCTTTTCAGCTGCACCTCACCCATGTGTGATGGAGAGATCTGTGCTGTCATTTGTGCTCCTTTGAAACTGTGAATGCTGTCAACGCTGCATCTGACTGTTGTGGCAGTACCCAAAGGTCCACTCTGGTCACCGTTACACTAAGTATAGTCCGTGTCTCTGAGGAGCTGTTTCACAATGAATAATTTAGCTGACAAACTTAGTCTGCTTGAGAAATACCCACGAGCAGTTTTCAATTTCTTCAGCCACAATCATTAGTCAAAATAGGCTGGAATAAAGTTGGGGTGAAAGAGGTTGAGGGAAAGAAAGATGAGGAAAAAAACAAAGGGGATCATACCTGTATTTCTGGATATCATAGCATGACTTCAGGCTCCTAATTTCTATTCCTCATGCCCAATGAGTGAAATTAATTTGGACAGAAGAGGGAGAAAAAAGCCTCTCCATGTTAGAAAATTAGCCTAGATTAGAACTAAAGCACTAATACAAAATTCACTGCTTTCCTTTCCAGGTACAAGATTGTCTTTTTTAATCATGTTTCTTCTGTGATAGAGAGGCACCAGAGTGCCTGTAAGGAGAGGGGTAATATCCTCCTTACTCCCCAGCCCAGGTGCAGAATTGTGCAGCAGAAATCCCACATTCCATGCATCCAGGGTTATGATACAAATCACACTGGGCCAGCCACAAGCTGGGAACAGCTCGCACTGGCCATGTGTCTCCCTACAGCAAAGTGCTCCTGCATTCTGCCTGAGGTGGCCACACTCCTCTGCTGGGACAGAGTGCATCGCCCCTAAGTGCTCTTCATGCAGAGAGCCCCAGCTGGGAGATTTCGGGGGACTGAAAGAGGGAGAAATTATCCCTGACAGCAGATATTAGTCCTGGACTGGACCAGACTACAGGAAGGAGCAGAGTAGGACCAACAGGTACTGCAGTACCACCACCCAGCTGCTGCACTTCCTGAGTTAACATAAAGTTTTCCAAAGGCATGGGATGTGTCACACTGTATCCAGGACTAACATATCTAAAGTAAAATTCCTGCTTCCTCCACAAAACACAAGCAGAACTAAAATAAGAGGCTAATTCTGGGCTCATTCCATGCCTGCCAGATTGATTATAACCAGCTGCAACCAACCTACTTCAGAATTACACTGATATACTTACACAACAATATTGCACCAAACATAAAAATGCTTAATATCTGATCTATCCTTTATCAGGTGACTTAACTGCTGCTGGTTTATGGTCTTGAGTTATATGAATCTTTTTTCTCAAGTCTAATATCTGACTTGCAATCTCAACTTCCCTAAGAAAGGAAAAGAAACAAAATTGTATTTTGCAGTTAACTAGTAATTACTCTTTTTTTTCCAAGTAAAATAAAGCATTTCTTTGATTAGAAATGAGAATGTAGCACTTATGATGTTGTATAAGTGACTGAGAACTGGATCCCTGACATAATAATTACATGCCATTTTTAAGACTGAACATTGAAATACAGTATCCACCTTCCCTTTAGTCCTTCAACATAGCATAGCAATTTTGAATTTTTTTTAATTCTCCCTACTCCCTTCCTTCTCTTCAGCAAGTTTGGCAGCCTGATTACTGCCACAGAAAGCAGCATGTGTGAGCTCTGTGCTATATTAGCAGAATTTTTTGACAAGCTCTTTATTTTATTTTTCTGAACGTGGGAGAGGGATGTTTGTTACAGTCCTGATACATGGGAGGTTAACAGAGAACACCAGACACAGTGATCGGTCAGAACTAAACACATTTGCCAGTTCACATTGTAAATATCCCTTTTGGAAAGGTGCTGTTTGGGGTACCTAATTGCTCAGGATTTTCTAGAAGGAAGATGATCAGCCCAAGTACCTCCCAGGCAGGCAGCCCACTGAGGACACACAACTCTGTGTGGAGCTGCTTCAAACACAGCAGAGATAACTAGACAGATCTGCCTTGGAGGCAGGTTATCAACAAAGGGCTGTCTCCCAGACAAGTACCTGTTCTTGTCTGCCTGGAAAGGGAGCTATGAGCCTTTGTACAGCACCTTTCAGGCAAGCAACTTATTCAGGTCTGCCTGGAAGGCAGGTCAGCATGCAGATATGTGCCTAACAGGCACGGAACTGTGCAAGTCTGCCTCTCCACACCTTCAAAGATACCAAGACAAGTCAAGAATTTCATTTTAATGATCTCAGCAGAAAGTCATTATTTCCTCTATGAAATAATTTTCAATATAGTTGATGGATATGTCAAACTGAAGTTTCTTTAACCACACTTTCTTAATGTCAGACACAAGAGCAGAATTCCTTTTTACAAGGTCCTGGTAGTATTCCTAATACAAAAGGAAATGTTGTTTTGTATAATTCGGCAGTGGGTTACTACACTGCCAAAGTGTCCAAAAGAACCAGCAAGTACAGCTCGAAAAATGAGAACTGACAATAGACACACCAAGAAATTTTATGTGCTCTACCCATATAAACACCGTTGGCTCTCTCCCTGCAAGTAATATCAATGATTGCAGTGGAGTTTAGATAGAATTGACCAAAGAAATAAATTAATTTAAATGTCATTCATTCAAAAGGATTAAAATTTTTAAAAATCTCCATTCCAGAAGGGCTTTAGTGAAGCCATAAGTTTAATCACTTAACTAGAGAGCTTTTTAACAAAGATGCTGTATCGGTGCTGGGATGCCCGACAAAGGAAGAATGATGTCTGAACTCCAATGATTTCAGAAGGCTAATTAATTACTTTATTAAACTATATTATACTATAACCATATGACACTATATGGCAGTATATTTCACTAACAAGAACTATCACTAACTAGCTAACTAACTAGCAAACCTGTGACTCTCTCCTTAGAGTCCCGACACACACGTAGATCCAGTTGGTCCATGAATCCAAAACTCCATCACCAGAATCCAATCAAGCAATCACCTTGGGCAAACAATCTCCAGAACACATTCCACATGGGCACAAACAGCGAATGAGATAAGAATTGTTTTGATTCTCTTTTGATGCTCTGCTTCCCTCACAGCTTCTCTCAGGAGAAATCCTGAGAAAGCTAAATCTCTCTCTGTTCAGAGAGCATGTGAATACCACAATGCAGGGCTTACTTTGCACATAACAGAGGTGTGGTGCCGTGTATTTGCGAATCCAGGCAGCTCTCCTTCAGGCACACTCAATTCAGGACCTCAAGTTTCCTTGTCTCCTATATGATCTGCGTTTTCACAGTTCCCATGAAAGCTGAGATCACACACAAGCCAAGTTCTGGGACAGTGTTTGAAGCACTTTGGCTGTGTGTGCTGGCCCAGAGTGAAGCAGGAACCTTGGGCAGAGAGCAGTTAGGGACATTCTGCAGTGAACAAGGACAGCCTGTGACATCCGTCAGTATTTCCAGCAAGGAAAGGCTGTAAATCTCTGGGAAAGATCCAGCAGCAGCACTGTGAGGGAAGAGCACTGGTTTGGACAGTGGGCAATGGTCCATTCCAGCCAAGGGGACCCCACCAGGCAGCTTGGAAACTCCGGGTGTTTTAAACCAAAGAGAAGCACAAAAGAAGAGTTCTACAAGACTCCAAACTGTGCTGCAAGGTCGAGAGCAAATTGGGCAAATTTCAGGGAGACAGCAGGGCATGTGCAGAAAACACAAGGCAAACAGCTCTTGTTGAAACTAAAACAAAGAGTTTGGTTTAACTCAGAGCCCCAATAAGCCACTTCATACCTGCACAATCTTTAAAGACTCAGGGTGAGAGACCCTGCAGTTGTGTTTTGCAGGACCACCTGGTCTGCCAACTGTCAGCAGGACTCTTAATGAGCATTAATCTTTCCCAAGGATATCCCCATAGGCACCCCAAGAAAGGTCAATAGTCTTTGTAGTGGCTTTTCTGTGTCTGAGCTTGATCTGTGGTGTGCAGTCTCTAATATGTGTAAAAGTCTTACCATACAACAGGATCAAGATGAAGATTCTATAGGTATAAACCATTAAAAAATAATTTGTATACTTACAGTACACATGATATCATTATGGTCTGCACAGATCCCCAATCTAACTAGCTTAGTCAGACTTATTTTACATGATACTATCTACTCTGATAGAGCTAGAAATTAATTCCAAAAGCATAATACTGGCATCGTTCCATGTTTGTTTGGCATAACAGGATATTCTTTTAAGCTTTCAGACTGTAAAATCTTTGTTTGCTATAATTCACCTATTATTTATTAAACTGTATTAGTTCAGCTCCAAAGAACAACGGAATACATCTTCACCAACAGCTGTGGATTTAGGCTTCCAAAACACTCTTTTCAATTACAGTGTTTTAGAGTCAATTCTATTTTAAGTAGATAATTTCTTTGGTTTTATTTTTTCCAACTTGTGAAATTATCACATTAAAACTTTCAATTAGTTATTGATTAAAGGAACTTTTTAGAAAACTTTCCACATCCCTGTCTGAAGATAAAAGTATCTACTCCCCCTACTTCAAATGTGAGTAAAAGGTCAGAGATGAGACAATTTCATTATAAATTGTAGGATCACATGGCCCTGAAAAGTTGGCTGTCTTCTTTACAACACACATTTGAAACTGAAACAGCTTTATGTCTTTATACACATACATATATTCCACTTCAACTTGCCTGGCAGAAATTGAGAACATGAAGGAACTTACCTTCATGCAGCCTCTAATATCAATAAAGTATTTCCAATGGCAGCTTAAAGCTTATTATTGCTTTGATGATGCCACCAGCTACACTGGTGCAGGGACAGATTAACTCAACTGGTGGCAGCAGAGTCAGTTCTGACCTGAACCTGAGTGACTGAAACTGAATCTGTCCTTTAATCTAATTTGAACTAAGAAATCATGATCAGAGATGTCTTTGCTAACAGAAATGCTCCTGTGGAACTGAAGCACTAAGGAGAACAAAGTGAAGTATCTAAAGAATGTCAGATTTTGAGTATCTTCATAGGAGGAGACTAGAAGCTGAGAAGAGGAACAGAAACCATACAAACATCTTCAGTTGCAGTGATATTACAGAAGCTGTGGTAATTATACAATCAATTATATTTCTTTCATGGGCTTTGGGATATCTTTGGATGAGTCAGCTCTAAGCACTTTAAAGCTATTGTTGGAAATACATTCTTTAAAGTACCTACAAAATCTTGTGCAGTATAGTGCTATTCATAAAAGTAGAAGTATGGGGTGAAGAAAGCTTTTTTTTGGAGATGTAACTATGATTGGGAGGGGAAGATTGAATAAATCAAATTGCAATAAGGATTTTGAAGTATCTGTAATAGTTGTTCCACACAACTGGATGATTCTACATCTCATGTTCCTGTTCATTATTACAGTAGCTGAGTTTTTATTTTTATAACTAAAATTCAGTTGCATTTCTACAGCAGCATTCCACCTTTATTAAAAAAAAAGAGAAAAAAAATCCAAGCAAACAGGAGTCTGTGTGAAGATTCAATGCCTATTTCATACTATACTTTCTGCTTCTCAGTGACCTAGAAAGCTCCAGAAAAGCTGGATTTCCATCAGTGATCCAAGCTGGTACACCTGGATCATCAGACACTGCAAAACAGACCTAGCAACGCTTAGTCTCTGAAAAGGCAAAAAAATGGGATGTGGGGTAGTAAAACATTATACAGGCTGACCATCATGTGACAGCATCTGGAAGTGGACAGAGAGCACAAGCTGTTGGTGCTTTGTCATGAGAAGAGCTTGAAGAGCACAACACCCTGCTGGGTGGTGCTCCCAGTCCCTTTTCCCTGAAAAACCAAGCTGAACACACTTCTGCAGTGCATGTTTGAGGCATGGATTCATGTTTGAGGCAAACTACAGGAGAGTGGGAGAGCCCCTCCTGGGCAGCCAGCCAGCTATACAGAGACCCAAGCTACCACAGCTTCATCTAAGGCCTGGTTTCTCACCAACACAGGGATTTCCACATGGATTAGCAAAGGTTCTCAGCTCCCAAACCATGCACAACAGCTGAATTCTAGACAACATCTTCTCAAACACTAACCAAGCTCTGTCAGGATGGATTTTAAAAGCAGTGAAATAAGGCAGCAGGCAAGGGAGGGCTCTGGCAGCTTTAATGAACAAAACAGACTCTGCAGAAACACGACTTCCAAAACATTTTGTTTCCAAGAGCAGGTGTATTGTCCTTATATCACTTCAGCCTGACAGAGAAAAGAACATGCCTTGTCATCTTTCTGCTAAATGCAACCACAATCAAAAATTACTTCTGAGGCAGTTAATAGCAACTTCAAGAGTATCAGCACAATGTGTGAAACACCACTTAGACTTGGCAAGTTTAAATGGTTTTGAAATAGCAGGTGAATAATATTTTTGGATTTGCCTCTGTGGGCAGCCAGAGCAGAGAAAATTACTGTAAGACAAATTTTTCGTCAAAAACCTGAAGATAAACAACTCAGCTTCTTTTTGTCAAGAGTAACAGAGTGGGTGTATAAATAAAATGCAGTAGGCAGGATGTCCCTGGCGTTTAACAAGGCCTCTAGCACTCCACCACACAGAAAACTCATTAACACACCGGAGAATCGTGGCACAGATCAATTCAGATGAAGAACAGAGATTGTAAGCGAAGAGATTGCAAGTGAAGAGATAAGTGTCATGCTAAATCTGGCTGGCTGGAATATCAAGAAGGGACTTGTTAGGTCCCACATTAATCAACTACCAGCAGTGCAGGGCAGAGCTGCTCCTGCTCCTCCCCTGCCTGGGTACTTGCACTGCAGTAGAAGACTGAGAGTTCAAAATGTGTGCAGGATGTTTATTACAATCTGGAAGGTTCACCATCCCACCTGACAGGATTTTAACACATGAAGCCTTAAGTCCACCTCTTGATTAACCTTTCCTCGTTTAACATGCTCTGTGCAAGCCCTCCTTCACCAAAAAATTTTCTTGCACCCTCCCATATTTTGACTGCTCCTCAATATTTTCTCCTTAAAATCACTCCCTTAAAGAACCCGTATAGAGTAAAATGCTATTTGAAAGATTCTTCAATCAACAGGTATTTTATGGCAGTCACATCTATTAAAAATTGCAATAAAAATGACAAGTCCATCACCCAGGTTTGTGAAGGACAGCAGTAGTTGTCACAGCCAGCCAAAGTCCAAGACAGTCACATAATTGATAACATTTTGTCAAGTATATTATTTTCAGCTCTGTGGACATTTCCAGCCATCGACATCCTGTATTTGTTTCTCTTTGTTAGAGCTGGACTCTCCCTTCTGTCAAATGTGATTGAGGTACAGCCTGCACCTGCCTTATCAGGTAAGCACTGCAGAAGTGTCCTGGTTAATAAAACAGTTAAGGACAAAGTGGTTTGGAAATCTGTACAAGATCTGTGCTGCTTTTGCCTACAACACAGATATATCTCCTCATACGTGTGAGCAATATTGTATGCAGAAATAAAAATACATGTGTATGTGTAATGGCTTTGATGGAGAAGGCAAACAGAGTATAATCCTTCAAAAAACACAGCATGTGGCAAGAAGCACCATGGAGTGAGGCAGAAAAATATGAACAGTTGGGGAAAAATCCAAAAATTTTGTCCATAGGATACTGCCATATTTCTGCTCTTGAATAAACAAGTTTCTCACTGAAGTCAGTGTGACCTGCAGGCACAGAATGAGGCCACAAACATTCAAGTACTACTTTTTAAAGGCATTTTTGTCCCTGAATGTCTTTTTTTTTTTTTTAACGAGTGAACAATTTTGTGTTATACTTCCTATTTAATGGAAATACATTTGGAAGGCTTCTTGGCTGTGACCAGAGACATTCAGCGCTGCTAATTTAGATTTGTTTCTTTTGTTATCCTCAAAATAACTTGCTCTTTTCATAAGTATAGCTTTTCCAAATTGACTTCTTCTGAATTCTTTTTTTTTTTTTATTTCCTATTAACACTGTTCTTCAAAAAATAAAGGCAAATTAAAGAAATGCCAGCCACTAGACTGCAACTAATCAGTGAGATACTTCATATTTCCAGTCTTTTGAATACTGTTGAATGTTTCCTTACAATGGATATCAGATAACTTACTCCATGTAGCACGAAGGCAAATTTCAGGCAAGACCTTATCACTGCACATAAAATATTGCCCACTCTTCTGCTTTGCATTCATGTAGCCCCATTCTTGCTTGCTATTAGCAATTCAGCAAATTGTAAAATAACAGCAATGCTGCACCTTCCTCGAGGAATATGCTCCCCCAGCACTTGCATAAATATTATCCCAATCAATAACCTAGTAATTAAAGTCACCAGCGTTTTGGTCTTTTTGCAAGACTCCTTATCTAGCCAAAAAAAAAAAAAAATAAAAATAAAAATTCTTGCATTACTATTTCCAACTGCCTTGGAAACAGAACAAGAATCGTTCAGCCACCCCTTTGTCCTTAACCCCCAAATTACCTTTTGCTGTAAAGTCACAGGAATTCATTCTGGTTTTCTCTGCAGATACAGCATCATTTTCTTCCTGAGTATTGCTCATTCCTTTTCTCATTCTTGGTTTATCAATGAGCCATCAATTCTGACTTTGAGAATACCAGTTTTAGTTTTGTCTCAGGGTTCTTTTTGTTGAAGGGAGTTGATTTTGTTTTGGTTTACCTTCAGTAATAAAAATTAAAAAAAAAAAAAAAAAAGAAAAAACAAAGAAACTGAGACACTAAGGACAGGAAAACACCGTTAAGCAAATGAGTGAGTCTGACAAAGAATCAATTATATCCTCTGCTCAGCCACCAGAACATGTCAAGGGGGAAATCCTGCCTCCCTTAAAGTCAATGAGAGATTTGTTGTTGACTTTGTCTGGTCAGGAATTTCATTCTAGAAATATTGGAGGTGACAAAAAGGAAAAGACCTGCATGAAGGACAGAGCAGGCTTACCTGGAGACTTCAAAAAAGCAGCCCTCCTGAGGACTGAAATTCAACTCCAGAACTTTGTAGATCATTTACTTTTTGAAAGGTTAAGCAGATAGAATATCCTACTGTGAAAGTAGGATATGGTTATATTCACAAATTGCAGGAAAACTGCTCATGAATTTAAACCCAGCTTTCCCCAGCATCTGGTGATGAAGGGCCACATCCTGCTCTCACCCCAAAGGAATTCCTTTGGATCAGTAGCATGGCACACACCTGTCCATGCAGCCTTGCATTTCTTCAGCCTTCGCTATCAAACACCTCAACCTCAAGCTAATTTTATTGCAGCAATATTTTGCTATGGAAATCACAAAAATCTCTAACACATCACCCAATGGGAAATCAAAAGACATTCCATCTCTTTCTCCCAAGTAACAGAAGGGAAAATCACTTTAAATAAGTGTTGCTCATTAATAGACCAAAGTAGGATCCTGCTGCAACTGGCTGGCAGAGGTGTTGGTCCATTTTTTCCTACAACTTCCAAACAGAAAGTGCAACCAGCATAAACCAGCACTTTGCCATCCCAGCAGAAGAATGCACTGCAGAGATGCCCTGCCTGTTGGTACCAGCTGTATTTTGAAAGGGCACGAGTCCCAGCCAAACATGTCTAAGCAGCTGCCAACCCTTAGTGTGTGCACCCATGATTAGAGAGATATGACTCTGCTAATCCAGCCCTGATTTGGGAAGAAGGATTCATATTTAGGTCACCACAAATAAGCTTCCAGGTCCACAGAAAAGAGTCAGTAGGGGCTATTTAATCAGGTAGAGATGATTCATTTGAGTAAACCTGTGCCATGACCTTTGATGAGTCTCTGAGCTCAGACAGGATGTCAAATTTTTATGAAGAAAAGAGGTGCAATCAATTAGTGCTTATGATGACCTTTTAATAAGTAAATGATTGAGGCAGACACTCATTCTGAACAGAATGAGAAATTGGATTTGTATGTGTCTAGGGTTGCCTGGGGAAGGTGGTGAAATCCACCTCCATGCTTGATCTATTACTGCAGCCAAAAGATAACCTCAAAGGAAGTTGTAGCCAGGTGAGGGTCAGACTCTTCTCCAAGGCAACTAGTGAAGGGACAAGAGGACAGAGCCTCCAGGTTCAGGCTGGACATCAGGAAGAATTTCATCACATGAAGAGCTGTCAAGAATTGGAAGGGGCTGCCCGGAGAGGTGGTGGAATCACCACCCCTGCAGGTGTTCAAGAAACAGCTGGACATGAATTCAGTGCTATGGTTTAGTTGACAAGGTCATCACCTTTTTCAAAGGTTGGACTCGATGATGTCTGAGGTCTTTTCCAGCCTGTACGATCCTGTGACATACATACCCACACACATGCATATACGCGGCTGGAACAGACATGGAATACAGGGGCACAGAATGGCTAAAAACCGCAGAGGTTCGCGCGCCCCACGAGGATCCAAGGATCGGTGACACCGCTGGATGCGGGAGCGCTGTTCCCGCGGGAACCGCAGACGAGCCCCCCCCCCCCGGCAGCGGGAGGAGGAGGAGCGGGGGGTTTCCGCGGAGCCGGTGCCGAGCCCGGGGCCGCGACAGGTGCGGCGGCGGCCCCCGGCCGAGAGCAGCCGCCAAGCGCGGCCGGCGGGACACGGGGCGAGCAGGGGCGATGCGGCACCTGCCGCGCATAAAAGTGATGGAGCGGCGGGGCGGCGGCGGGCGCGATGCGGGCCGGCGGGGGCGCGGCGGGCGCGGGGCAGGCGCGGGGCGCCGCGGGCGCGGGGCGGCGGCGGCGGGCGCGGGGCGGCGGCGGGCGGCGGGCGGCGGCCAACGCGCGGGAGCGGGACCGCACGCACAGCGTCAACACGGCCTTCGGCGCCCTCCGCCGGCTCATCCCCACCCGCCCGGCCGACCGCCGCCTCTCCAAGGTGGAGACGCTGCGCCTGGCGTCCAGCTACATCTCGCACCTGGCCAACGTGCTGCTGCTGCAGCAGCGCCGGCAGGACGAGGCGGCGGCCGCCGAGCAGCCCTGTGCTGCATGTCCGCAGCCCTGCCCGCAGCCCTGCCCGCAGCCCTGCCCGCAGCCCTGCCCGCAGCCCGCTCGGCCCCCCCAGCCCTGCTCGCCACCAGGTGCCTCCGCGCCTCGGTCCATCTGCACCTTCTGCCTCAGCGACCAGCGGCAGCGGGTAAGGGCCGGCTTCCGAGCGCCTCTCTTGGAGCTCTCTGTTGGGGAGGTTATTGGTATCCCCCGCAGGTTTGGGATTGAACCGGCCAAGAGTTCAGTGCTGTCCTTGGTGCCTCCTAACCTGTGTTTTTATCCATCGAACAGCACCGAGAAAAAGAGAAACCATCACCTGATCCAGCCGTAACCGGACTCTGAACAGGCTGAGGTCTCGCACCACTCCTGCTCTGACTGTACCACTGCTCTGGGTAACATCGCCTCACTCGTGCTGCATGTTTACATTTAGATAGCACAGTCCTAAAAGAGTTACTTTTTAAGCCTACGCACTTTGTTTCATATTGTGAGGGGTTTTTTCAGGGTGTTTTGCAAATGAAATTCTCTGCCTCTGTTGAGATGGCTGCACCTGGTTCTGCAGCTATTTTAGCGCGAGAAATGTTAAAGCTCAGCAGCCAAGCCCTGATCCTGATGCCTCCTAAACCTGTGTCGCATGATGAAACTTGAACTTCCAAACACACAGTGTTCCCTGTCAGGGGAAGCTGTCATGAACACGCCGTGCCCGACGCCTCCAGCCCAGCCTGGGCTGCACGCAGCGCTGCCGCCCACTCCTCCAGCTGCACGCCAGACCTTGGGGACAGGGGCTGATGCCGACAGCTGACATGCTTGAGAGTTCTCAAGGATGCTGGGAGATTATTTTGAGGTGTTCACAGAAAGTCGGAAAACTTCCAGCGAAAGCAGCGCCGTTGGCTGCGCACAGGCGCAGAGCACAAAGGCACGGGACGTAGCCAGCGCAGGAGAGGAAAGGGGAGAAGTGCAGTGTAAGCGATGCTCCTTTCTTATTGACAGCGAGAGTCGTGCCAGTCCTTTAAATAGCACGGGATATTCCTGAATCTGTCTGGCAAGGAGGGTTTCCCAAGGGCTTTTACCCATCACCCAGGTCGTTCCATAATCGTGCCCTGTACATCGCTGAGGTTGTTTATCTCCCCTCAGTTTACTAACTTGTATCCTTTTTTTCCAGAAGTAACTCTAAAAGGCAAATAAGCATATTCTGTTTTCAGATTTGGACATTAGTGAAGCAGCAGGCTAAAATCTTACACCCCAGTAATGCTGGATTCTAAGAAACACAGGTTAATTTTGCAACTTTTTTTATAGCTATTTATAATATAATTAATTAGGCTTTAACTTGTTTCTCTGGGAGGCACTCTGTACTCTTTGAGAGCTTGGTAGCTGTACCACTCCCAGAAGTGCTGCAAGGAGAGCTTGTCTCCTTTCTCATTCCCTGATGCCATCTGTGCTCCTGGCCAGCCTTGCTTCTCTGGCCAAACAGGCGGGCTGAAGAAGCAGCACTTTCTTTTCTGTACAGGGTTTTCTCTTCTTGCCCTGCAAAGTGCAAAGCAAATTCAGGCAGTCACTATGAAGAACTTGGCAAGAGCAAGGTCGTGGTGTACAACTTCACCTTTTTAGTTTCCCTTCTCCCCTGCCCAACACACAGTGGCCACTTTTTCTGTAGCACAATGAGGAAAAATCTGCTGTACCACCAGAAATGCAATAAGCCCTTCCTTTGAATTCTAACAAAGAAAAATACCAAGCAAAGCCCCAGCGATTCCACATCACGTCAGTCTCTTCAGTTATTAAAAGCTACAGGCTGTATTTTCCTGGACTGAGAGGAGATTTTTGCTTTTAGAAGGTATCTATCATTAATCTTTTTTTAATGAGGAACTTTCAATTGCTGCCAGATCATGGTCTTTGTTTGCTTTGGCACTGATTTGCGAAGCTGGAACTCTTTACAGCTTTGTATAAAGTTTTTTGGGGTTTTTTTTTTGTGTTGTGTTGGCCTCTGTGTGTGGGTATAGAGTTCTACAAACATATCTTCCTGGATTTTTTTAAATCAATTTGAAAAAAATTTGTCTTTTAAAAAGTTATTTGCTCTACAATTAAAGCTGATGTTATATTTAGGCCCTACATTCTTATGAACACATTAAACCAAAGAATCTGACCTCTTTATAGACAATTAACACTCATTTATTCATTTTACTGTATCATTTCATATGATACCCTAAAATGATAACACATCATGCATTTTCAAAAAATTTTAGGAAATTTTTTTATTGAGTATGCTCTGACTTTTGGAATTTGTAAGAAAGACAATAAAATTATTTATTTCAGGTTTTCTAAATGCTGTGATTTTATTGCAGTTTTATGAGTTTTTAGTGTAGCTCTTGGCAAATGAAGTATATTTGGATTTAATGAGATATCTTTATACTTAGTTATTAAAGGAAATGAGTATAAAATGTGAAGTCCACTTCTGTACCAAAGTAAGAGCTGAAATCTTACAACTTGAAACTCTCATGAATAATTTCTACAATCCTATAGGAATTTGGTGCTCTTCCTTTAAAAGGGATATTATCTCCCTAGTTTTGCAAAGGGTTTGTACAAAATACATTTCAATGACAAAAGCAGGAGCAGCCCCTAACAACTTGGCCTTCTCCCCTGTTTAATGTGGCTCAGTGTAACATTAAATTCTTCTCTCTTTACTCAGGATAAACTGTTGAATTCAACTGGGCTTGAAGATTTTCTCTGGGTTTAAATTACTAAATAATACAGGAGTTTCAGCAACACTGATTGATCGTGGCAGAAATTAGACCCCAAAGCACTGTGGCCCAAATATTTATGGTACAGACAGATAATGTCTATCCAAAGCAATTATAGCCGTGATTTCTCTGAGGAACATTTGTGTATGTGTAACTGTGTGTATTTAAATGAGGAAAATTGGGGATAAATCCTTCACTTTGCTGAATTTATTTGTAATGCAAAACTTCTCTAACCCCAGGAGCAAAAAAAAAAAAAAAAAAAAAAAAAAAAAAATTGAAATCAAGCTATTACTTTTTAATGG
The DNA here is from genome assembly GCF_031753505.1 of Anomalospiza imberbis. Lineage (NCBI taxonomy): Eukaryota > Metazoa > Chordata > Aves > Passeriformes > Viduidae > Anomalospiza > Anomalospiza imberbis. The sequence continues at coordinate 5,665,075 of NC_089687.1, forward strand.
GTTTTCTATAAATCAAGGGAAAAAGAATTTAATTTTTGGAGACACAGATGAATTGAGGGCTTGGATTGTACATATAAAGAGCACATCATCATTGGTGTTTTACTGAGTTTTTATTGTATGAGCTTGTGTGTCTTATCAGTACTATTTTTTTAATCATGGAGCAGGGTTATTCATGGCATGCACAAATATACAAGTCAAAATCTTGAGGGTGTCTGAGAGCATATACCTTACTTGATGGCAAGGCCTTGGAATAATGTGAGTTTTTCCAGAGGTGCCAAACCACCTCTTGTTCTGCAGATATTGGAGGTTTGACTTGTTTGTGAGTGCATTCTGTTCTGAATGTATGAACGGAGGCAAGCCTGATGCCAACCCCAGCTTTGTTTTCCTGTAAACACTTGGCTATTCAATTTACATGATGCATGAATAAAACAGAAACAGTGAGATATACACCATTTGGTCTCAGATCCTATTAAATTATTGTTAAAATAATCCAAGCATGGTACTTTGTATAAATCATTCTACTTAGCCTGCTACATCACTGTATAAAAACAGCACCAAGCAAAGTGAATAAATCATGTTGTTTGATTTTACTGGTTAAGTTTAAAGAAGCATTTGAACATAGTTCTTGGTTATTTATGAATTAATCATAATGTAAGTTAAAGTAGTTTCATATGTTATCTTCTATTTTCACTTCTGTTCTACAAAACAGAAGTTTTCTTTCATGGAAAATCTGCTTCTTTACAAAAATCTGTATTTGTTTGCAAAATGTGATTGTATTTGCTAAAATAAACAGTATTTTTGTTACTAATTTAAACAACAAACTGCAAACATTAAGATGGAAGTTCTCTTCTATAGCCATCTTAAGATACAAGTATTTAATGTTTTTCTTTACCTTTTTCAAATCTATTTCTCCAAGATTTCAGCAGCATACTGATGTGTATGAATGCACCGTGTGCAGCATTGGCAGGAGAGAAGGGAAGTGGGTGGAAAGCTTGGGAAAATGAAAAGTGAGCTCCTCTGCTCAGGGGCTGTACAATATCCTAAGTGCCAAACACTGGAGGAGATGGAGGGAGGGAAAGGATGGGGAAAAGGGAGGGAGAAGAAAGGAAGAGGTTGATTCATTAGTGGAAGTTCATCAGGGCAGACAAGTAAAAGAGACCAGAGTGTGAGCAGTCTCTGCTGTGTTTCTGTGCTTTGGCCTGCTGCACTGTGAGACTGTTGACACTACACTGAGAGAATATCACCAAAATTTATATTAAACCTAAACTGACTGTCTAAATAACCCCTTCAAAAGAAGAGAATGACGTCTTGCTTAATAGTAAGACCTACTGGATAATACAAGGTGAGGAGAATGAATTTATATAAAATTAGCTAATATAGACAGCATGCTACAAAGGCGAGAGCTGGGAGATCTCTTACACCAGGAAACCTTTGAAGGTTGAAGAAAAATGGTTCTAATGAATCAATATGAGGATTGTGGGGGAAGAAAAAAAACTATTACTGGGATAAAAAATACCATAGAGTTTCATGGAAGCTTAGGGGGGGAAAGGCCATTTCTTAATAGTGAGAAGAACTCAACGGGCTCCTGTGGATGCATTTCTTTAAAAACCTTCTCAAAATTTGAATATACATTCATATCTAGGCAGCCCAAGTCTTATTTCAAGTGAAATCATTTAGCTGTTACAATAAAATACAAAGTTTTAGAAACCTTGAAGATTCGCCCCACTTTTGACGTTGTACAGCAAGGAGCACAGGCTTCCTCAGAAGAGGAAGGAGAAAGAGAAAGCATGGATGAATAAAGAGTAACCAGTAGCCCACCATGGAGGATATTCCCCATGGTGCCAAGAAATCTCCCTCTTTGCAAGGATTTGACATCTTGATACAAGTAAACTATGGTGCACCAAAGAAAGCAATCCCTGTTTTGGTGATAGATAAAATGTAACAAAATAATTAAGACAAAAGTTGCTTTAGAAAGGCCTTATCTACTCTTTCATTTACAACATTCACATCACAGAAGTGTTGTGAGGTTTTAATTAAACATTTAGAAATTGCTATGTGTTCTTCCAAAGGAGAAACCAATACAAATAAGACAATTACACTGAAATGGGTGATGGAACAAGGAAGTGATAAAAGTAATTCTGCTTGTTATGGCATCTCTCTCCAACATCTTATTGTGTTTCCTTCATATTATTAAAATAAGCCCTACTTTCCAAGCATATGTATGCAGATCATTTTTAAATGCAAAGACTGCAGAGACAAGTAATTCTTTCAATAAGACAGTGGAGCTTGGTGGGAAGGGTAGGCATCTGTCAGGTCCAGATAAGATCAGACAGGTGTGCTCTATCCTGAAAGGGTGTCATGAAGCTCACTTTTCCTAGGGAAAATCTTGGGTATGGAAAGCAGCAAAATGAAGTGAAACCTCCAAACAGATAAGTAAAGAAAACACAAACTCTCAGAGCTCATTTTAATCCAAAATACCAACTCTGTATCAGGTGAACAGATGCAGGATGAGAGGAGGATAACACCTTTACCAAACAGCAAAAAATAAAGGGCAGGAGGATCATTTCACTCTATAGTCTCAAATTAATCCTTTATATTAGAAACAAAGGTGACTTTAGCAACAATAATCACTGCAAAGAGCCACTGGGACAGGGAGAGGGTTGGAACACAGGACACCCAGGACAGGCTGTGGGAAGAGGGGTGGTTAAAATGGAGACAAGAAAACCAAGAAGGTGGAAATCCAACAGCAGTGTCACAACACCTACACAGGATGGTAGAGCCAGGCTTTCCCAAGGGACACACAATGAAAGCGCAAGCAGCAAAAATCACAAGTTGCAATAACTGAATCTTTATTTTCTTTTACTTAAGGAAGAAAGCTTCTCACCACAAGCATGGTTAAGCACTGGAACAGGTCATCCAGGGAGGCTGTGGAAGCCTCTTCCTTGAAGAGCCTCAGAACTTGCCAGAGCGAGGGCTCAGCTGGGTCTAACTTTGAAGTCAGCCTTGCTTTGAAAATGGAAGATGTATGGAATAACTCAAAAAGTCCTTTTCAATCTAATTTTTCCCGTGATTTTATGAAATGATGAGCTTAGGCCTCTCTGGAAAGAAAGTTTGTAGAATAAAAAGAAAAGTGCTAGGACTTCACAGGAAAAACCCATACTTTTGGTCAGTGCCAGGATCTATTATGCCAGATAAGATGAGGGGCATCCAGGTATGCATATAAAGAGGGGAGCAAAAAAGATTCCTGGAGAAAGTAGGAACTCGACAGGCCTATAAAGGGAATTTCCAAAAATATAAACAGTCAGAGGCAGGGGTCTGTTTCTATCAGAAGGACCTCTCAGGTCTGAATAAGTAAAGAGTTTTTAACTATTTGTTTGGATGATGCTTAAATTTACAGGTGACAGCTTTGGAGGGCTGATTAAAATCAGGGATTAACTCATAGAAAATTGTTCTTTAAAAGATGCATTTCAATGTAGAAATGTTGGTAGTGCCACACCTGGCAGGAATAATGCACCACACAAACATATGATGGAAAATGACAAGCAGAAAATTATTTTTGAGGTGTTGCACGTCACTGACATGACAAACTTTTACAAGAAAAGCAAACCCCACACTGGATACCAACTTCACCAAGACCCCTTTTGGCAATATTTTCTATGATCATTAGAACTTCCCTGAATTTTGTCTGAAACATCTGGCTGGGTGGAAAATCTGTTAAAAGTTGTAGCTTAGAAGAATATTACAAGTAGAGAAGTACATCATCTTAACTACTGTGTCTGTGCAAATGAAATGATGGAAAGGGACCTGAGACGACTGTGAAAGCCAAACTAGGTAACAGTGAGAGAGGATATCTATCTTATTAACAAATAAATGTCTCCCAAAGACACCAGCAGCAGTATAAAAAGAAGTTATGAGGCACTGAAGTTTTCAAGGATAACCTTTAAAGAACTTGTGGTGCTGCTGGTGATGGGAGCCCGAGAATATGCTAAATACATGCACATACAACAATTAGACTATCAGAAGTGCACAATAGAAGTTTTAGCATTGTGGTAAGAGGTGTAACAAAGAGATTCAAGATATATCCATGGGAAACAGGCACCAGGCTGCAGGGAGCAAGGCCCTACTGTGTGTTGTTTTGTTACCACTGCAACCGATTATTTTTATTTGCCACACTGCTCAAAGAAAACCTGAGTGGAAAAGACAGGCTTTAATAACAGGTGTTGCGAAAGATAACAGCATAAGTGAGAGTTTCTGGCTGATGTAAGAGGCAGTTTCTGGACCGCTCAGTATCTGCAGCAGTGTGAAACACCAGCCCTGGAGCAGCCAAGCACAGGTCAGGCCCTCTGAAGCAGGAGCAGCGGCCAACAAGACAGACCCAAAGAGGAACGGCCAACAGCAGCAACCCACAACATTCCTGCATTGTTCAGAACAGAGCTGAAACCAGCCAGAGGCAGGAGGAAAAGCAAAGACCACTTTTCTGCTACATAAAACATGGTAGTGCTTATTTTAGCCTCTGCAATGAGATGGAGCAGAAACAAAATGTACGTTATGGGGAGCCTCTGCATTCCAGCAAATGCCGCAACATTGCCGCGTCCTCCGTCCCACCAGACTATCCTTTGGCACATGGCAGCTGTCACCAACGTATTGCAAATGAGCAGGAATTCTCTGCAGGAATTGTTTCTCTCTGCCCTCTTGGTGTGTTTGTCTCTCCTCAAGTGGCCCAGCTTTCCCCAGAATGGGAAATACACAGGAAATATTACTTGAAATATTTCCTTACTACCGTTAGGAAAACACTGCTGCTCTTGAAATGTTTTAATTAAGATGGTTAAACTGCTTAATTAAGCCTATTTAAAAGGCTCATTCTTATTTCCACTATGGACTTTGGAGATCTTATGGCCTCCAAGAGTACAAAGGGGTGCAAAGGTCTACATAATGTAAATAAGAATTTGTGAATTTATTTTCACTGGCATTATTTATAGTTAGTGTTCTCATGTGAGCTTAATTATCATCTGATTCTAAAAGGCTAATAATTTCACTTCATTACCCTCCAGATCTGCTTCTCTTTCACAAGTAGTTTAACAGATGCCAAAAATTTTAAAAAAATAAAAATAAAAAGAAAGATTAAGAGTCAAATCAATGCAGAAAATCAAAGCTATTACAAGACAAGGTTGGGCAATCACTGAACCGGTGATGCAGAATTTGTTGCTCACCACCTCCATCTGCTGAAAGTTTCTGTCTGAAGCAGAAACAGATCAAATCTTGCAGGTACCACTGCTCCTGCACTGAGAAAACAGCTTAAAATATATCAGTAGCAGTTTCAAAGAATGCATTAGACAGTTGGTTCTGGTGGGTAAGGCTCTGGTTCCTTTTGCCAGCTCTGCTAGTCCCTTACTCTGCAACAGGCAAAGACAAAACCTTCTAAAACTGTACAGTCAGGAATTGCTGGAACTTACCTCTTAATATCCAAACACATCTGATTTTCAACAAGATTTGTGTCTTTGAAAATGAAACTAAGGCTTTATGGGGGAAAATTTGCTAGGATTCAGATGCTGAATAAAAATCACAATGCATACAAAGATCAACATCTACACACACACACAAACCCCATTCTGTGCATGTACTTCCAGATCAACGATTACCTGAACCCCACGAGAACTGACCAGTATGGAAAGGAGCAGGAACAGAGGGACCATCTTTGTGTATTCCAAACTGAGAAAATTATCAAAATAATGCAGAATAATTTGAAGGGGTGGACATCAGCTAAGAAATGATGAACAGAGAATATGTGTTCGCTACCAGCTTACTTCCACAAAGACACAGGCAGAGTATGTGTGAACCATCCATGCTCCATCCCTGCTGAACAAGACCAGGCATGCACAGGGAGGAGGAGCTGGGAAAGATGCTCTGCTTGGTGTGTTTGTTCCTTTTTCTTCTCCCAATAAATAGAATTGAAAAGCACTTTTCAGTAACTGAGCTGAAAACAGCACATGATGCAATTTCCACTGAGCAGGTCCCCATTGCAGATCTGTTGTTCCACAACCAAATGTCAGCAGAGCAGCTGAGCCACACAGGCCTGGGAGGGAAAGGGAGAGCTCAGGAGCCTGGAAGGAAAAGGGAAATTACAGTGCTGACCAAGGAAAATAACAAAATCCCCTTCTGTTAGGCTACTTGATGATATATGGTACATGGTTTGAGCTTCCTTGTGAATCCTTGTCAAGTCAACTACCAAGCAGAATTGGAATATTACACCAGATAATGTCCCAGTCCCAATCTTTTTTCAGGACTGGTACTCCATTATGCTCCCACTTTAGTTGGAAATGAAACCTACAGCCCACTTAGCCTCAGTATGTAAGGATAGGTTTCTAATTACTCTCTGTCCCCTTGGAAAATTAAAATACTACCTCTTGTTCTGATTGTGTATGAAAGTATAGCTAAAACAAATTTCATGGCACTGATTAAGAGTCGTGTTCACTAAACTTTCCAATCCCATTATGGATCTTTCTATATTGGCATTAGCCGAGGCTGCACGGTGAGTAAGAAAAATCAGATTTCAGGTGCTCACAAGCATGACAAATAGGCACTGAAGTGGCCTTGAGCACTGTGATGTAGTAACAGAGAGGAAATTGAAGCATTCAATATTCTGAGGTGCCTGAGCCCTCTGCAGATGGCTCTTGGATTTGAAGGTACGGAATTATTTTTGTTGGAAGATCAGGGAGTTTGTGTTGGTAATCTAGCAAAAAGAAATCACCTGGTTTCATGAGGGCTTGTTGTTTGTTTTACTTTGACACTGCCAAACTAAATAATTTTAATGCAGGCAGCACAATATGAGTAACAATAATACACACACTAACTTGCAGCTCTTACTTTAGGAGCTCATCTCTAAATGAAATCAATGCAAGATTTAGCAAGTCCTTCATACAGTAGCAAATCTCCAGTTCCAGGAGGCTACTGTACATTTCTGTGTTAATTAGGAGCTTTGTGGAATTTAATTCAAGGTTGCTGACAGAAAGGTTTGTGATGAGAAGTATTTTAAACCCATGACTGACAGTAACAGCAGCGCTGCAGTCTATTGCCTTAGTTGGACTATGTGTTCTGCCCATCTTCATACCCCACCATTTCATTAAATAAATTGATGCTTAATAGCTCATGAAAAAAATATACTTCTGTATGGTAATCTTTGTATCATTCTGCATTTTATAATTGGATTTTATAATCAAAATGCATAAATTTAATTATATGTTTTTATTCTGGGGCCTGTTTCTATCTGGCAAGTAGACTTGGAGAAAGAGATTAATTCATAGTTGAATAGATGATTTGAAAATATTTATATATTATATAATCCATTTAGACATTCACTTTCAGTGAATGAAGACAATAGCAGCAGGTATCTAATAATTAGGTGTCATTAGTACATGCATAAAGATAAATTTTAATCTGTTATACTGCACTGAAATTATCATGGTTTAATATTTTTTAATTAAGAGCTTCCTTGTTTTAGATTTTCATATACATGGAAGTGCTGCAATTTTGAAATAAATTTTAGTATTAAAAATGTCACAAAATAATAGAATAGTGATGTTTCCTCTTTAAATTTTCAGGCACAGCAATTGTGAGTCCCAGCAAAAAAAATCTGATTTGTTAACACAAACCTCCCTGATCTTCCAACAAAAATAATTCTGTATCTTCAAATAAAATTAATTCAGATTAGCTTGTAGGTTTAATCAAACATGTAGAACACAAATCAGAGCAACAAAATTGGCTATTACTCAGTAATATGCACAGGTGTGACCCTGCAAAGGTCAACAGCCAGGCACTTTGTTCAAGTATGGAAAGTTAAAAATAGCCTGTGCAAGTGTAGTTTATATAAACTGGTGATGTACAGTAGCCTTTGAAGGCAAGTAAGAGTGAAAAAGTGTATTTAATTACCTAAAATTTAATTGACCTGTACAGGAGAAAAATATGAAATATGAACAATCCAGCAGCTTTATGAAAGAAATGAAGTGCTACTTTATAAGACTATTAGAATTCCTATTGATTTTGTGAATAATTGTGTCCTTGATTATTTTATCTCTCTTTCCATACATTCAGCCATCCCCTGCAAATGAAATTTAATTATTGTTTAGACAGAATCTGAACATATCCTCAAGCAAAATAGTACAACCAGCAATGGCACAACAATTTGACAGCTCCCTGCAGCAGTACACAGAATCCATCCAGAATTGGATTGTGTCCCAGAGTGCTGCAAAACTACTCTTTGCTGCCTCTCCTTGTGTTCTCAAACAAAGCCAAGTCAGCCAAAGGATGAAATCGGGTAGCTCTTGGTGGAATTCCTGTTTCTCCCTCAACGCCAGCACTTGCATACTCGGGACCAAGCCCGATTCCCTGCTGGTGGCCTCTCCTTCAGGAGCACAGAGGGAGGAGGGTCTGTGTCCCTCCTCAGTGAAGAAGAACTCAACTAACTGCCAGAAGGAAAGCAGCCTGTGCAGGATCAGTGGTTTGGTAGCAACCAGGACACCCCAGCATCACAGGGCTTGTGCAATGCAGGTCACAACACCAAGCTGATGTTTCAGACTGCCTGAAGACTCAGGCCGGTATCACAGCACCAGTTATGTCAAGATCTGGTCCAAAGTGGAAAAATCCACTTAATTTTGAGATGTTCTTCATGCAGCCTTTCAGAGGAAGAAGAGTTCTTTCAAATGCACCAAACACTGTGCCCAGCCATGACATTTCTGTAAAGGTTGCAGGAGTACAAACAAGAGCTGGACTCAGCAGCTGCCTCTCATCTATGCCAGTTCTGGATGCCAGCATAGAAGACTGATTTAAAATTGCATGATGAGGTACATTTAAAATGTACATCAAAAACCTGAATTTTTACAGGCTGGATTCACCCCTAATTTTGTAAGTACATCTTGTCACATTTTCCAGGCAGCTTAACCTTTTGAAACTACTACCTATTAGTGGGCCAAAACCATCTTTTAGCTTTAGAAGGGGTTTAAATTCAAAATATACTTGGCACTTCTGTTTCAAGTAAAGATTAAAAGCTGGTAAAAAAGAGTCTCACACTGAGCTAAACCCACCCCAGAATGGTGTTATAAATATGCAGAGGCTACAGGGAATAAAAACAAAAAAAGGCCTTTGTTTCAGCAAAGAAATCTGCTTCCTTTTCAGGATCAAATATGATCCAAGAGAAAATGGTGAAAACTATAAAAAATTACACAGAATGAGAGTCTACAGCAAAATATAGAAATATTCTTCAGTAATATGTAAGAGAACAAGGAAATAAGCACCAATTTATAGTTTTAGATTGAGACACCCAAGTTAATCTCTAAAGACTCACCAAGATGACCATACTCAGGCTCTGAGTAAAGACATTGAACCGCAATGAGACTGAGGAATGGATATTGTTGGAGTCCAGGACATCCCTCTGGCTGTCCTGGCTGTCTCGAGACCCTGGCAGGGGGCTTGGAGACCCTGGCATGAAGTCAAAAACACCTGTGGCTTCAATTTTAGCCTGTGGAAAAAGCTGTCAATTTTGTATGAGGAATTACAAGCCACAAGGGTTTGAGTAGTGTGATATTTGAACTAACACAGGGTGGAAAAGTAGAATTTTGAGATTTTTAGAATGGGGTTCAAGGGGGTAGAAGATGGAGGAATTTGGGCATGTCCTGGCCTTCTCCTTCGTCTTGTCCTCCATGTCTTGGTGTGATGGCGACACTTTTCTATTGGCTTAAGGTAGAGATTCACAGTCTAACATGGCTGATGGGAATTGGTAATAAGTTGTAAACATAGACACGTAGTTTTGAGTATATAAGGTGGGAGCTGTCCAAGGCTCGGGGGCAGAATGCCATGGCCTCCCTGCTAGCCAGAGCTTGGCAGGTCAGAGAAAGAATGTTATGGATAAGAAGAAATAAACAACCTTGAAAACGCAATCGGACGCATTCCAGGCTCCTTCTTTGGCTGCTTCGGGCTAGGGAGAAAAGAATCTTTATGATCTCAGGGTCACCCTGACCTTCAGAGCCCCAAGAAATAGACAGGATATGACTGAACCCAAAGGGAAAGTAAAGCTTGATGTTCTCAATTTGAACATATCCAACAGTCACCATTAATAAAGCCTGATGGCACAATTTCTCTAACAAACCTAATTCAGGCTTGAAAAGAGAAAATACACTCTGTGTGTTTTATAAGGTTGAACGGAGTCACTTGGGACCTACAAATTCACAAGTATGGCCTCAGTAGTTTGTGAGTCTTTATAACACACCCTGAAAGGTTTGATTTAATGCAGATAAATGGAGATAAGAAGGATGGTCCTGTACAATGACCAGAAGAGCTTTTACTTGTACATTTTCTCAAGAGAGAAAATACAAAGGGAAAAAAAAAATAAAAAGAAGAAAAAAGGAAAGCAGAACAAGCCTCTAGCCATATTTGTAGACAAATGAGCATATGCAAGTGGAAGCCTGAGCCCTGTGTTTTCTGTAATATTCCATGTGCAGCTGTGAATGCTTGCACTAATGCCAGTTAATCTGCAGAGCTATGGGCTGAGGGAAGGCAGTGTTGGCCACAGCACTGGAGTCATCTACTACTCTTCAAACATTGAAACTCAACCCTTCACATCCTCCTGGGCTCCACCAGAAGGGAGCAGATGGAGCCTCACTAAGCTGCTCATTCAAACACAAATGCATAATAAGGCAGTAAACATTAGGGGTTTGACACAATACCAAAGCAGAGGAACAGCAAGAGTTTTGCTAAAAGTGCTTCTCACTTAAGCCTGTCTCTGATGCTTCCAGTAGAGTGAGAGTTCATGGCCTAAACCAGGACTAGAAGCATAGAATTAAATCTGAGTAAACCTTGTTTATATTAAAAACCAATTAAAACTAGAGAAAAGACCCTTTGCAATGGCACTGTCTGACTCTGTTTTTATGTGATGCACCAATTTCAAGCAGCTCTGCAATTTGTTGTTTGCATCCTTGCAATTAAGGCCCATCCCTGACATCCTGCACTAAGAGGATGTCTTTCAGCCTGCTTTTGGTTTGGTTTTTCTTGAAAGGTCTGACAATTTTCTCTTTCATTCCTACTCCAGATGAAATATGTATTTTTTCCTCTTTCTAGCAGTCAAAGTTTAGAGAAGAAATAAAATAAAGACGAAAAGTTCTTCTTGCTCAGCTTTTTAATTTAAAGGTTTTTCTACTTTAATTTTCTTTCTTTCCTGTTTTAAAAATTCATTGAACTCTTAGAGTTAGTAGTAAAAGTGCCATTCAAGTATCTCTTTTTCCTGAAACCATGGCAGAAACCATCCATCTCTTTGGGATAAATAAGCTTAAAGAAGACTTTCTTTTGTTCTCTTTCCCATGACTGAAGTGAAATTGCTTTCACCACTGGATATAACTTCATTTTGAAAGAGTTTTCTTAATAAATGCAAAGTTGGATTCAGAATACACAGAAAGATGGGACAGAAAAGGATAATGATCCACAAGAAGAATAAACCTCCAAAGTGTTTTCTCCTACTTTCTGGATATCTTATTCTAATTCTGACATCCTTCCTCCTCACAAAGCAATTCTGACTGCAAACCTTTCCAAACCTTTTGAGTTGAGGAGCATCTTCACACCATTTTGTGATCTGATGCATTCCAGCCACTCACATGTGGCCCTACTGGTTTGTCAGGATGCATTCCTGTCTCACTTTATTAAATACCTTGAGGATAATATTTGCTGCAATACAGTTGGGCAAAGAAGAGGATGTGAAACAAAGTCTTGATTCTGAATTCCCTGACCAATCTTGTCATTCAAATAGAAATAAAGAGTATGGGATAAATCCAAAGAGGAGAAGGAGAATAGTTTTCTGTGCTTATTCAAAGGATAATGAAGTCCTAGGGGAGACAATAAAAGAAAATGAAATTGTACAAAGGACACCTCTAGTACATCTAGTAAACTTTGTAGGAAAAAATAACAACAAAATCAATAAAAAAACCTATTTGTGAGGATGCTAAATAAAGCAAGCTAGAAACAAGACTTTGAAATGCATATGTTGTAAACGGACTACTAATATTTCAAAATAATTATACCTAATCCAGGTTGAGATTCCATAAGGATATTTACCCAGTGCTTACCTCTTCTTTTGTGCAACCTGACTTCCTATAAATGATCAGGGAAAAAGAAACATGGCAAAGCTCTTCAGCACAGTGCACACCATGTACTGTTCTGCTCAAAACAATGCCTGCATTTGCCCAAAAGCTGTGTGAGTGTTTAAGGTAGATCATCCATGTGCTGGTTTGTTCTGCATGGATGGTTACTCATGTTAAACCTTGTTGATTTTTATGCAAGAGGAACAGCAAAATGAAAGTGCAGAATACCAGAGTCTCATGCTGCACTGTTTCTAAATATACTGGCTACACAAAGTCCATCAGCATCCTAAAAACAACCTTTAGTAGCAGGTATAACAGTGTCTTTATTCTCATTTTAAAGGGATAATCAGATTTTCATCTGATTATAACAATTATCTCTTTGCGCTGAAACTAAGCACAATGAAAACAGTCTAAATGGATTTTGGAAAGAGTGAGATAGTCACTGAGTGAACTGGAGTAATGCTTGACAGAATGGCAGGAAGGAATCTACAGGTTTGCTGTAAAATATATGTATTAAAAAGAAAAGAAACCAACAAAGCAACAAATACACACATACTTCTAGCCCAATATTTCAGCACACAAAACAACTTATATTCATTAATAATCACAATACATCCCTCTCCATTTTAAGAGACAAGTTCCTAAATACTTACGCAGTGCTTTGAACTCTGAAAGTCTTTTAATTGAAAGAGACCTGCACATTTCAGCAGTACTTAAATGACTTCAGGTAATCCAAAATTCATCTGAAAGTTCAAAGAGATTCATTTATAGAGTATTGGCATTTCAAGTGACCAACTCTTAACCTGTCAAATTATAGATCTTAAAAACTACGGCAAAAATCTCTTTTTAGAACTTTGGTCTGGTCATGCATTGCAGCTTATCAATAGCAGTAAAGCTTGGCAAACACAGAGGCTGTGGTTGAAGTTCATGTCAATATAGCACAAGGTCCAGGAAAGACTTGCTGTCTCACTAAAAGCTTTTCTAAAGATTTAACTAGAAGAATGCTAATGCTATTGTAAGATTTTTCTGCACTGCACCCACATTCACCCTGCAAGAGGTTCCCGCATGTTGTCACAGATATTAAACATAAATGTAAGTAATGAATATAAAACAAAAAGTCCTTTTGCACTACTACAATAAGCACAGTATTTAGATTTCAGGAACTGCTGAATGATAACAATCATAACTCTGAAATTATTTACTGTGAAATTTGGGCCACTAAAATAATTCTAAATATTCAATTCTCAAGGAAAAGTTCAAGGAGAAAAACCCTTAGTTCTTATTTTTGCATCATATATTATAAATATAAAATTAGCTGTATCTAAGTCTTAGAACATTTAATAATTACATTTCCATCTTCTATTCTTCCCTTGAGGTGTGGTTCATTACACAGGTGCACAGCTGCGTAGGGGTGCTCTGACTGACCTCTCCATTCTCTTAGAAGTCCAAGATGTATTCCCACTTACTATAAATGATCAAAGTTTTATGGACTAATGACAGTTTAAAATACTTTTTCCCCCCACTTTTACTGCAGCCCTGTCATTAAGACTAACAATCTAAAGTAGCTAAGAGAATGAGTAAGCAAGATGATTTACACAGATGATAGTGCAATGGTAAGAAGTGGGGAAAGTTCCTTTCAGATTTTTTTTGTAGCTGACGCATTAAAAAGATTTACACCAAGGTCTTTAAGTGAAAAGAGAGCATTGCCAAAGAGGTCTGGCAAGCTTTTCTATCAATAAAATACTCTGCCCCATAAATTTAACCAAATTCTCAGCTTAAAACCTGATTAGCACTACAAAGAGCTTGCCTTGTTACCAGAGAAGACCACCAGCCCAGTATCCAAAGGGTCTGATAAAAATCAGACAAGGTAGGAACACTTCTATAAAATTTTCACCACCTTGGCATCTCTCATACTTTTTAATTTCCCATGATGCCACATACAAAAGCTGAGGAAATATTTCGCATGAGAAAGCACAGGCTCTAATACAGAGCAAAGTCATATTGAAATTACTTAGGGCTGGGCACAGCACTAAAAGCTTGGAAGTCTCTGTGCCTGGCTGATCTGTACCTTTAGATCAAGACTTACAAGAATCATGGCATAGGGTTCAACTTCTTTCAGAATGTTCTTCAGTCAGAGGTCAATTTAGAACAAGCTTGTGTTTTTCATAATCCAACTCCTACTATTTTTGTTCATCAGAAATAGCCTGAATCAGTTCTGAGTTTAGGTGTAAGGCAGATTCAGATCAAGGCTTAATTTTATGACTGTACCAGTACATGCATTTGACATTTGAAAGTAGCAGTATTTGAAACAGTTCACAACAAAATTTCAAGACAAAATCACAGAAAGAAAACATGAGGCTTGCTGTTGCTCAGTATAACGGAACATTAGTTGTTTGGTGCTAAAAATGGGCTTAAAGTTGTAAGCCATGACTGTTTTGACAGTCCTTGCTTCCAGATCAGCTGTTCCTGACATTTCCATCAACTTGGATTGCAGCCCATCCAAATCTAGAAAACAGGTGCCATCCAGTTTTGGACTTCACCCAAAAAGAGTAGGGAAGATACTCATATGTCCTCACCCTCACCCTGAAAGTCTGAATAAAGTGATAAACTTTATATAGGGAACTCCAACAGTCAGATCCAACCTAGCAGGAAGAAAAGCAAGGGGCCAAAGGGGTGGACAAAAAAAGGGTCTTCTTATGCCACAGCAGTGCAGGCATCTCTGCTGAGGGCAGCAGGTTGCCCTCATTCAGACATCTCTGAGCCTCCAAACAGATACAAACACATACATAGAAATCCACTGGGATGGAAGCCAGGTTTGCCTTCTGACCAGTCCACACATCCCGTGCAATTCTACTCTGAAACTGAATCAGGACACAGCCTTGGATAACTGGTCCATCATAGTTGTGCTGAGTTTCTATGGAAAAGTTTGATAAGCAGCTGGATATCATTCAGGAATTGTTGTGCTACTTCAGCCCAACAAGGGTGGAAGAGAAAGCCACCAAAAAGGGAGGAACCTTCCATAACCAACACCTTTCCCAGCTCACTGCTGTGATTTGGCAGTCTACAGGCAGACAGAAGTGTCAGGAATTTAAACAATTCTGTTTACACAAAGGTTACAAACCTTGCTGGCAGCATTTCCAAACACAGAAAGAGGCAGATCCCATTCCTCTTTCTGCTCAGCCTTTCCTCAACCAAACTTTGAGCATTTGCAAGTCCAGTTTCCAATTCTCCAACTTTCACCCAGGTCTCAGACTACATACTGGACACAATCAACACCCAGTTGTAAAGTAGTGTCACAAAATCCAGGTATTGGCATGGTTAAACACCAAAATATTAATAGAGAGCCAACATGCATCAAAGAAAGGTCATCCTACAAGTCTTATTCCTAATCTTTAATCTGCATCAAATAATTTACTCCTCTATCCAAACACAGATATTATCTATGGCTGTCTAAAATACAGTTAGTATTTGTAATGGTATTCTGGTTGAGATAAGGAAAAAACCACTGAAGGTTACTCATGAAAGTGCTTACCAGTGTTCCTTGTTGGTCAGAATTATAAGTTTTAGCAAATAAATTCACTATTTCAAATTATAGGAGAACCTGTGCCAGCATTGCATGTATTCATTAAAAACATACATTCATATGTGCATAGGAAGCCCCAAAAATAGATGTGTCCTAAACAAGAAACAGGACAGAATGTGACCTTCATGGCAACAAATATTCAACTGAACACAGAGATTTTAAGCTGGTTTAGGAAAATGCTTGTTTCACATTCACCAGTTTGGAGAGGGACTCCTCTTCTGCAAATGCAAATACATCAGCTCTCCAATGGCAGATGGCAGGAGTGATCATGAACAGAGTGACTTTACTTTCTGGTCAACATCCACTTGTCAGGATTTTTATATGGGTTCCTTTTATATAGGTTCCTTCTTCATTGAAATGAAGGAAGGGCTGCATCTATTTCTTCATTCACATACAAAATATTTAGGAAAAATTAGCAGGAAACTCTCATAGAAACACAGCATCTTCCCTCCCACTCCCTGCCTTAGCATCTTGTACAGCAGCCTGGGAAACCAAAACAGGTCATGCATTAAAAACCAGTTTTCAGAACAATTCATTGTAAGCACTGCAGAGTGCTTGTTGCTTTCATGTTCTCCCCAGATGATGTGTTGACTGCATATCATATATGCAAGCTCTCATTCCTTGCAGACCTGCTCCCAAGAGAGAGTTAAAAGTGGGAAGACACATTATTCATCCAAGTACGAGAAGTTAAAAACGTTCAGAGGGGATTACAAATGTCATTTTTCCCACTGAATCTCTTTCACACTAAGTCCTGTTGACTGCACACGTTCTCACAACTGTCCCCTTTGCACAATTGTAGAAGCATCTCAATCTCAAGTATCTTCCTTCAGGGAAATTCAGAATATTTCTCTTGTTTTCAGTGCATTGGGAAAGACATGAAACTCATTCATAAAGAAATGAATCGCCCATACTTTTATTCTCACATGAACTACAACTTTTACATCCTGCATATATAGGAGTTATGTAAAATTGTGATTTATAGCACTTGTTTCACCCACTTTCGCTGCAATTTTTTTTTTTACTCCAAACAATTTTTTGTTTTGTTTTGTTCGACTTTGTATTTCAGTTACTGGTTTTTCTCCTGCAGGGTACGAATTTAAAGAAGTTCCAGAATTCTGAGATGCTATTTGTTGCAGAGGCCTTTTGTCAGTAGATGGCAGCATGTGGCTGCTTAGCACACAGACTGCCAAAATTCTTACAGGGGAAACAAACTCCCAGGCAGAAGCGGCTGGGTCTTTGTAAACCCCTATCCCTACTAATCTTTCCCAGCAAACTACTGCAGTCACGTCTCTTACAAAATCCTTCAGGGCCTGAGTCAAACCGTGAAGCTTTCCTTCATTCTGGGTTTGGTGTTTGGTTGAGATTTCTTTTTTTCCCAAACAAAAGCACAGCAGAAATTAAAAGATTTCTGTAAATCAGAGATAATCTAGACAGAGTCTCTTGGTACAGGTACTCAGAAAGGTCTGTAAAGGTTTGGAATTCCAGCCCTGTATCTGAAGTTTAAGACATCAATTCTAGCAACAAAACCAATTATTATATTCCTGCTTCTTCACAGCTCTTGACTACACAGTGTACTTTCCTGCTATCAAACAATACACACACATATATAATATTTTCTCTCTTTCCTACCTGCATAAAAAGATGCAGCAGTGTATCCAGGAGTATACACCTAACAAAATTTAAAACTATGAATTCCAAAATTCCACTCCTCTCTCAGCTGGCTTTCATATGATAATTTAAATAGAAACAGTTCCCAAGTTAGTATCATGTACATGTCTCATTCATGCTAAATTTCTAATTCTTTACATTCCCAAAAACCAACATGGGCTTGAGAAAATGTACACAGCCCTTTGCACTTGCCATCTACAGTTTGCTTCTCTGAGTAAGTAACTATATTAAATGTTGTGGGCAACATATAAAAGTGTATTTCTGTATGCAAGGTTTATTTCAATTTACATGATGTGGTTCTTCCAGGTTAGCAAGTTTAGCATGTCTTTATAAAAGGGTCTTCACAGTGGATAGAAAGCTCCTCTGTCCTACCTGGATATGTCCCTTTCACTTTCTGACAATTTAGAATCATAACAGTGTATTTTTCTGAAAATTTTATACAAGCGGTACAAGTCCACCATGCAGTCCAACAGCTCATGCGTCTCCTGTGTCATGTCCACAAACAGCCAGAATTACTTGGTCCTTTCAAAATAAATGCTAAAGAAACAAGAACCTATTGTAGGTTGCTGGTGTGTTTTTCTTACCTGGCATTATTTCATTAGCCTTATTCTGTCCCTCAGAAGCAGCTAAAATTCCACTTTTTCCTCATTGCAAGTAGGAGCTGCTTCAGCACTGTGGGGAAAGAAAACCCTTTTGTCAAACAACATAGTGCTTTTAAATTACAACATATCACACAATTGATCTTAATAAAACAAGGCTCAGAAGGGCCTTCCAGCATGTGGGAGCTCATAGATGTTTTTAAAGCAGCAAGTCCATTCACTTTGAGCCTGTGAGGGTAGTGGCCATGGCTCCCATGCCAGAGGCAGGACAGCTGGAGTGCGCAGCACTGATGGAAGCACTGCCTGAGAATCCTGTGCTCCTGGTGGGGCTCATGTGCTTGAGCCACAGGCTCCTTCAAGCCTCTGAGCTCTGGGCACCCAGATCAGGCCTCTCCCTACCCAGTCTTGCTGCCTCAGGACCCCCAGTGTCTGTCAGGAGGAGCATGTGCTCCCCCAAGCTTCTCCTGGCAGCTCTTCATATTATTTAATCTCCAAAAGTCCATCTGTCAAGGAACAGAAGTTGAAACCAGCTGCTCATCCATGGAGAGCATCACTAGGCAATTATTGCCACAGACTATCTCAGAAAGTCCAAATTTCAATATGCCTTTGATATTTGGTGTGCTTTGAGTTGCAACAGATGAACTACAAAGAAGGCTGCAAAAATCTTTTGTATTGCTAAGCAGTATTAATGGAGTAAAATGATGATGGGATTTAAAGATCCCAAGGTAATGACAATTAAAATGGCATCAATTATAGCAGAGAATGGCAGTAAAATGTCTGCATCAACCTAATTCTGTAAATAGAGGGAATCACAGCACATTTCTGCAGGTTCTAATGCTGCCACATTATATCCTACTTGCAACTATTGCTTTGCAGTTTCTGAGCACAATTTATAAGCAACATGGCAGCTGACAACACAATTCTTTATGTCTTTGATATTCTTCCCATCCTTTGATTTCTTTTTTATGACCTCTTTTTCCTTATTACCTTACCATTAATCTCTCTTTCCTCCTTGACTTCTCTCTCCAGGTGTTTTCTCCTGTATTTCTTCAGACCTTAATAAATCTGATGGATAACACTGGGGGGAGGGAAGGATCTTCTCTGAAGCAGCATTTAACAAAGATAAGGTTAAAAGAGGGGCAACAGGATCTAATGTCATTATATATTTAAATAGTGCTAATAGTGCACGAGCAGGCATGCCAGAACTCACCAGCTGTCCCTAAAGGTACAAGCCAGCTTTCTGCCTCCTCACATGATAGCCCAGTTTAACCTCTGCTGGAACATATCTCAGCACAAATAGATTGTAAAACCTCCTTCCCTACAGCCAGTCTAATTTATCTACCTTCAGAAATGTTCAGAGTTTTTCTGTACAGTTAGAAATTCAAAGATTACACTCAAAGTTATGGAAAATTAACACAGCAGAAGTTTAATAGTAGAGCTAAAGCAGAGCGGATGAAGTAGCATAACAGAGGTTTCTTCATAGATATCTATAAGCATATTGAAGATATATCTGTATATTTGTATATATAATCTAAATATTATAGATATTTATATAGATATATATACACATATATCTATATAATAAAACTGATATATAAATAATATTTTCTGTATGGACAAACTATGATACCATCAAAGTAAGCAGAATTTGACATAAATTTGAATGGGAATTCATTCATGGGAAAGAGTTCTGGACATAGAAATATGCAAGAAACTGAGGCACAATTTAGCAGAGGCAATAACATAATAGTGCTGTGTCCAGCTAAAAGAACAGCCATTGAGTTGCAGGTAATGATATCTGATCTAGACAGTTTCAAATGTTTAGGTTAACTGGCACCTAAATGCAGCTAGAAAACAACAGATCAAAATTTATGAGGAGCCATATTTTCACTCTCTGATCTCACTATTAAGAAGCAAATATAGGACCTACAAATGAGAAAAAGAATGAATTTCTAGAGAAGTGTGTGAATAGGAAGAATATATATATAACTTTGACAATGGTCATATGGATGTGCAGCTTCTAGTGTTTGCAATCAGCTTTTTCAGGCTACAACATATAACACTTTTCTTGATTGAGTCTGTGTCTGGAAAGGATTTAGTCTTGTCCTGGATAACCTTCTGGGACAAAATTCTCTCTGGCAGCCTGCTGTGCCTGTATCTCCCAGTTTTCCTTCAGGCCTTCAGCAAAAGAAGTTTGGTATCATAAAAAATTTCTCTTAAATTCTAAATTCAGACAGGCTGGTATTTAGTTAGGGTTTTTTCCACCCAAGAGAAATTATATGATTGCTCACTTATAAGTATCCTTTAGCTCCAGAGCCCTTATAATTTGTTTAGGTTAATAACATATATGGTGTCTCACACCTTCAGCAAGCTTCCATAGCTGTGCCAGATGCCATCAGTGGAAGATCTTGGCAATGAAGTACCTTCAGCTCAGCAATCCAACCAGACACAGTAGTGAGTTCTGTCCTGATGAAGTCTCTGTTACAGACACAGAAACCTCAGGCAAGATTTGACTTTGGAAAATTGTTGGAAACCCGGTTTGTGTGGCAGTGCTGGAGGTGGAAATCCACTTTACACTTCATACACTATATAGCCAACACTACCACAGCTAGAAGGTTAGAGCTGCTCCACATCAAGAACAAAATACATCAGTCTTCTGTTTAAGCCTTCATCATTTTACTGTTAAATAAAATGTCTCAGGTTTCACCCAGTCTTTCATAGTGTATTTTCTGACACTGCCTGCATTAGGCAGCCCTTTTCCTCATGCAAGTTCCTGTACCTACAAAACTGTTTTCATTTAACTGTTTATAAAATAACTTCTCAGGTCTGACATTGCCAGAAAAGTTTCAAATACAGCATCTGTCCCTCTTGTGCTTTCTCTGCATTCACCAATGCTTTGGAAATGAAGCCATGTCTCAAAAATCAGGCCTGGATTACAAAGAGGTAGTGCAGCTGCAGAAGCCAGCACTGCTGCACTAAGCTTCAAAAGCACAAAAGGTCTGATATTATTTTTAATAACCTGGCCTCATCTTGAAGGAGAAGTAGGAATTAGAAAGGAGGAAAAGAGATGAGGCATGAGATAACCAGCTTAGATAAAGCAAAGGCATGATTTGATGCAGTTTGCTCTGCAGTCATATTATTGGGTGCATAACACTCACACCCTGGGTCACTTTAGGAAACTTCTAAGAGGCACAAAGAGATTCAGGAAGTAGGGGACATGACATGTAAAAGTACAAAACAGTGCATTACTGTCCAATACACAAAAACAATTGCTAGGAATAATGAGGTACCAATCCAATCCTTGAGAAGTTCACTGCTCCAGAGATTACTCCAGATGACTGCTTCAAACAACATTTGCCAGCCAGGAAGATCATGTGAGGAGGCTTTTCTCTATTTGACCTTGGGACATGTTAAACCTTGGTGCTGCAGAGCTGCCATTTTAGCTCTTGTTTTCTTCTTAAGACTGTGTATTTTCCATGTTTTTTTTTTTTTTTCCTTTTGAATCATTGAGCTGCCAATTATGTCTTTCTCATGTACCTTATCTCTGCAGTTTCACCTTGTTTCTTTGCACAGCCTGCTCTTTTCCAGCTCTTGCCATCAGGGCAGCAGGTTTCTCAGAAGTCGGAGCTGGGGCTGCACAAACATTACGGGATCCTGGATCACAGACAGCTGAACCACTGGGAGGAGGTTACAGGGGCAACAGGCTGTTCTGGAAAACTATTGACATTCTCCTGGGAAGAGCAAGGGAGCAGAGAGCAGCAACACTCACTAAAATAAAAGAACCTCTTTGCATCTCATTCAACTCTGACACAGCAGTGAGAGCAGCAGAGGATTCACACAAAAGCAGACAGAAGTACATAACAGACCTCTTCATTTGCACTAAGAAGTTAAGCAACAATAAGCCTACTTAGACCTGCAGATGGTTCAGTGCCTATAATGCTTGGCTTGGGTTTTAATGCAGAAATATCAAAAGCTGCTAGTGGCAATGCTGAATGACCTCCTGCCTACAGTCAGTGATTTGCTTTTAATACTGAACACGATCTACAGAGTGACTGATCATATTTTGAGTCTCATTAGGCAGTCACAAATGGAAGGGAAGAGGCACTAGCTCACTCTCTCTGCCCTGATGAGCAATAGCAGGATAAAGCACTGCCAGCCCTCACAGATAAGAACCTGCACACTCTGGGGATGCAGCAGCAAGAAAAGTTTGGTGTGTGCAAACAGCCGAGGCAACATGTGCCAGATGTGACACTGCAGGAAAAGCACAGGAAATAAAAAAGTTATCATGGATATAACAACCTCATCTGTGGCACTCTGTCTCTCTTGTGAGATGAAGAAATTTCCATATCCTAGCAGGCAATCACATCTAACTGCATGACCCCACTGCTTTGTTCAGCTGAACAGCTAAATAATTGTTTTCCATCTTTTCTCAGATGGAAGGCTCTTAAAATGTCACAATATTCCAATACTGCAAATGTAAGTCAACTTATAAAAAGTATATCCAAGCTATATTAGAAAAAATATATCCAAGCTTATAAAAAATATCCAAGCTACTCTTCTTGACCCCTGAAAAGAATCCATAAACCTCTGAACAACAGATCAGACAGAGCAGACATAAGCCTCCTCACTATAACTATTTTTTCTCTTTCTGATGTCCCAGCACCCATCTACTCCTTACAGTAAGGGTTGTCTTGCAAAACTTACTCTGTTAGGCATTTGTATCAATTGATTTTATCCTGAATATTGGTTGTCAAAGAAAATTAACTATGGTGAGTGTTTCTAGAAAACTGTTATAAATGCTGTCATCTTGTGGAAATTGCAATTACTAAACAAGGATCCCTGGTAACTTCAAAGCTTTTGGACATAACTTTGAAGTCTGTGTATGTCAGATTTCACCTGTCTATATTTATATTTACTGTTGCCCTGAAATGACTGGAGCATCTCTACTGATGAGAAAGAACAGAGCACTACCTGTTTATACCAATGGATTTGACTTCTTTAATGAATTTTGAAATGACTATTGAAAATTTCTACTTGCTACACTTAAATATTTGCAATCTGGCTACAATGTGCCTTATGTGATATGAGAATGAGGCAATTATGTGATGGCACAAAATACCAATCTTTTATTAATTACTTAATCCCACAAATCTTGTTTTCCTCAATTCATTACTTTATTGACAACCTTGGCTGGCTGAAAAGTTACAGTAGCCCTTGCCTCCACTAATCATCAGATTAAAGAAGTCTGTTAAGGTTTTAATTTTGGGAACGCTTCTGAAGAATGTCTTTTGATTTGAGAAACCTAACTTTTCTCATCCACCTGGGTATTTTCTTGTCTTCTTCCCTCCTGATTCCACTCTCAAAAGAAAAGAAAAATTGATCTGTCAAATCTTTCTTTCTATAACTCTGAAACTTTTAAAATTGGCAGAGGCTTTCATGGGTCTTTTCAACTTAGTTTTACAACCATAAAAAATTGACAGATCTCTGCAAGAAAAATGAGAGCATGATAGATTTGTCAAAGACTCAGTGGATAAAAATGAATGCAACAAGACATATATATGCCTCTTTCTGCTGTAAGTGAAAGAAAAGCTCTTCAGAGTCAGCAGCAGGAACACTCTGTTCCTCATCCCTCAGTCACACCAAGTTTACAGCTTTTTGTCCCCATGAGCAGAGATGGGGTGTCTCCTGTTCAGACCAGCAGCTCCAGGCCTGGTGATATCGATGATACCCCAAGATGCAATTTTGGACTCCTGTACTCTCAAGACCAACCTAGGCTGATTTCTACCACCCTTTCCAGAGCTGAGGAAACTTGTTCTGTTCCAGTTCTCTCAAAGGTTATGTGACTTTCCCTGCTGTATTGTAATTTTGATACAGGTATCTAATCCCTGAGCTGGACAGTAAAGTCTGAGGTGAACACAGAACAAACTGTGGCGTATCACATACAGGAATTCAATAGGTCCCTCAAAAATCACTGCTGCTCTCCTTAGATAACCCAGCTGCACCACTTTTAGACATCTTGCCCTTATTGAGATGGATTTTAGAGCAAAAGGCAAAGCTAAACAGCATTGACTGGAATACATGGCAAACTTAATTGCAAACTCATGCCCTTGTCCTGAGTTTCTGGTCAAATAAAAGACCAAAACAATTCCTCCAAGCCAGGCTTCTTCAAACCCACATTTATTATTTTATTTCAAGCACCTGATCTCCAGAGATCACAGACTTTTTAAAAAATATCCCAGCAAATGAAAACCAAGAAACAACATAAAATACCTAGTTTCAGGGAAGACTCCCGAGGCCCTCTGATTTATTCCAAAGCTAAACAAACAGAGCACCTTTGCAGCAGCTTTGCCAGTTCTCCAAAACAACTGTGCCAGAAATTAAAGTTTGCCTTTCTCACACTCTTCATCCTTAGAGGGAAGCTGTTTCCCCAGAGGGTCAAAGCATTGTTTCCAAGTTCCAAGTTCCTCAGTGGGTCTGGTCTGGATTCTAAAGAAAAGAGGCTTGCGTTGGTTTCCCCACTACCGAACAAACCTTCCAAAGGTAATTCCCTCCTCCCCCAACAGCTCTGACCCCACCTGGGTCACAACTGAAAGGGAAGGTGGAAGGAATTGTGCTTACTCTCCACCTCAGCCTCCAGGTGACAAGATTACAAGCAGCACCTGAGAAACACAAATTCCTTCAAAGTGGCTTGACATGAGGAAAGCTCAAAAAATTCCCTGTTTCTCTGGGATACAAAAACATCTTGTGAATAATTGCTTTGGCTTTGTGGAAGATGATAAGGGAAATCAAGAATTTGTGTCAATTTTCAAAAATAACTAATTATGTATTTAACCTAAGAGCTTGTGCATTTGTCAACCTGCTCTAATTGTTCTGATAACAGAAGGCACATTCTGGATGTTTTATGAATAATTTTATCTCTCAAGTCACCAAAGGCCACTGGGACATGTGCTGTGCTCTAGCCTGCGTAGATTTAGAACAATAAAAAAAGAGTAACACAATCTGACATCTGCTGATAAAAAATGTGAAAAGAAATGCAGAGCACAACATCTTCATAGGTGATTCAAGTCACTTCTGTTGGAAATTATGACCTTATTTTGCCCAATTTGGCCAGAAAAATAATGGGTTTAAAAACCACAAGGGGCCTCTTTAAGGCATAATGTGATATATTTTTCTCTATCTCTGAAAAAGTTCACTTGGGCATGTTATCATCCCTTTAAGCTATTTATATCCCTACCTTGCTGAAACTCTATTAAGAATATTATATTGGAGTTGTCTTTTAGAACTAGCCAGAGTTCACCTTGATATTAGTAATTATACATGTTTTATACAGATAGATATTTCCTTATCACTCCTTATATGAAAGGTGACAGTAAAAAAAAAATGCATATTTTTATATAAAGATTGTGACTTAGAAATGTAATAAAATGAAAAGGAAGTGGATTTGGAGGCATCTGCTGAACAGTATTTTTTTCAGTACTAAATAAATGCAACAGCAAATTTAATCTCTCAAGTCACAGACAAAATTTTAGCACAGCTCTGGGACTTTTTTTTCCCCATATTATAAAGTTGGATTTTTTTCATAGAATTACACAGCAAATATTTTTGTCATAATGCAGATTTGCCTTTTTTTTTCTGTTGGGTTAAATACAAAGCACATGGTACACGTTTATGCTTTATACATATTCTATAGGAAAACAAATAGTTAAAAAATTAGATTATCAAAAAAAACTCTGAAAACAAAAATAAAACTTAAAACTAAAGCAATATTAGAACTTAGAACCTTAGAGATAAATTAAACAGGGTAGCCAAAGCATAAATGAATCTCACATGAGGGTTCATTATAAATGAGAAAATGTTCCTTTGCAAGAAATTAACTGATTAAATAATGTATCAATTTCTGATGAGCAAAACATATTAAAAATTTTGAAGGTAGGGAAAAACCCCTGAGGGTGTTAATGCAGTCACTCTGACCTCAAATGCTGTGATTGCTTTCTTTGAATATTTAGTTCTGCAATAACTCTAGCTACTACGACTTTTAAAAACAATTTTATTTAATAGCTCTGTTTTACCAGTTACAGACAACCCATTTGCCTTGTGAGCAGATTTTCATCATTACTTCTCTTTAATGTACCTTCCAAAATCTTTCCCATTTTCCTGTTTTGACATTTCTAAAATATTTTCTAAACTTTGGAAGTTTAACTTGGGTTCTTAATGTCTCAGTGCTGAGTGTGTTGGGACTATCTAGATAAAAAATAGCTTAGCATTTAAAGATAAGCACAAAATACCAAATTAAGGCAAAGTATTGATAATCAAACTTAATGGATTTATTAGAGGTCAGAAAGTGTAATAAACTGAGTCATAAAAGATCACATGAAAAAGTAGCCAGGACTCTTCAGCCTCACCCAAAAGTACATGGAAAGGAAAAAACCCAAGGCATTCTCTCCTTGGAAGGAAATCAATTTCCGTCAAATGAATCTCCTACTTCAGCTTTCAGTGTGAAAGAATATCCTGAATCTTAGGGCAAATATTACGAATCAAAAGGCAGGAGAAAATGGAAGTTGCAACACCCTGGGTAAATGGAATTCCAAAGTCTGATGTGCTCAGACAAGCAGAGATGTGGAAGTGGACAATTCTCACTCCTGACCTCTGAAATACCCAACATAGGAAACTGCAAGTCAGAGAGAGGAGGTCAGTAATAAAGCTGTGAACTCAGGACTGGTATAAATGTAGAGCAGCAAATGCAAATCGAATTCCTAAGAATATGAAGAGAAATACAGTATCAGCAAATATGAGTTTTAGAAATATGCAGAGCTGTTGAAAGTAACCCGAAGGAGGAGGGAAAAGGCTTGGAAACACAGAAAAATAGAATATGGGATAAATTCATCTGAGTTTGGTTTGTTTTAAGTTGTTTTTTTTTTTTTCAGAAAGGTAGATTATTCTAGGATGACAAATATTTCATTACCTGCCTTTGATTAGGTTACAAATTTTATAGACAAAAGAAATAGAGTCATTTATCGGCACTTCAATCAAAATAGGATTGGATGTCATGGAGGGAAACAAATAGGCTGGAGAGGATGATTAGGAAAAAGTAGTGAAGAGGGTAAAGTATGATTTAACAGACTGTGTTCAAGGTCTGGGAGGAAATAACTAATAGGGTTCTTCAGAGATTGATCTTTGGGACCACTGGTATTCAATAAATTAATTAGCTATTCAATAAATTAATTAGCAATTCCAGCAAGGTAGGAATTGCTATTAAAATATGCTGCTCACAGAGAAGCAGCAGGCGCTCAGTAGTGTGAAGATCTGGATAACACTCTGGAACAACTGGAGCAGTCCAGAGAAAATATAATGGGGATGCATTCTAGACAAGGAAAATACTGTCACATCGTGTCTCAAAGATTCTCTTTTCAACAGAGGTAAATTAGGCATTAATGACGTTCCACAAGACTCCAGCATCTACATTTGAATGCCCACCCACATTAAAAAAAAATTAGATTTATTCAAATGGGAACAGATAAAAGAAAAGTTTTACTAGACTAATACAGGAAATGGAATGCTATTGCCTGAGAGAGACTGCCTGGCTCACATGATTAATAAAATTTGAGAAGGAATCTGTACCTTTTAAAATTTTTGGGCTACACATTATAATTAGGAAGATGAGCTCATTAACATAAAGCAGTTGACTGTAAAAGGATCCAGCTATCAAATACAGCAAATTTGAAAATTAGAGGTTAGGAAGATGTTTTCAAATGCCAGAGGTGTGAATTTTTGGAGCATGAAACTCCCCTATTCCTAACTAGCTAATTTAGAGGATCTTGAAGAGTTTCCAAAAAAACCCCACACTTCACTGTCTGCAGTTAAGGGAGATGGACTGAATGACACAGGCAGCTCTTCAGTCCACTCTTCCCAGTAGCTGGAAACCGAGTGAGGAGTCTTAGGACTAAGAGAAGTAAAAATTGATGTCAATGCTTTAAATTAACTCAGAGGAATGAGATTTGAGACTTGAATTGAGGCTGAAAACTGATGGGTTTGATGCTAACTGCAGGCATCAAACTTGTTTGTGTGGACAAATTACTTGATAAAGGAATAAAAGTTACTACTGCCTTTGTGCACAAGCATTAGAGATCATGTGTTAATCAGGTATTTTTTGCTGTCTTGTAGCAGCCAGGATGGTTTAGCAGGATCCTGAGCTTTTAGTTTACTTTTTCCACAGATGGCTCATCAATCAATTTCTAGAGAGATTAGGATTACTTCCTGCAGTATACAACCATTATTTATTTTCTGAGATGAACCAACTGTCAGTTATTGTGCCTTAAAATTAGACAAGAAAATTTACCCATCCCCATTTAAATGAGGTTTGAAGATCATGCCAACACTGCAAAGCAAGGGAATGCAAAGCACAGGCCTTCATTCTCTTCTTAGCCAGCACTACTGTGACTTTTCTGGCAAGTAATGCAAATAACAATAATACTTAGCGCTTACTCTGTGTGATGCTTCTCAACTTCAAAGCACTTTACAATTATCTACTGCTACTTAATCTGGAAAAAGTATGATTTCAGGCCGGCTTCTGGTAGCTTGTGTGAGAAAGTTAATTTCATTTGAATCGACTCCGTATTTAATAGGATAGAACCGCAGCACTTAAGTTCCAACGCTATTGTTCCATTAAAAGCCAATTATAGAAATTCAGCTTCCCCTGAATTTATAGAGCGCAGATTTATTTATTTATTTATTTATTTATTTATTTATTTATTTATTTATTTATTTATTTATTTACTTATTAATACGGACGAGATCTATCTAAACACTTCATCCGAATTTAGCCTTCCCAATTCCGACTCGTGCCTTCGGAGCCTTTAGAGCCGCGGCGCAGAGCGATCGGCAGAGGGCGCCCGAGATGTGTCCACGCGCCGCAAAAAATGCAATTTTTGAGCGCAAAAATGCAATTTCGGCTCGGCAGAAAGTGCCATTTCTCAGGGGTAAACACACGCGTAGCAGCGTTTGACCACTCTCCATCCACGCAACTTTTTGGATTTAAATTCTAATGCGGGTAAACCCTAGCATATTTTATTCTGACGGGTCTGTATTAAACAGGATATCAGATGGTGGCACTAAAATAACGTCGGGGCAATCCCAAGCGTAAGTGTAGGCTGGGCGGAGAAAGGATCGAAGGCATCCCCAAGGTGAAGGTTGATGTAAAGCTCAATATGACCCAGCAATGAGCTCTGGCAGCCCAGAAATTCTCCCGTGTCCTGGGCTGTCTCAAAAGCAGCGTGGGCAGCAGGTCGAGTGAGGGGATCCTGCCCCTTCCACTCTGGTGACATCTCACCTGCAGTACCACAGCTCTGTGGCCCCAGGGTACAAAGGACGTGGACCTGTTGGAGCAAGTCCAGAGAAGGTCACAAAGATGCTCTGAGAACTGCAGCAGTTCTGCGCCGGAGCCAGGCTGGGAGAGCTGAGGCAGTGTGGTCTGGGGAAGAGAGGGCTCTGCAGAGACATCAGAGTCCTTTCCAGGGCCTAAAGAGGCTCCAGAAGAGCTGGAGAGGGACTTGGGACAAGGGATGGAGGGACAGGACAAGGGGGAATGGCTTCAAACTGACAGAGAGCAGAGTTAGAGATTAGGAAGAAATTCTTCCCTGTGAGGAGGTAAGGCACTGGCACAGGTTGCTCAGAGAAAATGTTGCTCCCTCATCCCTGGAAGTGCTCAAGGCCAGACTGGATGGATTTTGGAGCAACCTGGGATAGTAGGAAGTGTCCCTGTGCAAGGCAGGGGATGGACAAGATGAACTTTAAGGTCCTTTCCAACACAAATAATTCTGAGAGTCTACTATTCTATGAAAAAAAAAACCCACTTGAATACTGCTACAAAAAGTAACTACATTAATTTCATTGTAATACATTGACTCGGTGACCATCACTATTTCAGTTTTCTCTGAGTCTTTGAATCTACTGCAAATGAACTCATTTTAAGTTCTTCCCTTAATAAGTAGATTCTTTTGTTGCAGATAAAGCATTTTGTCTAAACTCAGATGAGTGATTGTGACATATGGCTCAATCACATGCACAGGATGCTTTTTACAAGCCACCTTGCAGCAGAGCTAGGAAGGGCACCGGTGGGATGTAACCAAACAACCACAATGACTACCTGGTAAAACCATGGCTGCTCTCATGTGCCACAGGAGGGATTGCAAAGCTGTTTCCACTGACAAGGATTTTAGCAGCTGAACATACAAGGGTAGTCAAAATGTAACCTGAACCCAGACCTAGTAAGAAGATGAGGCTGAGAATTAAGAGGAAACTAATCTGCAAACGGTAGGCAGGGTTTGGAAACTGAAACCACTGCTTGCACTTCAGTCCGGTGGCAGAGAACTCACGTATCACATCATGGAATTACTGATGAGCAAACACAGGCACTGGCACAGGTGTACCTGCCGTGGTGGCGCTGCTTCAGCCCAGGCTGTGTGTGCCAAACCTGTCTGGGGCCACCATTCCACCCATCCTCCTGCACCCAGAACTTTATTTCCCCTTTCAAGGTTGCCACTTTACACGGTTGTCACTCCTGCAGCTCAAAAACACAGAGGCAAGTGCTTCAGCCTGCTCGTGGCTATCTCAACAATGGATCTGGCGAGTATTCATTAAAATATGTTATTAAATGGATCTGACCCCAGTGACTTCTTTGGTCCTGCAGCCCTCGGGGCTCCCCGCAGGCTCAGACACCGTTACCCAGACCCTGCGGCCCTGCACAAGGAGCCCACTGGAACATCACCTTGTGCCTGTGCCCGCCCGAGTGTGCACCGGCCCCAGGTGACAGGTGATGAGTGTGGTGTCCCCAGGACAGATTCAGTGTCCCCAGGACACTCTGAGTGTCCCCAGGACAGGTTCAGTGTCCCCAGGACAGGTTGAGTGTCCCCAGGACCCTCTGAGTGTCCCCGGGACAGGTTCAGTGTCCCCGGGACAGGTTCAGTGTCCCCAGGGCACTCTGAGCGTCCCCGGGATAGGTTCGGTGTCCCCGGGACAGGTTCAGTGTCCCCAGGGTGGGCTCAGTGTCCCCGGGATAGATTCAGTGTCCCCAGGGCACTCTGAGTGTCCCCGGGATAGGTTCAGTGTCCCCAGGGCACTCTGAGTGTCCCCGGGATAGGTTCGGTGTCCCCGGGACAGGTTCAGTGTCCCCAGGGTGGGCTCAGTGTCCCCGGGATAGATTCAGTGTCCCCAGGGCACTCTGAGTGTCCCCGGGATAGGTTCAGTGTCCCCAGGGCACTCTGAGTGTCCCCGGGATAGGTTCAGTGTCCCCAGGGCACTCTGAGTGTCCCCGGGATAGGTTCAGTGTCCCCGGGACAGGTTCAGTGTCCCCAGGGTGGGCTCAGTGTCCCCGGGACAGGTTCAGTGTCCCCGGGACAGGTTCAGTGTCCCCAGGACACTCTGAGTGTCCCCGGGACAGGTTCAGTGTCCCCAGGGTGGGCTCAGTGTCCCCAGGACACGCTGAGTGTCTCCAGGCCGTCCCACCGTGTCTGCTCACAGCCGCCAAGCAGAAACCCGTCGGGTTTCCCCACAAGCACCGTGGCAGCCCAGCCGTCTGCGGGTGCGGGGGGCAGATCCCCCCAAAGAAAGGAGCTGTGACAGGAGTGCCCTATAAAGCCGGGACCAGGGGATGGCCGTCGAGTCTGTTCACCTGTCTCCGCTTCCTAGCAGCGGCGGGGCCGGGCAGCCCAGGGCGGCTCCCAGAGGCGCACCCAGGCTCGGCAGGGCGGCCGCGGGCGGAGGAGGGGCCGCCGCCTCTTTAAACTTGCCGTGAGGGCCGGGCTGCCCCGCCCGGGGCAGCGGGGTCCGCTCAGAGCCCGGCGGGGACGCGCCGCCCCCGGCACCGCTCCCCTCAGCTGCGGCCCGGGCGGGTCCCTCCGGCACGGAGGGCGGCGGGGGCCCGGCCGCGGGCTGTGAGGGGGCCCGGCCGCGGGCTGTGAGGGGGCCCGGCCGCGGGCTGTGAGGGGGTCCGGCCGCGGGCTGTGAGGGGGCCCGGCCGCGGGCTGTGAGGGGGCCCGGCCGTGCCCCGCGGGGGGAGCCGGGCAGCGCCGCCGCCTCCCGCCCGCCTCAGCCCGCCTCCCGCCCGCCATGGCCGCCCGCGGAGCCGAGCGGCGCCGAGCCGAGCGCCGCGGCAGTGCCGGGGTCTGGCCGCTGCCTGGCAGCGCCCCGTGAGCGGGGACAGCGGGCGGCGTGTCCCTGCGCTCGGTCCTGCCCCCCGTCCTCCTCCCGGAGCGGCGATGAGCGAGACCCGCGCCGGGGGAGTCGCCGCCTAGACCGGCAGCCAGGATGGTGCCCCTGCAGCCCCTGCCCCTCGTCGTGGTCCAGGGCGTTCTCCAGCTCGTAAGTCTCCATCCCCGCGGCCCCCGGACTCTCACGGGGGGCTTGGCGGACACCGGTGCCTTCCTCCGGGGATCGCGGCGGGCGCGGTCTCCTCTGGAGCCCGCTTCCCCAAACCTGCCTCCCACAGCCCCTAACATATTCTCGTTTTTCTCTTTTTTTTCCCCATCCTTTTTCTACCTCTTTTCTTTTTTTTTTTTTTTTTTTTTAATTTTTTTTTTTTCCTATTTGATTTTAATTAAGCGGGATTGCTTCTGTTCGCCCCGTTTGGGAACGCGGGACGCCCGCGTGCCCGAGCGCAGCGCGGCCCCGGGGGCCGGGATGCTCCGGGAGCCGCCGCGGAGCTGGAAAATACCGCGGGCAGGGACGGGAGGGATGTGTGTGTTTGTGTGTGCCGAGCATCGCCGAGACTGCCCGCTCCCGGAAAGTTTTCTGCTGGCCTCAAGCGCCTTTTTTTTTTGGCGTGCTGGGTGTGCAGGTAGAGTCGCCTGCGCTCGGGAAGCTCCCCCGTTAATTTCGGCTTGCTGCAGCGCGCCCCAGGTGTTTCCTCAATTTTTATCAGAAACCGTGGGACGCGCCGGTGTTATGGTGAATATTCCTCTGCATGCGGTGGGGGAATGCGGGGACTGACGTGGCGGCAAGGTGAGATGCAGACTGCGAAATTCGGAGCTCTGAAGGGAGGGAAGCAAAGCGAGGTGCGCGGCTGGAGACGGGCGAGGAGCTCAACTTCTCCCACGCCCGCCCAGTGCCTCGTCCGTGGGGCGCTGATGGTACGAAACAAATGGACTGATGCTCGTGAGGCGGTCATAAAGAGAAAAAAAATGTGTTTGCAAAAGAGTTTGGCCATCCTCACTTTTATTTCGGAAAGATTTTAACTGATTTTGCTGTTTTGGGGAGAGTTTTGGTGTTACTCTCATAAATACCTCTGCTGCAAAAGTTGTGCCTCTCTTCCCCAGCTGCCTTGGACGCGAAAGTTTGTCACGAAGTAGTCAATAGGGAGTGTGTAATAAACGTTGAAGGGATTAAACACCCTCCTTAAGAACTGGAGTCTAGTGTTACAGTGTGAGGTGATTGATTAGTTTTTGAGGAAGCTTATGTCAAATTCTAATCCGGTTTTGGATTGTGCTTGTCGTGTAATGTTTTTTGCTCCAGCACTTTATCATAGCAATGAAGTAGCGAGCTGCAGCCCTGCGATAAGGCGCACATTTCTTTCACACTCCCATCCTTTTGGACAATAAAAGGCTGTTTACATTCTTCACATTTTGCAGCCCAGTTTCCAACTAAACAACGCAAAGGGGTGAGAGATGGGAAAGGAGAGCAGCAAATGGATTACAAAGTTGCTGAGAAGAAGGGAACTAAATAAAAAACTCCTTCCTCATGCCTACAACATCTCTCACTCACTTGCACACTCCTTTTTTCTTCCTTTCTTTTTTTTTTTTAAGAGCTATAAAAAGGATCAATTGAAACTTGTACCATCAGGGATGGGGTTTGCTGTGCAGTGTTTTATAGGTGATGTTGGGAAGTTGCTTGCTGTGAGTGTGTGAGTGAAGGCTGACTAAGTGAAGCAAAGTTGCTGCCTTGAATCAAACAAGAATCATAAACAGCCACTGCAGGTTCTCAGGTGGATGTGGCACTCGGGTCACCCAGGAGGATTCATTTTTTCTGCATTCTTTAGATACAAACCAATAAGGTTTTGGAGTAAATTAGTTTCATAGTTTATGTAAGTTTTAATAATAAAGTAAAGCAAAATGAGAATGTGTGAGATTTTTGAGGCATTTTAGGTGTACCTTTTGACGCTAAACTACTACTAAAAAGTTGTGTAAATACATTTTAGCATGCTCTTACCAGAATATGTGGTTAAAGTTACAGCTTGTTATAAATTACGAAATATTTTATGTTGCTGGTAATGCATTGAATGCAAGTCTGTGCTATCCTTTGTTCTCTGGCCAGAATTTGGGGGAATCCTGGAATCTGATTAGCAGGTTTAGAAGGGAGGCATTGGTATTACTGATTCTTGACTTTTTCTTTCCTTTTTTAACCAAAAATCAGTGTGGGTAGTATTAATTCTACAGTGAAGGCTCAGCATTTCAGCCAAGAGAAAAAAATCCTGCGTTTCAGTGATGCAATACAGCAGCACTTTAGTAAGCCAGAAATTATACCATAAAAACCCTTCCTGATGGGGCAGTCTTAATTTTTTATAAAATCAGAGGTGTTAGAATGGGAAATATTTTGGCACTGCCTTTCAGTGAAGGGAGAAGGGCTTTTTATGTTAATAGATTGAACTTCAAATGCTGTCTTTCCTTTCAGATATCAAAGTGTGCTGTCTACTTACCTACTTGTTAAAGATGCATAAATTAGGGTGAAATCCACGTGAAACTTCACAAATTTGAGGAGATTATGGCAGAGTGTCTCATTGAATTTCTGAAAGCAGTGTTAGGTGATTCTTTGTATGCTGTATCTAACGTTGCTCAGTCAGAAGTTCATGTTTAGTACTTTTAAGACAGCATAGATATATTTTGGTATCATGTTTCTAGATTATTATTTTGATTAATAGATGGGGTACCAGTATGCATGCAGCAGTTGCACATATGTATTTCCTAAAATATTCTGCATATTTGGATATATTAAGCAGTATTCTGCTGTTGAGTCAGGTTAAGGTGCTAACTTGCTCCTTAATGTATAAATACATTAATTTTTAAAGCCAGGTTTGCCTTCTGTTGACAATATGGAGCAAAACAACAATTTGCAATGCACAGTCAGTGCATGCCTGGGCTGTTATTGATAAGAAGATGAAAAATTGCTGTGTTGTGTTATCATTAATAGGTGCTCTTGCTTTACTATTAATTTTCAGTAAGCTTTTCCAATTGTCACATAATTGCTGAATGCCCTGTTAGTTATCTCTTCGGAAGTAATGGAGTTCTACATGTTGAGAATTAAAGTGTGTGAAGCATTAGGATAATGCAGTTTATAGAATCCCTGCTAGTGTTTTGTTAAGTCAGCTTTAAATGCCTCTAAGGAGGAGGGGGGCTTCTACTTCCCTGCGATTATGAGTTGTCATTTTAAAGAATTCTTCTTGGGGAAAAAAAAAGCTGGCACTATCCCTTTGTCTAGGCAAGGTGTAGTTTCAGACACACACACTCCCAGGCAGGACCTGTGGTTCTGGGGGTAACCAGGCACTGTAACAATTGGTTTATTCTTGCATCTCTGTGGACTGAAATTAAGAAAGGCTCACAGCAGCATTTTCCAGTGCTTATAGTCAAAGTTGCTTCAGTATTCTATCAATAAACTCTCTTCTAACATTAACATTGGGCAGAGTTGTTACTGCATTAGAAATCTAGGAATCAATCATTTCACAAACACTTAACAGCAGTTGATTTTTTCACCAACATTGTTTATATGGATGAGAAATGATAAGGAAAAAAGAAGAGAAGGGTTGTTAATTTAAAATTTTTCTCCACCAAGTTTAGCAGTATAGCATTTGACATGAGTGAAATTCAATGACAGATTGTTTGTGTTGGAATTTCAAAGGCTGAAAATAAGGCAGATTTTGACAATGAAACAGAATTTTTACAGAGTTTTTTTTTTAACAGAATTTAAGGTTCTTAGCAACTTGAGCTGAAAGAATATTTGCTATAGTTCAAGATACTGCTTCATAAGAAGAAATATATTAAAAGCTGAGCCAAAGCTGCCTTTCCATTTAAAATATGTGTATCCTGTGAGGTGTAGAAACACAGAGATCTGTTCCTTCTGGCTCCTTTGTCTCCATAGCCCTGCAAATGTGGTCCAGGTAGCATGCCCCTGCAGTGAGAATCAGAAATATGCACCATGCAAGACTCTCAGCACCATTTCAGAAAGGTAAATGCTTCCCTCTGGTCATCTGGAAATACACAGATGAAATTCCATCCCCCCTTAATTTCAGGGAGAACTTTGTCATAAAATGTATTGGACCCAACCTTTCATTTGGCTTCCTTTGGTAATTTTTTTTGATGCTGTAGGCATTATAAGCCTTGTGTAATAAAGTAATGTAGGTAACTCAAGAATTGCAGATAATTTGAAGCTGGAGACAGATCAACAAACGCTGGTTTCAGCAGATTGAGAATTTATTACCCTGAATAAGGTTGTGTCTTTAGGTGTATGGGGCCAGGTTTAGTTTGCATAGGAGGTTCACAACTCAACCTGTCCTTGCATCCCAGTTCCATGAAACTGGTTCCATGATCCCTTTCAGTTTATTTGTAGGTTGACTGGGGCACAGAAAGATTACAGATCCTGTTTAAAATCTGTACAACAAGACTTCTTTGACTGATGTCCAATAGGCCACAAGATACCCCAGGCTTCCCTGGCAAAATCCATGTCTCAAACTTTCCATCTGTAACACACAAGGAATTTTCCTGCCATTGTAAAGCACTTGGAGAGATGTCAGAGCTGTGCTGTAAGTCTAACAGACAGGGAAGTGAAATGGAAAGATTGGTGAAGCCCCAGTGCTAAAATAGGATCCTCTCATCACTCCCACCTTTCTGGTTTTCCTCCTGAGAGAGGGGAACTCAGGAATGGGAGTTGAAAGGGAGCAACAGAAACCACTCGCTGACCTGGACATTAAGAGCATCAGAGAGGTGCAACTCTGCCCTAGGTACACCAAATCCCTCTTATACTGTTAACATTTTTACCTTTAATCAACACTTTACAAACAAATCTGTACAAGGAGAAGCAAGAGCTGCTTGGGAAATTGGCACTGAGGTGCCAGCAAGTTGCTTGTGGTCCGTGGGTGAGGTGTTGACCTTTATTTGGTCCAGGTGTTGAATAAGATGTGATAATTCTTGGGCACTTCTGGTGAAGAGCTGCAGTAAGGAAAGATCAGTGCTACTCTGCAATGGTTATAAAACAAAAGCTGTGATTCCATAGGTGGGGGTTGCCTCTTGCTGAGAAACAGTGAGCTGTTCCGGTGCTCAGAGAAGCCTGTAGCTTTGGATCTTTCACACCTACTTGTCAATGTATCCAAGCCAGAGACAGCGATGAAAAAGGAAAGATTTTTTTCGGGTTTGTGCTGCTGTTTGCCTGTCCTGCACTTAGCAGGACAGTCCATTTTCTCTGCTAATCTGTCTTTTTCGTCCTGATTTTTGCCCACTTTAACACACTGCTTCACTATACCCACTACAAAACACAAGCACTGGCTGTAAAACCTTTGCTAGATCACATCTAGCAGAACTGGAAAACAGGAAGGTAGCAGTTCCCATTCACGTGGCTCTTATAAATTCATCCTGACCCTGACTTCCCAAAACACCCTATTCTGAGGCAGCGTGGCCTTGCACTCCGAATCTTAAATATGTTTGTGTTTATTTCCCCAACCCCATTTGTCCTTCCCATTATGTTTCCATTCCCTCCATTTCCCACTAGGTTTGTAGCTGTATTTTGTGTAGTGTGTTTGGGTACTTGAAGGATCAATCAGAGTGAAAATAAGGGGTGACTTGCTTGCAGTTTTTGCTTCCAGCAGAGCATCACTACTGTGAAGTAAGTTCAGTCTGCAGGGCAGGGCTTGGAAAACATTGCTAATTCCTTTCCCGTAGGGAATCTCCTTGTGGGCTGGTGTTCTGTGTCGGCTCTAAGCTCAGTTGCACTTAACAAAGAGATTCAAGGGAACAAATTAGGAGCGGGGAGGAAATGAGGGGCTGTGAAGTTGGGTCAGCAGTTAAGACTAAGTAGTTTAGTCCTTTCAACAGGGATTTCAGTGCTAGTGTGATGCTCTGCTCTCCCTGGAATGGCAGTGCTTACTGTAAATATAGAATTGGAACGATTGACTATAATTTAAGGTAGATTTAAAGAGCTGTAAGAGCTGTAGTTCTTGAGATAGGTTTTCTCTTTGTTCCAAATGACTGGTAGTAATAGAAGCTATTATTAGCTGGGAAGTGAAAATGAAAGAATAGGGAGAAATAAAAAAATTAGGTGAAGAATCTAATGTCTCTAAAATCAGGCTTTATATGCATTGGGGCCAATTATGGTTATTGTATCATTACAGTACAGATTTGAGGCTACTCCAAAAGCTCTCATTCTGCTTCTCCAGATCCAGCGTGTTTGGTTTATGTTCGTGATCAGTTGTGAATTTCTTGACATTATAGTTCTTGTTTTAGGGGATGACCAGGTATATCTAATATCATCAATCACCAGAATAAACACTACCTTAATTTCATCTTACTTTACCCATTATCTAGGAAAATAAAACACTGTGCATAGAAGTGCTCCTATATTTGCTCTTCTATTAAGTAGATTTAAGGAGTTTTAATGGAGAAGGAGCTGGCTGTGCTTGAGGCTGACCTGGAGGAAAAAAAGCCCTGGGAATTTGCTGAGGGAATAAGAGGTGAATATGAGAGAGAGAAAGATGATGGATGTAAAACAGCCCTGTGGGCAGGTGGAGTGAGCCTGAGAAGTTACTGCAGGCAGAGAAGGACAGACAGACTGACAGTAACTAGGAATATTCCCACAGTAACACTTACTTGTGCATCAAACCCAGGTGGGTGAAATATCAGACCTTGAAGTTTTTTGTTCTTTAATGCTGCCTGTCTCTCTCTTCCTTGCAAGCACCTGTTGCTCCTAATGTGTTTGGAAAATTGGAATTCCTGTTCCCAGCAGGAATTTAAGGGTCTCATTGGCAGTGGTTTGTTCTCAATCCTTTGGCTGTAGCTGTTACTGGTGAGTGTGTTTCTTCACCACTGGGAGCCTAAACTCAGGCAAGGTGTTCCCAAGTTGAATTTTCTTCTTACTTGAGGCAGTTGGGTGATTTCTAGAAGAAAATTCAGAAACTGTAGTACAAGAATAGGCACATAAGAGTAATTTTATAGTGCACTGTATTTGGAGTTCATGGCACTTCATACTCAATATGTGTTACATGTGTCATTATTTTGGGAAACTAAAGAAATAAAACAGAGCCTAGAGGCAAATTTCTTATCTCCACCCCAGTAGACCAGAAGTATATTTTGCATAACTGACTCTGTCCTTCCCTGGCCCATCTCCATACAAATGCAAAGAGCTGCTGAATCTGATCTTAACCGGGGCATTTTTGGAGTGATGTAATTTGGATCAAGGCAGGAGTGAAGCCGGGTTCTTCAGTTTCTCAAGCAGAGAGCTAGGGAGAGGGCTAAAGCCTGTGTTGTTTTCCACTCATTAAACTAACAAAATGCTAATCAGCCTTGTGGAAAGATTCGCAGTAGATAATGTTACTGTGACACCACTGCCTTATCGGGTGTGTTAGCCTGGACCACTTTAAATGAGGTGATTGAAACACTTCAGCCTTTTTTGAAACCGATTCAATTTTGCCCATTGACTACTTTCAGTTCTGTCACCATTCGAGGCAAGGAAGAAAAGACTGATCCTACACTTGTAGGGCTGGGACAAATCCTGTGCTACAGCTGCTGTTGTGTGCCAGCCTCTGCTGCCACCCGCTGCTGAG
The DNA here is from genome assembly GCF_031753505.1 of Anomalospiza imberbis. Taxonomy (NCBI): domain Eukaryota; kingdom Metazoa; phylum Chordata; class Aves; order Passeriformes; family Viduidae; genus Anomalospiza; species Anomalospiza imberbis. Next base: position 5,704,834 of record NC_089687.1, read on the forward strand.
CTGCTGTGCCGGTTTCCAGACATTACATTAATCTTCCAGTGCTGGAAACATCCATTTTTGAGTTAATTCTGAGTCAAACTGCACTGTCTTCTATTACTGAATGACAAATCCATCAGTCTTCTTCGCCTTCCCCTGGCTTGGGTCTGCTCACTGCTGTGAAGAAGTTTCTGGCCCTCCAGGGAGCTTTTCTAAGCTGCATTCTGCTGGGAGCTGCCTGCTTGCTCCCTCTGTTTCTGTCTCCCTCCGTGCTCTATCTTCCCCAAGTTTTTTTCCAAGCAAAGGATGCTCAGCTCCTCTGGGAGAACCAGCAGCTTCCTTGCTTTCCTCTTCCTCCTGGAGATGCCCCTCCATCCAAAGCAGAGCAGCCCAAGAGCAGGTAGAAAGACTGCCTTCCTTTCTACTACTCAGCTTCAAATTTTTAAATTTAAATATTTTTAAAATATTTTTTGAAACATTTTATTTTAATTTTTGCAGGAAACAAATCGTTAGAGCTACCTTTCCAGAATCTATTAGTGGTCATCTGTTCACCCCTCACTCACTGCTTCTGTCTGTCCAAGCTGTCTGGTAGCAAATCAATCCAAAGGTTTATCAGCTTTGAGTCCTAGATTGTATAATGTATTTCAAGAGTGTCTCCATTTCAAATTATCCATTTTTTAACTCATTTGTCACGACTTCAAGTCTGAGTGGATATCCACTTTTAAAGCACATGATTGGAATATGATGTGAGGATTGGTTTTTAAGGAGCAAGTTTTATAGAACTGTAGATGTTGTAGATTCTTCCCTAAAAAGCATCTGTTTCTAAAAAGCATATTTTTCCCCTCTGTGCAGGGACGCCCTCTGCCTGTCAAGGTCTTATTGTGGCAGTGAGCAGCGTTGTGTAAAACTTAGATCCAGATCAAGAGATGCAACAAACTGCATTTCTGCCACATTACCATCCAGGAGCACAGAAGGTTTTTAGTTTCTCTATGCTTTCTCTCCTTCCTCCTAGAACCCATAATCCCAGATTTATTTTTTTACGTCAGTTTTGGTGAGATCACAGTTAATGCCTTTCCTTAAAGTTCTTAAAGAGTGGGAAAGCCATTCTCATCCATCTCACTCTTCAAGTCTTTTCTTATTTTTCTTCTGACTAGAATTCAGTATCCAGTTTCTGGCACCAAGCTAAGCTAGCTTAAAATAATACCAGTGTGTTGAGTATCTGACAGGGGAATAAATGCATTGTTGAGTTAGGACCTATTTGATTTAAATAAAAAGCCTCTAAATGTAAGAATGAAGAAACGTGACATACTTCATACTCAGATCCATTTTATGGTGTTCACCCCATAATCCTTTCATTTGGACACGTGTGACCTGTGTGTTATCAGCAATGGGCAGCCTAATGCTGCTGTAACCAGGGAATTTAAACTCCATATTTTATTCAACAAAACCTTTTTGTGGGTATTGGATGGGATCTCTTACTGTGCATGCTTAGACTCAGGGTTCAGTGTTGCTGTTTTTAATACTTGATGTTGAACAATGGAGGAAAGAATGAATTTAAAATAGCAAAATTTGTATTTATGCTGACTAAGGACACCATTCTGCAGAAATTTGCCTTCTGGTGAGTTTGCAATATTCTTTCAATGAACAGCAGAGTTATATTTTTGGTGGAATAGTAAGATTAATATGGGGACAAATATAAATATAATGGCTATTGTATCTTTCTTGTGTTTTGATGGATTGGACTGTCTTGTTCATCCAAAGTAACGACTTGATTTTTTATTTTTAATTTTTTTCAATAGTGCTGGTAACTGTGAGGGCAATGGAACTTTATTCTATTTAGATGTTGAAACTGTAGTCCTGATAATGCAACTCAGTAGTCATTGACTGACTTGTCCTTCTGTGCTCTCAGGGAGTATTGAGATGAACTCAGTCTGTGATCAGTTATTAATAAAGCCTGCTGAACATGTGCCCTATGTCCCCATTCCTGTCTCATCCACTACAGTTATCTAACAGAAATTTAATTATCCTTGAGATCACCAGCTCTGATCCAACTGAAGTGCACAGAATGATTGAACAGTTCTTTCAGTGATGAGCAACAGCATCACAGGAAGCTTGATTTTCTTAAGAAATGGGCTAAAATACTATTTGAAACAGAAGCAAGTTTGAAAGCCAAAACACAGCTGCATCACAATCAGAAGTTCACCAGGATTTCCTGGGGTAGCCACATTTTGGTGGTTTGGACAGACATGTAGAGGCTGCAAAAGTGCTTTTCATCCTGCCTTTAATGGAAACATGTGCTGTTGTATAATTCGTTTGGTTCATACTCCTCCTCAAAATACTCACTTGAAAAAAGGTCTAGTGATCAATTTTAGTGGGGCAAGAAACCTACATAGATTGTTGATTTGTTTGGTTTATTTTCTTTGTTTCTTCAATTTAAGAATAACATCTTGACTAAATGTGGTCAGGAGTTTTCTACACACACTTCTGGGAAATAAAGTCATTAAAAGATAACACAGAGGTTACAGATATCATGACTTTGAATTGAACACCTGCAGATTGTGTATGGTACCTGAGAATGAGATTCAGCCAGAAGGAAAGGTCCAGAATAGGGATGGCAGGGATGCCTGCTTCCTCTTGCACTAGCAGACTTTTTAAAGTAGCTGGCTGGCCTAAGGTAGAGCAGCTTTTAATGACTGATGAACAAACAGGTGTTTTCGTCAGTCCAGAATCTCCATTCTCTCTGTACAAATAAGTCAGTGCTTATCCCCTGGTTAGGATGGCAGAAGGGAAAATGAGCTTGGATCTCTCAAGACAGTATCAAATTTATCAGGGGAGACTGTATTCTACAGCAGGGTGCTCAGTCCCTGCCCTCAACAAGACTGAAACCTGCTTGGATCCACCTTGAAGAGACAAAATAGGTACAAATGTGTTAATTTATTTTGGTGGGAGGTGGAATATGTACAAATTCAGTGACAGCGGGAAAGTGACTTTTCCTGCACCTGCCTGAGGATGTTCTTGCTCCTGCAAAGAGATACTAGAAAATAAATCCGTGGTAGAAGCATCACTGCAAGCATTTTTTTCCTGTTTTTGCAACCTTAGTCAAAGGTCTGTGAAAACCACATCCTGGATTGGATCTTTCAACAGGAATCAAGGGTTGTGTCCTGGGAGAGCCCATCCAGGGATTAGAGCTTGGGTGCTTGGTGAGGTGTGCTCTTAAAAAAAATAAAGGGAATTTGCAGCCTTAAAATGTAAGGACCACCTGGGTCATGTGGCTTACTGTGTGAGTTTTGAGTTCATAGATTTAGGCACCAGTTGTGAAACTGGGGAGGATCTGCATTTGCTGTCTGTCAAATTCTCCCTGCTTTTGTTGTTCTCCTTATCAGATGGATACCTGGAAAACTACCCAATACCTTCTTGTGATGTGGGATTGCTGATGCTAAACACTTCCTAGTATTCTTCCTTAGTGTTTTTTTAGAAGGTCCCATGATAATCCTTAGGAAATCTCACAGCTGATGGTGTCATATTGTCCAGTTTTTCCTAATACTACGCAAAAAGTTTTCTTAATTCCTTCCCTTTATGCTTAGCTATCTTCTTTTCTATCACTCTTGAGACACTTTGTTCAGACTGCATTATTTGCCTGTTCCTGGGCACCTTTTCCTCAAAGATCTGCAACATTAGCACTGTGAGTCACAGCAAGTTTTACCTCTTTATTGATCTTCAGATTCTGGGTGTTTGGAATAATTTACTTTTTTTTTTATTTTTTTCCTTGCCTCTGTCCTGTTGGTTTTCACAGACCATCTAACTGGAAAGATATGTGCTGGCCCAATTTGCTTAGACAGTATCTTTTAACCTTAATACAGGTCTTGGAAAATATGGCAATTTCTCAGATTTAGAAAATGGGCTAAATTCAGGAGGAAGACATTCTGAATAATTCTCTTGGAATATTTTTTCTACTTCAAATTGTGATGCTTTCACTGCCTTTTTTTTTTTTTTTTTTTTTTCTAATGGGCATGTGATGTAGACAGGTTGGTTTTTTCCTGGACAGCTGCAGCCAGCCCATGAGGATGGGACACTATGTGTGCTCTGTGGATATTCTGAAGATGTGAACTACGTGACTGTGTTAGCACCATGCATGAGCTCACAGGCACAGCCACAAAAAGGAGCATGAATACAGCTGAGAGGTTTTGGTCAGCTCAGGGAGAACATTCTTGTATCTACCAGAAACATTAACAGTCTCTCCAGTGAAGTTTTTCCATTGCAAGCTCTTCAGGGGTATCAGTGCTCTGGGTAAAATTGATAGTGTCTGAAAAGAAAAATACCAGCAGGAAATACAGATAAACAGATTGTACACCTAAATGTCTTGCTCAGTCCTTAATTTTCTATTAAAGAAATATCCCATGCATTCCCAAGGGACACATTTCTTTGCAAGCAGTGACAACCCTTGTAGCTGTCAGTGTGTAAGAAAAGCTTCTGTTGAAAGATGCTACTAAAGAATCACATGTTCTGCTGATATAAACCTGATATTGCTTCAAATTTCCTATTACTGAAAGAAATACGTTTAGAGTAGTCTGTAAAATAGTCCCTTTGCCTGGAACCACCACCTTTTCTCATAGAAGTCATCATCTTTAATAGAGAAGCTTTCCATTAAGAGCTAGTGAAGGTGCTAGTTTTTCTTTCAGCAGTTAGAAATAAGAACAATAAATGTGTGGGGGAAATGCATCAATTTGGTTAGGAACATCAAAGTGTGTTTCTATCTGAAGTACAGACAAATCAGTTCAGGGAAATCTCCAAGTGTAGAATTATTGACCCTGGAGCATAAGATACAGAATAACCTTCCTAGGCTGTACTTTGTCAATTTTAAGTAGTGTTTGCAAGGTGAATGGTTTAACAGTCTCATCCCCCCTCAGCAAAATATTAATAGTAGATTGCATCACAGCTTTTCCTAAAAGGTTTTTTTTTCCTTTATAAATTACACTGCTGTAAAAGTATATTAATTTTCTATATATCTATTAATCTTCTGTAAGATAAAATTAATAAATCCAAGTGATTGATATTACTCATAAAAGCCCATAATTGTCTCTTCCTTTCTGATCTGGTTGCTAATTTCATGATGTGGTCTCAATTCTGGGGTCAACTGGTTGATCCCTCTCTGTGGTGTGTCAGAATCCTGAAAGCAGTGGGGTCTGCAGGTGCTACATCCAAGTGAAGGGTGAAGGATTAAACCAGGAGATGACAGGGTTAATATCACTTTTTAAATCTCCTTAAATGTAAATACAAATCTCATAAATTAACATTTGAGATGAAATTCTTCTTTCACATGGTGCCAAGTGTATGTCTGCTCCGTGATATTTTGAAATCCACCAGGCAAAAAAAAAACCTGTTTTTTTCAAAATGCTTTTGAGCCATCTATTCAAGAAATGCACTGTCTTCCTGACAACTCAAATAGGAAACAGTCCTGGAGGTATTGCCAAGCAAGGAAGAACAGCTCATGCTGTTACATGCTCAGTATGTATATGTAAGACAACATCCTGGGAAGTTAGCAGGTGAATTCTGTCCTTTAAGTTTTACAACACAAATATGACTTGTTTCAGGGAATGTGTACATTAGAAACAAGGGGGGAAAATTGCTGAATTCAATTAAATGCTGCCAATCAAAGCCTAGAATTTATATAACCACCTTTGGTCCAACATCAACAACTGTCAACAATATATTTTGAAAATAACTTTTTAATGAAATCTGAAGCAAACAAGATTGTTAAAATCATCTTTGGGAAGATTAGTTTCCAGGGGGAATTATTCTGTTACACTGTGATTTCCAGTAACTACGTCAAATCTCTTCAGTAGTGATAGTGATTATGGACAGAGGGATTCAAAGTGCATCTGTGAATTCAGGCTGCAGTCTTACAGGAGAACAAGACCCCCCCTTGTTCCTGATGTCTGCTCAGAGTGTGCCTCAATAACCACTGCCTTCTGAGCCTCACTCCAGCTGCTTTTCACTCAGTTGTCCCCTCATCAAGGCAGCAACATCCCAACTTGGAGGCAGAAGTGCTTGGGAGGCTGTGTCAAAAACCTGGACAAAGTAGGTGACATTCCTCTGCTCTCTCCTCACCCACAGATCTAGTTTTTTGATAAATATTTGGCAACCAGTTTAGTCAATCGTGTTCAATTTAGTAAAGCCATGGTAAATCTACTCTGTCTATTCCCAGTCATCATCTTGCCCTTCCTTAGCACGTCAGACTTTAGAAAGGATGTGCTCCATGATTTCCCAGGGGGCTGAAGTGAGTCTGAGCAGCTGGTCATCTCCCAGACTGTTTTTAGTCTTTTTGAAAAAAGTTGCTGTATTTGGGGTATTTCCTGGTTGTCTCCCATTCTTCAAAACCTTTCAAACCAGATAGTGAAAAGCCTCACAATAACATCAGCTGGCTCTTTCAGCACTCTTGAATGACACCCACCCTCTGGGCCATGTTTGGGTTCAGATTGCTCAGGGGACCCCAATTCCCTGCTCTCTCTGACTGATAGTAGGGATTGTGTAGGGAATAGAATAAAACTTCAGAGGACTTGAATTAGTTGTGCAAGAGCCAAATGGATTCCTTGGAGTTCAATATGATATCACTGAGACAGGCACCATTGGTTTTGTCTAGTGATGGATGCTAAATGATCATCAAGCCAAAATTTAAATAATCATCTGCACAGGAATAGTTTTCATTCACAATTTTATCTCTGATGTAGCCAGAAGAACATGAATGGTTCACTTCAGGTCTCTTTAGGAGATCTAAGCTTTACTTAGGGAGCAGGTCTTGAGTTTGGTCTTTCAATATCAACAGAGAATTGCCCCACAGAGGCAGAAGGAAGTGTTCCTTGTGGACAAGGATGCCAGGGTGGGGTAGAAATGGGCACCTGCTTGGTGGCTGTGGAGCAGTCCTGTAAGAGCTGCTTCATTCCCCACCTTTCTCTACAGTTTGAACGTGAGATACTGTTCCATGTTAGCATTGTTTAAGATTCAATGTTTGTTCAACAAACGTTTGGAGAACAGCATTAATGTGGGTTAGCCCCATTTTTTTTTCTGATTGAAAACTCAAGAATGGTTTTCTTAAAATGCTGATTATTAAATTCTTTGCTGTGCTACATTTTAGCAATGCCTACAGATACAGAAATAACACATGCTTAAGGCAGGCATGGGAAGAAGATGTGCAATTCTTTGTAAGTCTCATCCTTCTGAATTCAGTCAGAATTTTATGGAGAGCAAGTACAGAGGTAAAACTCCAACCTGGTCTGACTCAGACTAACAACTTTTGCTCCTACAAAAATGATTCACATTTTTAATGTTAGTTTGTGTCCTACACATTGAGGGCTTGTAGAAAAATAATTTGAGAAATTCTAGATAGGCAAATGAACCTCAAAGCAGTTATAACACCTGCAAAATGTATCAAATGTAGGAATATTTTTCAGCTATGGAAAGAAATTATCATTAACCACAGTTGAGCACTTGCAGTTTTCTGCCATACAGGAACTTCATTCTCCCCTCAGTCTGTGAGCTGATGTAGTGACAAGCTGCAGAGAGATGACAGATTTCGCTAAGGATTTGGAGTCTGAACACCTGTGCAGTGTCATGCATTTAGAAATAGAATGTGACAGCAAAACACATCAACCTTCTAATGTCCAAATGGAAACCACGGGGTTGTTTTCTTCAGCTTTTATCCAGAGAAATCACTTTCAATCATCACTGGCCAAGTGAAAATACAAGGCAAGGCTGTTCTGTTGCGGTCCAAAATAAACAGGAACAAGTCAGAATGGTAAGCACAGGTGCACAGAAAATATTCAGTAATGCCCATTTCTTTCTCCTCAGTGCTGTTGTGCATCTCTGAGGCTGCAGGTTATTAATGGTCCAGAGGAAACCCTCGGAGGTGGGTTAGCAGAGGGCTGCCAACCAAAGCTGCTCTGCATACCTTGCCTTCTGCGAGAGTCACTCAACCCTCCAATGAATGCATCAGAAAAAACCAACACAGGTTTGCTGTTTCCTATAGTCTTCTCTCTGGGAGAAAAAGAAGCATAAACCAAGGGCAAAAAGATAAAAAGAGGCTTGCTTGATTGCAGGGTTAGATGTGTGCACTCTGCTCTGCTCTGGAGGAGCCTGCGTCACTGGCAGTGGTGGAAGGGAACATCTCTGCTGCCCATCTCCCTTAACAGTATCCTTGAAATGTTAATCAAATTGAAAGCACATAATCTTTTCTTACAGAGGGTACAAGGTTTCCAAGTCTGCCAAAGCCTCTGAGCCCACTGCCAGCCTGCTCTGCTCTAAGGTTTAACATAATTACTGGGCAGCACCATGGGCTGCCCAGGAACCCAGTCTATCCCATTTTTCCCATTACACAATGCTAAGCTTTCAGCAAGTGCTCTTTCTTCAGCAAAACCTTTGTTTTCAGAGATCAGATTTTTTTTGTTCATATTGAGTACACTAATTTTGAGAAGTGATTTTGGCCTCTTTTCTATTGCAATCCTATTAGCTGTGAATAAATAAACACTATTTATTCAGTGTTTTGGGACAAGTTTTTTATGTGATTGTATGACGAGGAATTAAAGAGGGTCCATATTTAGCTCTTCTGTGCTCTCATTTATGGATGAGAAAGATGAAAACCTACTTTAAACTCAGACAAGAATTAGCATTTTGGATGACAAAAGCTATCACACATGAATGAGTTGCTTCTTAAAATCAATGAAATAAATTAGACTCCCTGTTTAGGAGCATCTGGCACCCTTAGAACCTAGTTCATATAATGATGTCTCTGTTTGTTAAAAAGAATTATGTAACAATATGGTTGATTTATTTCATGATGATTGGCTTAACAACTTAATTGGACTATGCAGTATACCAGAGCACACAAAAAAATAATTTAATTAGCTCATTTGTTTGTGGATGACTGCAAGCACTGCGCATCAGGCTCGGCTCCTTTAGAGGTGAGCAGCCATTTGATCCTGGGAGGAACCAACCCTTGTCAGCTTCCACAGAAACCATGCTCACAGCCAGGGAACAACAGCACCACGCTGGGGTTCAGGTGTTGTCAAAGCCCACATTCCATTTCTTGGAATCCAAGGAGTGTTCTGTTACTCCTGGCAGGCTCAGGAACCTTCCTGGAGAAACAGCAAGGCAAAAATGTGCCATGAAGAATAAAACTAGTTTTCTCCCTCTGTGGCCTCTCTTTTCTCTTGAGCTGATATTCCACCTTCCAGCTCCCAAATACTGTTAACATCCCAGAAAATTAGCATGCTGGATCCAGGTTTTAGATTCATCCTGGTGCAAAGTTTTATGTCCTGTTTCCAGGATACTCATACATGAAAAACAGGCATTTACAACACCAATTGACTCCTTCATGAGGTCACCACCTCTCACCTGACAGAACAGTACTATTGTTATTATCATCATTATCATTATGGTTATTTTTGTTATAAGAATAAAAATAAACCTCTTAGTAACATAAGAGTAACATTTATTGTAATGTGTTCAAATTACTTAATATCCAAGTCATATTTTCAGAATAGCACTTGACAGTGGTTCAAATAACTTTCAAGATCTCTCAATTTTATTTCAGTTCCAGATGCAGCCAGGAGATTGCTGACTTGGGGGAAAATTCCTCTTAAGTGTTTATTAAGTTGTTTCTATAGTCTAATTTTACACCAATTTAAATAAAATTAGAGGTGTGGATGTTGATTTCTCTTGTGTTGTTACGTTAAAATACTCTGTGTCCCATGTGATTTCCTTTTTCCATTTCTATAATTGAACAGCCAACTCCCCACTTCTCTCCCACCCCACAAAACACACAAAAAAACAAGAAAAAAACCTAAATTACAATCAGAATAAGGATTTGACTTAAAACATAAAAGAAGAAATAGGGCTGAAATTCCTTACTTATTGCACTCTGTAGTTCCTAGATACAGCTGCACATCTGGTGTGTGAGATAATGCGCTGTTTAGAGACCGTGATAGAACACACAAAATTGGAAATGAGTTTCAAGTCTTAACACTACATTTCTTCACTACTGGGAGCAAGTAAGGCCCTGCTTTTCACTCTTTTTGTAGGTTGTGTGATTTGATTCCCTCTGGTTTTTTGCTTTGTAAATAATATATGCATGAAGGAAATCAGGAAACTAATGGTTCTTTAAGAAGTATTTTGTGCAGAACAGCAAAGAAGGTTTTTTATCAATTCTCAGACCATATACTAAAGTTTAGTTGTGATGTTAGCCACAGGATAAAAAAAAAAAGAAATGCTTAGTTGAGGACATGGATGGAGCAAAAAAACCAGCATGTATCTTGTTCGTTCACTTACCTCATAATATAAATCATTAAAGCCAAAGGCAACGGGGGTTTGCCATTCTCTGCAGCAGAGCATATTCTCTCAGGACTGGCTGGTGCTACAATTCACTTTTGCCACGATCACACCTCTCAGTTATTTGCATGTTCCTAGCCTGTAGCTATTAGAAGTTAAACCTGCAGCCAACGTTCTTCCCTGTTACCTCCTACTGAAACTCCTGGGTGTCTGCATGGGTCTGACTTCTGGTAAGGAATATTTTCCTTGCACAGTCATGCAAAATGCAAGAACTAGTTTACAAAAATATGACCCAGGTGTAGTGTATTAACTTTGGACTTACTGTACAGAAAATCAAGTACGTCTCTAAATGTAGAACATCAAGACCTGATCTGACATTTTAGTTCTTCCACACACTGGTGGGAGAATCACAGCCTGGCTGTGAGGCAGGGAAGCAGCATCCCAAACCAGAGAGAGGAGCAAACCAGAGCACTGTGACCCTTCCTCTCCCTCCAGCCTGTTTATCCGATGTAGTGACTGTGGAGATGGAGAAAAGCAGCCAAGTGAAGCATGTTGTTGGCACTCCAAAGAAAACATCTCCCCCAGGTATTGAGCAGCAATGAACTGCAGCAATGAACATCAGAAGTTTTTGGACATTTTGATCCATATTCAGCTGTCAAGATTATTGCAGAATTTTGAGCAAAGTTGAACCAGAGCTTATCTTGTAAGACATACAACTAATCTGCACTAATGAGGTGTTGCACTTTGCTGGCTGGACAGAGATCTGCTGAGATCCTTCTTTTCTGGGGCATGATGTGGAAATACTAATTCTGTTCAGTGAAGTAACACAGTCACGCTCCTTGTTCCCTGAAGGTGGGTGATAACAATCCTTGTTTCTCACTGAGTGCAGCCATCCTGCTCTCCTCCATGCATGGCTTGTGGACAGGAGAAGCTGCTGTGCCTCGAACAGGAGCTGGAAGGTTCCCAGCCTCAAACCCAGCTAAGAAGAATGTGGAAACCAGATTTATTTACCAGTTTCTGAGCCAAAATCTGTGGTAGACTACCTTGCATGTACTCTGGTGAATTTGACGGTTGTGACTGGTCCAGATTAGGTTTGTAGCAGTGGGTGATCCAGGCACCCGGGGAAGTGGCACAGGGCTGTGCTCCACTTATCCTTATCCCTGCAGCATCACAGGCAGGTAGGATAGGCAGACAAGCCCTTCCTGAAATGGTTCATCACAAGAACTGGTGCTCCTGTAGGTATCAGAAGCTGTGATGCAATTTGATGTAACAAGTTTATTGGCCTGATCATGGAGACTCAGACACTTATAAAATCACATTTTTATTACTGATTCAGTCACGCACATACATATTTATAGCTTTGTAATTGATCACATAGGGCAACACATTAAATTTTAATGCAGGGAATTACTTCCTGTCCCTGTAGAACCACCTTTTGTATCCACAGAGGACAGTTTAAAACATTTACAGCGGAGCTGCTTTTATGTCTGTTATACACTTATTACCAGCTTTGGTCTAGGCAGTTACATTTAGATTTGTTTCCTTCTTTGATCTCCACAATCTGTGGGAAAACACACATTAGGAACAAGAAGGACTGCGTGACTTTTGAAGCCTGGCATCACTTATACATCACCAGCTCTTGTAGCTTCCCTTTATCAGCTCATATCTCACATCTCTTATTCTAAAAACCTGCTCTTCCTAACTCCTGAATGTTTGGGATTTGAAATTACTCAGGGCACTCATCCCCAAACCTATTCATGACTAGGGCTTAGGTTTCTTATACAGACTCAGAATCTGACAATTTAATGAAAAACACCTCACTTTGTTCAGTCAGTGTGTGAATTAAACAGTGACTATAAGTCTTATTAGCAATTTTGGGTCCTTCTGAACTGGTTTATCCAACTTCTTAAATAGTAGTGAGAACTGACTACTTAGCAAATTGGTAATTTTCAGAGTAAATCTTAAATTAGCAAAGTCTGTTTTGGAAGTAGATTAATTATTTGCTAGGGAGGTAAAGACTGTGGTCAGCTGAAAAAAAGAATAACCCCAAACGAACTCTGAAAACTGAGGTGTTTAAGCAACACTTTGGTTTTGTCACCCTGCATGGTCAAGTTCTGGAGCAGGGAAAAGCCAAAGGGGTTGTTAGGGGAATGGGGATAGGACTATCCATGGCTGGGGATCCTTCCTATCCTTCCTGGCTGAAGGTGTCCTTGCCCATGGCTGGGGATTGGAACAAGATGATCTTTAAGGTCCTTTCCAATCCAAACAATTCTGTGATTCTATGATTATCTGAACTTTGAGGAGGGGGAAAAAAGTCTGCGGTAAGTGAAGACAGACAAGCCAACAGAGCTGAGATTTCTCACTGAGGGCTTATCTAATCTGACCTCAGGTTCAGGCCTTTGGGGGTTTTGCAGGTTTGGGATCCAGCTGGCTGGATCCACAAATCCACTGATATTTGCGTTCCAGTTTGCATTATTTGTGCTAACACAGGAAAGACTTTTTCAGGTTATGCTTTTATACAGCCTTTCCTGTAAAACACCACTGGTGTGCCTCTGAAGAGAACACTTCCCTCTGCCCTGTTGCTAGGATTGTACATTTTCTGGGGTATATGTTTCAGACATGTGTGCCTTAAAAGCCACATGCTAAAGTGCCATTCCCCTCACCCCCAGCTCCCCTGGATGATTTATCTGCTGTCAGGGCTTGTTTCACCAACTGCAAGCACCCTGCTAGTACAGTTCTTTTAGACAACCAGGAAATGTTATTCTTTACATGCCAATTGGAATACATCAAATGCATAGTGAAATGAGACCAAATTTACACTTGGGGTTATGTGCACTGTAATTCACAGTAAAAGAAAGATTGGAAGATGTAAAGATGTGTTGAATGTGCTCCTTTCATGTTTGATACAGATGTGGAGCAAATAGGTTTGAAATTATATTTTTGCATGCAAATGACAGCAATTTGTATTAACTCCTATTGTGCTAGAATGTAACATTTTCATCTGATCCAAGCCTTTCTGTCTTCAGATCCTCCTGTTCTTACAGTGCATTTACAACTATCTTAGATATTAATTATCTTGGTAAATTCCTGCAAGGAAACAAACCAGGCACATGTTGTGACATTCTTCCAGGCAATCTAGTGTCAAACTCATCTCCCTTTGTTAAACACAAGTCATGGATTTATTCTATCAGAGCAGATGACTGACCAACTTCTATTTAAGCCCTGTTAAAACTTGCATGGTGATTGGATTTCAAATTTGAACCTTGTAGTTTTCAAAGCGTCTTAAACCTGTCATTTTGGGTTTTTTCCAAAAAGGAATTCTGATTTTCCTATTCTCGGGGACATAAAAAATGCCTGGATAAATTAAAAGAGATTAAAATTGGGTTTCAATAGGACCTCACAGTATGAAGTCACTGTTAGTACACCATTATGAAGAACACGACTGCAGGCGTGGCTGGCTCATGCCAGGCAAAAGCTAATATTGTTTCACCTTAAAACTTAATAATCAGGCAGCCTCAGTCAATGATTTTCTCTTCTTTAAGAGAGTAATTCATTTAGGAAAGCAGCATGCATGTGTGTGTGTAGGCAGCAATGAAATACCTCCAAGTTCCCCAGTGTGCTATCTCAAGCTAAGTGCTTTGAAAAGGAAAAATAATTTTAATTTAATTTAGAAAATTTCTGTGGCCTTCCACGCATTGAGTAGGGAGGACACAAGCTGTGAGCAGGCGTGGGGACAGGCAGCTTCCAGCACAGCCCCAGCTTCCACACTGGCTGCATGGCTGGGAGGAGGACAATCCTCAGTCTGGCCTTCATCCCAAACCTGTGCTGTCGTCTGGAGCACTTGGGGAAAGGCAGTGACAAAGGGCTTGCCCAGCAAGGGACAGGTTTTAGTGCAGTCCTGGGGTGGTGCTCCCTGCCAGGCTTTTCCTGGGCCTCCACCTTACTGAAAGGATGTCAGTGGAGGAGCTTCTCCCCAGTGTGTGACCCTGGCATCCCTGGGCTGCATTTCCAAAGCAGCCTCTGCCCGTGGTTTGCCCTGCTGTGCTCCCTCATCCACAACACCAGGCAGTGTTTGAGCAGCAGCGGGTGCCCCTGTGCCTCTGTGCCAGTACCAGTCCAGCCTGCTCCTGCACTTCCCACGTGCTTCTGTCACAAAGCTTTGAAGCAGAAATATTTTTCTTAGGGAGATGCCACAAATGCACTGAGCAGTTCCCAGAGCTTGGTCCGACTGTGCTGCTCAGGGTGCGTTAATGACAGCGCACGTGGGCAGCAGGGTTTCCAGGAAGAAACATCATCCCTGAAGAAAACAACAAAAATGTTCTCTGGAAGAGAGCTTTTAACCTGACAGTATTTTTAGTCAATCTCCTCTGTCCCTGCCCAGCTGATGGACTCTTGGGTACATCCACACACTTCCTTCAAACAGCGGGAGGATTCAGGAGGAATTCAAGAGTCACTGGATGACCCCAGTTAACTGGTTCTGTAGCAGGAGCCTGCCAGGAACTTGGGGTGACCACAGCTTTCCTGAGATGTCAGTGCTGAAAGCACCTAGGGCAGCTCTTTTCCACGGGGAGCTTTCTAGGCTGAGCTCTGTGATGACCCTGCCTGAGCCAAGAGTGGTGCCCGAAAAACACCTTTTAATGCTTTAAACAGAGCATTTCCTTCCTAACCCGGCTGAGGGTTAGGAGGGAAGTGCACGCTCTGACAAGATGCACTAAACTGTGAAAGCTGGGGCAAAGTCCAGAAACTTGGGACTTGTTTCTGCTCCCTCTCCCCTGGCTACAGTTGTCTCCCATTAAAGGCAGTGGAGTTTGGAAGCACACACTGTTCTCCAGGAATGGGATCTTTATCTCCATCACATCACCGACAGGTTGTTAGAAAATGCAGCCTGCAGTGAAGCAACACAAAAATCTTATGCTTGATTTAAATAATGGTGTTCATTGCCTATTAAAATGTAACTTCTTGATTTAAAAAAAGATTAATTAAAATGTACAAGAATGCAATTCAGTTACATTTAATGCTTCATCCCAGCTCACTTTTCATCACTCATTCCCAGAAGTAGTATTCAGGGAAGCACGGCATTCTCAGTTCTGCCATTAAAAGCACAAATGACTATCAAACCTGTTCTTTTCAAAAGCCTGGCTCAAGTATCAGCATTGTTAGATTTTTCGTAATGTATTACTTTGGTCATTACTGCTTTGCAAGATAATTGTATCAGTGATCTAACTTTTGACAGGATCCAAAGTGGCTGAAAATAGTTCACTGCAGCACCTTTGTCTTTTAAAGGCCATTTGGGGCTTGTTATTTTAATACTTGTGCAGCCTGATTTATCACTTCAAACATCTGTCAGCTGTGCTTTGTCTTGAAATTGATAGTGATAGTGTTTCTGATTTTTCAAGAGCAGCTGGTAGAGGTTCATTAGTTAAGCTCTCAAAGGGAGTAGATAACTGTAATATTTTTCTTTGTTAATCATCTCTTACGCATTGTAATAATACAGAGCTTGAAATCTGCTAGAAATGCACAGCTTCTCTTTGTTTCTAACAGCATTCTTTCCCTCTTTTAATCTGGTTTGATTATTAAAATTCTCCTCTTCATAATGCAGTAAAAAATTGAATAATTGCATATGAGTGGGAAGAGAGAAAAACCAGCCTTTGCTGTGTCCCATTTCGCACTGAGAGAGGTCGTTGGGGTCTCAGAGTTCACATCCAAACACAAAACAACTCCAAAGTGGAGATTAAGGGCTCTTCCATAATTGATTTTTAATTTAAACTTTACAAGGCATAAAAAACCCTCATGACAACTTCAGTAAAGTCAGGATAATTTATAACAGATACAGCAGTTTTCCGTTCACGCACTTTCCCTGCCACGCGAAACAGCCTTCATGGTGAACTACGATTCTTAAAATATTTCCCCCCTCAGAAATCTTTGCCAGGCAGGCTCCAGCTGAGCACCACGGTGGCTCCTGCCCAGAGCTTCCAGGGACTGGAGCATCTGACTGGGAAGTCTCCTGCAGCTGAGAGCGTATCAGCGCTAGCGCCGCTTCCACCAGCAGCGCTCACACGCAGATAATTACAGATCGAAATTAGTATTTTAATGAACTGATCTGGCAAACGTGGAGCAAAATCTCCCAGGCATTAAGGAAATAAGCAGGAGGGGAAATTATTAACTGTAAAGTTCAGCAGAGGGCTGGTTGGCAGGTGCCAGCTTGGCAGAGGGGATGAGTGTCCCCACTTCCCTTTGTGGGAACAGGAGGCTGCGTTGGGGTTTGGTCCTGCAAGCTGCCCTGGGTTTTAGGGACAGGGATTAGTGGGACTTGGCAGTGCCAGATCAATGGTTGGACTCGATGTTTTTTACAGCCTTTTCCAACCTAAATGACTCCATGAGCTGCACCTGCAAGCAGCACAACTTCAGTGTAGATTGAAAACACCTGGCACATCTCAGGATTTCCAGGTGAATAGGATTGTCTTCTAAATGGCCGTAAAAATAACTAATGCCAGCTCTCAACCCTAAAAGCACATCTCAGTCCCATAAGACAGTTCATGTGTCCATAGTAGGAGTGAAGCTCAGTGCAAAATAGATTGTGAGAATTCAGCCTGAATATCAAGAAAATGCACAGAGTGACTGAAAAAGCCACTTGAGAATCAGTGGGGCTTATTTGGTGCTAATAAAATAATAATCTAAGTTTTCTGTATCTACTGTATCTCAATTTGATATTTTTATACATGATTTTTTCAGACCCTTCACAGAAAGGTTTACATTTCTTTTACTTCCCTACCCTTCCAGAATGCCTCATATATAGTGAAGAACTAAAACTACTTAATGGTATTTAAAAAAAAATTAAAAGTTGTTCCCCAACACACATGAAAATAAGAGACCTAATTTTTATCTCAGAGATCTCTAATTTAGATTTAAGGCGGGGGGAGGGGAACCCAAAGAGTCAAAGTCTTCAAGAATAGAATTGGTTCACATTTTTTGGCAAGAAACATTTCTCAGAAGAAATTTTCTGTTCTCTCAGCAAAAAGGTAGATCAATTCAATGCATGGATATAATTTAAAAGCAATCTATCCGATTGCAGCTGGAGGGAACACTTCAGATAACCAAAAACTGCTTGTCAGGGTTGTGAAAAAGGCATATTTTTGAAATAGGAAATCTTTGCAGGCTTTATTTTTAATTTTCACTCTTTTCTTCTGCTGGTTCTTCCTCCCAGTTTTGTTTCTTTATTGAAGTGCTGTAGTAAAATAGTATTTTGCTTGCTTACACAAATGGGAGAATTTTAAACTGTTTTTTTTTCCCTGTAAAATATGATACTGAGTTTGAAGTGTCAATTTTGTTTAAAAAATATGCAATGAAATTGTATCTGGGATTGGAAATTTATCCCAACATACCCCTTTTAGATTTGTACTTTTGTCTGTGGGTTATAGGGATGTTATCATCTCATATTCTCATTGAACTAAAGATTTCTACCTGTACCTTCACTGACCTTTAGGTGGATGCAGGTGTGACAGAGATCTTTCTTCCTGTCATGGTTTGAGGAGGAATGACAAAGCCCCTTTCAGTGGTCCTGTCTGGCTGAACGTGAGCCCAGGTGTGGCCAGGTGGCCAATGGCACCTGGCCTGTGTCAGGAGTGGTGTGGCCAGCAGGACCCTGGACACTGCTGAGGCCACATCTCCAGTGCTGTGTGCAGTTCTGGCCCCTCCTCTCTGGAAGGACAGTGAGGGGCTGAAGCATGTCCTGAGAAGGGAACGGAGCTGGGGAAAGATCTGGAGCACCAAGAGTGGCTGAGGGAGCTCAGGGGGCTCAGCCTGGAGAAAAGGAGGCTCTGGAAGTCAGGCTCTGCTCCTAGGAAACCAGCAACAGGAGAGGTCATGGTCTTAGCTGTGCCAGGGGAGAGTTAGGTTGGACATTAGGAGGAATTTCTTCACAGAAATGGTGATTAGACACTGGAGTGGGCTGCCCAGGGAGGTGGTGGAGTTACCATCCTTGGAAGTGTTTAAGGAAACCTGGATGTGGCACTCAGTGCCATGGTCTGATTGAAATGGTGGTGTTCAGTCACAGATTGCACTCTGTGATCTCAGAGGGCTTTTCCAGCCTTAGTGATTCAATGTTTCTGTTTACAGGCAGAAAATCTAATGGGCTGCAAGGCTCAATCATGAAGGCTTTCTTTTCTGCTGAAGCATCTTCTCATTGTATTTTTAACTGCACAAGGCTGGCTAAAATTGTTAAAGTAATCCAATTCTGTTCGTTATTGAACAGGGGATTTCTGGCTACCTTCCCTGAGTGAAAGAAAGTTGCGGTAGCATTTAAAGATTTCTAAATTGTAACCTCCCTAACTTATCTGGGGGATTTTGAGAAGTCTGAGTACTCTGCCACTGTCCAGCTGGACATCAGCCCCCCTGACTCCCAGCTCTGCAGTTTCCCCCCATAATGGATATCTTTGCAGGATTTGGCACATTGAACACAGTCCCTCTGTATCATTGGGTTCAAGATGAAACAGAAATCAAGTGAACTCTGAGTTTGTGACTTAATTTCATCTTTGCACCAGAGTCCTTTGAAGAGCCAGTCATTGCCCCAGAAGACAGAAAGCCAGGCAGAAGAACCTGCTAGTGTTAATTCATTTACAGTTTAGCAAGGACGAGGCTGTAGAACCTAGAAAGGCATTTTGGGTGCTGAGGAGTGAGAGCACCCTCAGCCACAAGGTTCAGCCTCTCTTCTGGATATTCACATCCCACCAGCTCAGTGCTTGGTGGATTAGAGAATCACAGAAGGGTTTGGGTTGGAAGGGATCTTAAAGCTCATGTAAATCCAGCCCCATGCCATGGTGGGCAGGGACACCTCCCACAGGACCAGATTGCTCCAAGCCACATCCAATTCGGCCGTTTTGCTTCAATGCAAAGCAGCTCCACAGCATCCTGAAAAATAAGGCTGTGACTGGATGGAACAAACATGGCACTCTTACACAGTCCTGCTGAAAGATGTCACTTAACTCCCAAATTCCTCACAGTATTCCTGACAGCAATCACATCTGCAGCCATAAAGCCCTCCACAGCCTCTGTCTTTGGAAAAAAAATTTAATAATCAGTGAAGTTCAAGCTCAGCTTGTTGTGATGAATTATTGGAGCCCGTCATCATTTTCTTGGGGGGAAAAAAAGACTAAAAGACTATAACGGAACACAATTTTATGGTTTTTTCCATTTAATTGATGATGGGCTGAGTTTTTATTAATATTTCTGGGCTCCAGTGTAAGATGCTGAAAAAGCTAATATGAGATCATTGTATCTGGTTAATGTGTGTGCTTTGCAAAATTGATAAGCCCTGTCAAGACATAAATTACTTAAATTTGATAAATGTGTTGAAATCACTGAATTTTCAAACCGATAAAGCAGAGTTATTTCTCTTCCCTGCCACACACCCCCCTTCGAACTGGGGCTTTTGTGCAGGCACTTGATGGGGCCACATTGTCTCATGGCCTGTGAGGCTCCAAAATCAGCACAGGGAACCCAGAGAGGTGTCCTGTGCTGCTGCAGAGGGGACACAAGTGTAAGCCAAGGGGACACTTGGGCATGGAAGCAGCAGAGAGCGAGGAAACCACTGGAATCCTCCCCCAGTATGAGTGAGTTTTTCACTGGGGGCAGGAGGAGTGGTGGTACCCCTTCTCTCCAGCAGTGGGATAAGAAGCTCCCAGTGAGCAGCAGAATGGTGCTTCAGAGCTGTTTATTCCAACAGACCAATTCATTCCAGCTAATTGCTGAGGGTTTTTAAATGATTCCTGGCAGGGGTGAAGCTAAAGGAATGATTGCTGGTGATTGATGAATAACCTGGATAAAATTCCCAAAGCACCAGAACTATTAACTCTTGCATGGGGACACCTGCTTTTATTTAGTGCCTTGCCCACAGAGAAAGGCAGTGCAGTAAGTTCCAAATGAACCCAAATTTGAGCAAATAGAGAAAATAGAGCATTTACTGATACCAGTGTTTCATCAGTGTCAGCTCATTTCTCAAAAATAGCTCACAGGGAATGTTATTTAACGCTGTGCTGCTCTGCCATGATCAGGATCGTGCATGGAAGGAGGAGAGTTTGCAGAGGAGTCACCATCTTTTAGAGGAGGGCACAGGAAGAACCAAAGGTTTGAAGTTTAAAACTCCATAAATGTAAACCACACTGCACTGATTTGAGCTGTTCTTGCTGTTTACGCAGCGAAAGAAAACAGCGAGACGCGCTGTGGATGGGGCCACGGTTGTGTTTCTTACTGGAAAATATCTACAGGCAAATGGAAATTTTAGGGTAACTGGGTGCCATTTTACAGCCTCTGTAATAGGGAAAAAGATGAGGTGATTTCTGTTTGGAAATCAATGGTTTGGAGGGAATGGGAAAACACCGGTGCAGCAGAGGAGAACTCCAGCAATGGCCATCTGTTTAAATGGATACACTAACTTGCCTAAGCTGGTGTTTTTCAAATACCCTACCAGCAATATTTTTCACTATAGTGATGCATTATAGTGAAATGGAAAGATGCTGAGGAAGTAGTTTTTTCCAGCATGTGCTGCATTCTTTTAATACAGATTTTTTTATTGCCCAGAAATTGCTAACCAATGTGAATAAACAGCTGAACAAAGCCATCGGCCCTTCCTCACTAACAGCAAAATGCAGCCAGTGAGGGAAGGGCCTTGGGAAAAACCAAGTGTTAGAGCTGGGTTCTCTTATACTGCAGAACGCTTTATTCAAAACAGGAAAAAAATCTGCACTCCACAAAGGTTTTACATTACAAAAGCACAAACACTATTCACATCTCTGAGCAGTGTCCCCTCCTTCCTGCTGCTGTGGCAGGCACTGAGCAGAACCAAGCAGTTCTTTGTTAAGCTCTTTTTTTACCAAATATTTGCAAAACACAACCTATTTACCCCCCCAGCCACAAGGTCCCTTCCCTGCAGCCCTCTGAGATGACAGAAATTCTGTCAGCTCCTGAATCTCCTGTAATGAAATTAGTGGAACAAGACAGCACTAGGATGGAGCAGACTGAAGAATTAAGGTTCTGCAAGACTGGAGAATCCCATAGCCTTGCAAAATACTTCAAAAAAGATGAGGAAAAAGATACTCAAGCAAAATGTAAGATACAGCTTTCTGCAGTGCCTAAGGATTGCTGTCTGGGCCTTAAACAGGAGTATCACATCCTTATAATTCAATTTATCAATGATTTATGAAAGCTGTTTTGTTGCCGCATGAAATAGCCCAGGTCACTGTAGCTTCAGGGGTGTGTTTCGTTACCCCATGAGTAAACCTCATTTGGTGTAACAATTACATAAATAAAAGTAGCAGTAGTCTAGCAAGGCACAATTCTGTGCTTTCACCATCATGGTCTTGAAATACTTGTGCCCTGATATGTTATTGATGTGGCAAACCTGCCTGGCTTTTGCATGTGTTAATGTTTCCCACCCTTCAGCCATCCCCAACCCTATACCCACATATTTCTTCTTTTCCTATCAGAGCCTTCAGCAAGGCACCCCTGGGAAAGCAGCACTCTGCCATCTCATCTGGTGTGAGAGCCCCCAGAAGAGACATACACTGAGCACATGGCTCAATGTCCTCTGCACCTCCTCATATAAGGCGAGGGGAGAAAAGCCAAAGAGCCATTGCAGGATTTCAATAAGCATTGCAGAAGACAAGTAGCCCAGAAGGATATTTGAGGGTGTTCCTGTGCCCTTGTCAGAGGACAGTCAGAGCTGGGTGCAGGCACCAGCAAAGCCAGATTCCCCTGCAAGGAAACAGCTTCCTCTCCTTGTATTTCACCTTAAAATATCCAACCACTTTTCCCTCTGACTCAGTTACTAACAGCAATACCAGCTGTAGGTGCCCATGGTTTGAGTGGTCATTAGCATTTTAAATAGCATTTCATTTAGCCATGCAAATGAGAAAGTTTCTGGTATTCCAGCACTGCCAGGCCCCTGGGCCCAGCTGTAATCTAGAAATGCAGCAGAAAAGCCTCTTTTTTGTGCTTCTCAAGGCCTCAGGTCAGGTTTGGGATGGGTGAACGTGTGCAGCACTTCTTGCTTCATGTGAGCAGAGTCACTTCTCTGCAGCAGGGGAGTGATTTCCCTAGCAGTGCAGATGGCCAGCGTTCTCAGCATCACACAGCTGATCCTGGGCTGGTGACAGGCTTAGGAGTGGCTGAAGAACCACACATAAACATGACAGAGCTTCACCAGCAACTTTCCATCACAGCAGAAGTGATGTTTCCCTCAGCATCATTATGACAGCGCTATTTGGGCTGGTACAGATCAGCATCTGTCACTGTTTCCATTAGAATCTCCTATTTCCCCGGGTTCTTAGCTCAGCCATAAAAAAAATATAAGATAGAGGCAGAAAGTTGACATACAAGGTCTCGGGCTGAGAATGATCACTGTTGTCTTTTCTTCCCTGCTTTTAATCTGAAGAAGGAAATAAGGTATTTTTGCAGAGACACACCTGGCCCACTGCTTTTCCACCCAGCCGTGGATTTATTTCTAGTAAAAAATAAGTGATAGGACAAGTGGAATGGCCTTAAGCTGAAGGAAGGCAGGTTCAGATTAGTTATTAGGAAGAAATTCTTTACTGTGAGGGTGATGAGGCACTGGAACAGATTCCTGAAAGTGTTCAAGGCCAGGCTGGAAGGTGTCCCTACCCATGGCTGGGGGTTTGGAAATGAATGATCTTTAAGACCCCTTCCAACCCAAACCATTCTGTGATTTTATGATTTAGCAATAGTGATGGTCACCTTTCAACATTCAAGCTGTGAATGTTGCTGCTGTTGCACATTTCATCTTAATTACTGCATTAGGGGTGATCAGGAAGGACACTGGTAGTGGTAGCGGGTTTGGGCTCTGGTTTGGAGCCTATTGCTGCAGAACAGGCCCCAGTGAAGATTAAGGGCTTTGGAGTCTCTAATCTTTGCCAGATTATGACATGAAAAATTGCAATTAATAGAAATAACAGCTGGATATTGTACAAACAGAGCCCTGTGAGGAACCAGAGGTGTAGAAGACCCTTTGGGATCAGGAGCAGAGGAAAAAGCAAGCCCAGCATTGAGGTTTCCCTCATGAGACACAAAGCACAAAATTCCATCCCGCACATTCCGCGTCTGCACTCCGTGTTTTGGCTGCTTTAGGCAAACTTCCAGCCTGTAATGTTGGTGCTGGAGAGTGAAAACCCCACCCCTGCATTAGTTATACTGGGATCCACCACCTGGATCCTGGCACTGTGGGGTCAGTGATGAAGCAAGAGCAGCATTTTGCCAGGAGGTAGGGCCAGCAGCAGTTTGTCACCAGGAACACGGGCAGGACAAGTGTCCTTTCTTCTTCCCATTTTAAACATCTCTTTGTTCTGTTCACACAGTTTGTAGAAATAGATGCAGCTAGAAAAGTTTTCCTTTTGTACATTAGGATGACTGTGTAAGGCAGTTCTAAACAGAACAGACCCTAAAAACACCTTCTCCAAAGCTTCTACTCAAGATTTAAAGGACCTAAAAAGGTCAGATAATCATTTCTATCCTGTTGAAACACAGATCTTGCTTCTGACCTCTGGATCATACACTTGAGTTCTGCATTTCCAACAGGACTTCTCTGCCAGAGAGAGCAGGAAGAACACACCTGGGAAATGTGTGTCTGCACTGAGCTGGAAATTTTACTGAGACCTGTGTGTTTGATTCTGAAATGTTAAGGCCATTCTGTCACTAGTACAAGGAGGTTTTGCTTTCTGATTGCAGACTCAGCTTGGCCTTGTCACGAATCTTAAAACTGAGCTGTGCTCTGTGGCTGGGAATGCTCAGCACTTCTGGAAGGCTGGGCCTTGCTAAGCACAGGCAGCTGTGCAGCTGAAACCAGCACACCAAAATAGGGTGTTCACTGTGTCACTGTTCACAGGGTGTTCAAATGTTCACTGTGTCAAACTAAGGGCACAAACGTGCAAACTAAGTTTGGATCAAATGCAAAAAGCAACACCAGAAAGGACAAATGTACAATAAATGGTTTAGGAGACAATTACACCAACAGAACAGGATTTTAAGCCTAAACCAGCTGGAAGGTTGTGGGAAGAAAAAAGAAGGGACTGGAAAATCATGCTGTTCTATTTCACTCCATCTTTTAGCAGAGGGGCCACTTTGGTCTTCAAGGTTTCCACTTTCCTCAGTCAGGTATTCATCTAACAAATCTGCGAGCATGGGGCCTGCTCTTGCACATCACAGCCATCAGCCTGTCCAGAGGTTTATCCATCTGTCCCCGTGGATGGCTCCTACTGAGATTTTTGCATCTTGCATAAGCTCTTTCGAGTAAAATCCCTGAACTTTCATATAACAGTAGAAATTACTCATTGCAGTGGTCCAGGTGACTGATTCAGACCCTATGGGTATAAAAATAAATATTAATGGCTCCTCCTGTGTCTTGGCTGTTTTATTTCCCCCCTTCACACTGCTCTCCCTTTCTGTTTCGGAGCAGGTGTTCTGTGACACCAGGCGGGTCGTACAAGCCACGGACGTGCTGGACTGGGAGGACAAGGATGCTGCAGAGACACTGGTTGACAACGTGGTCCATTCCAGGATCATCAACCCTCTACGCCTCTTTGTTAAACCATCTCCAGTGCTGAAACACGGCCAGGTGTCCTACTCGGACAGCATAGAAAACTTTTGGGATTGGTTGTCCAACATCACGGAGGTGCAGGAATCTCTGGCACGAACTAAACGCAGACCTATAGTAAAAACTGGCAAGTTCAAGAAAATGTTTGGATGGGGTGATTTCCACTCCAACATCAAAACTGTAAAGCTGAACCTCCTGATCACGGGGAAAATCGTCGATCACGGCAACGGAACCTTCAGCGTTTATTTCCGACACAACTCCACGGGTCTGGGGAATGTTTCTGTTAGCCTGGTGCCACCTTCCAAAGTGGTGGAGTTTGAACCATCTCCACAGTCCACGCTGGAGACCAAGGAGTCCAAGTCCTTCAACTGCCGCATCGAGTACGAGAAAACAGACCGCGCTAAAAAAACTGCCTTGTGCAACTTTGACCCTTCCAAGATCTGCTACCAAGAACAGACCCAAAGCCATGTCTCCTGGTTGTGTTCCAAACCCTTCAAAGTCATCTGCATTTACATCGCTTTCTACAGCGTAGATTACAAACTGGTGCAGAAGGTCTGTCCCGACTACAACTACCACAGCGAGACGCCGTACCTGTCCTCCGGCTGACCCGGCCAAGGGCTGGGGGATCACTCATAAAAACGAGCATTCCCATTAACCTTTTGGAGAAGAATATGTTTTCCTATCAGGTTAAAAAGTCTCTAAAAACTGTAGCTGTGTTCGTGCTGTATCGTAACTAATCCAGCTGTTTATGTAACAGTCGTTTTCATTTGAGGCCGTTGCATTTTAGCTCTCTCATCCTTCGTAAGGGAACTGCCAGGCAGGCACAAGAAAAAAAATCAAAAAAATTATGTCTGTAATGAACACTGATCTTAAAAATCAGTTTTTTAAACAACTCCATGGCAGAGAGGTTGTCTTTTACTTGAATTGGACAGCACTTAGCAGGTCCTATTTCTCATTGGGAACTTTAGGTGACAATAGAAAGAAAAAATGATGCAGCCTCAAAGCTGCTCATACTCAAACTTCAAATAAACAGCTCTCCCACTGATATCA
Source organism: Anomalospiza imberbis (assembly GCF_031753505.1). Lineage (NCBI taxonomy): Eukaryota > Metazoa > Chordata > Aves > Passeriformes > Viduidae > Anomalospiza > Anomalospiza imberbis. The sequence goes on from NC_089687.1 coordinate 5,730,779, forward strand.
TAAAGAATGTTACACAGAGGGCTCAAGTAGTCAAGTCCAAATACTAAGAGGAAGTGCTAATTCTTTGATAAAAAAGGAAATAAACTGCATTTTTATGAGTTGTAGTAGCTGTAGGTGTTCATTGAAGTGAAGAGTGAGTAGTTCTTCCTTCAGACTTCCTACCCATGGATATGCAATGATGTAATTAGACCTCGATGAGCTTTAGTTTACTAGACCCTACAGGTGTGCACATGTGGTACACATTCCTTCCTCCCGTGCCCACCACTGGGTTTGACTCCTCTCACACATTCACACAAGCACACACACCCCAGTATTAATTTTGCAGCAACAGAGAATCTATAAATACCTGGGAAAAAGATAATCTCTCTTTAAGTCAACCTGGTCTAGCGGAAGGTGCCCCTACCCGTGGCAGGTAGCTTGGAACTGGATGATCTTTAGGATTCATTCCAACCCAAACCATTCTGTGATTCTCTGAACTGTAGCAGGGGCTGGCTTCCAGGCAAAGGAAGCAAGTATTGCTATCCAGCCCCTGAGCATTAAAGTGTAGCAAGGAAAATACATCACAGCACAAGGATGATACCTGAACAAGCAGCTTTCTCTTTCTTGGCACCAGTTGCTCCCTTAGCACTGCACTGCACACCTTAAGTCAAAGTATCAGCCATGACAAAGAGAGAGAACAACAAAAATCTGTGCACCTTCACCTCATAAAGCAGGTTTGAAACTGTTAATATAAATACTCAGCCAGGCTTTCCCCTAGTGCAGAACCAGCTCCCTGCACTGCAGCTGGTACAAGGGAGGGTCCAGCTGTGGTTGTGCTCCACCAGGTGTGGTCCCACTGCAGTCAGGAGTGGTTGGCTCTGGCCATGCAGGTTCCAGCATCACCCCCTGTGCTTTCTCTGGGTATTGATCTGCTGCTGCTGCCAATCTGCTCTCCTGCTCCTTGGTGACAGTTTGATGTCACAGGTCCTGTGGAAGGAGCTGGCTGAGGAAGTGCTGATTGCCTCCAGTCAGACTCGCACACAGGGTTCAAGAAGTTGCACACAGCTTAAATAAAGCACTATTGAAATACTGTTTGGTGATGTGCATTCAGACAATTGACTGTGGCAGCTCAGAAGGACTCACTCATGAGATTAATTCTGATTTCCTTGGTAAAGAGTCACACAAAAAAATTACTCTGTTAAAATATACGACTAACTGGGTGATTTGTTTTTCTCTTTAGGTGACAAATTTAAATGTGTGGTTTAGTTTGATCAATAATCTAAATGTTTTCCTTCATCTCATTTCATACAGAGTCTCTCCTGGTCTATAATGATGTTTTTTAGTTTGCCTATTCCTGTCAATTCCTACAAGTTGGTCTACTTTGTATTCTGTATAGCGTGTCCTCGCCCCAGCTGTACATGAGCTTGGATTTATTGCTACGAGTTCAGTGGTTGGTGCTTTTGTAACTTAGCTGTAAGCCATGATTTTATTGCCATGCATTTTTACTCAGCACTGTAGGCAATTAAAAGAAAACCCTACATGCTATTTATTGTAGAGTATGTGGAAACCATGTATGTATATACACTTAAATATGTGTACATATGCAGAACATATGTGTACATGTATTTGTATGTAAATAAAGAGAGTTTATTAAATCTGGCACTTGCTTGTGGCCCATTTGATGTTTAGCTTCAAATGTTGCATGTCCGAAGACACAAAGTAAAACTAAGGCACGGTAACATCTCTTTTTGCCCAGGTGGAATTTGTTTTTCTAGGAGACATTTAAATGTATGCTATAGTGAACTGTGTACAAGCCTAGGCAGAGGAGGTTCAGCAGCATTCCATGAGATTTGAGAAACGAAGCGCGTGTTTTGACAAAGGCAATCCTTAACTGTTTAATAATTGCACCAGGTACCATTAAAAGTGAGGGGGAAAGTTTAAATTTGTCAACATTCCCAAGCAGGAACACGCTGGGAGAGAAGGCAGCTCGCTGCCTTGCTCAGTTCCTCGTCAAAAAGGGAGCTGGATTCTCCTCCTCCCTGGCTGTGGCACTTCCCAGGTTGAGCTTTCCAGGCCTCAGGAAGACAAACCATGGGAGAAACTTACCCTGGTCTCCTCCCATGCAGCCCTGGCACGAGGAAGCAGCCTGGCAGCTGGAGCAGGAGCAGAGGGAGGGAGCCGTGGTACCAAACTCCATCACACCCACCAAGTCCCCACCACTCTTCTTCCAACCACAATACTTTATGAATCAGCTTAAAAGGAGGCGGTTGCCATTTTTCTGCAGTTTTTCTTTCAGATCAATTTTGAAAACATCAAAAAAAAAAAAAAAAATACAGTTACATTCTTACTGCAGTCAAAATCTGCTTAAGAAGAAATTATTTGCACCCAGCAGGGTAAGCAAAATGCAATGCAATGATGACAGCCTTGATTAGGTCAGATGTCATGCTGCCCATGTAAACAAAACTAAATGTGATTTCATTTCACACAGAACAGGCCAGGTTTGTAAAAACATTTTCCTCTGTAGCAGGTGACTGTTTCAGACAAGTTTCAAATTGTTGCTATTATGGCTCTTATTCAAAGGATTTTGAAGGAAAAACTTGATTGATTAAATACCGTTTCTAAAAAGTGTCTAGAGTGGGCAATGTCAACTTATGACTACAGCAACTTAATCTAGAAGTTTTTAACAGACATCCTTTATTTAATCCCAATCTCCACAGGACAGTTTGCACACATTTGTATCAGTGAAAATTTCATAGAATCATGGAATATCCTGAGGTGGAAGGGTCCCACAGGGATTGCAGAGTCCAGCTCCTGGCTCTGCACAGGACACCCCAAAATGCCACCTTGTGCCTGAAGCACTTCCTGAACTCTGGCAGGTTAGGAGCTGTGCCTGGGGAGTTCATATTAAATATATAAACTTCTTGCTAAATACATTTCCTGTTCTCCCCACCCAATGGGGAGAACATTAAACATTTCCAATAAAAAGCTCATCCATGACAAACATACAAAGCCTCAGCTTTTTCCTTTAGCCAGCACTCTGTGCAGAGCTGCAGGAACCATGTACATCCATGTTTTTTTAATCATTCCAACTGAAGGAAGTAACAGCTCGGGGTTTTTCTTCTTTTCCCTCGGAAGAATTTTGTCCTCAGGACCTTCAGATTTCTGATTTCCCTGCAGCCCTCACGAGTGGGCACATCCTGCTGCGAGTTCTTCAGCCTCACCGGTGCCATGGGGACCACGTGGCAGTGCCAGGCCCTCACAAGGAGCAGCTGTGCCACAGGGGCCAGCAGGGCAGAGAACAGCAGAGAGCTGAGCATTGTGTGCCACGAGCTACCCGGGGTTGCACATTTGCTTTTTAGGGTGAATTTGCAAATGAGCAAACCCCTGGATGATCCTGATGCAACTGGAAAATCTCTCACAGCAAGCAAGCAAGGGTGTTCTGTGCAGATCAGCATCCTGTGCTGCTTTTCTTTTTAAATTGTAATTCAAGGACATTAGAATTTGCTATTTGTTTTATGCTCTGTTGACCAGCATAATCTGGATAATGTTTTATTTATAGTATAATAATGATTCGTCATTAGCACTGTCTCTACTCAAATTTGCACAGTTGAAAAGACAATAACAAGCTGCTCTACACTAAGTAGCTCAATGAAACACACATCAATCAAGTAGATTTTTAGCTGTAGGGTGTCTAGTTTGGAAAACCAGACTTTGCCATTCCCACCTCTCCCTCGTGAGCACCTCCTGCACATTGTCCATTAGGAGCAGCATCCTTTGTTTTGGAGCTAATAAATCAAGTGGGTTTACAGAAGAGGAGCTGAATTATCATGAAATATCCTACTTGGTGTCAAACCATGCCTCCCCTGGGGGTTGTTGAGCTTGGGGCTGCAAAACCTGTTCAGATCTGCAGCCAGGAGTGATGGGAACTGAACAGAGTCCACAGGGCATAGCCAAGACTGCTGCTACCAACTCCATGGCACAGCTCTGCAGCCCCAAGAAGTACCAGGGGGTTGTCAGTCAGAAGCAAGGCCAGAGCTGTTGGTACCCTCAAGCAAGAACCCTAGCCATCCTGACTGAATTTTGAAAGGGAAAAAAAAATCACCAAAAAAAATGCTATTTCCAAAGATGTAATTCAGTCTCCAACTCAGCACAAATCCAGCACCAGCTGCAGCCCAATTAAAAAGCAATTACAGTCATGGGAAAACAGTTTAGCTGGAGAAGAAAAAATCCTACCTGCATAAACAGTGGTGGGACTCTAAAATAGACTCCAAAAGAAATATCAGCACTTTCCTATTCAACAGGAGTGGAACAGCCAACCAGCTCAGTCTCTTGCACTGCTCTCTGCTTTTGTCCTCAAGCCAGAACAGAGGAAAAAAAAGCTCCACTGCTTCAGGGACTTTTTAATGTATTTTCTTCATTTTAGGGAAAATGCACCGAGATCAGCTGACGGTGCTGGTCACACCAAGGTCGTGGGTGAGACCCCCATAGGGGCCCTGCACTTAGAGCTGCACTCAGAGATCCTCCTGGCTCCCTTCCAGCTCGGAGTGTTTGTGACCCCTCACCAGGCACGAGCAGCTGAGCTGCACCGAGGGCTCAGAGGTGAGGAGCATTCCCCTGTGCAAGCCAAGAGCTCAGCCACCTTTCCCAGCCACCAGCAAGGCAGTGATGTGGGAAGCACAGAGCTGGCTCGTGGGCACACCATGGTCTCTTCTGGCTTGTCAGGAAGCCAGACTTAGAACTCCCACCCAGGGCAGGGGCACCACAGGACATGGCCTGATGGCAGTGATGCCTCAGGTTTTAGCTTTTACAGTTTTCAGATTCTGTGCTGCTGTAGTGTGTAAGTCTTTGTTTCATATTAGGGAAAGCTGAGCTCTCTACACAGAGTAGGGAGACAAAACAATTCCTTCTCTAGCTGGGGACCAAGGACAAGTGATCCAAATCTCAGGCCCAAGAGCATAAACAACACGGACTGAAGAGAGAAAAACAGGCAGGATGGGACTAAAGCTGTAATTGGACAATTAACCCCAATATACAAATGGACCAGAACTTATAAAAGTGTGAGACCCTGTGACTGGTCGTGCATTTTGTGACCATTTTGGTTCATCTTGGGTGCAGCCCTGGCTGGGCTCTTGTACTGCCCAAGGTGGATCCACTGAGGCCTTCTAATAAATCCCTACTTTATTCTTTAACTCTGTCCAGTCTCTGTTCTGGGTCAGCCTTCACGAGGCATCAGCAGGAGCTGAGCACAGCCAGGACAGAGGAGCCCCTGTGCAACAGCTGCCCCAGGAGCACCTTCCCAGACACCCCAGTGCTCCCCTTGCCTCTCTTGTAAACCATCCGTGGAAAACAAGGCAGCTTTTTTGGCAGCCTGATCCCAGACCAGCATTCAGTCCTCACCCTGCTCCCTCGCCCTTGGCAGCCCTACATTTCAGCCCCCTCGGATGCAAATCCCATTTCGTTGTTCTCGTGCCTCTTTCATCATTACAGGCCAATTAAGCCTCGGCTACCTTATCTTAACAGCTCCAAATAAGCTGGTGATCTTCCTGAAAGGTGATACATTATAATTGGTTCCAAATCGGCAGGAAAGAGAATAGTGAAACATGAGACTTGGAGGTTATTTGAATTAGCCCTGAAGTTAAAAATGGTCAAAAAAAAAAAAAAAAAACCAAAAAACCACCCCCACCTAAAGCTATCAAGGTGTTTGCTTTGAACTTCTAGTCAGTGTTGCTTCCCAGAAAACATGACTTGGCATCTTTTGTGCTAGAGATCCTGCCTGGAGCAACCTGGTCGAGGGAAGGTGTCCCTGCCCAGGGCAGGGGGTGACACGAGAAGGTCTTGAAGGTTCCTTCCAACCCAAACTATTCCAAGATTGAACTGATAAACACCTAAACAGCCACGGGAGAAACACCCCAGTCATGAGGTTTTAGATGGGTGGAGAGCACTTACACTCCTGCCCACATCTCAAAAGCCCCTGATGAAATGCAACTCACACCAAGCTGTTCTGTAGAATGACACCAAAAAAAAAAAATCAGTTCAGGTTTTCAAAACACATCAAGTTCATTTAACTTGGACAGGAGAGCACGTTCTGGCTTAGCAGGAAACTGCTCTGAGAGGAGCTGTCAGTCCCTTCTAAGCCAGCATTAGTCCTTAAAAGAAGAGGTGGTGGAAGAGTGTGTCTGAAGCAGGTGATGCTGAGCACTGCTAACCTGGGAGCACAGGATATTTAACACAGATTTCTGAGCAGGTAAACTAAAGGATTAAAAACTATTTCAAGTTGCCTTATTGAAGATGATAAGCAAGCCTATTTATTAAATAGTACTTAGAGCTACTTAATTCCAATCCACTTCTCATGTCAGATATATTTAACTGAGGCGTTTCTGACTTCAGTTGGGGAAGATTTGGATTAGCCAAAGTGCCCGGGGAAAACAAGCCTTCTCACCCAGCTGCTTGAAGGAAATGCCACACAGGGAGATTGATCTGCCCCGAGGGAATAACCTCTCTCTTCCACTTCTAGCACTTGGTTTTAAAGTAAAAATACTAAAAATACCAGGCCTACAGTCTTTTGTCACAGCCAAGCACAACCTGACTGCTCCAAGCAAAAACAGCAGCACAGATGAATGGTGTGCAAGGCTGCCCACATCCTCCAGGTCAGCCAGGCTCAGCAGTGTCCAGACATTAAGAGATACTTATATCTGGCAAAAAGAGGGGAGAGAGAAATCTATTTTGATTCACCACTCTAGTTATCTTTAAAACAAGCACAGCCCCTTATTTAAAATATGAGTATTGAATTGTGTTGCCAGAAGCAGATTAATTGCAGCTTCCAGGAAAAAAAACTCTAAGCTTATTTCACACTGACTTTATTCCCACTTGAATTAAGTTCCTTATGCTACACCAACTCATTTGAATTTTTTGAATTGGTTTTGCATAGTATCATTTACTGATGTACTATCTTTAATTACATAACACACATACACTCTCCAACTGCATTATTAATGAAAGTGTTTTTAATTAAATGGCTCTCAGCATATTATTCAGTCATTAATTTCACATGCTCAGGATGTGGAGAGATTCTATTCTGATGGTCTGGGGAAGCTCTGTACTTCAGATGAGGGACAATTGCAAAGTGATAGTTTCTGAGAGAAGTTGGAATCATTATGAGCACAGAATTACCTCCTCAGCAGCTGCTGCTGCAGTTCTGCTCTGCTGGGCATTAGCTGTTCTTCAGCTCAAGTGCTCCTTTTGCTCTGCCACACTTCACCACGGGTAATTTGAAAATGCCTCTCCCTGGACTCAAGGAGATTCCGGGGTGAATAATCTCAGAGTTATCTTTTAGGAACAATTTACACTTAGACAATGGCACTAAGGCTGCACCCACTGCAATAAAATCTTCACACCCTCCTCCCTAATTATGGTCGCCCACCTGTCTCCACTCTCAACCTTTCAGAGCTCTCAGAAGTGACAGAGAACGTTCACACTCCTGGGACAGGAATTTTTTCTGCCCATGGAGACACAGACACGCTGGCACATTATGTAGTTATTGCTGTGAGCATCCTTCACGCTCACCTGCTGCAAAAGTTGCCAATTATGGCCAAGAGGCACAAAAGGAGCATTTTAATTTTTTTTCTGCAATCTAGCACAAATTTACTATTTCTTCATGCAGAGATGGCAGGAGGACCTCTTTTCCAGTCCAGCTTGGAAAAGAAGGCCCACCAAGGCAGTCCTGTACAGCTTTTCCTCAAAGTCTGCAGGAAGGACTAATTTTCACCTCAGTTTATGCCTTCTACTGATTGATGAAAAAATTTTCATTTAAAATAAAAAGAATTCATAGGACAGCATTTTCCAGGGAGACTTTGGAGGTCTTGGAAGTAATTTTTTTTTTGTTTTTTCTAGAAGAGCTCAAAGGGACTTGAGAGCAACAAGACTGCACACTATAGTACCTGTTTCATCTGTGAATTACATGGTAAATTCTGTCCATCCTCCACAAAGGCAACTGCATATAAAACTGGTTTTGGACATGATTCTTCCTGGGATTCACCCTTTAATTAGTCTCTAGTCTAGATAGCCCTAGATTTTGTTTTGACTAACTAAGTCCTTCTCTTTTTTTAAAAAATCCTCTCATTTCTTATGCTTAAAGGCCTTTTCCCCAGTGTTAATGCACACGGGGAGGGGAGTGGCTCTTGCCCATCCCCTTGTCCCAGAGCAGAACACCCTGGGTCACATCTCACTCACCAGCCCCTCTCTGCCTCAGCTCCTGCTGTCAGCCACACTCTGGACTCCTCTGCTGGGCTGCCCTACAGCTCTGTCCTCCCCGAGCTCAAGGCTGGCCCTTCCAGCCCTGCTCCTTCAAAAGAAAAAGAGGTGCACACAAAAAACTTTACTCTGTCAAAAAGATACTAAACATGGACCTCCAGGACATTTACAGCGGATTTTTGAGAAATTACTAATATTTTTGTATGACAAGATTAACGATAATATATGCCCACGTTCCCAGCACTTCACGTCTACATAAAACATTGTGCCATAATGAAGATAATTGGAAGTATGACTTCCATCAATATTTAATTAGCATTTGGTGCTAACTCATTATTTCGGTGCAATTAATTTGACATCTTGCTGTATGGACTGCACAGATTTCCTCCTAGAGGGTTGTTTTATTGGTGGGACATAAGTAACATAAGACATGTGCACCTTCCCCAGGGATTCGAGGGGACTGTGAAATATGGAGAATATGACTGACATTTTAATCTACTGCAGGATACAAAAGCACATTAAAGCTCACAATGTGCACATGAATTTGGCTCGGGCGTTTCTGCAATAAGGGCAATATTCTGCTAAACCAACATTTTCAGAAAACAAACTGTACCATCATCACACCAGGCTCTTCCATGTGTCTTTGTTCAAATCCCTTTTCCAGGCTGCAGAAGGACACACATGAGATCAGCACACAGCTCTGGGAGCAAGGACCAAAGAAAGACCCTCTTCCCTTCCAAATTTTTTCTGCAGTTCTTCCCAAGAGCAGTGAGAGTAGCCCTGCCCCCACCCACTCAGGAACAGGTTACTGAACCCAGCACAGCCAGAATCTCTCCCTTACTGTCACTTCCCTTCACCTACTCCCAGCAGCTGATGGCCAGGAGAGGGAGACAAAATAAATTCTGCAAGGTGCAAATGGGAAAGAATATTTGACCTACCACGTGAAAGGGACACCAAGTCCTTCCAGCCCAAATCCACTGGAAATAAAAGCACTCATCACCCTCTGCTTATCCATTATTTGATGAATCTTCTGTTGATGTAAAAGAAAACAATCACAACATAAGAAAACTGCAAGTGCCCCGTTGTTCCTCTGTCTGCTCAACTGCTCCCACTGCCCTGGGGAGGGCACTGGGGAGGGCACTGAAGTGCCCTTCCTCACTTCACCCGCAGCTTCACCATCTAAGCCAAACTTGCCGAATAAAGAGCTTCTGCCAGCCCCACACACGAGCACGGCTGTGGGCAGGTGAGCAGTGGCCAGCCTCGCCCTTTGCCTCCCTCCAGGGCAGCATTTCCCTCCGGGCTGTTTAACCCCTGGGGAGCTGCAGGAACAGAAGCCAATTCTCACCAAGTTTAGCCCTACAAGAAGCAAGCAAAGATTACAAAACTATGACAGCACTATTGATGGTTCTGTGGTGAGAATCTCTACATACAGCTAAATAAAGCTTATTTTTATTCCTGATGCTGTCCCACTGGCACTAAACATTGCTGAACCAGACCTAGGTTCCATTCTTGCTTCTAAAGAATGAAGAAAAATACTCACACCAGGAAAAACTTCTTTCTATCTTTGTAATTAATGCAAAAACACAAACCAGGTTTATTGTTAAAGACAATCTCAGTGCAATAGCACCTTCCCCTACATATTTTTATCCAGGGAATCAGGAACAAATGTTTTGTTTGCTCTCTGCAAACAAGCAACAAGATTATGGATTCTTTCAACAGCACTGACAAAGTAAATACAAAAATTGTTCATAGTATGACTATGACCAAGAGTGTAACTTTGAGTATTTATTACACAAAATTGGCCCAACTTCAAAATGCTTAGTTTTATACCACTTGGAGCACCCTCAACAGCTGATTATTTAAAAAAAAACCCAAACCTGGCCCTTTAAACCTTTCTCCTTTAAAGTGATAAAATACCTGCACTTTTTACCTCTGCCTCTTTTTCTAAGTGCCCAGAATATTCCAATACCTTATTGGAAAGCTGCAGCCTCCTGCTGAGTGTGTACCTTGGTTACCACATCAACACATTCTGAACACCCACACTAATTTTATCAGGATAATTATTCCATAAAGCCAGTTTTTATACTCTGCTTAAGTACTTCAACTATGGTTTGTACAGAATATTCAGAGGTGAATCTAACTGGGGCACACTGCCCCAGTAAACACTACATATTTAACTGGCTGGAAAAACAGCTAGAACAAAGTATTTATTGATTTAAAAAATAGTTGAAACTGCCAACACTCCATTTCTTTGAGGAAGTGTATCTAAAGAAAAAGGATTTCTCGAACTACCCAAAGAGATGCTGATTTCAGACATACAGACCCTGCCACTCTTGCAGGCTCCCAGAGCTGGGGCAGGTTTTGGGTTTTTGTTTTAATGAGTCAAATGTTGGATACCTGCAGAGCAGCATGGAAAACCTGAGCTCCTGTGCACACAAAAAAAACAGTGACTTTCAAAATCTCAAGCTACTGATTTTAAACACAAAATTCATATGATTATTTATTTGGATAAATCCCTCCATGTAAAACAAAAATTATGGGGAAAAACAAAATTAATGACAACATAAAGGAGGCATATAGAGACTCAAAAAATAAAATAAACAAACCAAAAATCAACCTCTGAAGAGCAGATGCCTTCCAGGATTTACCCAGTTTTGTCCCATTGCAGCTGTAAATGTTTCCCAAAGCTGATGCAGGATGAGTTGAGCTCCTGGCAATAACTTTGTACCCCTATATTCCCCACCTATCCACCAAAGAGAAAACATCTATACAGGAAAGATTGAAGCCCTGGGTTATGTCCAAATTATTTGTTTGGAGAGACCATACTAAACTCCTTGACTGCATCCATCTTATTCTCCCTGTTCAACTGGAAATACAAAGCTGAAAATCTGAAAAACCCCATGTCGCTGTTTGACATGGAAGTGAATTTTTTCAGGAAGTTAAGTCAAACCAGTGAGTGGTCAGGTTTGGATATTGGCACCTGAAGTGGCCACTGAAGGTGTGGATACGCCTCTGAGAACACAGGGGGTTAAAAGCAGGAACTCCCAAGAGCTCGCTCTCTTGGGTTCCGGTCAGGGTGCTGTGCAGATCTCCCCTGCCCAGCCATGGGGCTGGGTGGGGGAGGGGAAGCCATGAGGCCTGGTCGAGGTGAGCCGAGGGGTAGAAGGACTGGAACCGAGCCAGCTCCTGTGGACAGAAGGGTGGAGAGAAGCGGAGATGTCTTTGTCGTCCCCCCCTCCAGAGGGAAGAGACAGAGTCTGGATGACACCTGTAAATTTGCCGGCGCAGAGGAGAAGGAGGTGGGGGAAGGTGCCCAGCCTTGGCCTTGGGAATCGGCTGCTGGGCAGAGATTTCAGCCGTCCAGGGAGTCTGAACTTTTAACCCTTCCCTGGGAAATGAAGGCTTTGTAAAATACTACTCCTCCTTGATTTGAAGTAGAAGAGAGACAGTCTGGGATCCGAGATGATGGAAGAGGAAATTCTCAAGTTGGAAGGAGATGATGGAGTGGCTTGTGGCTGGACTTTTCTTGTTAGCCATAGACTGAACCAAATTCTCCTGACAGAGGCTGCACTTAGGGGGGTGCGTTGGTGAGCCAAGAGACCTGTTTCAGTGATTACCAACAGAAGAGTAGAGAGAACAAAAGAGAGTTGAAAAAGGTGTGGAGAGGCCCTCTGTCTTCGAAAAAAATGGAGAAGAAAATCTCTGTTCTTGGACCCTCGGCCCCAAAGAAAAATGGCGGGGACTGTAGTCCCGAGATGAGAAGCTGAACTGTTGTTTCTTTTGGTCCATGGCAAAGCATCCTTAAAGGAGCCCTAGGAGCAGTCTGTCCATGCACAGCGGTGAGAGCACTGTGACATGGAAAGGAGAGTGTCACCATGGCAGATTTTCTCTGGGCGGTTGCCATGTGTGACATGGAGACACAAGGGTGGCAATTGTGTTTCCTGGGGAGTCTGTGGCACAGGAGAGACTCCTGTCTCCCTTGATGGACTAAGTATTTGATTATCTGAAGGGTGGCAACTTGATCAGGATCCTGGGTGGTGTCTCACTGTTAAGTTTGTTTGAAAATTAGGTGGGAGGAGGAGGGGTGTTTTGGAAAATCTTCATCCAGGATTTAGTGTTTGTAGTTTTATAGTAGTAGTAGTTTAATAAAGTTTTTTCTTTGTTATTAAGCTTGGGCCTGCTCTGCTCTGTTCCTGATCACATCTCACAACAATTATTTAAGCAATGCATTTTCATGGGGGCGCCGGCATTGCGCCAGTGTCAAACCATAACACCCCAGCACCCCAAAGAAATAACAGACAAACCAGCCTCACTCACATACACAAATCTGATTTTTTTAGAAACACTGGAGATTGAATATGCAAATTATAAGAATGTATTAATTATCATTAATCATTCCTTCACAAAGACTAGAACTAATTGGAGAAATAATTTGAGAAAATTGAAGTACATGACAGAAAGCATTAAGATTCATTAAGTTTCAATTCTCTGGTCTGTCAGCTTGTCAGAAGTAGATGCCTGCTATTCTAGCACTACTGGTAAAATACTGAGTATTTTCCTAATCTAGTACACAATTTAACCCCTTTTATAGTTTGTTCTGAGATTAACCACATCTGACACTACACATTTTCTGCTAGAAGACACTGTCACGAGGAAATTTGCATCTCCATTTCTTTAAATCAGCAAAATTGAACTTCCTCAAATTTCATTATAAAGCATTTGCAGGTTCACTAGGTATTTTGTATTTATTTACATTATTTGAGAGGTGCCAGTACACATTCAAAAAACGTACAAGAGATGAACAGCAAGGCATTTGAAGAAAAAGCTGCATTCAAAAAATATGCACCCTACCCCATACCCACACCTCAAATTCATCTTGACCAGAACAGATAATAAATATGCAAATATTTATGTCCCTCTATTTGTGGTCCTGCAATAATCCACCCCATTTGAGTTGGTACAAACTCTTGATCCAGCACAATAACCCCCAGTCCTGCTGTGGGGGAGGAATGAGGGCTTGGTGGTGCAAGAACTCCCTCATGTGTGTGTTTGACAAGGGCAGCCCATCTGCAAGAGGTGACAGTGACAAGATGCACCATTTAATTGACATTTTTTCTCCATTTAAAAACATATGGTGTGGGCTTTATAAAGACCAGCAGAGCTCTTAATCTGGGCATGGCACAAGTACCAGAGGCAAGATCAAGTCTTTGCTGGAGGCAAACATTTTAGTTGTACACTTCAGTAGCAAGTAGGTGGTTTGTTTTAAAAGTTTCAAGACTCAGTAAACACAGCTGGGTTAGAAAATTGTGCACATAATACATAAAATTAATTTCAAAGCTTACCAAGAAGTCGCCAACTTAAAAATGGAAAATATAAATAGTTATGTGGCAAGTAAGGTTAAAATAGGTCAGACTGGAGCTAGAGCTTCTATGCTTTAAGATTTCATCCTATTAAAATGGGTTTTTTTTGCATACGCTTCAAAATTTACCCTTTTTAACAGAAATGGCTCAGTCAAGTGTGCAGAGAGAAACGTGGGAAGTCAAAAACTGTGACTGCTTAAAATGCAGCACCAGTTGTCTCCATTCTGATCAGCAGCACCAAGTCTGACATGGTGTAATTTATTTTCTGCATGACTATCACTGCCAACGCATGAAACATGCATAAGTTGGGCAAAGCAGAGATTTCCACTCATTATACACCTACCCTTGATTGAAACACAGCACCTGCACAAAAATATTGTTATGCTCCAAACTCTGCTAAGAATGCAAGACAAAAATGTTGGTGTCAGGTAACATTTTCAAAGAAGGCCCTGCTCCCTGCCTGACAGGATGATGATCACCAGGTATTGCTGCAGCTCTGAGGCTCCTTCAGAACACCTGAACCAAGAGCTCAAAACTGGTACTCCTGGTACTTTCTCTATAAGCCAAGGCCATGCAAACTCTACAAAGTTGTTTTTTCTTCCCGAGTCTCAAAATCACAAGCTTGTTTCTGTTCTTTATACCTGACTCCCAAGAAGCCCAATTTTACACTTAGAGCACCAACTTCACATACTGTTTAAAATGTAACTTACTGACACCCCCTGGAATGCCATGCCAAAGCACTCAACAATTCTCTCAGCTGAGCCTGGGATAGGTTTTTTCCTTGGTGCAGTGTTGTAATAGAAAAAGCAAGTCCTTTGCATCTCACATCTGAAATGCTTCACTCAACTCCTTGTATTTTTTCCAACTTCCTCTGAGAGTACAAAGAACGAATCTTCAAAATTGAAAACAAGAAACATGTTCTTCTAGTGGAAAATTGTCAAGATGTTTGCAGAAAAATAAACTGTTCAAGACTAATTTTAAGTGGCAATTAATAGCATTTCCTCTGTTAGCACACTATCACAATGTTAAGTGCAAAGTTATTTGTGTGTAATAGAAGCAGGTGCATCTTTAATGTAATTTACTTAATAAACATAGCAAGTAAAATGTGTAGTGGAATGGGTAATATTCTACCTTGAATAGTAATTGTAACTGAAGCCATCTAAAACATAGAAAACCATTAATACCATGAAGTTTGGAGTAGTGGCACAAAGATTCACTTTAATCAACTTTAATTTCTCACCTGACTGCTCAGGCTGCACTCAAATACTTCAACATCAAACCATCCCTTTAGCACAGGGCAGGACAGGCAATCCTGTACAGCAAGAGATGGTGACAGAGGCTGACAGGATAAAAACCACTAGAAATTCAATATTTGAGCTTCCCCCTTTTAAAGAAAGAGGACATACACAGTACTGGACAAACACTGCAAAATAATTTCAACAATATTCAACTAAAAGGAGAAAAAGCTCTCTTCATGTGCTCTGTTTTCACATTACAAAAATTGGAATTTGCTATAGAAAGAAAATATGTGGTTTCTTTAATCAATGTTCATTGAATCAATTTCGCTGAATAACAAAGAAATTTTTTTATGATGACAAGATAAACAACTATGAGGAAAACCATCTTCAGAGAGGATAAAAATATAGCCTTTTAAATAAAGAAATAATGAAGTTTAATATTCTTATTTTATCTGGAATTTGGAGCTCAGGTCAGACATTTGGATTGTATAGATAACTCTGATACCACTCAGTGGTAACCAGTCCTGTTCCCCTCAGAGGTTACTGAGCTGTCTGTGGGGATGTAAGTTATGCCATTATTGATACAAACCCCACGAGGAACCTTAGACTGGATCATTGTGGAGTCAGTTTAGAGATGAATTCTTTTGTTTTAAGCACACCTGGAGAATTTTGCATGTACCTACCCAGATACACACTTCCTATAAAATAACTTACCTTGACATCATCATTTTCAGCACGTCCAAAGCCACATACCACTGCAAATATTTATAACCATATGAAACCCCTTACATACCACTCCTCCTCTTACACACCACTTCTCCTGTAACACATGCCAACAGCATTCCTGCTGGATGGGCTCATTAGCAGCCTGCACTCTTTGGAAGGACAAAGGATGATGGTTTTTGATGGTGGCTGGAAGAAGAAGCAGATTTCAAACCCACCAATCCCATCTTCATTATCACAGCATCAACCTTTCTTCCCACCAGTCCTGACAGAGTCTGTGCTAAGGGAGACACTTCTCAGGTGGGCAAGTTAAGCTGTCCAGAGCTTTAAAGTGTCAAAACACAAAAATAACCAAGTTAATGGAGATCAGAGCAAGGCTGTAAGGTGATCCTCCCAAAAGAACAGCAGCATATTCGACATTACAGAGACAGTGCTGATAAATCTTTCTCAAAGCAAAGGCAGCCATTGGGAACAAATGCAGGTACAGACAACAAATAAAGACAGACACACTCTGTATAAGTAACAACTTTATTGTAACTTGATGTGCTGAAACGCAAAAATATTTTCAGCAACAAGGTACAAAAAGTATTTCACCATTAACATCAGCTGATAAAAAAGGCTGGATGGTTTGATACGACTGTTTACATATCTGAATTCTTTAAATCATTTCCACCCCAAAACAGGTCCAAGTCATTTCACTGGTTTAGCTTCTAAAATAGGACTCATTGATCTTAAGCCTTCAAAAACCAGGTTACAAATACAGTGAAGTTCCTTGCAAAACACTTGAAATAGTGAATTCCCTTTACAAACATAGTCCATTTACTGTAAGCAGAAGCCAAGATATGTGACTAAGTGTCTTGGCTAGCTAAGGAGCTAAGCTCTGCACTAAATACACTATTGACAACAAATAGAGGACAGGGAACATTCCATTTGTCAATTACAAAAAAAAAAAAAAAGTCAATTAAGCTTAGGAATTTTAATCAACTGTAAAATTCAACAAAATTCGACAACATTTCAGGTAGCAGTACCTCACATTTGCAATTCACTGCCTTCTATGAAACACAGTTTCAAATACCACATATGGCTTTTATCCTCCCAAAGGAGAAGCCTTGCTGTGAGGATTTAAAAGGAACACAATCTCCGTGTAGGTCCTCTACTGATCTCCTGTGCAAAGGTGAATTTTATACTAAATACTCAATGTGTAGAAAAACATCAGAACTACAGTAACCTTGTGTCCGTGATTATCACGTTTTGACATACACTTATCTTGTAACAGCAAGTATTATCACAATTTCACAAAAATATACCATTACTCAACTTGTATCTGTAATACTTATTCCACTTGTTTGTGTAGTTTGTACCTCGGTGAAATTGAATTTAGGAAGCAAGAATCAACATGCAACAGAGGTCAAATGCAACTTGAACTTTTCCATCTCAATCGTGTACCAAAGAGTATTCTTCACCTTTAAAAATACATTTTACAAAGACCTTGCACCCTGTTAAATCATCCCTTCATTGCAACAGTTTCCTGAAAAGGCACAATGTGTTCAAACTTCTGCATGCAGTAAATGGACTAGGAAATAAGGATTATTTATTGAAGCAACTTCCACCCAAAGCATCTCCTTAGGAGAGGTTTGAATGGAGAAAAAAAATATAATACATAATAGCATTTTAACAACAAATTGAGTCCTTATTTTTAGAAAGTCACCCTTGACAAAAAACACCACACAGTCACACACACACACACGCACACACACAGGACACATGCAGGGTTCTCCCCAGAAAAGCACAGAAGTGGTGGTTCACATCTATCTGAGAGAGTAGTGTTGGCAAGCCAAAACATGGCACCTTCATACGGCATATTCCTAACCTGGAGGGAAAACCAGGGAAAACCCCCAGGATTTCAGCCTGGAAAAACCTGATCACTGATTATTCATGATCTGCTGCACTTCCAACTGAGGCTTTCAGGGCAAGTTCTTGAGATGTGGGGAATGAAGCCAAGCTACTGAATCCAAAGGGGAAGGTTGTAATGATCAAAGTCCCGTTCCAGTGAGAACACTGCATGTAGGTAATTAAAGAAGTGAATAATTAGTGCCCTCACTTAAGAATACAGCAACTGCTTTACCTTTTTCTCAAGATCTGTCAGAACTTGAAAATATAAATAAATAAAGTCCAATCTAACCAGATGGATCAGCAGAGGGCTCTTTCCTGTTGGTGTAACACACTGCCTGGCCCAAGGAGGGGACACTCTATGGTGCAGATGATAGCACAGCACAGTGTCTGACCTTTTTGGTACAAAGCGTGCTATTAGGCTTAAAAAAAAAATCTAGAAATCCTTACGTTTTCCATCTGATTAATGTAAGTTGTTACTTTAGAACAGGCTGACCTGGGCAATGATTACAGCATTAAATATTCAAGTCACTTTGCACGTGAGCGCTGTGAGTTTTACAGAGATGAGGATGAGGAGCTGTAGTCCCACCACGTTACACAGTGCAGCAAAAACATGATTTTGGAATAAACACCTTCACTTCCTGTTGTGGAGAATGCTTATGAGACCTTATCTTAGATAAATATTTAAAAATGGATAAATCTCTGTAAATATATAATTTGACGCCTTGTGTATTATTAAAATTTCTGATTTTACACTTTAGCCATCATAAATTTTTAGCTAGAGGGTAAGAAAAAATTTATGTTTAGAGGTTTTAGTCTTCAAAATCGGACTGGGCATTTTCTTCCAATTTACCATTGTAAGTGTTTACTAGATGCTAAAATATAAAATTATATATTCTTTCCTCTAAAAATTTTATTCAGAGCAAGTCAGATGAATCTCAATGAAATGAGGATGGAGAACAATTTGAAATTCTTCCTCTCTCTTCCCTGCATGACTTTTTTTAATAGGCAAACTCAAACCCTTATGCAAAGATGTTTATAAATTAGGTGAGATCTCCTCCCATTCCCCACTGTAAAACCCAAATCTTCCCCCCAAAAAAGAAATACAGCATATTATCACTATTACAGTAAACTCAATGCAATAACTCAGGGAACATTTAGAGTGTGCACTACTGCAGACTTTTCCTCCCAATTGTAAACAAAGCTATCAAACACTGAGGATGTTGATATTAAAGCTAAGGTTCATATAGTAAAGAACTGGCCCATGACAAGCAGTTTACAAATGTTTCATCCTTTTCACATTATGCAGAATTTCAATACCATCCACATTATGCAGAATTTCAGTATCATCCACAATGCTAGTACAATAACTGAAATGCAAGACTGAGCAAGTCTCTGCTTGCAGATACCATCTGACATTTCAGGGAACTACTCCTGGATGTGTGCACAGTCTCCCCAGGTGTTTGTGGGAGCCATGCATGTATGTCAAGATGGGAAAAATCCCCTCAAAGTTTTTACCATTCACATGCCTTTTTCAAATAAGCGAAAATATTCTGTTACTTAAATATGAAAGCTCGCAATAGCCACCTTCAATTGAGTCTTAAAAAGACATGCCTTTCTTTTCTAACAAAACTAAATCCCATGTGGCTGTGGGCATCTTAAAATGTATCTAAAAAGTTAAGCCACAATTACCTGTACCTCATTAATTCATCAAAAGCAAAATATATATGTACCACACAACATAGAAAAGTTACACATTAAAAGTGCATATTCAAAATCCATTTGGCCCATTTCCTCAATTTACATTTGGTCATTCTATGCATCCTTGCCTTTTCTATGCAACCATACACTGGGATATATTTATTCCATATACAACACTATTCCTTTTCACATTGAGCTCTTTTACCTCTCGTTCAGTTCTGCATTAAATGTAAACTAATGATGGACCGTAAAGAAACACAAGCAAAAGGTTTATTCTGTGTTTCTCTTCACCGCTTGGACAGCTTTGACACACACACAATAAGCATTACAAACTGTAATGAAAATACATTTTTGGGCCAAACCATTGCATATTTGCCCCCACAATGAAAAATAAATTATGTTCAAAGCAGTATATTGCCATAAATAGCCTGTGAGCATTTGCTGAAGGTAAACAGGCTCTCCCTATATTAAGCACTTGTCTAGGGTACATGATGTGCCTCTGGTTCAAGTGCTTTTAAATGAGAGGCCAGCCAAAACCTTCCATTTAGCACAGGACCAAACTATAATATTTTTCTTTTTTCTTCTGAAAATAATGGAAGATCCCTTTCAAAAATTAGTCTTCAGTTATCAACTTTACTGCATTATGGAGCTAGTGCAATCCTGCAGAGCCTAGTCAAAAAGACAAGGCACATTAAAAAATAATAATAAAAAAATCAAGATACATTAGACTATATGGACTAGAGAGTCATTGAAGATAATTTAAGGCCTTTCAGTGAATTAGAGTAATCAGTCTAATTTAAAGCTGAGGATTAAACCATAAATTATCCATCTGAAAAGCAAACAATAGGCTTTTTCAGCTTCTGTTCTGTGGACAAGGATAACAAAAACTCTTGTTATGGTTTGTGAAAACACCTCTGGACAAGGAGGAGTGGAGTCAGTCCAATTTCTCTAGAGTTCATGGAAGATTTCAGGACTGTTTTAGCCGTTTGCGTGGAATGCCAAACTGTGGACACTGTGCAGACGCCAGAGCGCGAAAGGCCTCGGCTACTAAGTGAGGGTGGGAGTGGATCATGGACTTCCAGCCTGCAGTTTCCATTATGTCTGTTGCTTGGCTGAAAACAGAAGCATTAAGAACAGTCACACCATTTTACAAACCAAGTGCACAGTGGAGAAGAGCAGGCAAGGCAGAAGTGCTGTAGAAGGGCAGTCAAATATTGTGGGACAGACTGGATGCCAGGGAGGGTGTCAACAGAGGGAAGCAGCAAGTTGCAATTTGGGCATAGAAATATAATCAGATGTGGGACAAAAGGTACTTGTTCTGCTCTACTCAGTACCAGCCAGACCTCAGCTAGAGAACTGTGTCAGAATAACCACCTTGAAATTGCTCATGAGAAACAATAAAGAGGAAAACTAAAAGAAAATGAGCTCCAGTGCAGAGACAAAAAGCAAGGGAAGACACAATAATCTCATTACATAAAAGGGCATGCTCAATTTGGGGAGAGAGAAAGATGACAGGATGAATCAGCTGAAACTGCCTCAAAAATGATGTAGTTCATCTCCTAGAAAGAGCCATGAAGGCAGATTAGCTGGCTGGCTCCAGACCCCTCCACTGGGAGCCTGCAGTCTCAGTAGCAGTGGAGCATATTGAGAATATTCACTCTTTTTTCAGTGCAGATGATGGGCCACATTCAAAATAGCTTTCAATGGCCATTGTTGATTTTTAACTAAAAAAAGCAACATCAGATTTCAGCAAGTATCACACTGACAACCCAGGATATAAAAAACTATGTATTTACTCAACGTATGTATTTACTTTTTGGTGAAATAATAGAAAAAAGGCAAAAAATACACTTTGCACATGAAGAATATTATATTGGCTGGGTTGCATGTAACACTGACACAGGATAAATTTGTAATTTGGAACTAATATGCATCAATCCCAAGTTCCCATTGCTCTGCATTTTCAAAAGCCTTTCATGAGCACCCCCATGCCGTTTCAGGAACATTATCATGCATGAAGTTATCAGCTGACCTCTACACCACATGATATCTAATCTTTGGCAGATTTCTAATGCAGGTCTTTAATCTGCTGCTGCAAGTCAGTGAAGGTAAGGGCCTTGAGAAACAATACTGAAGTTCAGACTCCCTGGTGCCGAGTCAGCAAATTAAGCCAGGCCCTCTCATATTATTTCCCTGAATTACTGTAGGTGTTTCAGCTGAAGCAAAGATGACCAGCATGTTAACTAGCAAACATTCAAGACAGAAGTCAGCTCAGGAACTTCCAAATCACTTGAGAAGAAATATATCAAGTAGTTACATAGTTATGATTCTGACTTATCTCTGTTACTGGTATTTTACTATTTACCTTTCACCACCCACTTCTTTTCTACATCATGCTCAATCATTATACCTGTGAAACCTTTTTTGTTTCAAGGAGAAACAATAATTTAAACTAAGTGGTACAACACAGCCTTTAAGTTCTCTGGAGATTCTGATGGCAAGAAGTAAGTGCTCCACTGCCCTTACACTGTTGGAGCCTACCACCAGCTATTCTGCAGCTGGCTGTTTTCCACTCTGTGATTCACTTGAGCTGCTGCAATCAGTGCCACAGCCTGAGCCACACAGCCTATTTCCAGTGTAGGCAGGAGCCCTTAGAGTCAGAGGGACCTGACTGACGAGTTGTGTGGCCTCCAGAGCACTTGTGCTGGCATGTGGGAAGGTGCACAAACACTTCCCCAAAGGCAAAGACAGCAACTGCCCTCCTTTCTGTGGAAATACTGCAGGCTCACACCGACCCAAGCAAGTCTCAAAACCTCACTGGGGTTATCACTCCTCCAGGCACAAACCTGGATACTCATGAGAATGGTTTTCACTATAAAGGCTGCTTCCATCACCTCACAGCACTATGCCCCTGGGAGAGGGAATGAAAACCAGCTATTGTTAGGATCTCACACTGGAGAGCAGCTAACATTCCCTGTCATTTAAGGGGGGAGTCACAATCATAACTGGGGTAGCATCTGCTGAATCCTACTTTACTTACAGTCAGTGACAGGCCTCAGTAGTGTGGAAATGAAGCAACAGTTCTTAAGATCTGCAGTCTACTTAGCAGTGTTTGTACAGAACATCGTGGGGCAGGGAAACTTACTTGCTATTCCAGTTTTTCCCATCTTTACACCCAAGTTGTCTAAGAACACTGCACCTGCAAGAGAGAAGTGTGCTAATATTGAGAAAGTACACCAAATATAAACACAAATCTATTTAGAGTCTCACAAGTATTACTTGCCTGTTAATAAAGTCTATTGCTTGTGCTTTTAGCTGTTCAGCGCTGTGCAAATCTGCGAGGATAAGAATGTCAGCAACATTTTCTACCGAGAGGTTACTACAGAGTGCTTCCTCACACATCACCTTCAGCCGTTCCAGTGCATACTGGAGAGAGAGAAAAACTGCACTAATCATTCCTCAAACTCATTCCTTCCCTCCTCATCTGTACAGTTCTCAACACACTTCCAGCCAGGCTTGGTGCCTCCCGAGTTTAACATCAAACTGCTTCCCCACGGGTACTGCACAGCACCATGTGCTGCACTGAACAGTTCTCAAATGTAACCCAGGCATCAGGCTTGGCAAAAACTAATTAGAGACCTTGCTGACAGAGTTTTTATCAAACAACAAAAATAACCCATTCAGAAGTTTTCATTTCAATTCTGCTTGGTAAGGAAGGAGGAGCAAGGAGCCAAATCAGCATTGAACAGGTTCACATCTCTAACTGAGAGGCAAGAAATGATACAATGGAGTTTCAACAGCTACATTGTTTAAAACAAATTTAACTTTATCCCCAATCCATCTCTGAATTTCATAATTTCCCTCATACCTTTGAAACAGCCTACCAGAAATTTGATGGGGAAAATCTGCATTCCTATATTATATTTTGTATTAATAAACTGTGCTTCTTTTTTGAAGGATATCACGTCTGAACAGGTTTTATTTTTATTTTCTGGTATTGCAGACAATCATATATATCAACCTTATAATAGCCAATCTTATATAATCAAACTTCTAATGGTCTCTACATTTACCAATTATGCCCTATATCAAGGCCAGCATGCAAATAAACCTTTAATTGCTGAGCTGTTGTAAATCCCTTCATCTCAAAAATCACAGTAGAAAAAGTATTTGAAAGAGCAACAATTTTAAGAGAAGACAACAAAGAAGAGATGAAAGATTAGAACTACTACGTTTGTAAGGAAGACAGTCCAATTTCTAAAAAAATTTGATACTAAATAAATACATGGAACACTTCTCTTTAAAAAAAAAGATTTATCAGCCTTCTACTGCTAAAAAAGTCTCTTCTTTCCTATCCTTTTTCATTTCTGATGAGAACTGTTTCTTCATGTTTTAAAAAAGCAAAATATATATCAAACAATCTGAAAAGAAGATTTTTTTTTTAAATCAACATTCCCCAAGCAAACACCAGATTTGGGAAGCTTGGAGTCAATTACTTACTTTGTCTGCAGCTGCCAACAAATTGTCAGCCATTTTTTCAAGGTTTGGTGCTTTTCCTGTGTAAATGAATCTCATCATTTCTTTAAAAACTTCAGGGTCTACATCATTTATTTCTACACGATTCTGGTAAAGAAGAAGAAGAATCAATAAAAGTCTTTGGAATTTAGCTACAATTTCAAAGTGAATATTAAATATCACCAGCATGCATGCTACAAGCTTTCATTCACCATCCATCATACAAAATCCTTACAAATTTAAGGTAACATTCAACAATGTTAAGGCAAAAGCAATCAAAAAAGCTCTTAAAACTTAGGTAGAAATCAGCTGGAAAAGTTCCAGCAATAAAAGTAATTGCAATTGTTTTCCTAGAAATGCATAACTCTGGAGTCTATCACACAGACTGTACATAAAAATCAAGACAGTTTCAGAAATATTAAAAAATGCTTCTGAGCTTCCAACACAAAGACAATGTGTTTGGAATATCAAAAGTCAGAGCAGCAGACAGAACAAATTGAGCCATTCTTGGCTCAACTTAAACTGAGTCAACACAGCCCAGGTTTTGTTCTGAGAATCCAAAAAGCAAACACACTGAACTGACATCACACAGCTGAAGATTGCCATAATACAACAGTGGCATTGCAAGCTTAACCAATCCTATAACAGTATCCCCTACAAGCAACTAATAAAGTGGGAAATGATGTCAAAGATGTAGAAGCAAACACCAGATTTTGGAAGGAGTATAAAAATCCCAGGCACAGGAGATGTGCATGGTCTGGTTTCCTGTCAAGTGTCTAGGAGGAGGGCTGCACAGGAGATCCACTGCTGATGAAGGCAAAGGCCTGGCATGGCACATTATTCAAGCTGTGATATGTTTGGGTTTCTTTCAGTCCAGGAACCTCAACAAAATGCTCCCAATACTCCACCTGTGACAGCTTCCAAAGTGGAGAGGTGCTGGGAAGTAAAGTGACCCTCAGTTGTACCACAGCACCACGTTCACCCAATGTGCTTGTGCACACAAGTGGCATCTTGCAGTTTTCAAAACCTAATTATGATCATCTATCATAACCCTTTTGTGAGGTGATCAGTTCCTCACCTTTTCATTGATTCTGCCTATAACCAACGCACTTTTGATAATTCTTCTTCAAGAAAGACACAAACAGCTCCTCGCCGTGGGAGACATCAAGTGCATAAAAGCAGAAGCAGCACTTTGCTGATTAAGAAACCATCCATCCAAAACACTTACACAGGTCAAGTGCCTGCAGAAGCTGTGAATGAAAAGGTGTTCCGCTGCCTGAGGGCTTAATTCCAGTCATAATCCACCTCTTGTTCCTTGGTTACCATAAAAAACACTTCAATACTCTACAGCAAAACCTTAGTCAAGTCAATCAGCTGATAGGAAGAGGCAAACTGAGGCAAAAAGGGGGCAGAGATTACCAGGACAATTACACCAGTAGCTAATGATTAAAAACATTATCTTGGGCAGATACAAGTACCTGAAAAAATCGAACTCCTCCAGCGCCTCTCCACTCTTTCTACACAAATTTCCTTAGAAGTCACCAGGGGAGGTTCAGGAACTGTCCCTCATGCACCATAAGAACCCTCATCCTCCTCAATCTGCTCTGCCTCAAGTCTTCTGCAATGTTTTCCTCTTTCACAAGGTACAAATATGTATAAGCAACATTTTCAGTGAAGCTTACCTTTTTGCTTTCCTCCATTTCATGCTCAAACATTGCATTAAAAACTGGAGATCGTGCTGTATCAAGAAAAGTACATATTAAATATAATCAAATTTTAAACTTATAGCAATTTAAATTACAAAATAATAGCAATACAAAAGTAGAAAGTACCTGCAAGGACAGATTTATGAGCTTTGAATTCTTGTCCTCCTACATAAAAACTGCAATCTGTAAATCTTGTTGTTTCCCAGAGATTCCCTAAATCTTCTGCTAGTCGACATTCAGGTACCTTCAAAGTGTTTGTATTAGACTGTCCTGATATATTTACTGAGTCTTGGACCACGCTTACCTAACAGAAAATCACAGCAAGACAACTCCTTCATAACTGAATGCCAACAACAATTAAATCACAGTACCTATTGCTAGAATTCCAACAATTCCAAAGCAAAGCAAAAAACAGTGAAGCTTCTGGCATTAGGCCAGAACCAAAATCCAGTGCTTTAAAGTTTACTTTTAAGTAACATAAAACAAATAGGGCTTACTTAGAGACTCTAATATTGTGTACTTAGCTAACCAAAACAAAAAGAGAGCACAATACCACATGCCACCTGACAGAAATGCCAACATAAATAAGGACAGATACAGTTCTTGGAAAACCAGTGAGTACAAAAACAAGTTAATGCTATTTCAGAGTTAAATTAATAGTTCAACACTTCACCCATCCCAGTAAAATATACACAATATACAATTCTATACAGATCATCAGGATCACATGGTCACAGAAAAGTTTCACAAGAACAATCTGTAGAATTTTTCAATAGCTATC
This sequence comes from Anomalospiza imberbis, assembly GCF_031753505.1. Classification (NCBI taxonomy): domain Eukaryota; kingdom Metazoa; phylum Chordata; class Aves; order Passeriformes; family Viduidae; genus Anomalospiza; species Anomalospiza imberbis. The sequence goes on from NC_089687.1 coordinate 5,756,922, forward strand.
CCTTATTGTACTGACAGTTAAGTTTATACATAACCTGCAGTGTGATAATGCAAAGTGCAAGTAACAGCTCCTTCATTATTTCGGTTTAATTAGTCCAGATGCGGCAGGAACCACAAGTAATTGTTTTCCAAACAAGATTAAAAGCCATTACTTTCAAAATACAAGGTGTAGTAGGTAACTTCAGTAATGAAATGCATTCTCACAAGATGCAACTTCTGTACAGAACTAGTTAAGAAAAGTGAAATATGTGCATTTCAAGTGAATATTCTGCCATTATTCCCCACATTTAAGTCTTTCATACAAGAATTGAACAAGACAGCAGCACTCTTTGCTGCTTTTTCAGTTATCTTCACATACTAAGTCCTTTTAATCAGTGTGCTGGGAAAACAGAAGAGCTAAGCAGGTTTTGCTTCTCTTGTCTGAGAGCACAGACCTGAGAATAAAACCTTTATAACGAGCCATACTACAAGATCTTGATCACTCCATCTCCCAAATACAGAAAATTAGGATTAGATCTTAAGAGAAAATGCTGATACTGCTAGGGTAAGGGCTTTGGTTGATTTCCAAAGGCATCTGGAATAAATCTGGCATAAAGCAAAAACAGCACAGCTCAGCTTCACAGAAACTTGGAGCACTGCAAGCCAAACTCCAGACCAGAAGAGGAGGAGGATGATCCAATTATGACAGCAGCTTGGGGATTTGAATCATTGCCTAATTCCCTGTGTCATCTCATACCCCCTTGTGAATACAAGAAATTCCTCTTTATTCTTCCACCTCAAAAAAAAGAGAAGAAACCTAAAGCACAGCAAAATTTCCCTTTCACAGTTAGACTGCACATTTATAACATTGAAAAAAAATCTATAGAGCTATTTCCCAGTTTTCACACACAGTGATTTCAGGAGATATACATACACACAAAGGAAGTTTTAGCTTAGCCAAGCTCATCTTCTGTTGCCAGAGGAGAGTTCTGCTTTTCCAGAGCCTTGACTCAAAGTTCATGGTCCCAGTTGTCCACACAGCATCCTCCTGTTAGCTACAGACAGTGCCTAGGGAAAGTCATCTACACACTCTTTATGTGCACTTAAACTGATCTCTGACCTTCCAAACTTCTGGTTGAGAATGGTTTCTAATACATACTGAGAGTTGTGCAATACAACAACTTGCTACAGGTCATCTTTTTAAGATATAACCCAAGCAAAGTTTTAATTCCAATCTCCCCCACCCGAGTGACCTGGTGTGTACTGTCCTTTAAAGATTCTAAATACAAAGGATTACAGGGGTCTGATCTTTCATATCTCAGTCCAACAGGCATGCCATAAATCAAGTGCACCCTCTTATAATTTATTTAAATAAAGCTAAAATCCAATCAAGTTAATCCTATATAACTATTGAAAACTTGTCAACTTGAACAAGTTCTGTGTGATGACACTTAACAAGGAGAATGTCCGTGATTTTCTTGATTTTGAATCTGTGGTAATCTAATGGTAAGAGTGATATAAATTATTCCTTGGACTGCTAAGGCAGGTAACAGATCTGTGAAAGCAGAGAACATTTTGTCCCATTGGCAAATGGAACATCTGCAAGGCTTCAGTACTTTCAGATTACATGGAAAGGGAGAATTCCGTCAGAGATCAGTGTGCCCAAAAACCTGAGGCTGTATTTAATCACTAGTTGTTGCTGGCAGCACCAGACTTCACAAAATATTAAACTTAACAGCCCTTCAGGTCCCATCCAAAGGCATATCCAGCTGATCTTGAGAATCTTTGGCAACACAGAATGAATATTTTTGCTGCCAAAAACAACCAAATAATCTTCCTGCAAGCCAACAGGAAGAAGGGCCAACCAACAGTCAGTAAGCAGAGACCTTCACTAAATACCTGCTACATCTGACAAGTTTCATCAAGGCAAGTGCAATACTTAAGAAGTGGTAAGTCAGTTTTCCAAACAGGAAACAAGTAGGAAGGCAAACATGGAAATTAGAGCCTAACAGTACAGTTTTAAAAGGACAAAAACTTCAGGCTTGTCTATAGAAACAGGTCTTTCAAACAACACCTGTCATTTCTAAGGACTGTTGAAGACCTGGTATCACACATCCAAAGAAAGAAATTCTTAAAATATTTAGATTTTCAAGTTTTCCCTTCACCCTGAAACAAGCCAGAAGTTATTTTAACATGTTCACTGTGAAAATGTCTTACTTCCTTCTACATTTATAACCAGGGTAGGTCCAACACTTCACAAAAGCCACTCACATTAAAACATCAAGACATTTTGTAGGGAAACACAGCTAAATTCAGAGATTAGCATTAGAATTTAAATAACAGTATTTCTCTGTGGAAATTCAGTATTTCTTCCACTTATATTTTTTAAACAAACATAATCTCTAAAATTAGAGTGATCTATTCCTAAACCAAATGCTACTTTTAAGAGCTACTCATTTACATCAAAGTGCTCATTAGGAGGACAACTTAAGAAGAGAAAATACTCAAAAGTATTTTTACAGAACCATAAAACACTTGTTATATCTGCTTTTATCACCCAAATAATTGTATTCATAACAAGTTTATCATGCAGCTAATTTAACTTGTCTAAGTGAAAATAAGATGCACTATATTTGCAGTATCTAGTCTCAAGGGCCACATTTCAATTATTCTTCCTACCCAGCATAATGACATATAATTAAATTGTAATCTTGCCAAGACAATTTTACACATTTCCTGTAAATACACAGATCAAAGCAAACTTATTAGCAGTTAGAGCATCTATCATCCTCCTAAGTCACTAATCACTTTATGGCAGCCCAGATAACCAGCCAATATATATTCAACATGCACTCCTCTTACACTGCTACTTTCTCTGCTTTCCATTTTTAACACCAAGTAAGCTTTTCACTGAAATTTAATATGAAAATTTAGGTTAGGGACATAAATGATATTATAGAAGAAGGGACCCACAATACACCACGAAGTTAAATTCATACCACATCTCTCAATGTTAATTTTCAGAAACAAGCACACCTTCTACAAGATACTTGCATTTGCTCAGAAAATAAAATGTAACAATTAGTCAAAGAATAAAGTGCTTAATTTACTGGAAAGACCTGTTCATTGGTTAAAGCTATCAATTAGGATATTAAAGGAATATAGATTCTGACAATCAGTTGGGTTTTCTTTTATCATGTGAACCAGTGGATAAGCACTGGATAATGCTTATCCAGTGAAAACCAATCTTCTAATTCCAAATACAACTTCTTTAAATAAAAGTGACCTCAGTAAAACAGCATTTCTCTAGACAGCACATACCAGCCACCTTTGGCATAAATAACTCTACAGTCAATTCTGATGTAACTGTGGCAAATTCATAGAGAAGTCCAGCAGTTTACAAGTGATCAATGCAATATTCTACACCTCAGTGTACAAGCACCAAAAAGTAAATTAAAATGCAATGCAGACAAAGCAATGTATATTTTACCAAGTTTATAGTTTTCAGAAGACAATTTTAGAGTATGCTACTGTTTAAATCAACATAAATCTCTATTAAAGCAGGAAACATTTTATTTAAAACTTTATTACTTAAAAATTAATACCCACCTCACAAAATAATGTAAGCTTGTCATCTGGTAGAAGACCATTAGCTTCATCTAGTAAAAAATCTCTTCGGATAAATTTCTTAAACCCCCAGTCCTTGCCTTGCACAAATCGATATGCTCTTTGGCTTTCTGATAAAAAATTGTGTACAAATAGAGCAAGTTAAAGGAAAATATTAACAAATAGCACCTAATTCCACATCAAGACTAGGTGTTAATAAAAAAATTAATCAGTTTCACACATTTGGATCATGTATCACATTTCTAGAAAACACAGAACTGATTAAAACCTTTTTAATATTGTAACAAGTTCTTGATAGAACTTGGTGGAGCACAATTTGTAATTTGAACCATATCCTCTCATTAGATCTCTCAGGCACCATCCAGCACAAGGAGTTTTTCAGTGAGTGTTTAAGAATGCCAATGTGTCAAAACAGGAATTGTTCAGAGGGAAGCACCATTACAATGAATTTGTCACCACAAACCCATCCTGACAACACGCTGCAGTTGTCATAACAATCTGGTTTGACTTCCTCCTGAAATGGAAAATCTTGTTTCACAGGTTGAAATTATTTTGAAATACAGTAAGAGCATTAAAATAGCAAAACAGAAATGAAAGCTTTCAACTATCTTTGGGTCATAAGAGATATTAATTATATTTATATTTTGTCCCTAGTTATAAGAATTATTTTTATTTAATCCATCAGATTTGTTGTGACCACACAACTTTTTTTTTTCTAAAGCTCACAGCCAAAAAAGAATTCCCATAGTCATCTCAGTGCAAACACATGTAAATCCAGTAAGATCACACATTTTACATGGATGGTTGACTGAAAAGTGGCCACTTGTTGCCCAAATCAAACCACAGGAAAGAGCATCCTATACTTAAAAGTATAATACGGGAAAGAGGTTATTGCGGAATGGCTTTGAGAATCTAAGTAGAATAAAGCACATTCTGAATTAAATTTAGAAAGATTGTTCAAAATGAAGACAGCAAGAATACTGAAATAAGAGCAGAGGGAGAAGTGGGGAAGGATCTCATGAAGAGTTCTTTAAGAAAGAACTTTTCTTTCATTCCAGAAGAGCTGGGCAAGAAACACATCACCATCTCATTTGCTGTACACAGAGATGCTTCAGCCTTTCAGAGAGCACTTTAGAAGTTTAAGGCAAAAGTTTGTAATAAAAGCAAAGCTTTTCATGACAGAATCTGCTAAAATATCCTTCCTTCTACAGCCTCCAAAATAAAGCCAGCAGCAAAGCCAGACTTCCTCACACTATTGACCTTGGCAGCACCACTGGAACACACTGGAGCATGTACCACAGAAAACACACACGTGTCACACACTGCCCTCACCTCTAAGAGCTGGAAAAATTATATTCAGAACAGCTCTTCACCAGGATTATATCAAGCAAAATATCCTGTAGATATTTTCACTGTATTTTCAGAATACACTGAAGAGCCTGCCAGGAGCTGCCACTGCAGGAGGTGTGAGGTCTCTGTCCCTGTCACACTCCTGTATCAACAAGCCCTTGCCCGTGCAGCGCAAGCAGCAGAGGGAATTACACTCCCTGAAGTGCAGTGTGGGCTTTGAGGGCAACAGCATAAACACACAACACTGCTCACATTTGAAAACCTGTAGACCAAGCTAAAAAAAAACATTTAAAAAAAAAACATTGTCCATTTTTTTCGGCATCCGGATTCATGTTTTCACACTTTTACCAACTTTTAACCTCCTTACATTGAGTTAAAAGAAAAAAAAAAAAATAAGAAATTCATGTTCCCAAAAATGTTCACAAATTTCTTTTCTAGATTCAGCCCAATTCTTTACTCTGCAGACTTAAATTTTACTCTTAGCAGCAACAACCAGTGTTAACCCCCTAAATTAAGAACAAAAATAGAGCACGACAAAAGTGCAAATGTATTTTTCTTCTAATAAAGTTAAAATGTTAGTTCACTACCTGTTTCATACACAGCTTCATCCCTTGAAGCAGCAACCTATGCATGAATTATCAATTTACAGGGACATTTGAAGTGGGGCATCATTTTCCTGTCTCAGTGAATACACAGCACCCACAGAAGCAGATGGCAAATGGCTGGAGAGTCCAAGAAATAAGACTTCTGTTGGTAATTTCCCAAAGTGAAAAGATATTTATAACTCCTGTGATGCCAAACACAGCTCAGCTACTATTGCAGAAGCTGCAGACACACCCACTCACAGGGTTTTTAGCACTGCAGTGGATGATGAACCAGCAGAGCTGATGGGTCAGGATCTGGGTGTCTGCTACAGACTGGTCAGGAACAAACAGGTCACTGGAGACTGGGGTCCTGGGGGACAACAAATCAACAAGAACCCACAGTGAACCCCTAAGGCAAACAAAGGGCCACCAGGACCTGGCTAGAAACTAAAATACATTGTCCAGATAAGCTGTGGAGTCTCCATCCTTGGAGATCTCAAAGCACCACAAGTCCCAGGCAAACTGCTCAGACTGACCCTGAGCCTCCAGAGCTCCTGTGCAAACTCAACAATTCTGTGCTTCTTTGATTATCTCCAAATAGGTTTTGAGGCAGATTCACATTTTATTACAAATACAAATCCTCTCCAGGACTTTGTCAAGTCCAAATGATTCTCCAATTGTACCCAAGTGTAGCTTTGCTCAGATAAGCTCCAGAAGAGGAAGTTTGCAGGGACTGAAGAAACCACCACCATTAGTAGAGTGAAACATATATATTTACCTTCCTTCCAAAGAGTCCAATAATTTAATTTTTGCATTTGAACTCAGTTCTGTAGATTTAATTTGAAGATTACAAGTGGGCCTAGTTACTTATGGAGAAATAGTGTGAGCTTTGGGTAAAAACACTGCAGAACTACAGACTTTTTGTAAGAAATGCAGAACTTGTAAAAAAAACAGGACCTGAAACATCTCTTAAGTCCTGGAGTAGAAGAAGGGAAGAAAAATAGATATTCTTCATATACAGGACTTACAGCAGAACAAATTCAGTGGAGATGAGCATTAAATTATTAATTTCCACAAGAATCCCAGCTTTCCCAAAAAGACTTTCCAATGAAGGTCATGCTCACAAGTTTGAAACTAAGAGCCTTCCACATATTTTTCATATCAACAAAACTAATCACCAGTTATTTCAAAGTCTTCTAATTCCCTAGGTACATGGGACACATTTTTAAACTGATTACAGCGTAAATCAGCTGAAATAGACCAAAATATTGTAAAGGATGCCTAAAAAATTCCAGCAATGTCTGCTTATCCTATTTAACAATGGAAATCAAACACTTCCAGTGTAGCTACAAACAAGCAAATCTACCTCTACTAACAGGAAACAAGAATAATCTGCTGGAAAAACTAAGTGACCTTACAAAAACAAGGTCCTGTTTTTGTTTTTTTGTTTTTTTTTTGTTTTTGTTTTGTTTTTTGTAAAAAAACAAGGACCTGGAGTGACAGCAGTTGGCAATGTGCTGTAATTTATACTGCTCAGGATAGAATTAACATAGCTCAGTGATCAGAAATGTGTGAAACATGAACAGGATTTTATAATTATGTTTCTAAAAGGAAATTAAAAAAGGTATTTTTAAAGTTTATCTCAATATTAACTTCTGCTCTCAACTGAAAAAAATTACATTGCTGATATTCTTACAAAACCACATTAATATTTCCTTACCCATTGCTTTTGTTTCTTCTCTTTTAGCATTCAGCAAGGAAAATTTGAATTTTGCTCTGACTTCACTTTTAGGACAACTGACTAAAAGCAAATACAATGACAAGTAGTCTTTGCTTTCATCATCTAATCCCTTTGGATTCACTCTCAGGCACCTGAAAAAAATGGAGAAATCGTAATTTTTTAATGGTACCCAGAATAAATTCAGAAATACTTTTACAAGACACAATCATAAATGCTACTGAAATAAACGTTTCCTTTGTGATTGCTGACATTTTGAAACTAGAATCAATCCATACCTACAGTAACCCTCCAAGAAGTGCCCAAGTTTTAAAATTTGTTTTAATTTAACTTTACAATTTTTGTGAGCAAAATAACCCCAAAACAAAACCCAAGCACTTGCTCGAATAAAGACCTTACCACTTCATTTTGTCATTTGGCCCTGATGAAAATGTAGAACTCTTTAAAACTTCACCCATTTCTTCACGGCAAAAACTGAAGTTATTAATGGTCCACATGTATGAAAATTTTACTACTTTAACCTGAACAAAAGATCAGAAAATGTTAAGAAAATTTGACTTACGTATCAAGCACTACCTATGAGAACTACTTAGATTGTCAGCTATACTTTTTCAATACGTCAGTAACTTTAGTTTAGTTTTTTTTAACAATTATTATGACAATTATAGAAAATGAAGCCATTGGAATTTATATAGATTACCTGGGTGTAACACCAGCTTTCAGCCACAGGTCCACTGGACATCTCCCCAGGAGGAGGTGGGGTGGGAACCCTTGACATTGCCACTTATTGCAGGTTTATATTATCAAGAGAGCAATCCAAGCTTCAGTAATTCTCCTAAAAAAAAGTAATTTATACATTTTGTTCACCCCTTTTAGGTGTGGGAAATAAAAAAACTCATATTACTGTGTTTACTAAATGATGCATCTGAAAATTAAACCTGAAAAGAGGACAATGGCTCTGCTGGGTGTCACACATTTAACAACCATTGGTGCTCAAAACCTGCAGGCTGAGCCCTCACACAATAATTTATAAAAATAAGCACCTCTGCATCACACACCACCACTAATGACAATATTTCAACACTCCCTTTGCAAATTACCACTTTGGCCACTCCAGAAGCGTTATAACTTTCTTCAGGCTCTCCTCTGACTTGCAGAGTACCCAGAGCACTCAGTTATTAGTACAATGCCTTAGGTTTTCACCCAGCCATAATTCACAAGAACGCTCAGCCACCTGCGAGTAGAACAGCTTCACACAACCCTGAGATTTCTGAATGGAGGGTAAGAAATCAGACCTGCATTTCAAGCAGTATTTTCTTTCACAGATCTTTAACAGACACAGCTGAAGAACTATAATCACCACAACCATGCTCATTCCCTCTCGGAGGACCAAGCCAGAAAACAGTTTCACTCAAGCCCCAACACCAAATAAAGCGATTTTTTTATGAATGATCACCACCTAACAGAGCAGTGCAGCTCCTCCTGCCCACCAGGAACTGAATCACTTGCCCAGATCCCCACACCTGGCTACACAGCAGTAACTGGGCATGGCTGATGAAAGAAGGTGAGCAATCAGAGGGCAGCTCTGGGTTCCTGGCTGGCTCTCCTTTAAGGGAGGGTTTGCTGTCAGCTGTGAACAGATTCCTGTCACGAGCCCAGCCTCTCACTTAAGCCGCTTCATTTAATTGCTAAAAAAGTGAAATGAACCTTGATCAAACCAGAAAAAAAATCAATTATTTCTGCCACAAAACATTTTCTATTGGTACAGAAAGTTTTTTCAAACATATCCTGCTATCACTTAAAAGCAACCATCTTTCTGCAACATTTGACTGCTTCACTGTACAGCTCTTTTTAGCTGTGATAGAACAGCATTAATTGTCTTCCTCAAAAGATGTGATTGCACATCACATGATGGAACTCTCCAGGGATGGAGCAACACTTAGAAACAAAGTTTTATGCAAACATTGGTAAAAAGACACTGCAAGAGCACATACAATTCAGTCATGATGTAACAAGTTCATTATTCCTACAGGAAGAACTCTGCTCTGTGAAATGCTGTGATCCTCACTGGATGTTTTGTCCCCTGCCTTTCTGGTACTGCTTCTCACTCATGGTATGAAGCAGCCCTTCCACATCAAAGCCTGCTGACAGGTGATTGCTCTGAATCACAGAGGCATAAGAGCTTGAAAAGAAAGCTAATTCTCAGTTTTTACCAGATGAAGAAGCAGATGCTTTATAATCATATCCCTTAATGAATCTCTACCAACAGATCTGCTATGACAGGGTGAAAACAAAATACTGAATGGGTCTCCTGTAAGATATGGATCCTTGAGACATTGAAAACAAATAATAAATACAATTCAGCTGTCTTTAACAAGTGAGTTTTCCCCAAATAAAACTTATATTTGTGGCAACATTTGGTACTTCATTAGTACTGCCTATAAATGAAAAACAAACATCTTCCCTAAATTTAAGACAACCTGTTTGCTTCATGTTTTTTTAAGCAGGAAACACATCTATTGTGCATGTTGTGTTTACATAGTTTTTGCTTACATCGTTTACAATTGGTTTTGATTCTCTGCACAGAACCACCCAGAGTAAAATTCCTGGGAAGGATACATATGAACTTTTGCTTTCATAAAGCAAATATTAGCACTTATATTACCATTACTTCTGGAAGCACATCCTACTCAGTGGTGACAACTGAAGCTGCTCCCCAAATGCAATGGATTTTGACACAGAACCATATCCTGAAAGGGTTAGAATAGTTTACCTCAGCCTTACTGACCCTGCTTGCTGCTCCTCGATTCTCCAAAGCTAAAAGCAAGAAGAAATACAGCCCATTCCTTATCCTGTCATTTGCATGAGATGCACAGGACTGCCTCACCTCTCATCTGTACCTCACTTCGTCAGCCCATTAGACCAGTCAGCTCCCAGTAACTATGAAGGAGCAGCAGATCTGAGCCACATTTGCTCTGAAGGGGTTTCTAAACTGGAAAAGCCTGAAAATAACTGCTGTAAACAATCTCTTTTAAGAAAGTGTTCAGTGACCTTGGGCCAGCTACCAGTAGTTATCTACCCACTTCCATCTCGCAGCTAAATCAGCTTGATTCACTGAGAATTTAACTCTAAGCAAAGGTAATTATTTGCAATTATTTTCAGGTCTATCTGTTGCCTTGTCTCTGTACCTGCTTTACCCATGGCAGCTGTGTTTCAGAGGCTGCTTCCACCTGCTGCATGGCCTTTATTTAAGGAAGGCCTGATTTTACCTAAGTACACTTCTCAGGTTCTTCTGAACAGCCTCAGCTTTTTGTAAAGTTTCCCCTTTACAGCACTAGCACCAGACAACTGATTTTCATGACCTCCTGATACACCTTTGAGGAACAGATTAACACCTCACTTTTTTGCATAGATTGACTAAGCCAATCACATTTTTAGACTGAGAAAACTGGAAGAAAGCAGTAACTTTAAATCCTTGATACCGGGAGTCTGTGTTGAGGAGCTGTCTGTATTTTTAGTATGCCTGAGCACACAATGTAAACAAAACAAAGGACCAACCAAGACAAACTGAATAATGGGAGAGTGAATGAACAGAGCTTCTGATGCTCTGTTAACATGTACCAAAAGAGAGGGAGAAGGATGGAAATGGTTCAGCAGTACTGCAGATCTGCCCTTCACTTTAATTAATCAATTAATTGGGATTTGGGTGGGCTCATGGGGATATTTACCAGAGCTACAAGGTGAGAGAACACAAGCTTTCAAGATGCTGTCCCGAAATGGAGAGGTGTTTGGAGAAGGGCTTTTGCAGTCTGTAGACTGACAGCCAGACCACACTGAGCGGCCACCAATGGTCACCAGGGCAAAGTGGACCCTGCACGAGCAGCCTGAAGGTGAGAATAGAGATGCAACCCTTTGTTCTACCATGCTTCACGTGGGGAGGAGACTAAATACTACTCTGAAGAAATTGCTTATGAATCATTGATCAGCCACTGTCATCAGCTCTGACAAAATGGTTTTCCAAGTACCAACCCCTCATCACAGCCCATTAGACCAAATGGTTGGGAACAGAGAGAGCTGCAGTTCACAAAACCAGTCAGGGAACGACAGGGTGGAATTAAATCAGTGAAGTGCAGGAAGACAGGTCTGCTATCTGCAGGATGAAACAACTTAGAGGGACAATTTTCATGCTAGAACCTGCATTTATTACTCTGCAGGCTATCATGAACAAAGCAGTAGAAATGAGGGAACATTATCAGACAATAGCTCCAAGAATTTTCAGGCAATGCTGTGCCTGTCTGGACACAGCCCAACAAACCAGTCTGTGTGGCCATTCTGCCAGGCAGAAATGTCTGACCATCAGGGCAAACATGCACTGGGAACAGGAGAATAAGCTTTAATGGATGGGGTAAAAGAAGTTTTTGGTTTTCAAAAGAAAAATGAAATGTATTTTTAAAGGGTGTCAAGTTCCTTTGCTTGGAGTTTTTTCTAATGAAGTGACGTACTCATACTGAATAATGTACAGCAAGCAGCCAGTGCTGATTCAGAATTTCAGAATTTGTGTTCATTGTCTTCATTGAACACTTAGTGTTCAAAAAAAAAAAAAAAAAAAGTTCTTTGCTTGTACTTCCAGATTCCAGACAGATGGGCTTATCACTTCTCCTGGTCTGTTATGAAAGGTACTGGCTTCACCTGATAATCGTTCTGCAAATAGACCAGATTCTGTCAAATTCAGATCTTCCAGGAGCTGATCCTTCAGTGAGCAAGTAAGCAGAAATAACATAAAAAAAGAAGATTTCTCAAAGCACATTTTATTTAGGAATTAACTGAAGTGCTCTCCTAGTCAAATACTTATGCTAAACTTAAATCCACGTGAAATTGATTATTATTAATTAATTACCTGCACACATAGTGTAAAGAATCACAGGCTACCTTCCAAAATATGTATTTGCACAGATTTTCATCAAAAGCTGTATCAGATCTCCATTTTCCTAACTTTTAAGAAGAGATCTCAAGATTCAAAGTGACTTCCTACATCAATAACACGGCTTTCAAAAATATTATCTTGTTTCTCCTCTCTGAAATTGAGTATTTATCAACATTATTCTAAACAAAGTTACTTTTCAACCTCTCGGAGCTAGACAAGAGCACATTCCCAGTCTCTTACATCTTGTGCTGGAATTATCTCAACTTTTTCACTGAAAAAGTGACTAGCTCATTAAGAAAGCACCACATACATAGGAACACACAAAGAATTTTCTACGCCCCCAGTAATAAACCCACAAAGCACTGGATAAAGCAGTTTGAAGAGCTGCCCTGTTAGGAGGATGCTGGGCCAGCTCTCTCCCCAGGAGCAGCTCAGTGCAGGAAGCAGATCCCAGGAGCTGCCAGGGCAGGCACAGGGCAGCAGGTGCACACAAGGTGCTGCACATTAAACCATTAACAGCAATGGTTTACCTCGGTATTTCAGTGAGGGATTGCAGCCAGCACACTGCTGGTAGGATGGCTGAACAAACTGTCTTCTGCAGGGTACCCAACACACCCCAAAAGTCAAACCCAGCCTGCCAGTATCCATCCCAAAGATGGTTCAAGCAAATCAGTGACACTGTCCTGCTCCCTCATGAACGAGGAGAAAAGCATGTTGTGAACTCCATGATCAGGTCCTGTTGAGCCTCTTCCTTCCAGCATCCCTTCTTCCCATGCCTCAGGCCTCCAGGATCAAAGTGGTCCCCTCCACGGTCACACCAACAAATTCCAAGTGCATGTACTGCATATTCCACTTGGATGGCGACAGCCTTTTCCTGAGCAAGGCTCAACACTGCACAAAATGCAAAGCTGTTCTGAATTAACTTTTTGTCCCCTCTCTGGAAATACTGTTATTCCATCACTGGCTGAAATAAAGATCATCTTCTGAAGTTTAACTGGTAAATAACATTCTGTTCCTCTGACTTTTTATTCCTAGTAACTACATAATTCAGAAAACAAATACAGGTTGTAAAATTTGGAGGGTTTGGCTTTAAAAAAAAATTCAAAATAAGTCCTTCATTCAGTAACATCTACTCCCAAAATTTAATTCAAAATAAACATGGTGTAGTTACAGAGATACTTATTTAATTTCCTCTCATTAAATGATCAGTGAATAAAGTATTACATAGTATTATATAATTAATATGTAAGTGTTTTATATAAAACTATCAATATTTGTTTAAGGAATAAATTTCGTTTTTCAAATTACAAAGAAGGTAAATTCTTGGGGAAAAATCTTCTCACTTCTTGGCTGAGGAAGAACACATTTATGAATATAAAAATGAAGGAAACAAACAAACCTAATCAAAATAGTTATGTCTGAAGTGAAAGACATTCTAAGGCCAAAGACAAAGTTATTTCTGCACTCCCCCACCTGGATCCAGCTGGATCACACAGTTCTAGGCAGCATCAGCTTATGAAGGCCAAACTAAGAGTGAAAAAAGCCATGTCCCTTTCTCATTGATCACAGAAGGATTTGTGACACAGCCACCCACCACCTGAGTCACTTATTTGGTGGCATAAAATGCCTCTGGCTTGAATTTTTTTCAAGAGTTTGTCTTATAAGCTAATTAAGCTAACATAAATTCCTACAATTATTACTAGTAAGTAGAGAAAAATGAACTTTTTTCAAAAAGTTCAAAAAATAGGATTGTTTTCTTAATTAGGAGGATTTGTATCCCTTCACAATTGATCTTTTTGAAAGAATTGCTGTTGTATTTCCTAAACAGCTAACTAGTAAACTAAGTTTCCTGCTGGATGATCCACAACACAATAACAACTGTCTGAAAGGTCTATTAAAAGCAGTTAAGCAGAAAGCTTAAGCAGTTTTTTCAATTTGTTCAGTTATTATCTCCTCTGAAAACACACTTAAGATATACGTACAAAAATTTAAATACCGTGTTCAGCATTTATTGATTTCAATCCCCATCCATCACTGCATCATTTGAGCGAACAGAATTACTCTGTTCGCATATCTTACGCAATTGCAACAACATACATCCATTCCCTAAGTTAGAAAACTGTCGTGGTTTGACATGGAAGTGAATTTTTTCAGGAAGTTGGGTCAAACCAATCAGTGGTCAAGTTTGGATATTGGCACCTGAAGTGGCCACTGAAGGTGTGGATACGCCTCTGAGAGCACAGGGGGTTAAAAGCAGGAACTCCCAAGAGCTCGCTCTCTTTGGTTCCTGTCAGAGTGCTGTGCAGATCTCCCCTGCCCAGCCATGGGGCTGGGTGGGGAGGGGAAGCCATGAGGCCTGGTCGAGGTGAGCCAAGGGGTAGAAGGACTGGAACCGAGCCAGCTCCTGTGGACAGAAGGGTGGAGAGAAGCGGAGATGTCTTTGTCGTCCCCCCATCCAGAGGGAAGAGACAGAGAGTCCGGATGGCACCTGTAACTTTGCCGGCGCGGAGGAGAAGGAGGTGGGGGAAGGTGCCCAGCCTTGGCCTTGGGAATCGGCTGCTGGGCAGAGATTTCAGCCGTCCAGGGAGTCTGAACTTTTAACCCTTCCCTGGGAAATGAAGGCTTTGTAAAATACTACTCCTCCTTGATTTGAAGTAGAAGAGAGACAGTCTGGGATCCGAGATGATGGAAGAGGAAATTCTCAAGTTGGAAGGAGATGATGGAGTGGCTTGTGGCTGGACTTCTCTTGTTAGCCATAGACTGAACCAAATTCTCCTGACAGAGGCTGCACTTAGGGGGGTGCGTTGGTGAGCCAAGAGACCTGTTTCAGTGATTACCAACAGAGGAGTAGAGAGAACAGAGGAGAGTTGAAGAAGGTGTGGAGAGGCCCTCTGTCTTCGAGGAAGAAGAAGAGGAGAAGAAGATCTCTGTTCTTGGACCCTCAGCCCCAAAGAAAAATGGGGGGGACTGTAGTCCCGAGATGAGAAACTGAACTGTTGTCTCTTTTGGTCCATGGCAAAGCACCCTTAAAGGAGCCCTATGAGCAGTCTGTCCATGCACAGCGGTGAGAGCACTGTGACATGGAAAGGAGAGTGTCACCATGGCAGATTTTCTCTGGGCGGTTGCCATGTGTGACATGGAAACACAAGGGTGGCAATTGTGTTTCCTGGGGAGTCTGTGGCACAGGAGAGACTCCTGTCTCCCTTGATGGACTGAGTATTTGATTATCTGAAGGGTGGCAACTTGATCAGGATCCTGGGTGGTGTCTCACTGTTGGGTTTGTTTGGAAATTAGGTGGGAGGAGGAGGGGTGTTTTGGAAAATCTTCATCCAGGATTTAGTGTTTGTAGTTTTATAGTAGTAGTAGTTTAATAAAGTTTTCCTCTTTGTTATCAAGCTTGGGTCTGCTTTGCTTTGTTCCTGATCACATCTCACAGCAATTATTTAGGAAGGTGCACTTCCATGGGGGCGCTGGCATTGTGCCAGTGTCAAACCATGACAAAAACATATAGGTTAAGGAGGAACTACACTTTTACATTAGCTGTAGTACTTCTAACAGGAGAAATTTCTCCTTTTTGGGGCAAAAGAAGGGAGCAGCAGTTGGGCTACACACAGGAAATCCCTATGACACTTACTGAAGAGGCACCCTATAACACTTAGAAGGTTTGAGGCTTTTTTAGAACATGATATTAAAAAATGCTTATTTAAGTCTATGTTTGCTCTGGAACCACGCAATAGCAACTAAGTTTACACAAACCCAAGCTTTGCGGCTTAAATCAGAAGCTCTGGCTGTTCCTGTGTGCTTCATGCTTACCATGTCACCCTTGCCATCCCACAGTTCTGCTGGTAGCCTGTGCCCTGCCAGGAGACACAATCAGCAGCCACACTATGAGCCAATTCATGACTCTCTCCACACTTTTCCAGTGAGAAAAAATACTGCCATGGACTGGGCTGTGACAGCTGAGAAACTCCATATACACCCTGTCACCCCTGCCTGGGGACAGTAAACCCCAGCAGAGAGAGGGCAGGCAGCTGGGGTCACAGACACCTCAAAATAGCTGCAACTAAGAGTCCAAAATTTAAAAGCACATCCTCATGGTGCTTCCAGCAAAAAAGGCCCAGCAAGGCATAACCTAGCACATGGGAAATGCCCAACTTTTCTGCAGGATGATGATGTACCTATGACTGACGACACTGAAGTCAGTAGCTCAAAATTAGCAAGGTAATACTATTAGTTGTAAAAACTGTAAAGTTGCTTACATGCTATTTTCAGGCTTTTCTCTTAATTTTCTTTTCTATCCTAAGGCTTTGAAAAATAAAGTTGAATTTTACCTCAGCTGTGAGAAAGCCCACATGCTCAGCAGAGCTGGAGCTAAAACTGTCTAGTTTACATCAGCCAAGCTCACTGATAAAAATCCCTCAGCATAAGCCTTGCATTATTGTTCTGTAATAGAGGAAACCCACTGTGCTCTGTATTAGATATCCCAGACCATCCCCTACAGCAGTCATCTATGCATTTCCCTGGAGAAGAAACACAAGATTATTTCTTACAGCATTTTTCATTTTCATTGCCCAGTCTAGTTTTACAGGACCCAAAAGAGGTGTATTTTCACCACGATTCCTCTTGGGAAAATATTCTATTCAAATAATCTATTGCTGTCGGGTTTGTTTCCTGGTATACAGCCAAAGTGATCTTTAACCGTCCCTAGTTTCACTCCATTACTCTTACTCCAACAAATCACTGGCACGTGAAATTATATTAAATGAAGACATTTTTTCCCTAAATGCTTCAGTTACACACAATCAAAAGTTCACCAAATCAAAAATGCTAATCTAACTTTCTTCTTTGCACTTGGAACAGGAGTTTGTATAAGTCAACAGAAAGTTGATTCCGACTGTAACAAAGAAATATCTTTCTTTAGCAGATTCACAGCTAGTCTGGGGTGGTTTGGGTTGTTTTGGTTTTCTTCTCTTTTAAAATCCATAAGATTTGTGAAAAGACCGGCCTGCGATTACTGGAGAGAGGTGCTGCATTGTCATTTGCTGCAAAGGAGCTGTACAGAGCAGCAGAATGTTTTCCTCGTTAACTTCTGTAGACTGGCATTACCTGCAAAGCTCACATCAAATTGGTACAATTGCTTTCAGCAGGCAAAAGCTTATACTCACAGATGTTGTCAGGAGGGGGCTGATCAGACATTTGTTGCCCTGTAATCTCTCACAGCAAAGCAGTGGTCACATTTGTGCACACAGCTGCATCTTGGAGATTTTGAGAGTCACAGCTCATTTCAGGCCTCCTCTATGCCTGAGTGTCAAACTTTGTGCAAAAAACAACTGATACTTTAAAGGAAGGAAATTGAGAAAAAACGGCCTAAACTCAATTCTGCCAGTATTTGATGCTAATTTGCCCCAAAAGTCTTGAAATTGAACTAATCCGCAACAGCTGATTAGACACATCCTAGGAAAGAGTCAGGTCAAGAGGTAGAGCTGCAGACACGCTTGCTTTGGTGAATATCAGGCAGCAAACTCTAAAAGCTATCAATGCGAGCAAAACTTAACATCTTACGACTGGACTGCAGCTAAACTGGTTTAGATCCACAGATCTAAAAGTTCACAGAACCACAGAACATCTTGAGTTGGAACGATGATTGAGTCCAGCTCACAAATTAGTCCAACAGAAACTGGCTTCTGAATTTCAAAAACAAGCAGACAACTTCTATCGTTCAAAAAACATCCAGGTATTGTTTTGCTTATACTTCAGGATTTAAGAACCATTCTGATAGAATCTGTTTAAGATCCCTTTTTCCACTACAAAAACAATCCAAAGCTTGGCAGTTTCCCATAAGTTTCCCCACTTACACAGTCTTCTTAGTTGCTCAAGACACAAGAGTATTTCCCAAGTAAGCAGCAAGGCAAAGAGGCTGGCACAGGCCTGTCAGGGTGGCCTGGCTGAGGAGTAAATAGATTTGGTTTCATCTTGGGTGCTGTCAAACAAGGCAGACCAGAAGCAGATCTGAGTCTGCTGTTTTTTGCCTCCATGCACACACAGGAGACACAAGCCCGCAGTGAATCATCCCACGAGGCCACCCTGCACACACAGTGCGGCCATGGAAAAAGGCTCTCCCAGAGCAGAGAAACAAACAGCAGGAAAAATGAGATTTACTACCAGGAAATCAAGAAGTCAGCCAACCCCAAGTGCCGAGCCCCTCTTTACAAGCGACTCTGGAAACCTCTGCAGGCTCAGACACTGTAATTTATTAGTAACCCAGACTAACACTTGATGATGTTACTGCCATATATCTTTCCCCTCAGCACTCAGTGAGCAGAGTCTCGCTCTTGTTGGAGGGGATGGCACCTTTCCAAACACAACTGCTCGTGTTTAATCATTAAAAATGATGCCTGGCCTGTAAAACAATATTCAAAACCACAGGCTACAGAATAAAAGTGGATTTTGCTTGATGATCTTATTAATATAACTAATCATAGAAACTAACTCTGGGTATAAAGTTTGCCACACACAAATTTTGAGCAGGTTACTGCCTATGAAAGCTTTTCTTTCACTTCCAGTTATATCATGTTTTCCTTCTCTCTTCCCTTCCCCTCTTTTTTTTTAAAGGGAAAACCCCCACTTCAGCAGAATGTTACTAAAAATGCTTTTTTTTGCCATAAGCAAGACAGGACCTTCCCTAATGAGGCCTCTCATGAGATGCAACAGTATTAATTCAAATCTTTCAGATTTATTTACTGTATTTTTTACCCTGGATCAACCACCTGCCCAGTGGATTTTGCAAAACTCACATAAAATGTATTTATGCAAACTTCTTCAGTATAAGAAGTTTCAGTTTTTTAGAAACTATATCACCCATCGCAACACAAATATTATTCTGCTGCCATTTTTAAATTAAATTTGCTCACTATATGCACATAAATAAACAAACAAAAAAATCTACCTTGACATATTCTGCAGAGATCAGAAAAACCCACTGCAAATAGATTTCATATGTTTTATTCCTCTGAAACCACCATATGCCAAGTGCAGTGCCAGATCCAAGAGTGAGATCACACCCACTTGGACAGTCAGTACAGCAATGCATTGCATTAACCTGCAATCCCACAAATCAGCCAGAGATTTCAGACAACTTCGTCTTCAGAATAACATTTTCAGAACTGAAATAATATGACTTTAAATAAGTTCAGATAGTCACTATGCAGAACTTTCCAAATGCATGAAAAAAAAAAGCTAAAAAGAGGTATAAATCCAGATGTACACAAATAATTGCTGCAATTAACTTTGCACGCAGCACAGACACGTTAGTTAAAATGACTATTTTGTCCTGTTACAAGAACAGTTACTCAACTTGATATAAAAATATCAGTGTGCCCACTGGTACATCTGATACTTACAAAAAGGAGCTAAAATTCAATATTTTCATTATATATTGCTCAATCCCTGAAGCTGAATAAACTATATTAACCACTCGTTATATAAATTCGTTACAAAACAGTTCTGGTTTTATCTTCAAGAGTTTTGATTACAAACAAGTAACTCTAAAATTAATCTCAGTTAATAAGGAATCTGTTTTAAAATTTAAGAAAAACTGCCACTAAAGAGTGATAGTTTTGTTGCTGAGGTAATGTCTACATATGAAGTAATTCAGAGCCCTATTGTCTTCTGTGAAGACAGTAAACATGTCTCCTCTAAAGAATTTAGAGAAATTATCAGCTAATCTGAATCACTAGATTAATTTACTAAGATCTTGAAACACCAAATAACTTGTGTTGAGATTTTTCTTCTACTTAACCCAGTGGCTTTTAACTTCAACTCCGTGTACTGAAATCATCTGTCCTTCATGGGCTACAGGCCACGCTAATGGAGAAAGCAGATTAATCAATCAGAAACCAAATATGAATAAAGAAAGCCAGGAAAATGAAAGCTTTTATGAAGTTTTCCAAAGAAAAAGTCAGCATGGAACAGAGAGCTAGAAAGTATAACACCAGAGGAGAAAGTTATACCAGCTATTCCTCAGGCCAGAGGAGTTCTGCACCTACACCTAATTCCAGTTGTTCAGGAAGCAACCACTGATGCAACCACCTCAAACTCTTTTAGAGACACCCAAGTCTAATTAATTTGCCGAACATTCAGCACACAAGAAAACAAGGCATTTGAAAGAAATCCAGTGCAAGTCATCACCCCCCCTTTTCCTTCCTCTCCATTCGCAGCCCTACTCATGAATCGATTTTGCAAAAGACTTGACCAACTGGTAAGTGAGCTCTTGGGAGGGGACCAACATTAAAGGAACTACCAGGAAGGAGGCCAAGAGAAAGCTTGGCTACCAAGTTTCACCCAGTGATCCTTTCCACTGCACAACAATAAGAGGTTCCCACCCCATGAACTTTGGAAGTTTCCCAACTGCTGGAGACATTTACTCCACCAGCAGCAGCACTGCCTACGCCAAGAGCTACTCTGTTGCATTCTCCCTGGCACACAATTGCTTTTTCTTAAAGCACACAGGTAAATTACACATCAAATGATACTTCACCCTTGAACTACTTAAGAACTCAAGTCACAACATAGTGCAAGGAGCAAATGCCACACAAACCATGGTGGAAAAGCTGATGCAGACTGTTACAATTAAAAGTAGCATGTGTAATATTTTTCAGCAAAAAATGAAGTGATAAATGGCTTCTGGGAGATGCAAGGCAGAATCAAGGATAAGTAATCTAATTCAGGGAATTTGGACATGTGAGCTCTCTGGATTATTCCATGCCAATGACTTTCTGAATCAGCTGAAAGAGTATCTGACTTTCCACTACATTTCCCAAATGCTATATGCAAACACTCATCACAACAACGTTGACAGATATATGCATGGTTGCAAAGTGATTCCTTGTACACAACATAAAAAAACTTGTAGCTGATAAAGAATAATTTTAAACCAGGCTACCAAAAAACACATTCGAAAACTATTAAATTTGGATAAAATGGAACCAGCAGAGTTGAGGTTTCTTGCTGAGGGTTTTTAGGTTAAGCTCGTTCCAATACTGAACATACACTCCTGCCAAAATTCCACCACACAAGTTGAATAGCTTAAACATTACCAAAACCCCACATTTATGCAAAACACTCACTCTGTAACACAGTTACACACACTTCTTAAGAAATCCACTTAACTAAGGCAAGCTACCATCTTCTCTCGATTAAGAACTACAACATCTAAATTACCACCACTAAAACACCTCCACCTCTCACAGAGCTGCAACAAATCTCCACTAAGTAAGCTGATTGAGAGATTTCCTACTTCCATGTGAAGGGACAATTCCCATAGGAAGCCTTTTGATATGAGTGGGACAAGAAGCAACAGAATGTCACAGGAATATGAACTGGAAATTTTCTCAAGAAATCAAAGGAAGGAAGGTCTCTTGTGAATATGTACGTATTTTGTGGAGGGGAAAGGGAATCATGGAATGGTTTGGTTTTGAAGGAAACTTGAAGATCATTTCATTCCAACCCCCCTGCCATGGGCAGGGACACCTTCCACTATCACAGGTTGCTCCAAGCCTCATCCAACCTGGCCTTGGATACTGCCAGGCATGGGGCAGCCACAGCTTCTCTGGGCACCCTGTGCCAAAGCCAAGAGCCAAAGTACAAGAGGGTCTTGGAGACCATAGGCAAGACCATTAGTCAAGCACTGAGGCAAGTGCCTTCCATTTCATCCCAAAAATGCAGGGCCCAGGACATACAGGACAAAATGCACGGTCTCCATGCTTTGATTGGGAGCACAATATTTTGAAGATCCCAGGATTTTATGACTACGGGTATCAGGCTGCTGCTTCTGGGAAGTGTAACAATCTCACTTAAGACTTCCTTAGACTCAACCAGGTTTTGCTAAATACACAGGAAGCAGACTGCTTTTGACAAGGAGACAGAAATGCCCATAAGGAGCATATGAACCTGTCACAAAAACTGTGAGAAAAAAAACCACCAAAAATATCCACTTGTCATCAACATGAAAATGTAACAAAAAACAAAAAAGCAGGCTGAGGTGGTTTTGTAAGGCAAGACACAGAGAAGCTTACACCTGGGCATACCAAAGAGCCTGGAAACATTCAACAGGACAAATTTCTAATTACCACCACCTCTACAGCAGCATGGGATGCAAAGAGAAAAAAAGTGAACAGATGTGAAGAGATCGTATATGAAAGGCTGGAAAAACAATGCAGACTGTCTGCCAATGCAGATAGAAAACATGGGAAGAATGAATGAAGCAAGAAATTAATGAGACTGAAGTGCGAGTCAACTGTTTCCTGTTGCTGTCCTCAGCTATTTCTTCTCCACTCTAACTTATGTTGATAATGACAATTGGTTTTATTCTTCTCTTCTATATACTTACGTTTAGGTGCCTTCAAAGGCACAAAAACCAGCAGAGAAACACAACTATAGAAAAAAAAAAGGAGGAAAAAAAAGTAGTTTTATGTGATTTCAACTGAACATGCAAAACTGTTAACAGCACGCACTGATGGTTGAAATCAGTGATTAGGGCCAGAAAGAAAACTTGGTAGCTTTTCAAATTCATTTTATATTTGTCTATAGCATATACAAGTTTTTAATAGCAACAAGTAGCTTGCACCGCCTATGCAAGTACAGAATGTAATTTTTTATTTTCACTGACAGTTTAAAAGCAGGCTGCAAAGTACCAAAGTTAAAGGTTTGGCAGAAAGCAGTTTCAAGGGAATATATAAGGGAATATAACACCAAGGATATTTCTGGATATTTAAAATCTCAGATTTCCAGATGAGAGTTAAACGCAGTTTCTGCTGATGTACCAAAAAGCCTGACAAGTTTGCAGCTTCATACACAAAAGGCATATTGTTTAAAAATAATTTTCCTTTCCTGAGTAAATATCCCCTTACAGAGTGAGGGGCAAATAACCAGGCAATAGACACACACTGGAAATCCTTCACAAACATTTATGGTTGTCCTGGCCACACATCCCAGAAGGCCCAGAGAGAAGCCAGGTAAAATACTTTCAGAAGTGACAGTAACTGCTAAGTACCCCTCTAAAAGGGGATATTTATTTCCAGAAATAATACAACTTCTAGTAAAAAACAGAAAAGGAGACTTTTTTTGTTAACCTTTTTTTCTTATGGTTACAACAAAATGCCTTGGCAGTCGTACAAATGGTTTAGCTCAGAGCCACTGTGGTAAAAATTCCTGTAACCATATGGGATATCTATCAAAATAATGCTTTCTGCAGAACTGATAAGAATAAGGAAGGACCCTGCTTGACTTTGTCAC
Source organism: Anomalospiza imberbis (assembly GCF_031753505.1). Taxonomy (NCBI): domain Eukaryota; kingdom Metazoa; phylum Chordata; class Aves; order Passeriformes; family Viduidae; genus Anomalospiza; species Anomalospiza imberbis. The sequence continues at coordinate 5,780,415 of NC_089687.1, forward strand.
AGACTGTTCTTCCTGGCAGGAGGTTCGAGACAATCCTTTTTGTTCAAATACTATTTCAACGACTCTTAACATCTATTTAGAAAAGAAATTAAGAATACAGCCACAAAGCAAAGCTACGTTTTAAAATGGATTGCTGATTTCAGTATACTACAATTAAAAAAAATACCGAGACCTCATGGATAACGCTCCTACAGTTTCCTTTGTTTTGCCGTTTCCCATTCTTTACGATCTTTTTCACCTACTTCTGCCCTCGAACAGCCTCAGTGTGATGCAAATTTTGCCCGGACTCCCGGGAATTTCAGCAGACGACATCATCAGGTGAAACCAGCCTGAGTCAACTGCACTTCCTGACCACGACTAAGATGGTGCGCGCAGCCGGTGAACCGAGGGGAGCTTTCCTCACACACCGTCCACGGAACCCTGCCACAAACTTTGCCGCAGCCCAAAGACGGCGAACAACCTCCCAGCCAACTCCCCCACCCGCCTTCTTTTGCTTTCCCACACGGCCTGAACTTCCCGAACCAAACCGCACTTGGGGGGGTAATGAGGGCAGGGGCGGAGAACGCCGCGCTGCTCCGCGGGGCTCTCCGCGGCCGAGCGGCGGGCAGCGCTCCCCCAGGGCCCGCAGGAGCCCGAGGCGGGGGTCGCTGGATCCCCGGATCGCTGGATGCGCGGACCGCGGAGAGCCGACACCGCCCGCCCCGGCGCACCGCGGCCCGGCCCGGCCCTCCCGCAGCACCGCTCGGCGCTGCCCCGGGCCCGAGGCCACAACAAAGGCTTTTCCCCCCGCACCCGCACCCCCGGCCCGGCACGTACCGGATCGCGGCGCTGGCGGGGCGGCGCGGCGGGGCTCATGCCGCCGGGGCGGGGACGCTGTGACGGTCACCGGCGCCCGGCGGGAGGCGAAGGCGGCGAGCCCGGGCGGCGGCGGAGCCGCATCGCTGCCCGCGCCGAGTCCCGCTGCTCCCGGCCGTGCCCGCCCCGCGCTCGGCACCTCCCGGCTCCCGCCGCACTTCCGGGAGGGAGCGGTCACGCGGCCGCGGGACGCGCCGCTTCCATCCGGGAACGCGCGCGGGGCGGGGCGGGAGCCGGGGCGGGCGCTGAGGGTGAGCGCTCCCGGGCCGCCGGGGCCCACAGCGGCTCCTCGGGGCACACAGAGCCGTCCCAGAGCACATGGCGCAGGACTGCGTCCCGATGGTTCTGGAATATCTCCGCCGAGGGAGACTCCGCACCCTCTCCACGCAGTCTGTTCCAGAACGGAGCTCTTCCCCGTGCTCCGGTGGAATTTCCTGTGCCTTCCCGCGGCCTCGTGTTCTCTTGCCCGTCCAGAAGGACGGAGCACCTCTCCCGAGGGGCTGGGACAAAGGGATTGTTCAACCTGGAAAAGAGAAGCTTTGGGGTGACCCAATCGCGGCCTTGCAGTACCTGAAGGGAACTTAGAGGGAAGATGAGGCAAGGCTATTTACAAGAGCATGTAGTGACTGGGCAAGGGGGAATGGCTTCAGATGGAAAGAGCAGGTTTAGATCAGATATTGGGGGAAAAAAAAATTGAAGGTGGTGAGGTCCTGGCACAGGTTGCCCAGAGAAGCTGTGGCTGCCCCATCACTGCAGGTGTCCACGGCCAGGTTGGACAGGGCATGGAGCCACCTGGGATAGGGGAAAGTGTCCCTGCCCATGGCAGGGGGTGGAACAAGATGATCATCAATGTCGCCTTCTAACCCAAACCATTCTGTGGTTCTCTTGCTTGGCACCACCAAGAAGACCCTGGTATCATATTCTTGGCACCCCCTTTAGATATTTATACGCATTAATGAGGTCCCCTCTCAGCTCTCTCTTCTCAAGGCTTAATAGGCCCCGTTGCCTCAGCCTTTCCTCATAAGAGAAATGTTCCAGTCCCCCGGTTATCCTCATTGCCCTTCTCCCGACCTCTGCTCAAAAGAGTCAGCAGGGCTCCTCTGAGGACTCCTTATTTACTTAATTTTTATTTTGTTTTGTTTTTCAGATGATGTTGACTTGAAATTGACCTGAAATTGACACTCACAAGCTCCATCTGCTCCCCAGTAATGGGGCTGGAGAAGAGCCAGTCCTCAGTGCTGCTCCCCCACGTACAGGGCTGGTGTTGGGCTCTCAGCTTCTCACCCTGCCCACAGATCTGCTCCAGGCTGGCACAGACATGGGCTTCAATATCTTCAGCCCACAGTCCCTGGCCAGGACTCTTCTGCTCCCTCCACAAATGTTCACCACCCAGCAGTTCTGAGACCTGTTGGTCAGATCTGTTTCCTCTAGAACCAGGTGAATTTCTCTACATCACTGAAGAAGTTGCTTCTAAAAAGAAATGGTGTGATAATTTGTAAATTACATGCAAAGTACTGCAAAATTCCCCGTGGAGGTCTGAAAGTAAAACTTAAGCAATATGTTTTGCTTTGTTTTTCAAACAAACAGGGCTTTAAAGAAAACATCCTCTATGGAGACAATTAAGACCCAGTGACACTTTAATGGCTTCTCTTGAGAATGAGCACTAAGAATACACACACATAGCATTGTGCTGTGTAAGGATACCCAGGCTAGCAAGGTCTCAAAATCGATACAACTGCATTAGTGAGGCTCAGAGCCTGGATAATTCATCCTGCAGAGAAAAACTGCACTGACAGGGCCATACTGCCTTTGGTAGTTCTAGTTCTCTCAGAGCTATTTCATGAACCTGTTCAGCACTGCACTCTATTTTCAGAAGTCTCAGCGGTTTTTGTTTATTTGGAGTCTTTTGCACACCAGCCCTTTTAGGAAATAGCTTTACATCCACAGCCAGCGCTTACTCCATTTAGTGAGCAGGATTCTTGCATAGGGGACCACGCTGCTTTCGTGTTGACCACTATTTAGAAAAAAAACACAGTAAACATTTGTCATTTGTGAGAAACACAAGCAGAACACAGGGTATCAGAACGTTTGGTCTTGTGAGTGGAACACTTGAGTGATTGGAGACACTGTTGCAACTGGGAAGTGAAAGATGACCATTCTTTCACAGGGCAGAATTCAGTCACTCTTTGTGAAAATCAGGTCGCATTCCTAGTTGTAACTGAAGAGAATGCAATGGGAATCTTAGGATTTAAATAGAGTAACTTGGCACATAAGAAAATCAGTGAGTGAATCTTTGTGTCTAGTAATCATCACCTCCCTTAAATCCCAGTCTAGAGAAAGTCTGCAAAGATGAATCATTAACAGAAGTTGTGGAAAACATGCATATTTGCCAGCAGTGAAAAGGTGAGATTACAGCTCATGCATCCCTTGGGCTGAGAAGTTCCTTTGCTCACCCTCAGATATTGGAGGGTGTGGGCGCATGCCACAGCAGGGTGTGTAAATGGTGGCCAGGCAGAGCAACTGCCACCTTCCAGACCTGGAGACTCCACTTGGTTTTAGCAGAAGTTTAACTTATTTTCCTGTGCTTTTCATCCTCTGCTTAGTCCTGTTTCCTGCTATGCCCCCTCAGATTCCCATGTTTGCACCCTCTCAGTGATGAATTAAAGTTCCCCCTGTAGTGTTGGTCTGTTGTGTAACACAAAGGTGAAATTCTGTCACATCAGTGACATCGGTGTGATTTGCATTTTGACAGCACTTAGTGGGTCAATTGAGATAAGTGACCCTTCACGCCAAATGTTTTACCAAACACAGAGATTGTTATCTAGTTATGGCAGAAATGGTAGAGAAAAACAAGGCAGGGTGAAGTGATTAAGCACACTTCCAGAACAAAGATTTTGGCAGAGACCAGAGGATGAAAAAACTTTCCTCTGATCAGAGTGAATGCCCTGGGTCGTGCTTCCTGAGACTCGGCAGGAGGACTCACAGGCATATTCTCTTACAATATACACCATTTTCTGGCAGGACCTTGGTAGTATTTATACTTCTCAAAAAAATTTCACAGAAAGAGGCTATGCTAGTTTATTTCCCTTAATAAAACCCAATACTAAATGTATTTAATTTCCAAATTACAGCCTGGGAAACTATATGTCTAAAGACACCTGAAGAAAGCACAATGGCTGTTGTAGTTGTTTTTAATTGTACACACAGCCAGCAGTACTGACTCCTCTCTTTAGACTGCCCATCACTTCTCATTATGAAAAAGCTCTCAATGCACACATTTCAGTGTGGGGAAGGGTAAATTAATGTGAAAGGCCTCAAAAATATTTTTACTTATTGCTCCTAGAAAGATTAAGAAAGCTTACAACATATAGCTATAAAAGGATTAGTATGTGGAGATTTTAAGTACTCTAGTCTGGGCAGGCAATTCAGTGTGATCAAGTTTCAGGCTGTTGGGAATTTCACCTTAGATAAACCCCTCAAAATACAAATTCTGTCTGCTGTAGTATTAAACATGGTATTTCCTGTGCTCCGATGTGAAATACAATTTATTCGAGGTTGTAGATGAGATTTCTTCACCCTTGTTTTGTGATATGAGGTGAGATGTTAAGTCTCTGGGTCCCCTCTCAGGGTAAATAGATTGGTTGTAGTATTACTCCCACAGATTTAAGGGAAGTAATTGCATATGTAAACATAAATTGAAATTATTTGCAAAATAATTTGTTGTGAGTGGAAGCCATTCTCTACCCAATAAGTAGTCACTTTTCAGTGGTGAAATTTTATATCCTAATTACAGTTTCATCATAAATCTCAGAGATATTTCTGCTGAAATGAAAGGAGCCATTTATATACATGTGTGTAAGCACATTGCTGCAATAAGTTTTCAAGATCCACAAAGGATTATAGCACTAAAATAACATTTTTGAAAAAAATTAAAGACAGGAATATTATTTTAATCTATTTTCTTAATCAGTGTAATTATTTTATTAACATGTTCTAGAGAGATCCACTGCAAGCAGCACAAGATAGGGCAAGTATTACATGCTTTCTGTTTTGTTTTTCTGTCTGTTGTCCAAATGTGAGCACTTTCTGGAGGAATCGTGATAAATCTGTAGCATCTTATTTCATTCAACCCTATTTACTTTTAAAAGAGCCAGCAGACAACACTGCAAATGTGCTGCCAAGATGTATGGGTGACTTTGCATTAAGTAAATGCAAAGGCAGATCTAGCTGATATAAATCACTATTATATGGGCAGCTTTAAAAGAGTGAAAAATTTCAGCGGGAAAGTTTTTTGTCTTTTTATAATAGAGGGGCTTCAGAATTTGAATTGCTTTTTGGAATTTAAAGTTCCAGGGCATTAAGATATTGCTCAATTTAGAGTCACTTTTCCACCTTAAATTATTTTTATATTTTCCTGGCCTTCCATTCTGAAAAAGAAAAGAAAAGAAGAAAACTGTTAAGCCACGACAAACAACTAATTTCCTACAAGGTGGTGATACAGCCCTGAAATTATTTAGTAGTGTTTCAACAGAATGGGTGTTCACTTGAAAAGGTGAGTGTTTTGAAGCCAGCACTCTTCACTGTGAAATATATGCTAGTTTTGCAGGAAGGTTTCAGCAAAGATGCAGTTTCTCCTGAGAGAGGAGGGTGACACTGGAGGAGTGAAGTGTTCCTGCCAGTGGCTGCAGCACAGAGCCTGCAGCCTGGGGTGAGTCACAGCCAAGTCTCTGTTTTTCCTGATTCAGTGTGAGTTTTGATCTTCTATCTTTCACCACAGATAAAAACTACCAAGCTACTGTAACCACCAAGTCTTTTCTGTTTATACTTTGTATAAACAAACACTGGTTTTAGCAGACGCTTGAACTTGGGACTTCCAAATTTTGCCTAAGCTGAGCAGCTGCTGGGTGTGAGCTTCTCTTTCTTCTTCCATTTAAACAAATAAATAAATACTGGGAAGATTTTCATGCAAAATGTGAAAACATTTCAGTTTTCTAACTTTCACAAGACAGGCACATGTTTCCCCAATAGTTTCCCACACATTTTATTTCAAGAGGTGCTTATATGTTATTAGTGTTAAAAAAGAATTATTAAAACGAATTTGCTTTGTATTGTCATGTTCCTTCCCACCAGTTTCTGTGTTTGTGCTATTTACTGTTATTCACTGCCTTGAAATGGAGAGTAAGGACTTCAAAGCAGGTATCCTATCTTCCTGGGGGTATTTCTTTAATTCATAATGGCAGAAAACTTCCTGGAAACTGGTTGCAGCACTGCTTGACAATAATTTTTCTGCATAATGATGAGCTGCAAATCTCTGATCATCTTTGTTTTATTCCTCCCCAGTATTTTCTTATGTAGCATCACTAGTTTCTTGTCAAAAAAAAACCCCATATGCACCCCAACAAATCTTCTGACTTTATACTTAGTTTTTCTTTGTTCGTATTTGCCAGAACTCCACAACCATGATGGCTGTGTAACCATGTGCTGTGTCCTTTACTTTCCCTTCACTGCCACTGCTGGGTCACTGAGGGTCACAAGTGAGATGGTAAACCAGGGGTACTCTTTGATCTGCTCAGTAAGTCACAAACCTGACAGCCACAACTGGATGTAGTAACATTTTTATAATAGTTTCTTCAGGGAAAGTTTTTTTTTATATTTATTTGTAAATTTCATGGATTCTTTTCAGGTCTTGCTAAAGGATGAGAAAACCTCTTGAAATTTCTTTGCAAAAAAGCATTCCTCTCCTTTCAAAAAAAACTAAAATCAAACCCTGTGGTTTTAAATGGTGTGCCAGATTCGTCCTTCTCTACTTCCTTCTGCTCTCCAAACAGCACTGAAACACAAAGGGGCTTCCCTTCTGCAAACTTCAGAGAGTGTGGAAACTTCTTTATGTACCAGAAAGCAAAGAAGAGCAAATGTTTCTTTGTGGCTTATACCCATAAATTTGATAATGAAGCCAAATGCAAGTCTTTTCCTCATTTCAATACCAAGTTGCTTTTAAAATGTCTTTAAAAGTAACTTTCATAGAGAGAAGAACAAGCATGAAGTTTTGAATTTTATGAAAACCCCAAATATCATTATTTATAAATGGAGATATGTCCAGCATCTGTACACAATTCAGTTGGCTCAGAGAGCCTGTGAACAGACTCTCAAAAGAATCCAGATTCTTCACTGAATGAAGATCAAGCTGCTAAGGCACATTTAGAGTAAAAACCACACCTCAGATCAGTTCTGTCCGAAAGATAAGTTGTTTTGAACTTTATTACCCTTTTTGGTTGTGAGATTCTGTGGTGTTGCCTCTTGAAACAGCCTCCTGCTTCCCAGCTGATAAACAAAATCCTTAGTTATGCTGCTCACAGGAGTACATTTCAATATTAATATTCCCCAAATTCTTGAGTTTCATGACAGGACTTGATATAATTGTCTCTATGCATGGTAAAAACCCCCATATTCCTTCTAACATAGCATTTTGTAGGACTGAGTTCTTCTGCCATACATTACAAACCAAACTTTTTTAGCATGAAGCACTAAATATAAAATACATATGTATAAAATACATAACTTTTAATAAGGACTAAAATAAAGCAGCATTGTCATTCCAGTAAATGCCTATTTTTATTCCTGCCAAATATTCATAACAGACAATTGGATATCTACTGATTGTTGCACAACAACTTACCCATGGATTTATGAGTTACACATGAAATTGCCTATTTTGTTCAGTTCTGCATATTCCACCAAAACATCTTGTATTTTCTTATTCTTTTTTTTCCCTATTGTGCAATTTTTTGGGTAGGAAATCGTACACTGGGGAAAAATGGATTGGGGGAAAAGTAATAAATTTAAAGCTCATGCCTTCATGTTTTACACGTGACTTGGCCTTTGTTAATTCAGAAAGTTAATTAATCCCTAATGAAACATGCTTTTACTGTGTATCAAACAGCATTTTTGTTTGACCATAAATTGTTTTTCACAATTTTTATGGGCAATGAAAGCATTCTACTGTCTGTTTTTCTAATTTTTCAATTTCACCATCCCCACAAAAGATGTAATTTAAACAGCTTTATTCACCACTACTATCTATAATTAATCTGGTCATATGGTTTTAATAAAATTTAAGTACTTAAAGTATAAGAATGTGACTGTCCTCCAAGTTAATTTTAAAGTGTGTTGAACCATGTACACTAGATAATAAGCAATATTCGATATATATGTATAACAATATCTTGTTAGATATATATATATATATCTAGAGAGAGAGAGATAACAATATCTTCAGTAGTCAAAATAACATAACCTGTGCAATAAGTTTGAGTTTTTGTAGGAAAATCTCCAAAGCAGAATGATTTCTGAATTTTACTGAAGAGATATGGGCTCACTGAATTTCATCTCTAAGAAATATTGGAGATTTGCATATAAATTTCCCCATTCCTTGTGAATAGATGTAAGGACAAATGGCATATTCTGAATACCAGAAAAAAGCACCAAACAACATTCAGGATTATTGGAAGGATCCCAATGCAAATGCTAAATACCAAGCTGGGAGCACAGAACAGCCCCGTGGTAATTTCTAACAGAATTATGCCAGATATTTGAAATTTTGATGAAACCAGACTTTTCATTCTAAGACAATGCAGGTGTTTCTTACTTATTTTTTATTTCTTTTGGCATCTACTTAGACTTAACACCTTTTTACCTATCAATTTGTGCTGTAAGTGCTGTAGTTCTCCTTAGCAAAGATTTTGAACTGTTGATGTTTTCATCCACTTCATTTCTCCTTGCTGGCAAGCATTTAGTGTCTCTAGACAGATTCTGATTCATAAGATGAATAGCTTCCCCTTGCTCTGAGATTTGGGAGACCAGCATGGAAGTACCCTATCCCTAGAGCAATATCTCAGATGAATAATGTGGTGTGACAAGTGTACCACTCACTGATGGAGATCTGCTGGAGTCCCTTCAGCAGCTTAAAACTGCTGGTCAGGAAGAGGTAGATTAAGGCAGACAGAGGTCTTCTGAGTCAGATTATTTAGTGGTAAAACAGGGTTAGAATCATTTTGCAAAATTGTAATTGGATGCAAACTTCATTTGAGATTTCAGCTTTCAACTTTCAACTATGCTTTACCAAATTTACATAACAAAAGCTAATTAGTGACGAATATTGTGCAGCAAACTCCTGTGCACATTATGCTTAGGTCAACATTCCACTTATATCTAAAGATGAAAGTAGTTCAATATTAAAAAAAAAAAAGTCAGTTGACACCATTGATTTGGAAAAATGTGATATTTTCATATTTATATGTGGGTTCATTCTGTATCTCTTCATTAAAAAAGAATTTGCCATAGTTATCCCAAGCATGTATTGAAATAACAACTTTGTGTAACCCAAAATTCAGGTGCCTAATTGCTTTCGACTCCTTCTTGTTTTATACCTTGAATACTTAAAATTAAATACTTGATATCTAGAATCAGATATTTAATGTGGCTATTTTATGCCTGAGTATCTCTATTAAATTCAGCAGAATTATTTATAGTGGTACAGAAGGTGATTCAGTAATGATCATATCCAAAAAAAGCAGGAATTCACCATGGAACAACTGCAAGTTATTGTGTTTAAATTCAGAAAACATAAATAATAGTTCCCTAATGAGTCTTAGTGAAAAAGACCAGATAGGTACAAATCCAAACAGGTATATTGCATTTCAGTTGTTCAATAATCAAAAACTGGAATGTCCTTTGAATTTTAGTATTTCAAAGTATTTACACAAGCATATAAGCTAGATAATTAAAAAGGAATAAGTTAAATATGGTTATCCTGCATAACTATCTTGAACTCTCTTTAAGTGCCAACAAAACTTGAAGTGTGTTACCTCAAAGTCATTGACAGTTATGGCTGCAGCTCTAAAAAATGTCTTCTAAGAACACAAGTATCAGATTTGTCATCTGAACCACCTGTTTGGGCCTGCAAGTTTTAAGATCAGAGAAGATGACAGCATCTTCTCAAAATGAAGAGATTCACAGGAAGCTGTGATATAATGGAATACCTTGAGGATCTTCTCTGAGTCATCTCTCCCTGATGGCAGCTTTAAGGTCACTCTTGAATATGGACAATTTATTCTGGAGACAAGAAACAGTACTTGGCAAGAAAGAAACAGAGATCAATTGGTACAACACATGACTGCAGTTAATCAAAGCGCCTTTGAAATACTTTTGATTTGGAGCTTTGGTATTCTGTTGTTCTAGAAATCAGTTCTAATTTTTCATCCAGTACTTCAGGAAGGAGTCTGAATTCTATAATATCCGGATGGAGAATTATTTAGTTTTAGTGCTTTGATCAGTCTTTGTTGACAAAGGTTCATCAACCATTACTGAGACTGATTTTTTAGTTTTCATTTCAAAAAATTTATGCAAGGAAAACTTCTCACAAATGCTAATTTCTTGGAGTTGCAGGCTAACTCAGAACACAAAACAGAGAGGAAAATTTCCAACTCTTGATCTCAGTTAATATCACCTCCACTTGTTTCTAGCTCCTTGGCTGCTTATGTGCAAGGAGGTGGATAGCTCTTATCTCTTAACTGTATGCACCTTGTCTCAAATGCTTCCACCAAAGCTTGGGAATTTGACTCTTTTCTACCTAAATGAACAATCACAAGAGGAGCTTAAAATATTGGTTCATGAGAGTTTCTCATCAGTGGCAAACATATATACTTATGAGAAACATGGATGGTGGTATTGTGTTTCTGTTTTATTTAAAAAGATAAGTCTATCAGTATTTTTCTTTGAAATAAATGGAAAGCTGTTTTCCATTCAGCTGGTCTCTTTATCAGAGAATTAGTTATTGAATGGTCAATATTGCTTGTTCTTCTCTCTGCTCACTGGATAATAGAGTGCAGATACACAGAAGGCCTTTCAGAACAATACAAGAAGAGAGGGAATTAGTGCAAACTCATTTGTACAGATAAAGGAAACCTCTGAGGACTTGAGCCCAGAACTTCATAGTACAGAACTGCCAGAATGGGTCCTGGGAGTAGTTAGAGACAATGCTGAGAAAGAAAAAACTTGGCCTTACAACAATTTATTCATAGCAAAGTTGCATTTATAGAGTATGGCATGCTGGTTAAAAAAAAAAAAAACTTAATTACCTCTTTTGAGTCTCAAGCAACTTTACAAGTGCAAGTCCTGTTTGTAACTATTGCTGACTGTGGTACCTCACCTGAAAGAAAGAAATTACCATGGTGTTAGTGCTACCCATGAAGATAAAGCTGAAATTGAGCAGCAATTCTGGCTGAAAACCTGCAGCCTTTGAAGCCTTTTCAATTCCTGTGCTGTAAGGAGTCTTTCATGCAAGTAATAAATTGGATGGCACTTAGATGAGGAGTGCAGGTTGAAAGACAGAAGAATGGAGACCAGACAGTACAAATCTAAATGCATGGCTCAGGCGTTTGCCACAGTACTGGGATTTCTGTAAGCAGCAGATAAAGAACAATTTCATTGTAAAGCTGGAGCTGTTACTGTTCAGCATTCCCAAGATGAAATTTGATTTATGGCATCCGTAACATGGCAGGAAATGCAATTAACAAGGCAACACTGCAACACCTACAGAAGATGGTGATGAAGAAAAAAATGAAGATACAATTGTTTTTATTTTTCATTTTTCTCATTCCTTTATTTCTGTACTTTCCCATTGTGAAGCAAGGACATAAAATGATTGACACTGTTACTAGGAATAATACCTGAAATACTGGAATAAGTGTTAGTGTCTGGTGAGAACTGTGACCTGGGACAGAAAGAGGCTTTAGAGTGAAAAGGATCAAAACCTTAACAGCCATTAATGCACAACAATTACAAAAGTTAAGGGAAAAGGAACAGGGAAGCAGAGCAGCCAGGCACTGTCTGAGAGAGCAGACATTGCTTCTTGAGGCAGAGAAAATGCACAAAAAGCAGGAACTAAAACACTTAACCCAAAATATTACCGAGTGTTTTGTGGGCAGAGGAAATATCCCACTGTTTGTTCCCTAAAGAAAATGGAAACTGAAGCACATGCAAGCACCCACAGAGGCTACCAAGAAACACAAGTTTGTGACAAGATTCTCAAACAGACACTTCTTATGCAGAAAATAAAATCCTGGGTGTTATTTTGGCACTGTGCTGTAAGCCCAGTAGCAAGCTGGGTTGTGGCTGAGCAGCAGAGCTGCAATCTCACTCCAGCAATACTGATAAGCAGCTGGTACGTGACCATGAGAGAGAACTTCAGCACTGCAGGACCAGTGGACTGGCTATCAAAAAATTCATCACAAGACGATGCATTGTTGCCTGAATTTTTAAACAACTGGCACAGAAATACCCTATCTTCCCAGAAAATTTCCTCCCAAAACAGCTGAGTAAAATCTCAGATGAGCCATTAACCTGATCTACCACAGAAATGTTTCACTTTTTTTTCTAAAATCAAATTTAGTTAAATTTTTTCTACTTTTTTCTGTTACATTAAAATGACTTCTAAAATGTTTCCTAATGAAAACCCAAAAGGAAATAATTGTACAGCATAGACACAGAATATTTAGTCTAAAATGTGTTGAATTCTCTCATTACCTCCCATTTTTGACACTTACCCAGACAAAATGTAACTCAAAATCACAAATAATTTGGGTTCTCTTCAGTATTTTGGCAAATAAAAGTCTTTGGCCAAGGGAATCAAGGAACTTGTGCCACAATAATGAAAATGTGTGCCTTGTTATTGAGTAGCAGGAAGAACTCATTGCTCTGGAATAAGGAACTGGTTCCATTCTCCACATGAGAGACGGGACAAAGCCTGAGTTGACAGATCTGTCCAGGAGAACCAGAGAGTTTTCATGTCCTCTGTTTGGGAATTTTGTGAATACAAAGCTCTCTGTGAATTCCTGTGTTATGTTCACACCTCACATTTTTACAAACCCTAGTCTTTGTTCTAGCAGAATCTCACAAGTGACACAATTATAGAAGTAGCCTAGCAAACATTAAAACTGACAGAACATAAAATGTTCTCAGTTCAGTGGCTTGCATATAAGCTAAAAGCAAAGAACACAGCACATGTTTCTGCACTTGAAAAGCTTCCCCCAGAATCTTCTTTCAGGGACAGCTTGAAAAGACAAATTGTACTGGAGTTTTCCAATCTGTCACAGTAGAGGAAAGCTTCTGAGCTGTAGTGAGATGCCTGAGAATTAAAAATATATCATTTCATCTGAGAATTTATAAACCTTTCTAATTCAGTTGGTTTATTTTCTCTCCCATTGAATATCAGAAATACACCTTCCAACTCTTATCCAGATACAAACTACCAAAACAACTGTAACAATTCAAAACAAGTGTTGTGGTGTTGATTTTTAGTATATTTTTAACGATAGTTCTTTCCTCAAAATTTAAATATCAATCTACAGCAAAGTGAGGAAGTGTTTTAATGGGAACTCCAGGCTGAAGATGATCATCCATACTGTAGGAAGCTGGAATCCATGCTCAGTGATCTCACTGAAAAAACAACACAGTACAAATGAGAAGTTACTGTCTCTCATGCAAGAAAAGAAATTTTTTTAAGATCCTAAAAAAAAGGTTTAATTTTAAGGCTAATGAAAAACTCAGTCAATCTCTGACTTAAAATATGTGGATTTAGCCTGGGAGATTTTCCTTTTTATGAGAAATCTGCATCAGTGCACAAAATTGGTGGAATCTCATCATGCTCTGACATGATGCACATAAAATTGAAAAAGAACACTGTGTTTTGTGATCAAATGATTCCTAGAAACACAACTTCCTTGGTGGCTGCGTGTTCAGTGCTCATCAATGATCATCTGTAGAGTTGTATTTTCATATGAACTCTGTTTTAGCATGATGTCATGGGTCATAACCTTTACAGTTTGGTAAAGTTCTTAAAAATTATAATTTACCGTTCATTGTCTTGTGATTCTTCTTGTTGGGAACTATGTCAACTGCAGGTTTTATTTTCTTTTCCTCAATGAAGGTTCATATATACTTTTCAGTTAAGCATTTTGATTAAATGAATCATGAAGGCTTTCTGTAAAGTCAGTCACGATATTCATGTTTTACAAATGGGGAAGACGAGGAACAGACAAGAAAAGTGATTTTCATGATGATACTGTGAGTGGCAAGGCTGGGAATAGAAACTGGAGATCTTTCCTGCCAGATCAATTTTACTGGATGGAGACCATTCCCTACTACTCCTTATTTTTCCATAATTTGCTTTTTTTAAAAGTCATTATCCTTGTGGGTTTGGAGATAGTATGATCAGTGATGTATTAAGTCACCTTTATCAATATCATGCAATTTTTGTGCAAATAGTAAAAGATGATACTCTGGCAGTGTTTTGGAGAACTTTTTTTTCAACAAAGCAGATCTTAATTCTGACTCTTTAGAATTTTCAAAAATTAGAAGATAGTTCAAGGAATAGACTTTTAAAAATCAGGAAATTATCAAAAATATTCAAAGAAATTGTTGTAAAAGTGAGAATGTAGAAAGCCTGTAGTGCCTCAAGGAAAAGGAAATGTGTAGTGGATTTGAGGGTGTAGTAAATTAGGATTTGAACTCCAGCTGCCCAATGAGAAAAATCTTGTGTTCCACCTGCAAACCATCATCTCACATCAATTTAATTTGCCAGTGAAGATGCTCTGTTTTCATGTCATGGTAGAAAACCTTTCTAAGCATCATCATTGTTCTGGATAATTGAACAGGAGTGCAGTTTGCTTCTGTGGCTGGTGTGGAACAGATTTACATGGCAGAGTGGTTTGATCCTGCACAGATCTTGTTTTGATGTTTGCAGTCACAACCTGAGCCAGAGCAAACAGTAATGACCAATCTGGAAGGAATCCCAATGTTATCACTTCTTTTGCTGTGGTAAAAGTCTCTCCAGACATAATTCTCTCTCTGGCTCATTTCTTTGACCTGTACCTGAGCAGGGTCATTCTCTGATTATGTTTAAAGATTTAGATAGAAGAACCACTTTCTGAGCTCCTACCCCATCTGCTCTTGGACAGACCCAGCTGTTTCTTTTAAAAATACACTCTTGCAAATTTTACACCTGAGCTGGCTGACCCCTTACCAGGAGGTTATGTTGGGGAACCCCCCATCTGTTACTCTTAGGGGGTGAGAGGTGAGCTGGGTTGTGCAGAAAATCTGCATGAAACAAGTTCAGACACTAAATAATAACAACTTTCAGCCTAGAGTAAGATTTTTATGCCTGAATTACGAGCCTCCTGTAATAGAAACTGCAAGGGAAATTCAAACAGGCTATTAATTGTAGCAGTACCAATATATTAAGATTTAGATGAGTAAGATTTTCTAAAGGTATATACTAAGCAATTTCAGTTCTTTTTACTTACTTCATTAGGAGGAAATTCTTTGCAGATGCATTTCCAATAAATGTGTGTGCTGATTTAAGAGCTCCTGTACGGGAGTCAGTCACCCCTGCCAAGGCTCAGAAAACACCACGTTCCTAAAGCCATCAGGGTTGTACTGTGGTTACATGCTCCTCTCTGCCTTTGGTTTGCTCTAATCTTCATCTGACCTGTGGTAAATTCATGCTGACTGTTCTCACCCTCAAGGAAATGAAGTAAGATTAAGGTTTCTTGGAATATAAAGTTCTGAAAATGAATACCATGGTCCTGAAGCCTCTTGGCTTTTTTAGGAAATGGTACAAGTCCACTGGTCATGATATTTTGTTCAGTTGACAGAACTGTTTTGTGGAAAGGTTGAAACTTCTCTTTTGAGAAGGGCAGTTTCAGTGATTCTTGGCCATTGAAGGATTCCCTGAAATTCTGCCTGAAATTTCAAGCACAGGGAGAAAATCAATCTGGCATCATCCCTGGCATAGTTGCTCTGTCATACAGCAAGAGAAGAAAGCTGCTTCAAGTCCCTTCTCTGCCTGACTCAGGTCAAGGATTTGAGTCTCAGCTGAGATCTTTTGTCATAGCACTCATTTCACCTGTTCCAATTATTTTTAAATATTTACATGCACTAGAATGGTTCTTTGGAAAGACAGTGAAAAAAGAAAATAAGGATTGCCTTCTAATAAAAAAAAAATTATCTGAGTCAGAACTCTTTTATCTAGGTCTCATTCTTCAGGAGTGGATTGTGTGAAGTTCACAGTATAGGTGCATAAATATGTTAGCCACAAATCGATACGATAACCAGAGAAGCTTTAACATAAAAGTGATAACTCTAGGCACATTTACAAAGGACACGCAGCAGAGATCTACACTGAAGCAAGAACTGCATCTACAAAAGTAATTCTTGTCATTGAAAGAAGAGAACAATTTTGTATTCATGAAGAATCATCTATACTGGGCTCCTTCTAGCTGTGCATGAGATAATAAGGTTATTTTACTCCATTACAGGTTCTCCTCTGTTCTTCCTGTGCCAAGCCTCTGTGTATGCTATGAGCACAAATTTGTGTTGTATCACTGTAGAGGTGCTTGCCTTTGTGTGTCTGGATACTGAGGTGTATTTGGGGAACAGGCATCTCTGCCAGAAACAACTGAGTGAAAAATATCTATCAGCATAAATAGTCTCCTATTTTTCCTGAAAATTCATATTCTCATGGGAAGTATTTCCACACATTTCCTTTAAAGGAATGAAGTGTTTGGAAAGCCTAAAGGGACAAAAAAAAAATTCCTCTAACTAAGCATCCCTAAAATGTTAAATATAATTTTCAGAATACACAAAAATATCTGTTACTTCATTTGACTTACTCCAAAAAAAAAAAAATTGGTTTTCTGCCAGCCTCATCTTTCCTTAGCTTCTCTTGAAAAGATATTTCCATTCTGAGACCAGTTGCAAAAGAAATTAAGGAATCTCATCAAGGGAATAAAATCAACTTTATAACAGATGAAACTGTTCTATAACAAAAGAAAGAAAATTATTTCTTTTTCATGTTCTTCAGCACTTAATGTCTATTGTTATTGAGGTAAATCCAGAAAATTCTTTTTTCTGCCTGTCTAGGAGCACATGCAAGATGATAAGTTCTCTCTGTTTCCAGCTGCAAGGTACCTGCAATAGCACCTTGAGCTCCAGGTGGCTTTTCCCAAGATATCTAAGGACTAGGAAATGAAAACTGCCCTGTAGAGACCAGGCTGCCAGTGAAGCTGTTCCAAAATACACAAGCTGAGGCTCTGGCCTGTGAGAGGCAGTGGTGTCCATCTGTACCAGAGCACTGTCAGGAGGGTTTTACTCTGGCACCAGCATAAAACACCTCTGCTTTCTTTACTCTGCTCTGAAACTCTTTTTCTTAACTGCTTTTCATTACAGCTCTCTCTGGAAAAATACCAGTAATTTAAAGGTTAATAGAATGCTGATGTCACTGTAATTAGGGCAGAGGAAAAACATTTCTGTAATTACTGCTAATGCTTTCCTGCTGTTCAGCCAATAAGATATGGCCCCCAGTCTGAGATGGAAGGTGGGTGTAGAGATCTGTGTGAGCGAGAACTTGTGACAGGGTGATCAGACTAGTGCAGAAATGATGCCTGAGTCACTGGGAGCATGCTGGAAATTGGTCATTAAGCAACCCACATGGAAAAAATAGAAGTCAAAATGTCAAGGATGAAGATGTCATAAAAGTACAGTTTATGGCCCTGGCTAGCTAAAAAAAATTCAGGATGTGCACTTAATCAAAATTCATGTTTTGGTTTCACTACACAGCATTACAAGTAATCCCATTAGTGTAGGAGTTCTACATTTTCAAAAATACCTGTGATGCTGCAGAGCTGACCACACACAGGAGCCTGTGGGAGTGACCCCTGGGACAGGGCTGGCAGTCGGTCACACCCCGACCATTATCCCTAAAGCTGCTTTGTTCTGTGCCTGGTCACTTCCCACGGAGGGAGCTGGTACCTTGAGGTGCACTGTGAGGTCTCTGCTCTGCCTCCCGAGATGGGGAATGGCATTTCAGAGCTCACTGGAATAGCTGTGAGCAAACAGAGCAGCTCAGCTCCGGAGGTTTTCTGTTCCACTGATGGGAGACCTCTCAAAATTAAATTTGTAGTTATTCAAATTTCTGCATTGTCAAAAGACCTTAAAAAGAGAATAATTGCTGTACTGTAGTTGTTTCAATAGATGTCAAGGAATTCCTTTCCCTGTTTTCCAACAGAAGTTCAAAATTAGTGCGTTTTTACTAGAAGAAGTATTTGTTTGCCTAAACCTAAGACCTTAAGAAAAAAAAAATCTATACAAAAAGGCAACATGTGAATTTTGCTAACTTTAATGGAACTGTGTTTTCTCAATTGCTAATGAAATTCTACGCTCTGATGAAGACACACTACCTTCCTTCTCTAACCCTCCTGGCACAGCACTGGGTCCAGGCTGATCAGCTCTGTCCTTCAGAGCTGCTCCATCCAGGAGCAGCTCAGACATCCTGTGTCCTGTAGTGTTTTGCAGTGCAGAAATGCCCTAAAAAAACTCATCAATGAAGAATAAATTTTGCTGTTGCTCTTTCTGCTATCATACCTTTCCCAGATTCCCTTTGGCAGACCTGTCATTAGTCACCTCATTGTTTCCACATGTCACGGTGGATGTGGATTTTAAGGAAAAAAAAAGAGTTTACAAAAAAGTAGCCACATGTTTCAGAGCAGAGCTGGCATCCCCCAGAGGAGCTTGGGATGAGAGAAGCAGCACGTGCAGGTGAAGGTCAGAAACACTGGAGCGGAGTTGGAGAATGTGATAATAGACAGGAGCAGATAACAGGAAGAGTTTCACTGCACGGGGAACAAGCAGGGCAGATTAAGAGGAAGATAAATAGGCCTTTGAAACTTCAAATCTTCCCCTTTCCAATTTAACATATGAAAGTGAATTATATCTGAATGCTTATGGGGATCTAAAACTGAGAAATAGTCAAGGTTCTTTTCAGACTTCAGTGTTCCAGCAGCTCCATTTTCACTTTGAAACACAAGTGCAAGCAAAATATTCTGAATAGGAGCTGTACAGTTCCAAAAGGCATGGCCTCCAGAGATAATCATTACAACAGCAAGTGTTCCTTTCTTGTACCATCTTTGCAGTGATCAGGACTCTTGTACAAGCTCTGAATGTTGTACCAAATTGTCCCTAAGTGATTTTAGTGATTTGGAATTGCAAATAAGTGATAGTTCAGCTGTAGTACCTCAAATGTAATACTGAAACTGCATCCTGGAGTATATATTTCTGTACTCCTTTTAGGTGGACTAAACTATCTGATTTTTACCTGGTACTGTGTATGTAGTCTGCATTAAATTGTGATCATGATTGAAAAGCTGAGACCTGAGATCTTCATGGTCTTAAGTTTAGGAGAGGCTTTTTTCATACAGGCCAAATTGATTAATAAGAATTAACACCTGAAGGCTTAGCATAAATTTATTATCTCTCTTTTCAAGCTGTTTTCACTGAGCATGACATGAAGTCTGGACCAAAAAGGTTAAACATGTCAAACAAAACCAGAAATAGGAGGAATGGTATCTCTTTTATAGAGCCAAGAGTTCTTTAATAAATAGTTAGGAGGATGAAGGATATCATTTATATCTTGGATCTTCAGAAAACAAGAATCCTCCCCTTCAGTTAACTGTAATTACTGTGATTCAATGAAAATATTGCATACAGTGGGAAGATCACTGTTCAAACAGTGGTTCATCCCTGCACCAGATTTTTCTAGCTGTCACTTCTATTTAGACTACATCAGCCTAAATTGAAACTAATCATAGACATGCAGTGTGGCAAATCTGCTTGACCAGAAATTTCTCTTCACTCTTCTGGCAGGATTAGATCCTAACACTGCATTGATTCAGCCAGGCTTTTCCTCTGATCAACAGAGTGACTAATGGTCCTGACTGTGGTGTTCATCTCAAGGGCAAAGCAGACCAGGCAGCATGGACCTGTCATGTTGGACAGTCAGCAGTGTTTGCATTGCTGGAATACTTAGGGAGGCTGTGGCCATGCAGAGATGCTGCTGGAGGGGAGCATTTCCAGAGGACGTTCTTGTAGGTGCACACTTTGTGGTAATTGGGAGGATTAGCCTCATCCCCAGTGGGCACAGCTGTGAGAAGGGTGAGCAGCACTGACAGCGATGAGCCATGGAGTGCCCAGGGGCACTGACCAACCACCAAAGGGAACAGGGGGCACACAGGTGCAGTGCATGAACATGAGGGGATAAAAGGCTGGGCTAAAGAACAAGGGGGGCAGGTTCTTGCAGCCTTCTGAAGTGATGTTTGGGCACTCTGCATGGGTGGGTGCTTAAAGCCTTCTGCTGGGGTATGGTGTTACTCTGTATGGGTGAGTGCTTGAAGCTTTCTGAAATTGTACAGTGTACTCTCTGTGTATTGTGGCCATCTCAGTGTGATATGTGCTGTGGCATCTGTGGTTTGCTCAGGTTTGTGGAAAGGAGTTGGCTTCTTTAGCTCTAGGGGAGCACACCTTGGATGTGGAGAAGGCTTGCTTGGACTGAAAGGGCTATTTTGCCATTGCAGTAGAAGCCAGGTCATGGGTGCCAAAGAAGCCTTTTTGAGTTCTTTCAAAACATGTATTGCTTTTCCTCTGCTCCTTGTTCCCCTTGCTTCCACGACCTGAGTTTGGGGAAGACATGGTGATAATACACAGCAGAAGTTCTTTGCCAGGAAAATGTGTGCGTCTTGTCCTCTTCACCAGGTATTTAATTTTAATTTGTTAAAGTATGGAAAGCAGTGGTGTACAGAAACCACATTGATTGACATAAGCTTCTCAAAGGAAAAGCTGATATAGATTTCATGCACATATTGATGGAAAAGAGCATTGCATTTTCTCAGATAGCTAATGGCAGGGAACTCTCAAGGACATTTAAAACAATGATGTAGCCTCTTTAAAAAAAAAGTGTGGGTTAATTCACCTTTAAAATACCTTTAAAACCAAAAAGTGCTAATTATTGCTTGTTCTGGTTTTGGCTGGGTTAGAGTTCACTTTTTTCATTGCTCCTCTGAATCTGCAAATAATGTTTTTACTTAATTTTTAAATGCCTATGTTGTACTGCACAATTATCTCAGCAACTCCATATGCAGTTTTTTTATCAAGGGACAATTTGCCCACAGCAGCTTTGGCACTTTCAAAGTGAGTAAGAATAGTAATAAGGCAATAGTTCTGCTATTGCAATTAAAGGTGAAAATTATTTATCTTAAATTTGCAAATACTTTCAGTTGATACTGGATATAAACTTACAGCTATATAATCACTCCAAGAATCTACTCTAACTTTCAAAGGCCAAAGCACTAGAATAAAGAAGGAAAATGAGATGTGTAATATACCAGTTTCTGTAATTGTTACTTTCATAAGAATGGCTATCAACAGCTATTGTAATAGTATAGTAATGAAGAGAATTGTCAACATAAGCAAAAATATTCTGTACCTTTTATTGCAATATGAAATTCATCTTCATAAGTATCTTTGCATGTGCACTTGCTAATGCAATAATGAATCCAGCTGAAATGGTTTTCTCCTTTACCTTATCCCTTATGTCTAAGCACTTAAGGAAAAAAGTGTTTCTATTTGTTTCTGTCTTAACCCAATAGTTAGGTAGCCTTTTTCATGACAGAAACTCACAAAGCTCTTAGTAATTTATTGAAAAGAGCCCTAAAAGCACAACAAACCAGGAATACAACTCAAAGAAGAGAAAAAATTAGCAAAACATGTGAGCTAAAAACCTGTTAATTACACTTCTGCTATTAAGTGATGCCTTCTGTGCCTCTAAACTTGCGCTGTTTCCCTTGCCAAAGGGTTGCTCTTTTTTTGCATGTGCTGGCTTTTGCCTCTCTAGATTAAAAAAAATATTGCTGTGGTAGTATTAATAGTGCTGGCAAATGGTTTAATCACAGGAAGGTACAAGAAGTTTTCTTGTAATTGGGTGAGAGTACCTTCCCCTGGTTGAAAGTTTAGCTTATGGCCATTTATAACCTTTCTATTTCCAGCTGAAACCTGAGTCCTTGTTCTTTACATGGACAATGCTGCTTTCTGATGATGTTCCCCTGTAACTGGTCGGAGAGGTTGAGTGTTGAGCATGTAACTATAGGTCAGCATTAGGCCTCTACATTTCTCAGGGAAACATTCACTTCTGTCAAATGATTTGCTGCAAATACTGAGTATGCAGCTATACAGATCCCCCGACATGACTTAGCTGGCTAACAGTGATCTGCAGACCACACTTCAGGAGCAGTTACCCAAAACCAAAGAACTGTATGAAAGGCAAACTGTGCTAGGGGTTTCTATCACAGCTCTGTTATGTTGTTCAGTACTGTAGTATCATGCTGCTCCTTGTCCCCACTTTGAGACAATTTTTTAGCTTTAAATAGTAGTAAAAATGTCAAGTACAACCACTGTAAAAGAACTGTATGAAAGGCAAACTGTGCTAGGGGTTTCTATCACAGCTCTGTTATGTTGTTCAGTACTGTAGTATCATGCTGCTCCTTGTCCCCACTTTGAGACAATTTTTTAGCTTTAAATAGTAGTAAAAATGTCAAGTACAACCACTGTAAAAGAACTGTATGAAAGGCAAACTGTGCTAGGGGTTTCTATCACAGCTCTGTTATGTTGTTCAGTACT
Source organism: Anomalospiza imberbis (assembly GCF_031753505.1). Taxonomy (NCBI): domain Eukaryota; kingdom Metazoa; phylum Chordata; class Aves; order Passeriformes; family Viduidae; genus Anomalospiza; species Anomalospiza imberbis. Next base: position 5,802,831 of record NC_089687.1, read on the forward strand.
GTAGTATCATGCTGCTCCTTGTCCCCACTTTGAGACAAATTTTTTAGCTTTAAATAGTAGTAAAAATGTCAGGTACAACCACTGTACTTGGAAGAACTGTTTTACTCCACTCTGTGAGTGTTACACTGAGGGGGAAAAAAAAGTCATGGGCCATTTCATATTTTTCTAGGCACCGGTGGATATTTGTTTCCACACTTTCCACTGCAGAAGAATGGTTCTTTCCTAGTATACATAGGCTTGCATCTGACTACTACAAAATAGTTTTTCAATTTATGTTCCTGGTGTGCCTATTTATTATATTACAAAGGTTCAGTCTGTGTCATGAAATTGCAGCCTCTTTGTCTCCTCAGTTTAGTGCAGCTAAGAAGGGGCAATTAGACTGAGGAAATAAAGTGTTTTTCATGGAACTGCAGCAGCTTGAATTGCCCTCTGCTCACAATTTCTTAACTAATAAGTTTTAATTTAAGGAGGTTGTATTAGGTGCACAGCATGAGTTTATATCATACTGAAGTGTCCTTTTTGTACAGGTAGGTAGCTGTTGTGTAAATATTCTCCAGTTTTAAGGTGGGATCAAAAGTATCAACCTGTGATCAGATCCTGTTAAAAGGTATCTAGTTACAGATTTTGATATTTGCAGAGCATTGTATGTGTTTTGCCATTGGCACAGCATGAAGTAAGAGAGTTTATTGCAGGACCTAGGTATGGTACACATGAAACTTGTCTGGGCCTTAATTTCAGTAACAATTCTGTCATTACTTTTCCTATGCAAAGTTGTACTCTTTCACCTAAATGAGTTTTGACTTGAACTGAAACTTTCTCAGGAACAGATTTGCTTTAAGCATCACTTTGATTCTCTACTTGTGTGTGTTGGGTTATGTTTTTTTTAATGGTACCTGGCTACCCCTCTCTGACTAGGAATTTAGCTTTTTTTTTTTTTTTTTTTTTTTTTTTTTTGAAAATAGATATGTGAGAAGGCCTTCAGTGTGCTACCAGAGCTTGTATTCAAAACTCAGTGAGTTCCCACTTGTACTCTGCAAGATTAATTCAAGTCAATAGAGTATTTAGAAGTGAAAGGGGAGAAAAATCAGATCAGCAAGAAATATGAATAGACTGATTAAATCAGTGGGAAATGCTGTGGTAAAAGACAGAAGATTCCATTTCCCTTTATTATAAACTGGGAGGCTGAGATGCTTAATAGCAAGGAAGGGTAGTATTGCTTGAGAATTGGGTTGAATTGGCAGAGTATATCCACACATTCTCCTTCCAAGAGAATGATTATGTAATATAACTTGGTACAAGTTCTTGGTCTCTCTGCTTCTTAATAGGACTGTGACTGTAACTCCTGAGGAAAAGATCAGTGGTGTTTCCTTGCACCAAGGGAATGAAGTAACTAAGAATGCATTTGATACTGTGTGGTTTTGTGGTTTCTGGTTTAAAATAGCAGTGACAAAATCTGGGTGGACTTAGTTCATCCTGTCCTATTCAAAAAGGTCAGGGTGAAGTCCTGATCCAATGATCCATTCCAGAGTTCTTATCACTAGTGTGGTTAGTTGTCCTTTAAGTCCTAGCTTTTACTGTGGTGAAAACATTCCCGACTGCACTGAAAATGGATACAGGCCAGAAGGAGTTATGTCTTGGATACACTAGGACAAGTTAAATTTGAAACAAAAATCCTAGTTTCCCTTAAAATCTGTTTATAAGAGAAGTATCCAGTGTTGCTAAAATGTGCTGTCATGTGGGTTTTGGATCATGAGAAGGAGATGTTCCCTGGGATTTTGTCATCTCCAAATGAGATAAATATTTTAGGTCTGTGATTGACTTGTTATGGACGTGCAAAAAATCACAAACACAACAGAACTCCAAACTTCATCGTGGAATCCAGTCACTTGTTCTGTATAAATATTCAATGGTAGAAGATGAGACAGAATTTCTCACTATGGCATTACGCATGCACACAGCATGATGGCATTTCAATTCTCTTAGATGGTACAGTGCTGTCACCCCATAGAAACTAGAAATTAAAAAGTCTGTGCCAGCATGCACATTTCCCATGCTACATGGAAGAAAAGCTATCTGAAATAACTGAGGGCTCAGAGGTGGCAGAGAATGTCTGTATTAAAGTTTGATGACAAAGGCACCACGTACCCTGAAGATCTGACTGCTATCATTGTCATCTGACACTTCAGAGTGCTGCTCAGCAGAGTGTGAATTGATGACATGCTGTTTGTTTCTCCTTATGCTAAATTCCTCTGTGGGCATGGCTTGTGTATGTATATATATGTATTTTTATATATTCATATATATATATATATATGTAAAAGTGGACTCAGCCATCATCATTACCTGGAAGTGAATGAAGAGCCATCAAAGATTCAGAGATTTGTAGCCCAGGTTTGTGTAAAGCTTCTTTATGTGGAGAGGCCCTCCCTAAACAAGTTAAAGTCACTGATTATAAGTGCCCATGGAGAGGTTTCATGAAGTTAAATAAACTGCAGTAAACCATGTCAAGTTTCCCATTTTTCCCTCAGTAAGTGAGCTCTAAATATCTCCACCATGTTTTCTAATAGCCTTGCCAAATCCTTTGAGTCCAATTTCCTGATGTCAGACCAGGACTGGGATCTGCAACCACATCAAAGTTAACTTGTAGGATTTTGCTTTGCTTTTCATAGTTATGGATGCTAAGCTTCAATAATGTGCTTAGTGCTGTAAGAGGCAGCAAAAATAACACTTGGTGGCCCAAGAAGTGTGCAATCTAACAACAGACAGGCAGTGCAGAGTGTGCTGGGAGAGCCGGGGGATGTACTTCTGAGAGAAATGGTGCTTTTTGAAATAATGGTTGAGTGCCTGACAACATCTACATTAACTCTGGTTAATTCATGGCTTCAAGGGTGATGAGAGTTTAGGGAAGGGATTTGGCCTCAGCAGATTTTATTCTGCCACGTGCAGAATAAAGGGATCAGATCAGTTGACCATTGATTCTATAGTCATATACATTCCTTCCTAACTTTGTTTTTCCATGTGGTGTTTGAGCCTGCTTTTTGATCTGTGCCCCTTTCACTGCATTCTGTCTGGCAGGCTGCTCACAAATGCGGAGGAGTTTATGTCCTGCCAAATGTGTAATTACTGCAGTACCCCAGGCACCTCACTTCATACTAAGGAAGTTTTGCTGGCCTTACATTGATGTCAGATATTGCTGTACCAAAAAATCATCTCCAAGAAAATAAGCTTCTTTAGTCTATGATTTTTAGTAAGTCCTTTAAAGTAAAATTGATATATTTGGGCTGATGCTTCCTTTTCCTTAGTTATGTGGATATGTATAGGATTAAAACTACTTTCTGTATTAGTGATCTCCTCTCTTCTGGTTAAATAAGTGTATTTATTGAAGAGACAATTCTAATAGTAGCAAAAAGTGTCTGAAGACAAAAGTGAGGAATTTCAAGCATACTGACAATGCAAATTGCTAAGCTGTTTTGAGGCTGATTTTAGAACAGAATACACATGAGGAAATAATTTGTCATATGCTTAACTTGTATTTGGAATAGATTAATGAGCATAGTGTCTAAAATCTGGGTCATGCAGTAAAAGTGAAAAAAAATTGACACACAGCCCAAGTGAAGTCAATGAAAGTCTCAAGTTAGGAACTGGAATAGGCCTTAAGAGAAAACAAGAGGATCTTTAGGGTAAAGCTGACGAATATGACACACTTCCCTTTGCTCTAATTATTTTGCCCTGCTTGAGCTTTTGTTCCAGGTACATATCCCGGGCTTGCCTGTATTTTAGCCTTCTAGATTCTAGAAGCAGCTGAAGGCTCATTGTTTCCCAATGCAGATATGTGAGAAATCAGTTCTCACACAGTAACTGTTAATTGTGGTTACTCTAAAGCAAATGGATCTCCCCATTAGGGTAGTGATGCAGTCTTCCACTAAGCCTGACAGGACTCATCCAGCCCAGGCTCTAACAAAGGAATGCATTGTTGTGTAAGTGGCAAATTGGTAGATCTATAGCTTTACTCAGACAGCAGCAATTGCTGTAGTCACGATTAGTTTGTGAATATTAGTTATCAGCTTCTCAATCTATTTCCTCTGAAATAGGCACTAGCAGCTGATTATGGGCTGGTTTGGGTTACCACTTTTTCTTATGTTACTGTCGTTGCCTCGGGCCTCACCTGCACTGGGTGGCTTCAAGAGAAACACTCTTGTTCTTTCACAAGAGCTTCTGTAACTCATCTGTTCCTGGTTCAGAGCCCTCACAGAGACTGGTTTTACCTGCAGATGCTGTGTAGTGTTGTAAATGAGTGTTTTGTTGTCTCCTCTGCTGTGGGTGAGTGGGAGTTCATTTACAGTGTGCCCTGGAATGCCTCCCTGGGATTGTGAAATCCTTGCCATCAGTGCAGTTGGTCCTCCCCATCAAACTTTGTTTCACAAACCTGGTGATTGCTTTAAACTTGTGTACTGGCTTCTCTTTAAAAGAAAGAAAGCAGTGTCTGTACAGTTGGCTTTTTGTTTCATACTCGTAAGCTACATTTTCTTGTGATGTTTGACTTGCTTTTTAGCAGAAATGGCAATTCCTGGGAGGCTGTGGTTTCTTCTTAGCTCTAGAAGCAGGGAATTGAATTTAGAGGTGAGTGTGATCTGCTGATGTGACAGGCAGGCTTTGCCCAGCACCACCGACAGCACAACTTCCCCAGCTCTGAAACGGGATGGGCAGCAGGTCAGGCCACCCTTTTTCCTCAACATCCACACACCTCAGCTTGTTGTATTTCACCTGGTTGTGCCTCTGAGTGTGTCAGCAGAGTTTGCAGGTGGGAACTTGTTGAAGCTCTCCCTGTGCTCAGGCTGCTCTGCGGATTTTCCATGAGCTCCACACCCCTGAATATCCAGCCCCAGCAGCCCCTTTGTCAGCAGAGGCCAGAGAGAAAATACAATGTGGGAACAGAGCTCAGCTGTACAGAAATCAATCAGCAAGGTCAGCCCCTGGCAGGGGCTGTGAGGGCTGATAAGGCAGCATCCTCAACGTGCCTCATTTCACTGCATCTCAGCTGCTCTCCAGAGCGAGGCACATCATGCTTCCCGTGACTGGATTGCTGATTCACTGTCAGGGTTCTGTGGGTTCTGTGGAAAGGGGAAGTCCGAGGCTGTCAGAAGGAAAGGAGGAATCTTCATTTTTGGAAAGTGTCAGGGAGGACAGATTTTGAGATGTGGTAATAGAAAATAGAAGGAAAAGACACTGTTTGCTGTGACAAAATGTGGATCTTCACTGCTCTGCATTTGTGAGCCTTCATTTAAGAAGAAATTGAGAGATAGGATTTGCAAAGTGGCTTATATATAGGTTGTGGTTTTATTAAATATATGTTATTGTTGACCAAGCTTTCTTATTTGATCTGAAAAATAAACAAATTTCAATCTGTGACAAACCAAATTCAACATAAGATCAGATCACTGCAGCTGCTACAACTTTGCCTCATATAACCACAGAGTCAGGAGCTAGTGCTTTAAAAAAAATGCATATTTTGTGGTTTTCTTTCATCTTGAAAATCACCAGGTTAATAAAGATAGCAAGCATTTTTCTAAAGTAATTGTCAAAGTCTAAATGTCACAGAGGCAGGTAGGCATTCCATAATTAGCTAGAGAAACACATATCTTTATGCATTGACTCTTTAAAGTGTTTTATTACAGTTTGGCAATCGTATTGGGATACTGAGTAAAGGTGTTTACACCCTCGGCCTTCATGGCCACACCAAAGCAGGAACCAGCAGGAGGTTCAAGATGTTATGGTGTTGCAAGTGAAGGCAAGCAGTTTACAGCTGAGCTGTTTGCTACTGTAAACATTTCATTTTCCTTAATTCGGAGGCCATAAAATGGTACAGCAGATAAAATATTTGACGTGTACAAAAGATTAATTTGGAGACTGCAGTGTGGGTCAGTCTGAAACATATGCACAAAAAAAGGCATGGCTGGATGTGGCAGTAATAATTTTTTCTTCTCTGATTCAGGTGATCCTTACAAACTTGCCTGGACATTTTGTGGGAGAGAAAAGAGCTCTGTTGCTGTGAAACCTCTAGAATAATGTCTCAGAGCTTCCCAGATCACCTAGAGCTACAGTGGATAATGTGTTATTACCTTCTCCTCTCCCTTGTCACTGACTTGCAGCCTCTGCCTGTCCCTGTGGGAAACACCAACCTCAGAGTCTCAGTTTGCTTTTTGTTCCATCCCAGAGTGGAGCAAAATGGACAGTGCAAGTTGTGTTTTGTCTTAACCAGTTGGCATTAGAGGAGATTCAAACAACCCCGTAAAGCTTCCAGTTAACCACCCCTCACAATTTCAGGAATCCCATTTAAATTATTCATAAGCTGCCACCATTCTGTATGGTTTCCAGCAACAAGTAGGCAGAACTGTTAGTGTGGCTGCTGTTCTATTACATATCCTGCTGTACAGCTGGTCCCTGAAATTTTTGGAGGCTGTGCAGATAAAACTAGAGAAGTTGGAACAGCTTCTGTGCCCAGAAGAGCAGCCAAACTTTTGATGCCCAAAGCCTCTCTGTTCCCACCATTAAATTTCTACAGTGGTTTCCAGAATCCCAAATTGAACACTCAGGCTCTCTGCTTCATAACTGTCTCCACTGAAAATCCAATTGATGCTGGAAAATGCATGTGCAATGTACTATGTACCTGAAAGAAAATGGTCTTTAAGAGAGATAGTTGTAAGATTTGCCTTTTGAAAATCCATTATCAGGAGAAATGAAGGGTGCTGCTTTTACAGCCTTAAGGGATGGGGCTGAATGGAGGGAAAGCAGCATGGCATGAACCTGTGAAAAGCTGGAAAGTTTACGAAGGACTGATCCCACAGCTCCTAGCAGCAGCAGCAGCTGTGCTGTGACATACAGACTGATGTACCAGTTGTCTGATCCATAGGTTTCACTTCTAGGACTATTATTTCTTGGCAGCCAACCTAACATAATTACGTGTGTTTTCCTGCAACAAGCAAACACTTTAGTTGGCTGAGGAAACAGCTGCACTACACTCAAGAGCTCGTTTGCATAAATATGAAAGTAGAATTGCAAAATTACATATTGTGTAGGGTTATGTGTTAATGTCGAGGACTATAAATACCAATAAGGGATTATAAATACCTATAATGCCCTTTTAAATAAAAGGAATTAATATTTAGCCATTTTGAGCATTGGAAGACAGTTTGTCATCTGACTATTTAAAAGTGTGACTATTTAGTCTAAAAATAACTTTGAATGTGACTCTGAATGGGAGATCTTTGCATCTTTCCTTATTTTCTGGTTTGAGCTACTATTCAGAGATGGAGAGACACCTTCAAAAAGGATTGCCAAGCCAGATAAAATTTGCCTCATTTTCTTTGAATTTAAACTAGGCTTCTTGTTTGTAAATTCACAGATAAGTTTCTGAAGGAACTTCTTGTGTGTGAACTACATAATACAGGAACTAAGGCTGCAAGTAACATGACCAGGATTACTCACTGACTCATAACACGAAATGTTTCTAGAAAAGACCTAGTAGCAGCACAAACATTTGTGCAGATGTGTGTCTAAAAGAGCAGATTTGGTGGAGTAAAACATAAAAGGATTGTTTCAGTCCCTCACCCGCTTCACTTTGTGACCATACAAGTGCTCATGCTGCACAAGAAAGATGTACAAACCAGAAAAGGAAAGTTAAAAATGTGGAGGATATGGACACAGCATCAGCCTATACTGCCCTAAGTGATATGTGGAATTATGTGGAATTACAGAATCACACTGGGACAGCTGAATTCCTGCTCTGTGCAGGGGTAGCTTCACAGGGAGACCGCCGTGTGAAGAGAGTGCAGCTTAGGTGGTGTTTACCTTTAAAAGAGATTTGTCACCAATTCTGTGTTACCATGAGGCAGGGAGACTGCAAACTGCACACTTCTGCATGGGGGACAGAAACCCCTGAGAACAGAGAGCCCTGGGCTGCTGGGGCCATCTCAGCCCTCTCTGCCTCTGCCCCCAGAGCCCCTGTGCTCACAGCACACTCAGCACATTGCAGTGCTGACACAGTGAAATGGGTTCAACCAAAGCTCTTGGGGCTGGCCCCAAGATTTCTTGGGTGGTTTTATGCAGATTTGATCGACATTGTTGGTTTCAGCTGATGGATTCAGTTGTGCAATTTGTTCACCTTTTAATGAAGTAAGAGCAGCAAAATGCTGCAAGTGTCATGACAGCATGATGAGATGAGCTCTAACTCATCTTCTCATGATATTTCAAAATATGTTGCTACATTTTTCCTCCAGCTGTTTATTCTGCCCATCTGCTAGATGTTGCATTTCTTGCTGGCAATAGAAAATCCAGTCTCAGTGCCCAGAGGCTGATGAGGTTTTTTCTGGGTTGGTTTTTGCTCACAGTTTTAACTTTAAGACTTGGCACTGAAGCAGCTCATGAGCATGAACATGGACTATTGAATGACACTGCATTTCTCAGAGCCTGCTGGTCTCCAAGAGGAAGCCCTGCTTTGTTTCATCCTTTCCCTTCCACCAGCCTTTGTGAACAGATCAAACATGAACCAGAAAGAAAATTAACATTGTTTTGGCCAAAGCAGTGTGGGTTCAGGGGCTTTAGACCACAGTGAGAAGCAGAAGAAGAGGGGAAGGTACCTGCCCTCCTGCAGGCAAGCTGTCAAATTAACTTGTTTGGATTACTGACTCCACAACATGACACCACTGTCACCTCCAGAAAGGAGATGGAGACCCAAATCTGGCAGGTGGGGATGTCTAAAGCTCTCGGGGTCATCTTTAGCTTTTCTGGCAGCAGATTGTTGTAGCTATTGAATGATTGATTTGCACCAGCATTTTGGGCCTGGAGAAGATAAACTGTTAACTATATTGCCAATACATCCTTGTTAACTTGGGAAGAAGTCATTGGACTGTTACCAAAAATTTGGTGAAAATAAAAAGAACTCCTTAACACCAATGTAGCATTAAGAAGCAGGCATTCTTGATTTGTTCCAGATGCACAAGGGGATATCTCCAAAATATCATAGAAATATTCATAGAATGCCTGTCCTCTCTAATATCCTTCTCTGAGCACAGAAGTCACACAGCTGGAAGAACATAAGGGAGGTGCAGGAAAGCATGGGTTGAGAGAAGTAGAAACTTTTTAAACTGGCTTTGCTATTAAGAAAGGGTAAGGGTGAACATCCACATCAGCTCTGGGCCATGGCCTCCCACCCATATATTCCTTACCTCTTTCATCACCAGTGATGCACAGGAAGTTGATTCATCTGAAGTTTCCAGTGGCAAAAAAAAAAAAAAAAGGGATGCTTAAGGTGTGATGGAGATGCCCCCTCATTAGCATGCAAATATGTGATGAGCAAACATTTCCTCTAAGCACTGCTGATACCTCTGAGCCAACAGCAATTGGATGAGACAATACGTGGGACTTTTGACTATTTCCTTGACCCAAGCTGATTTTCTCACCATGGTTAAAATGGGAGGTTACTCTGGGATGATTTGGCAACCTGCAAAGAGTCATCCAAGTTTGGTTTTGTGCTGAAGCAGACATACTGGATCCAGTAGGTATTTATAAGAAGCTAAAAAGAACTGTAGTGGGAAAATAAGAGACTATTAAAGAGATGTGGAAATAAAAAGAGCAAGTGATAAACATATGTGAGTTGGAGTCACATGTATGGAATGTATTTGAAATAGCACTCAGCACAATGCCAGTAAATTAGTGTAGACTTATCCAATGTACATAAAATGAGGAAAGGTGAGTGAAGTCATAGCAATATTCTTATTGCTCAAACAGGGGAGCAGAAATCTGTATCAATATGCCTCCTGGGTACTCTTACAGCTCTTACAAGCTGCAGGAAAGTGTCTCCAGCTTCAGAAGAGGATGTTTGTGGTTTTCAGGTGATCTTGATGAGAAGAATTAACAAATAAGGCCAGGAAATGGTCTTTTTTGAATTTAAACAGGTGTATTACTCAGTTTGGGAGGATTGTCTGAGAATTGATGGAGCCCTGTGGACTTGCTGTAAAGACTGGATGACAAAAGGATTGATAACACATGTGAGAACTGAAGCTGGAAAGGCATGTCAGTTAAAAGTGAGGCTGGAAATGCAACAGGGCTCTGTCTTGTTCTCCAAGTTGTTTGAAATTCTCAGGCATAAGCCTCTTAACACTTGCTGGAAGAAGACATGCTAAAGATTACCAGCCTGGAGGTATTAGGGTATGCAAGGCATTAGGAATGGTAATTACCGTGACCTCATACATAAATAATCATTTAATAACACAGCTGATTTCTGGAGACTTAACAGGGTGCTGTCAGTGTAGAAAACACAAAAAGGAAATTTTTTGAAGCAGGAAATGCCTTCAGTCTAAGAACTATAAAGGAAAGAAGCTTTGAAAAACAAAAAAGCAAGCATTATCATGTTCCATAAAAAGGCAATGAAGCTGAGCAAGAGATGCTACACGAGAACCTGTCGGCAGGTTTTCAGACTTTGCAATGTGAAATGCTAATGATAAGCTCCTAAACAGAGCAGGCCAGGGCTGGATGATACTGCAAAATATCAGCTCCCACTAGACCAGTACATTTTTGATATCTTTTCAGATCAGCTCTTTTCCAGTTAGCTGAAATATAAACATAAAGTCTAATTTTAAATATATTTGTGTTGGGAAAGTGGGACTTTATCCATACAATTACTTAAAATGTCTGGTTTGTTATCTTGTTTATTACTCTGTTGTCCAAAATCTCATCAATTTTATGGTTGGCATCAACTCTGGCAATGTTTCCAGAACCAAATAAACTGCACAACATCTTTATGGTGTAAAATGTGTAATAACTTGTAATTCATTGTGCAGTTTGACAATAATTATTCATAGATTTAGCATTTGAAACTTGATAGCCTATTTTAACAATACTGCAAAAAATGTTCTCACATAAACATTTCTGTAACTAAGCAATCCTTATGAATTTGCATCATGTATGCTAAGTGCTTTTAATTTTTAATTTAAATGTAACTCCGGTTGGAATACCTCTGAAATCATTAATAGAAAGTCAATGAAAAGTCATGAATGCTATTAATTGTGAATAGGAGACTATTTTTAGTCTCTGTTCCCCATGATCACAGAAGACTTGTTCTTAAAAAAACTTGGTAATGAGTCCTAGATCTGTGCTGCAGACTTCTACAGGCAGAGATATTTTTAAAGGGGCAGGTCATGTCCAGTTGAGGCAAAAATTGAATAGAAAACCAATACTTAATTGCAATAGGTTTTGATTTTTAATATATAAATTTTCTCAGTTACATAGGAAGACTTAAGCAATGAACTATTGATTATTACAGACATTTACATGCCTGCACTAAAATTTTTCCCCTTTTTTTATCCAATATTTAAGAAGTGTCCTTCTGAGGGCAGCACTTAGCTAGAAACAAGTAATCCAAAGCTGTGGGTTAGTTTGTGAGGAGAATTGCTTTTGTTATTTACACAAAAGAAAAGGTTTGTATAAACACGTTCTCAGGCTATCCTGGGAGGAGTTGTAATTAAATGAATTAAGTTTGTTAGATACAGAATAATGAAATCTGGGGCAAATCTAGTGCTAATAATTTCAGAATTTGTTTCCATAAACTCTTAACTGAGAAGCCACCAGGAGGGTTGGTGACCCTGCTGTTTAAATAATTTTGTTTCATGACTCGAACCATTCATGTCTGTTTAACACTGTACAAGACCTCCCCTGAGTTTCCTTGCAGGATAGTGAGGGTTTTGAGGAGCTTACATCATACTGTAGGGGTATTTTTAATTTTTTTCAGAGGACACGATTTTGTGTTTAAGTGTAACTTCTTTATCGTTTCTATTGTTCACTGAATTTTCCAATTAGTGTCCACAACAGCTGAAGCCTGTGAGAATTTCCTGTGAATTACAACATTGTGTGGAACTGCAGCAGATATGAAGCTGCTGTGTCAGAAAATATGAAGCACTTTCCCCAAGTATACATCTGCAATTGCGTTTATTTTAGAACTTGAAAGAGAAGTTGAAATTGAGGTTTTCTTACAGCTTTTTTCTTATCTGTGTTTTTCAATCTCCTCTCTTTTTGCCTGAGGATCGATAATATGTATTGTGCCCAGAGGGTACATTTGTTTGTTACAGAGCACCTCACGAGCCATCATTTCCAAGCTGCTGGACTGCAAAGCCAAGCTGAGTAGATTCTTAGTTTTCTTTTTAAATGTCACTGACTTCATTACAGGTTTGTAGAGGTTTTTTCCCTACTATCTTGACAGCAAGCTTTCTCTTTGTAAGTGTCTCTTCATTCTTTTACTATTTCAGTATGACTTACAGTTTTGCACATAAAAAATTGAAGGGCTGTGCTCCTCTCACTCCTTCCAGATAGAGAATTCCTGTGCTGTGGTTCAGGGTACTCGGAGGTAGGTTGTTAAATAAATGACTGAAGGGGCTGCATGACTTCAGATGTGGTCAGTGGCTTATGAGTGACTCTGAAAACCTGATCATTGCTTCAACTCCCTCTGGCTTGAGGGAGGCTGGGTCAGGGTCTGCATAAAGCAGGATGATGAAGTCTCTGCACTACTCCAAGATGTGGCAGGACCACCATTGTAACCATCCAGTAGGAAGTGGGGCAGTTGGATAATTCTCACTGTCCTCAGAACCCAAGTGGCAGCTGGAAGACCTTGAGGTGAGGAAGACTGAGCTTTGCTTGATTGCATGTAAGCCTTTCTCTCCAGGGCAGCTGAGACACCTGAGAGAGGACAGAGGGGTCACTAAAGGGACTATCAGCAGAAAGTCCCTGGCATTTCTGCAGCCCTGTTTAGATGAATCATACCAAATAATTCCCAAAGCAGGTGCTGTGCTCACATCTCACCTTTCCCTGCAGAGTGCATACCATGATAGTGCAACTTTGTTCATAGTCACACCAAATTCTTTATCCTGTGTTTCACTGCAGCAGAAATAGATTAGAGGCAACCTACAAACCATAGAGAGCAGCAGAGAGAGTTCCAACCCCTTTTAGGAAATATCAGAAGGCCTCTTCCACCTCATCCTCCTCCACCAGGTATCAGGCACAACACAAGAACTCTTGAAATGGTATTTGTTGGTGGTTACCACTAAATAAGTCATCACTAACATTTAGTCAGTTTTTAAAGTCATAAATGAAACTACTGATGTCAATAATAGACCATTCCTTCGTTTCAGAAGTACTAAATCAATTTTTCTGGTATTAAGCCTGCAAAGGGGCAAATGCTAAACCAGCCATAAAATAAACCACTACAAAGTGCCAGCTGGAATTCTAACTAGGATCCTTTGTTTTAACTTCTGTTAGTAATTGATAACAGGGAAAAATGAATACCGCTCTTGACTCTAATCCGAATTCTCCTCAGTTTGAGATGGCTGTATGATCTGACACAGCTGGAAGTGGAAGGGAAGAAGTTAAGTGATAAGCTGGGAAACACCAGCAGCTGATCTGTTCCTGGCGGGTTTCTGTTTTTTCAGTTCTGTTTTAGAAGGTCCTCTCACCTGCTCTTTTCATGGGGCTGTTCTAACCACGAAGGGCAGAATCCTTCAGCAGTGGGTGAGGGGGGAAAGAAAGGTTTCTGAGAGTGAGAAGTTCTTGCAGTGCTAATACAAAGCTAAACTGATCCTTGTACTGAAAATAGAAAAAGAGTCAATACACAAACTCTGACTTTTATCCTTTCCATCCTGGATAATAGATTGTTTTTTTGAGAAATATCTTAACTTTGAATCCTGCCTAATTTAAACTGCAAGCTGAATTAAACCTTTCTAAACTACCACTCAAGACAGCTGGATTTTGTTGGTGGGTGAGGGAAAAGGGAGTTGCTTATCTGAAGACTCATTTGAAGTACAAACTGTTTGAGTGAAGCAAGTGGAGCTGAGTAGATCCCACTTTAGAAGCAAGTCTATTTATCAATTTCCTGTACCACTTACCATGAGAGCACTCTTGTTTTCTTTCATTCCACCCTGAAATCACAATAACAGCTCGACATCCGGTGTAGAACTCAGTTGTTAATTCCCAGGGGCTGGAAAACCACTTCTCTTTAGAAACAGAGGGGCTACTGAAATAGTTGATACACTCCCTTTGGCACCTGAACTTGAATTCCTACAGCATTCACTGACAGCAGGCTAAGACAGTAGAGTTCACAGTTCCAGTCAGGTCTTGGACTTCAGTGTAAACAACATTTAAACATTTTAAAATTGAGTTTGTGTTTAAAAGGCGGAAAATCACAATTGATTGCAATCGGGCTTCTCCGGTAAAGTGCTTTCTACTATCTTTACATCATATTTGCTGCATTTATAGTATTTATCCATTTCTGAACTTGAAATCCCAAATAGTTCTATTTTGCTAGCTTCTGAAATTATTTGAGATGCTGTAACAGTGTTTTGCCTTTTTTCTTGGTTTTAAATAGGAACAGTTGATGAGAAAACATCCAAAATCAGAAAAGCAAACATTTTGTCATGTGCCAGCATAATTTCATATTTGATCTGATATTTGAGCACTATCACTTGTGATTGGGGATTTTTAAAATAGAAATAACAGAAAATAAGATATATGGTAATTTTATCCAGTTTTTTAATAGCTGGGAAAAAGATATTGAAGCAAACAGGATTATCTCTGCTTTAATAACTCCTGTGGAAATGAGGTAAAACTACTTTAGGATGGTTAGCATTTATAAGACTTTTTAGTCTTGTAAGAATGCTAAAATACAACCACTTTAATGTTCCTGTTTGGCAAGTTTTTGACCTCTATGTGTTAACTAGATTCAAAAACTCTTCTGTAACCTTGCCTCTGAAACAGTTTTCTTGCATGTATTGCAGTGTAACAACCCAAGAGTAAATGAGGAGGGAGCAAGATAAGCAAGAAATTAATTTCTTGGAATAGTTGTAGAATAACCTAAATAATTAGCTAGGTAGAAAAATTACTATTGATTTGAGGAAGTCTGGCTATGGACAGATGTAGGCAGCTGCCTGAGGAAGAAAATCACAGCTTTGAGCTGCAGAAATGAATTTTGCTGTAGGCCTGACTTGGATTGGCTCAACAATGGTAGAAAGACAGCTCATATATAGGGTTTGGCTGGCAGGGTTTTGGAACTGGGGAGCTACAAGGGTGGCTGCTGTGAGAAGCTGCCAGAAGCTTCTCCCATGTCCAGTGGAGCCAATGCCACCAGCTCCAGGGTGGACCCACTGCTGGCCCAGGCTGAGCCCATCAGCAGCAGCAGTAATGCTGTTCTAATGTATTCAGAAAGGGGGAAAAATGTTGTGCAACTGTAGCCAGAGTGAGAGGAGCGAGAGCAACCTTTTCCCAAAACAACCTGCACATGCTATCTCTTGACTCACCTGTCAGGTCACAGGTTCTGGTAAGAACCTCAGAGAAATGCCCATTCTTTACAGTTGTTCAGTCTTAAGGAAACCCTTCCTTGACACTATACAGAAAACCCAGCAAAGATGAGATCTGAGAGTAAAAACCCCTTGGGATCCACAAGTGAGAAGCCTGTTCACCATGAATCAGGGTAGAGATTTTAAGCTTGGGTCTATTTCGTTGCAGATCTGTTTTTATAGCTAAGCTCACACAGAACTTGTTGCACTGGATCATTCTCTGTTAACATCTTTAGTCCTGTTCTGTTGTACATAAGACTTTGCAATTCAAAACTGCTCTTTTTTATTATTGTAGGTGAGGAATGAAATAAGTTCACATTAGAGGTGTTCTTTCATCTGTTTTGACTCCCCAAGATGAGCCAGAGGACCCTAACTATACTTAAAATCAGATCTGCTTTGTGAATGCATTTGGACCATCCATCAGAGGTGAAGACTCCATAAAGGAGGCTGACAAACTAGCCAGGCATCTGATTAGGCACAGAATAATTTCAATGGCTAATCAAATGAATGAATCCCTACTTGATTACACTTCAGTTTTGTATCAGCTAATCATGAAACCAGAAAATACACTAATGGATGCTAGTTTCTGACAGCACCTGTTCACAGGTACAATTGCTGTAATTTGGGAAGAAGAAGGGAGGGGGCAGCACTAATTTCCTAATCAAGAGCTGAGACAAATATCAAGCTCTAATATTTTTAAGCAATAGTTTGTTTTTCTCTCGAAGAAAACTGGAGCTTTTCCAGGACTTGGAGATAAGTCAGCAGGGGGATGTTGGGATCAACCCCCCGCATCTCCCAGTGCACATCTTTACATGTATATGTTGATCCTCAGAAAATCTTCTCTATAATATGGTGACAAGTGACTTTCTTGGCACATTCTTTAGAAAATGAGACAATACAACCTTTCCCTCACTCCTCAGGTCTCTTTTCACACTGACTACTCAGAGGTATTAGCAGGGACAAGGATGGTCCCTGCAGAAAAACAGAAAAAGTTTGTTGTGTGTGTGTTTGCACAGCTTCATGTTCTTTTGATCCTCCTGGTGTCTCGGGAGATTTGGTCTCAGATATAAAAGCCAAAAGTTATCATATGGGGGAGATACTTCTGAATTCTCTCCACCGAGGTCTCTGACTGAAAATATATTAAAAGCTATAGGAACTATTGCTTGGAGGAAATCCCATTGTGCTCTGTGATTGTAGAGAAAGCAGCAGTGCCTGGCCCAGCTAGCCTACTGTGCAAAACTGTGTGTTTTCTTTTCATATAAAAAGGTAACAAAAGGGAAATATTGGAGCAAGAAAGGGAGATAAAGAACATTGGGTTCTGCTTTTAATATAGCCTGGACCTGTCAGTCCTTTGTTGTATGCAGAGAAGAATTTTGGGACTGAGTTATGAACAAGATCTGACATCTACATTCACAATGGATCCCACAGAGCAAAGCCATTCTTGAAGCTTTTATTGTCACACTTCCTCTAGTGAAGTAGCTCATGAGAAACAGACTGAAAATACGGCTGAGCCCTGAATCCTGATGGGTGGGTGCTACCTTACAGGAGTCACCCCTCAGTTGCTGTGTTAGTGGCACCAGTGTCAGGAGAGCTCCAGGACTTGGGGCTTGGATGCATTAGGCTGAAACTATTGCTACCTGAGCACAATTCTTACAGGAATGGCTTTAAAACCTCTGCCAATCAATACAGTCCAGTTCTTTGAAGAATTCTTAATTTAATGCTGCTTACCTACACAGTAAATGTCTCTGAAGTCTAAGCAGAGAAAATAGAGAGACTGAGGGCAGCTGGATTAGCAGCATTAAGCCATGGTCAATCTACTGCTTGCATTTTAATAGCTTTTGCAAAAGAGGAATGCTAAATCTAGCATTCTGTGTGTATCACTGTACATCCACTGAAATTGCCAGAACTGTTCTGATTTGTACAGGCTGAGGACTGCTCCCAAGACTTCCAGCAACAGCTGTTTCAAATAGCTGTGTTTGATCTGTCTTCTGAAATACAAAATCAACAGATATATTGCATCTAAATTATCAGTGCTGGTTAATATATGTGGTATGTCATAAATATCTCCTAAACACCACTCAGCTTCATTTCCTCATTGACTTAAAGGACACTCATCCTGGATCTTTAACTTTTTATGCAATATCCTAAGTTGCAAAAAAAAGCCTTGGAAAAGACATAGATAAACACTTCATTTAAAAGGTATGGTGTTACCATTTGTCATTTCATTGTTCATATAATATCTGTATCTGAAAATAATATTATTAATGGTAATTATAATAATCCTGAACAAACAGCCAAAAATGCACCATGGGAAATGCTTGAAGTTATTCAAGGGTGAAAGCTCAGTTGCTAGAATCATATCTGGTGTTACTATTTAGGATTTTTTCCTACGTCTTAGTTTAAAAGAGGGGAATGAAGGGTTCATCCTATAGTCAACTGAGCACTTTTTCAGACCTGCTAAGTAAACTTCTGCTTACTAAAAAAGGGGTTTTTTATTTGTGAGATGAGTTAGAGGTTAAGAAAATTTGGATAATTTTTCCTATTAAAAATTAGTGATGATCTGGAGGAATTCCAGAGGAAGGAAAATATTTCTTTTCATGCTGTCATAACTCATAGAACTCCCTTCATATTGCTGGCCTACTTGTCCTTCAAGTGCGATCTTTTGTCTCTTTTCTAACCTGAGGGAACACAATGTTCAGTTCTGTGCAGATCATGGCCTCATGCATCCTGAGCACCACGCTTCCTCCCTGCTCTCCTCCCTGTCCTTTTCATCTCTGGATATCTCTTGGCATGGTGCTATGGTCATTGTGCTAACATCAACCACCCTGTTTCTTCCAGAACTCCCTCATCCTCCATCAAAACCAGGCATGATCTTCAAGGTCATTGTTGTCTCTCTGTTTCATTGAATCTCCCCCCGCCCCCATTTATTTCAGAAGGAACCGGAGAAGTAATTTTTCAGCTTGTTTTCCTAAAGATTCCTGAAACAACAAGGAAAGAAAGCATAAAGGCAACTGATAAATATTAATTTACTCTATTTGCTTTCTCTCTCTGTATCTTCTTGTCCATTAACAGAGAAATGAGAAGCAACAGGAGAAGGGAATTACTGCTAGTTGCAGATTCAAAAAGAATATGAAGTCCATGAGCACCCTCTGTTCCATACTTGCTCCATGCAGAGCAAATAGTCCACTGGCATGCTGACTGAATAATTAGCTTTACACAGTACCTAGCAAATGGTGGTCATGGACCAGAACCCCCTGTGCTTGCTGCACTGCTAGCAGAAGGAAAAAAAAAAATTAGAAGAGAGTCACCACTAGCAGAGCTTAAATCCAAACTGTAAGACAGGAGACACCAGATGGAGATGGACAGATGGTGAAGTGCAAAGCAACTCCTAAACAGTTGATAAGCATGAAGGCAAACAGTATCAGCACACCAGCTGCCTAACATTTGTCCATTAGAGATGTCAAGCCAAGGAATGGGATAAGAATGGTTCTGAAGGATAATGGGATAGCTCTGTGGATGCTTGGGGGGGAAAAAAACATCCCAAGTGGAGATGGCAGCAGGGAATAGTTAGCCTGAAATCCATGCTAACATCCAGTGGAGGCAGGAGTTGTTGTTTCCAGTGAGAGATAGGTTGAGAAGGGCGTGAGAGTGAGAACAAGCGCTTTACCAAGAAGTGAGACCTGTAAAGGGGCAGAAAAAGAGAAGGGTACCAGAGTCACAGTGAGAAGCTTGAAGAGTTTTTGTGTAGATGAAAATGAGGCAAAAGTTACATTTGCAATTAAAAAAAAAAAGCTGAAAGTGTAAGTCTGCATGGTTTTTAGCATCTTTTTAGAAAGAAAAGGCAGTTTCACAGTTCTTGTGTAGAAAGGATCAAGGCTTTGACACATCTCAGGCTCCCTTCTCAATGTTTGAGTGACAGGCAAAATACATCACAAGAGGCAGGAAAAGGAGTAGCAGGGTCACATGTAGTGGAGTAAGGGGGTTAACAGCAATATTTTAGTCATCCTTAATGTGACATAACAGTTAAATATTTGCAAGGAGATGCCAGGGAGAAAGGCCAAGATGCTGTTTTGGGTGGTTAGAGACAAGCACAAGCTGGAGAGGTGGATATCTGTGCTACATGGATGGCAGTCCATGCAAAGACGTCATTTGAGTCTTGCTCACAGCTCTAAGTACCCAAAGAGAAAGAAAAAAGGACCTTGGCTGGGTGTCAGGCAACCCTTTGAAAATTTTGGAGTCCCAAGAAGCAGATCTTTAAAGAATACCCTGAGAGAGCAGAGGGCAGTGAGAGATGTAGGTACTGGGCAAGATTTCAGGAAATGTGGTAACTTTCATTGTGATTGGCTAAAAAGTCAGGGAACTCCCTTGATGCTTAAATGACTCCACTGGGATAACCTGGCTTTCACAGATGATGTGGGTTGGTTTTTGTTGGTTTTTTAATCCTCCATGGCATTTTCCCTTTTTTATGAGTGACTGCATAGCAGTTAGTCCATTTAACTGCAGCTGCTCACCCTTCTCTGAGGTGTTTTGAGAGAGGAATAGATTAGGGATTTAAACACAGGTGATAGCAGCATTGCCTGGAATGAGCAGAAATGTAATATTTATAACACAAACATGTTGGTCTTTGGGTGGATAAGTGGTTCATAAAATTCAGTGCAGCATGATGTGAAGTAATGTAGCCAATTACTAAAAGAATAAGCACAAAGATTGCAGTCTAAATAGGGACAAAACAAGGAATTCATTGTAAGAAAAGAACCCAGAATGGACTGCAGATAATAGAGTAAACCATTAGCACTCCTTCCTGGTAACAATAACAGAAATGAAGAAGAGCAAGCAAGTTTTTGAAATATTCTCTGGCAGTGTGGTGTATAAAGCTGCAGGAATTATTCTGGCCTGCTGCTGGTCTCATTAGGAAACAGTGCTCAGCTCCAGCCACTGGGTTACAGGGAGATATTGAGAAGGTGCTGCAGGGGCAGTCTGGGATGATTTAGTAACTAAGGCATGATTTATAAAGAAAGTTTTGACTTCTTTCTCCTCTCTACCTAAGGGAAGAAAAAATTCCTATGCAAGTATGCAAGATCCTGAACTAATGGGAGTGGATCAATGCTAAATACAGGGGCCAGACACAAACTTTAAATAAGAGACCTTTGATTAATATTAGGGAAGAAAATGCAAGCAGATTTTCAAACAGAAGACAGAGCTTTATTAAAATGGTGAGAAAGAAAATAACTTTATCTCAGGTCACATGAAAAATATTTGAGGAAATGACTATAAATGTGTAGAAGGGATTATTAAAATTCTTCCTGTTGTTTTTTAAAATAATAAATCCTGAGCCAAGTGTTAGTTCTTTTATTTGTTGCATACTGATGAAGAAACCCCCATGCAATAGAGACAGACAAAGAGATCTCTGTCAGCTGAGCACTTAAGACAGCAATTTCACAGGGAGAGCTTTGCTCTCAGCAACCAAAACAAAAAAAAAAGAATAGTTGGCCTGTCTCTCAAAGGAGACAAGAATATAAAAATCTACAACAAAATATCAGGTTCCAAATTTGTTACAGCTATACATGCTCCAGTATAAGCACCTGGATTTCCTTGTATGGATTCCTCTTCTGAAAATTATTCAGGTAGGAGCTCTTCTTTTGAGTTGTAATGGGAAAAATTGTCCAGAATACAGAATGTGAAGACCTGAATAAATTTAAAGATATATGACACTTCTGATCTGTCATTTCTTTAGTTTATTCCCTCAGATAGTACTTGCTGCTAGGCTTGCACAAATACCTTCAGCTGACCAGATGAACTGGATTTTATTTGCTTCCAGACCTGTACTTTGCTCACATTATCTTCTTTATTGGTTTACATTGGACCTGAACATCTTCTGGCAACACAAAGGGGCAGGAGATTGTATGTATGGACACCTTTCCCAAACTGAGGAATGCTGCAGTTCCATCCATACCACTGCTATACCCTGGCCCAGCTCTGAGCTTTTTTTCTAATTAAATTCAGTGGAGGACAGAGAAAGGTGTTGTGAAAAGGTGCAGGAGGGTGTTGGAGGAGGTGTGTACCACCTCGGAGTTTCCAGCAGAACCAGCACAATCACACTTCCCTATATTCCCTCAGCAATGGGATGGCTGGCTCTCCTTCCTTCTGACCAAAGGTACTGCCAGATAAACACAGCAACAAACCAGTGACTGACAGATCCTACCAAGGGTGAGAGAGAAAAGCCAGTGGTATGAATAAATGTTAGGGAAAACGATAGGGAAATGTTGAGTAAAATGTGTAACAGAGATTGAATAGATTTTTAAAGGACAGTTTTTGGCAGGAGAAAATATTCTAGATTTTAATTTATTGAGCTGGTATCAAAGGTCTACACACAGATGGTTTGCATCCGTTGAAGTGAATTTAGGGTGAATGGAAGAAAATCAAAAGTATTACTCTGAAGTGAATCCACCAGAGAGGAGATGACACTAACTCTGTGAAGTCTTCCTATGTGTTATATCCCATTCACTTCAGTGGGAGCCTCATGAAGAAAGCTCTGTAGGAATCATCCTGACAGAATTCCTTAAATGCTCTCAAGCTTTCCCTCTCAAGCTGGTAAAATTTTTGTTTGAATCACCGACTGCCTTATTTAGTCTGGGTTTAGATGCTGCAAAAGAAATAGATTTTAGTGCTTGTATTAGAATTATGGTGAAATTGTGTTTGCTCATTAATCCCTAGACATTGCAGCATGGGACTGTGCCAGTATTTTCCAAAAATAGTTGTGGTGACAGTGAACTTGCTTGGGAATGCTTGGAATGCCTGTGTCTTCACAGCAGTCTCATAGGCTTGGAACCTGTTGCCATTTATTTTATTGCTAATGTGGCAGATCGTTTTTCTGAGAAGAAGGTTGGTTGCTAAAGATTAAAAATTTTATTAAGATGCATTATTAAGAAAAGCAAACTGGGAATCTCTATTTGTGAAGAATAATGTTGGGTAGCTGTTAGCAGCTTTATATCTGGATTTTTGTGTGGTTGTCTGGATTTGGACTGTAATGTCTGCAGAACAGCAGCAGGTCAAATATGAGGGGATTCTCCAACCATATCCACAAAGGCTGGGCTTTAAGTGAAACTACAACTCTCTAAATGTTTTTGTAGCTTGGAAGTTCCACCATAAGTTTTAAATTTAAATTTTTAAAACCCATAAGCTCTTTTTACTACTGTTGGTAGCTGCAGATGCCTACTTGCAAGTGAAATACAACATTTCATCATTTGGCTTCTCCTCAGCCCTGAATAACTGCCTTACAATCTTCTCCTCTTTGTTGACACTGCCAGAAGTGACACTGATCTTTTGTTTGCTTGGAGTGGTTGCATTTCCCAGCCAGGAGCTTCCAGGAGCAGCCAAGTGAAGCTCCTGCTGTGGAGGGAAGCTCCCTTATTGCCTCCTTGGCAGGAATGTTGCCTGGATCCAGCTCCAAAGAGCAAGGCACACATCCTGGCGTGTGATCCCAAAGGATTGCCAGTCACTCAGGAGCTGCCTCTGGTGCCTGAGGCTCACACAGACTTGGCTGCTGGGTCCACTTTTCCCTTGGGATTGGGATCTTGACGTGGATGCTCTGTTCTCAGCACTGCTACAAAGTCTTTGTGACACTGGGTAGGTGGAGTGAACTTTTCAGTGTGATTGTTAATCAAATGCTCCTAGTGACAATTACTTACATCACATACTTTTTCTTAAGTACATTTACAGATTTATATAAAAAAAAAACATTGCCATTTTGGGGGGACTCACTACAAAACTGCTGTAACATGCTGTGTACTCATAAATGTGGCATTTTTACATTCTCAAGGTCTTTTAACAGCTTTGTGAAGGATATAGACAGCTTAATGAAATGTGAAATATACGCTAAAACTACTTTTTCCCATGCAGTAAGATAATAAGATGTTACATTACTCACAGGTCCAATTTTAAATTTAAATATAACTTCATTTAATTTTACTTTGCAATCAGGTAAATTAATGAGAGAGAATCAAAACAATATGCTGTAATTACATTTGAAAATTATTCCTTCTGTCCTTCAAGAGAGTTTTTTCTGTTGAAGGTATTGAAATTTGGTGTCTAAATATAAAATGCAGTTACATCTGGTTCTAATTGCTGGTTTAAATAATATAGACATTTAGACAGATATTTCATGCTTTTCAAAGGAGGCTTTTAGTAGGATGTTCTGAGTCAAAGGTTAGAAAGAATTTCATGCCACTAAAAATAGCTGATATTCCATTTGTGTTCTAGATCTAAAGGATCTTTTACATAAAAGATTTTTTTGGCTAGAATATAGTTGCTTTAACTTATTTTGTTTGGAAAAACAACCAGATTTTATGCCTTTTACATCTGCTCTTCATTGGTGCATGTGAACATAGCACAGAAAAATGTTGGAACAGTTCATTTCTAGACCCTAATATTGTTACATCATCCTCAAGATCTCTGATTTTCAGCACAGAATCTTGTCCTTCCCAAATTACATATCTGAAATCTTCTATTTGCTTGTACCTCGCCACTTATTTTCCCAAGAAAAGAAGTTGGACATATCAGCATCAAAGCAAAGTGATTTTGGTGTAAAGCCACAAAATCACACTGACTGCAAAGATGCTTTAATACAGAAATTAATTTAAGCACATGCAGAACTCTAAAAATGTCGAGAACCACCCCAAATCTGAAAACTCTCAAGAACTGAATTAATCTCATCTATAGAACTACTTTTTCTACTTTTATTATAGCACGGCTTACATGAAAAAGGGGGGTTTCATGTTTTGCTGTGAAGAGATTGAATTTTGTGGCCATTCTGACCTTTCCCAGGCATGTGTTAGTTTGCTTCCAATCTGTTCAGCCACCTGGATAAAAGACCTACAAATTCAACCTCATAGAGCCCACATGATTCATTGTCCCAGGCAGCAACATTTATTAGCATTCTTGAAAGAATCTCCTCCCTTCCCATCCCACTGACCCCAGGCCTCCTTCATGCAAGCCTGCACTTCATTTATTGTCAGAAATTCTGAGGAACAAATCTAAGCAAAACAAGTTATGACCTGATCTCTCCCTGCTGCATAACTTTTTCACTTAGGCACAGGGACAAATTGGGAAATCTAGAGGAATTATGGAATGCAGTAGTAGTGCCTCATGCGCTAAAAAGTCATAAACTGATCAAAGGCTGAAAATATTAGAGCCTTGCTAAGGAAATAAATGCACTGATCCAGATGGTACAAGCACTTCAGCTCACTGTCCTTACACATTGTGAGACTTCTCACTCTCTGCTACAGAAAACTCTCCCAAGTCTCTCTGGCAGCAGCTCAGATCAAGAATAATTTTTCTTTTCATAGCCAAAATGTACCATCTGACATCTACACATGGGGCATTCAAGGGAAAAGCTTATAGCATCCAGCATGAAAATCCTGATGTGAAATATTCAAACTTTTCCTATCTGGACCACCCATGCTCCAATTCTTTGTAGGGTTTGCCTGGGATTACCATTTGGGAAATCCTCTCTTTTACCTGTTGCCTGGAACAGGAGATTGCAGATGGCTCTAGAGCTGTAAATGCGGTTTTTGTAGTGTTGGTGCAGATTCCTAAGAAACCTCTGTCAGAATCTATAATTGTGCAGAAGTTTAATACAGCAGTGGGTACACAAGGAAAGAGCTTGTGAGGGAATCAGAACAATTTGCATGCCTTGTGTACCTCTGTTACCACTAGATTTCTATCAAAATTTTCCAAAGGCTGTTCCTTGCCAGGCCAAACACCTTCAGAGGACTGAAGCTCTTGTGAGGGTCCTTCACATCTTCAGGCTTCAGAGTAAAACCTGGATTATTAGAGGAGACAGGAAAAAAAACCCAAACCCACCCTTCTTTTGTTTCCACTCATTGTTTAACGGGACACTAGCAGGTGTATGATAGTTCTGCATCTTCCTTTAGAATGTTAAAAAATTCTAGCCAGAAGCAGGACCAAGAGATGCAAGAATAAATTCTCTGTTCCAGTAGCATGGGGCATTTCTCTGCCATGATCATCTAAACTCAGAGAAATCAAATGGCCCCCTTTTAGGAGATATGAAATCATTGTGCTTTCTTCCTTTGCTAAATTTCATGGGGAAGCTAAATTATATATTTACCTTCTGTTACTTCTAGTAAAATAAAACATTACTTTGAGAAAAGAGAAGAAATCATAAATTGCAGATAGCAATTAATAACTAAAGAAATAAAATAAATTTTTAAATGCTCAGCCACCTCTTCCTATGTTTGTTTTTAATACACTTTATTTGAAATTTAATTGCTTAGGTGATAGTACTCCTGTGTTTATTATTAGTTACCTAACAATCATTCACATCCTGCTTTATTTTTAATGCTTGTTGTGTTACACTGTGCTAATAGTATATTGTTTCAATTGTGGGGTTTTTTTTTCTACTTCTGCACAGGGAATATAGATTATTTTATTGCTTCACTGGCTACTAGAAAGGTCTGTCTTTTATGATTGCTGAAAATCTGTGTGCGGAGCAGAAAATGGCACTGCATGTTTCAAACCAGTGCTTTCAGTCGCTGAGGCTGTGGTAGTGAATGTTGGTGTTTGAGTGCTCTGATAAAGATAACATCACTGCTGCAGGATGCACAAACCATCATGTATTCCCATGCTGTGGCATGAAGGGAGCAGCCAGTGTTTTTCTGGGGTTTTTATTTCAATTTTATTTGCTTGAGAAAAATACAGAGAATCCTGTACTTATAAGGGCCATATTGGTTTAGATCCCTAAAACCTTGACAGCAGCAAAATAAAGTGCTTAAACCCCATTAAAGCTACTGAAATCTAAGCTCATGCCAAACTTCACTGCAGTGATGTCTTGGCGTGGTGACTTTGTGAATAAATTAGAGATGCTTAAGTTTAAATTCAGTTGTCCGTTTCCTTCTCACTGCCTTATGCTTTCTGTGCTAATGTTTTAGTTCTTCATATGACCCAGTCTAATTTTCTTGATATCCAAGCCTCTGTGAAGACCCAAACATCATTCAGGAGGTATTTCAGGACAGTTTTAAGTTAATTCTTTTCTAAGTCATTTAAGATCCAGTGTAATTTTTATTGAATGCTTCCATCCCATTGAACGCAGTGCAACTTGAAGCACACAGTTAAGTTAAGCAGTGTTGGTTCATGCTTTCCTGAGCTGAGGATTTAGGTGGTGGATTAAGATTTCCTGGGAGTAGCTCCTGTCACTTATCATTTCTGGAGCCCTGTGGCACACTCCTTCCTCTGCTCTGTTTACCACCACTCTTCCATCAGAGGAGCAGTTGGGTGCATTTCTCTATCTAGTTTAAGTCCAAGGCACCTGACTTTGTTCAGCAGTTTAAATGTTGGCTAATTCACTTGCTTTGACGGAAACAAAGGCAGAAAAGCTTTTTGAAGTGTTTAAATGGAAGTAATTGCAATGAAGAATTGGTTTATCTTGCTCAAATGAGAAGCTCATGATTGGTTTTCTTCTATTTTGTTAAACCATATTTCTGCAACAGAAAGAGATTGTAATTGTTTGAACACCTCACAGCTCAGAAGGTGATGACCTCGGACAGGGAGGTGATGGTGCAGGCTGGGATCAGCACAGGCTTTACAGCTGTGCCTGGAAGGAGATGTAAGGTCACGACTTCAGCGTTTTCTGCCTTGCAAAGAGTAATAAATGATTTGATACTGGCTGGTCAATATGTCAGTGCTTGGGGACTGAAAGTAAATCCGTGTTCTGTATTTCCAAGAGACTGAGTGCTGGGTGCCAGATTTCTGTCTGGTTGGGTTCTGGAGAACTGGGCCTGAAAAGAAGCCTTAGCAAGCTTCCCTATGTCCAAATACATGTTTGGGTCTAAGGTTTTCAATGTAATTAAGATTTAAGCACCACGTGAGTTTCTTGCCGTGAGCAGCTTTACTAGCTGCTTTGAGTAGGTCAAGATTCAAATACTGCTTTTCATGTTATTTCATATATTTGACCTACCCCAACTCATGTTCCAAAGAAATATCTTTCCAAATACGTCTTTCAAGTGTAATAATGTTTGTATCAAATTAATCTGAAGCTTCTGTTGCCCTGGAGGCTGATTGAAATGTGGGTCAAGTCTGACATCAAGTGGTCAGACACTCCATTCCCAGTGGGACTATTAACACCGTGCTGCTCCTGGGCTCTTGTAAGAACCGCTGGCTCCACTTTTTTTCTCTGTTTTTTCTTCTATTAACGGGATTTCTCAGTGCTCTTCCTTCTCTGGTTTCCACCAGGGTCATGGAGTGTCACTGCTGACAGACACATGAGGAATCATATTAGTCTTGCATTAGATATTGCAGCTGCTGAATCTGTCAGCAGAATGATGGGATCGTGTAAATAAAGCCTTGTTGACCTGGCACTGCACATAAGACCTTTATTCACTCTGCCTTGTTTAACCAATATATTCTAACAGGATCTAGGTCTTTTTAAAAGCAGTCCCAGCTCTTGAGGCACCAACTCCTTCACCTGTGCAGATTTTTCAGGCTTACCAGTAACTGCAAGAGCACTTACCACTCACACGTTTCTTCTTGTTCAAACACATTGCAAACATCAATCCCATTCATTGCTTGTGACTCTGAAGAAGCTTAATAAAATTGTTCATGCCATGATATAGGAGAGGAAGTGGGGACAGAGACCAGAAAGAATTTAAATCTTTCAGTTAAGACCTTTCCTGGCTGCAGGTCTTGGGTTCAGTCCTCTGGCACACTGAGATGTGCCCTTCATGTCTTAATGGTATTTGCACCCACACTGACCCAGGAATACAAGGTTTGAGTTCAGTTCCTCATGCTCCCTTCCTCCAAGGTGGGAAGGTCCCTCAGTAGCCAGAGGGACATTTTTCATCTCCCTTTTCAAAGATCAGGAGACACAGTTCTGTCTTTTCAAAGAACAACAAAAGAGAGGTCATAAGCTATCCAATATAAACTTTTTATCTGCACGACTGATTCATTTGTAACTGGAAGATTGGTGTATTCCTATACCCTCTGCATAAAACAAACATTACAAAGGTCAGCGTTTTTTGTATACCTTGTAACTGAGTCAGGAAAGCAAACACAAACTTTCCGTTTCTCCCGTAAATGCCACAGCTTGATAAGATAAAACACCATGTTTGTGCCTCTGGGCTTCTCAACTACCAGTTTGCACCTGGACACCTTTGTTTAAATTAATCTCAGAGGTAAAGCCTTCAGTTCAGTGTCTTTTTTTTTTCTGCTACATATTTTGGTTTTTAGTCTGGATCAGTAGTTTCACAGGGATCTTAAGCTGCCATAGACCAGTACTGATGCTAGAAAATACAGCCCTTCCCCTGGTTCAGCATGGTTGTTTTTGCAGCTCCACAGTGTACTGGACTGGGGAATTGTTATAGAAAAACCAAATGAAACAAACTCAAAAAACACACAAACAAAACCCCCTTCAAGCTTTCTGCACATCTAATTCAGAGATCCATTGTAATTTAAGTCAGTGCTTAATGGTGGGTTTATCCTATGTGAGCAGAGCTCCCTGTTTGAACTGTTTCTTATGATAAAAAGTTTTTGTGTGAGGTAAATGATCACCTTTCATGTTCTCAGTGTTATCTGGGCAGCCCAGGTCACTGAGGAGAAGGGCAATGTGGTACCTTAAGTTTGAAAGATCTAAAGTGCCCTTACCTGGGAATAGTTCAGAAATGAAATGAGGTAAATGATTGAGCTCCGAGCTTAGAAAGCAGTGCTGTAAGTTTTTTCCCCTCAATAGCCTCTATTTTTATGTATTTGGATATGTTTCAGGTGCTATCAATCTAATTTTGAGTTCATTATCTTTAGTCTTCTATAGTTTCACTGACTTGATTTAATTATGTTGAATATGCTGAATTTTAAAAGCCTGCTTGTACATTCATGGATTCATCCTAGTAAAAATTAATGTCCACAATAATTATTATAATTTAGAATAGTTTCTGCTTATACAGTGTGTGATTTGTACTAAATCACACTATCACTGAAGTCCCAAACCACACTGACTAGTCCCAGCATTAGTCTTAGGATCCATACAACAATCAGAAGATGGAAGCCTTTGCTCCAAAGAGCTGGCATTTTAGGGAAAATGGGGAGAATACAAGATTCAAGCAAATGACCACAGAAGACAGACTTCAAAATATCTCCCCAAACACATTTTCAGATCAGTTTCCAAGTCTGAAGCCACAAGGGACATGAATGTCACAGCTGCAAATTCAGTTCTGGGCAAAAAATAAGTTCAGAGTAAACCTCCTCTCTTTTACATCTCTATTATGGCTTCTAATTCTAATAAAGTATTTCTACTGAGTCGTGGAACAGGCATTTTAACCAGTGCTTTTCTATTGAGTAAAGCTTAGTGTCTGCAGCAAATGCACTGAGTGGTCCTTTGGAGTATCTGAAAAGGACATTTTTGCCAAGCACCTATTGATGCTAAACTGATGGGTGCACGGAGGGTCACCACAGAAAATCAGCTCAGTGCCAAATGGCAGAACTATGGCAAGCTACATCTTACAGGCTTTGCAGGGAAATTTGGCCAGAGTTCACAATTGTAAGAGTTTATTGCAGCTCAGACAAAATGTACAGCAGTTTTAAACAAATCTAGGCATTTTTATACCGAACAGACTATTCAGCATAACTGTGTGCATCTTTTAGCAAAACAAATCATTCTCTTGTTTAAAAACAAAAACAAAATGCTACATATGTCACAGAACTATTCTTGCCATTCTTTATTTTAAAGTCCTACACAAATGGCTTGTTCTGCTCTGATTAGCTTATTAGTTAATGTTGGATATGAAAGGCAGTTTTGGGGCATTGTCTGTCATCTTAGTGAAAATTAGGACAGTGAGTGCCTTCAATAGTCTTTGTTCATTAAACCATATCTCTGCAGATGTTCAGTGGTTTTTATTACTTTTGCTGTTCTGAAGCATTCTCATTCTTTTTCAGCTAATAAGAAATGTTTGACTTTGTATATTGTTCATGGAAACAAGGTTCAAAAGAGTGAAGTTTGTTACTCAAAGACTGACACATTTCCTCTGAATTTATTACGCTCATAGGTGTTAATGCACATTTACAAGCCCTCTGAGAGTAAGATGAGCAAGTTAAACAATCTGCAGAAATTTTTGCTCTCAAGAGAGCCCTGAGAGCATTTTCATGCAAACCAAGAAATTATTAGCCCCATGGGGAATTCAGCTGTAGGCAGCTGTGCTTTTTTTGTGAAGAAAGGTTCAAACATGGGCTCTTGCTGCCAGATTTTAGCTTGAGTTATTATAGATGTTCACCAAAGTTAGCGTGTCCTGTGTCCGCAGACAGCTAATGAAAGGGCAGGTTATGTTTGTGGGCTTAAACCTCTGATATTCTGGAGTCAGAGCCAACAGAATGGCAACTGGATGCTGTTTGTAAATGAAAAGAGTTCTCTTGGTGTGGAAATTAACAGCTAGCTCTGACTGACACGGTGCTCTCATCGCCAGCAGAAATGCTGCATTTATTTAGAAGTTAAAGCAAAGGCAGCTGTATGTATTTCAAATGTAGTTTGGAGTAATGGCCCTGGCTGGGGATGACAAATGAGAGCTCTATTTGATTAGCCAAGGAAATGTACATTATCTGCTTCTTTTTCATGAGCTTCCTGTTGAATTGATCAACAAGGTGCAAGTGCTGCTCCTTAAGACTAATTTTTTCTTCAAACTGTGCACATCATTAGTCAGCAGGATGGATGGAAAGGCAGTGAGGTAGTTGTTTGTGCTTCTAAATAGATATTCATTATGCATGTAACTATTTTGTTAGGATTTAGATCTCCTTCTAACTCCAGGTTGTGTTTTTTACTTAAGCAACTTTCAGTTTGGTTAAAAATTTGCATATGCATATGCACTGTTTTTCCTGGATAATATGATCTGCACATGTGTATGAAATTTAGAAGTTCATTTTCATCAGCCTAATCCGTTTTGACCCAGTCTTATCTTGAAAGTACAGATAATAACCAACAAGAAAAGGAATAAAAATATAATACCTTTGAAATATGTAACTGTTCATGAAAGGAAGGCTCATGTTTTTATCTTGCTACATACCATCCTGTATTGTCTATACTTACATATAACAAAGCATTGCAGTAAAAATTAAGATAACAGTACAGTGTGTAAAAATATTAGTTGGTAGTAATACAACTAGCAGCTGGTACAATATGCTCTTTGTGGAAGCATAAAATAGACATAGGTTGATAGCACAAAGAAAGGGGCAGTTGCAGTAGCTCAGTATATTAAAAATGATAGCATATCAGATATGGCAATTACACTAGCCATCAATCTTCAATAGTTTGTGAAGAATGCTGCTAAAATGCAGTGAAGCTTTATAAGATTTGTGATCACAGAGTGTAAAATATAACAGATGCTACAATATTTAGATGCCTGCTGGCATTTACTTTTACCCTACACAGCTCATTTCAGTTATATGAAAATTTTATGTGCTCTGTAACCTCACTGAAATAGGAACATATTTATAAAGCAACCACAATGGAACAGAGCATCTTCAATATATACACAACTTGATCTGTTTAATAAGATAGAAAAGGGCAAAAATTGTCACTTAAATTAAACTACTAATAGTTTATTATTAAATTACTGTTAATGCAGCAGTTTTGATACATGTGATGCCTTCGGATCTGGACTCTCTGCCAGGGATGTGTCACTCAGACCTGGCTGGAGACTCCAGCAGCCATTGCTCAGCACAGGCTGGAGTCTTGTGGGGGTGATCACTGCAAGTCTAAGCTAATGAAGTGAGACAGGAAAAGAAAGTTCTTGCAGCTTTCAGCTGGGAAGCACAGTGGACAGCTTCCCCTGCAAAACGTGAATCTTACGTAAGAGCTGCCAAGATTGCTGCAATCTCTTGCGAGACTGAATGTTACTGGAGGACTGTGAAATCAGGGCCTAGATATACTTGCTAATTAACACTGCCTCTTGGAAGGGTGCCCAGCAGCACCTCTTGGTATCAAGCTGTGGAAGTTGCCATGCTTCTGTTCCTGTGAATGACTGTGTTTCACTTCATCCATCTCTACATTATTTACCTTTTCCTGGCTTCCCCTGGGGCAGCTGTGTTGGGGACATTTAATAGCTGAGTATTTCTGATGTAAGTCTGCTAATCAGTGAACCTGCTGTTCTAAAAAATAAATGCATTAACTTGAGGAGAACTCCCAGGGCTTGCCCTTGTAGCTGTCTGACACAGTATTTGAGCGGGAGGAAGAATTCACTCAACCCAGACTTCCAAAGGAGCACCAAGACTTGCAAAAGCATTTGAACTGGCAGTTTGTCCATATGGCATTTGGCTTGCTTCCTTTGCAGTTTAGGGTTTCATGAACTGGTTTCCCATGTGGTAACCTGGCAAGTCTACAAGTGTTGGGACTGTAGGACACCAAGAGGCTTTGGCTGTTTGTCAGGGAGGGATTATAACACAGCCTGGGTTAAAAAAGACACAGTAACTCTTGTGTAGCAGTAAATTGCTCCTTTTTATCAAGAGAATTTTGATATTGTCGAGAGGAGTGTGGCTCTTTCTGAGGTTAGTGTCTGAAATGTTTCCTAATCCTAAAATCTGACCCTTCACCAACACTGCTTATGACATTTAGGCCATTTCTATTTTATCTTTTGCAGCAGCTTACTCTTTATGGTTCCTGTTTACAAAACAGATCCCTTGTCACACTTGGAACCAAAATCTTTCTTCCTCTAGTGGCCCATAAAATGTAATACAGCAGGGAGCTCATCACTTTGGGTGAGTCATCTGGAAACAAGACACACTTGGGCCATGGAGGATATTTCTCCTGTGAACTTGAGTTCCCTGAGCTTTAAAGAGGCACAACAGAGATTCTTTCCCCCTGCACAAGTGAGAGGTACTTCACTGCAACTTGACAACACACACGGTAACCAAGCTACACAATTGCTATTTGTTCAGGCTGCGTGTCGTGTGAATCAAAGCAGGATCTTGGAGTGGTGTCTCAAAAGTGGTGAAAAGCAATTTCGTGGTCAAACTTCTATCTATCTCCCCTGCTCTACCCACACAAACAGCACAAGCATTTACCCATACCTACATCTACTAAATCTAAGGTCTGGCTTTTTCTTCTGCAAAGCAAACAGTGGTTTTCTAGCCTAAAAAACCATGTTTGGAAGTTAGAAAGGGCTATAATTCCATTCTGGGCCTCTGCAAACTCAAACAAACCATGTTCAGATCAAAGTCAGAAAGTTGATCAATTTCCCTTTGAGGAGACTTGAGTTGATTCTCTACATGTCAGACAATAATGTACAGTATATTCATTATTGCAATTTTGAAATGTAATCTAAGTTTATTTGAAAATGCAGGTATTTAATAGTTGTTTGTGGCTCAAATATATCAGACTTAGCACTGAAATTTGTGAAGTCTTTGATGTAAATGAACATGGAGTGTAAGCAAACCAACTCAGAGAACTTTCATCTGTACTATTTCTTGATGAAGTAAAAGTATTCTCAATTTATATGAAATACATGCAAATGTGGCTGTTTTTAATAGCCAGACAATCAAAGTCAACATCTGAACTCATTTCATCTCAGCTGGCTTATGAAAAATACAATTATGCACAGAGGAATAACATCGGTCAGAGCTGTCAAATGCCACTCGGCCATCTCTGGTGGCTGCAGTGTGTGTGATGGCTGTGGTACCCCTGGTCAGAGTGGGAGCAGCTCTGCCTGTGGTTTCTACAGGCTTCCAGCTTGCGGGATGTCATCTCTGCCCTTCCCATGGCTGCTGTCCCTGGTGCTCCATCCGAGCAGTGATTTGCCCAGGTGGCACTGGCAGTGGCAGCAGATGGCATGGCAGGTGCTGGGCGCAGAAGTTGGAGAAGCATTTTGATTTTCTTCCCAGGTGCCCCAGTTCCTTCACCAGAGCTTTGTCCAGTAAAGGTGGAGAAGAGCATGATCCTTGCCCTCTACACTATCCCATCTCCAGGGAAATTCTCATCAAGTGGTGTTCCTGTCATCCTGACCCACCCATCCTGCCTGCTCAAAGTACCCCACTCAACTCATTCAACCCATCATCTTCCTTACTGCAGCCAGCTACAGCTAGTTGTATGTCTAGAAACTATTAGTAGTTGTTGCTGTAGGGATAACTGGCTATAACACATGAGCCTCATTGTTACTCATTTTTAGGATACCTCAGTCTGATGAGTGAGATCTCCATCTCCCCAGTCCTCAGGTTTCTTCCACGTCCCCAGCCCAGCCTCAAAGCCTCAGTTTAACCATTTCTTCACCTCTGCAAACCTCTGCCTTCGTAGCTGTGCCCAGGACAGGTAGAGCTGTCAGGGAGCCAATGCAGTGTGTAGTGCTCTCCCTCTGGATCTGCCAGGCTGGTCCCCTGAGCACCTCCCATTGACATCCCTGGGTTTCATAAAAGGCCTTTATTCAGATAATATGCTGGAGTAAATTTGTTTCTCAGAGGTCACGTCCCAGGAGGCACAGCTTGCCCTGCTTCACATTCCATGACAAATCCATTCTGAATCCTTTTATTATTAATAATAGACAGCAAATTCTGATCTCAGGGTTCCTGAGGTAGAGTCAGTGATATCTGTGTAATTTAAATCAAACCTGCTCTTGCAGGTCTAAGTGAGTTCTAAAGATTGTATCAATGCAATTTCCCTGTGCAGCTGGGCAAGCCAGAGCGTAATTAGAGATAAGAGCTGAGAGCCTTACAAGTGCAAGAGGTGTAACTAACCTTTGCTAATGAAGGATATCATGCAAATAGTATTTGATATTTGTGTGTATCTGACACTACAACTGAACAAGGAGTACTTGCCTGGTGTTTAATGATGGCTTCTGTGATCATACAGACATTTCTTATTGAAAATATGATTGCAATGAGTATTGCACAGATTCAAGAGGAAAAAGACTCTGCTTGTTGAATAACAGCAAACATGCCCTCTCTTCAAATTATCTCAACCTTTCCCATTCAGAAAAGTGGGATAATATCTACAATAATAACCACTTCCTCCACAAACACAGTGGTGGAACAGAGAATCTTGTTCTTTGTATAAATTTCCTATGAGGCTGTGCACACCCCCAAAATGCAAGTCAGTGGAAATTAGCAATTGTTTCCTAAATACAATTTTATCCCAAAGTCCCTGAGAATAAGATTGACCCCCTTTGTCTGCCATTGCTCCAAACCAGCTCTCTGCTGCAAGAACTCCAGTAATTTGAAAACTTCAAAACCTGCAGTTCCTGTAGTTCTTTTTAAGCTTTTCAAAGAAGGTACAAGGACTAATGCAAGTCTGCCTTAGAAGGGTTTGCTGCTAGAAGGAAAGCTAACTTTTGGTAAAGCTGGGCTGTATTAGTGCCAACAGTTTTGATAAGATTGTTAATGGCATGCCTGTGATTCCAAAGGTCTTTGTAA
This sequence comes from Anomalospiza imberbis, assembly GCF_031753505.1. Classification (NCBI taxonomy): domain Eukaryota; kingdom Metazoa; phylum Chordata; class Aves; order Passeriformes; family Viduidae; genus Anomalospiza; species Anomalospiza imberbis. The sequence continues at coordinate 5,838,593 of NC_089687.1, forward strand.
AACCATTGTTACTCTCATCATAGCGCAGATGTGGATGTGATACTTGAAGGTATAAGATGCCCTGAGTTTGAAGCATCAGCAGGCTCTGAAGCATTCCCCAAGTTCATATCTTCCAGTGATTATTGGTAGGATGGTGTTGTGCTAGGCCAAGGAGGATAGCTAACGAGATGCTAGACACTTTTTTGGAGTGTTTCATAAGAGTAATTCAGGTTGGAAAGGACCTCAGGAAATCTCCAGACTCCTGCTCAAAGCGGGATCAGGTCTGGGGTCAGATCAGTCTGCTCAGGGCTTGATTCAACTGTTGACCAAGACCCCCAGGCCTGGTCCCCAGCCAATACGGTATCTGGGGATTATTTGTGCTTGTCTTTGTTAAATTTTATAAGGTTCCCTTTGTCATATTCATCTGGCTTGTCTTATTCCTGAATGGTTGTGCTGCTGTGTATGCTCTGAATTTTTCTTCTAGATTTTATAAGGATCTTTTAATTTATCTATTTCCTTTGTAGTTTGCTAATTCTCCAGATGAAATCAATTCATTGTTGTCAGAAATTTTCCTTTCATCTCAAAGTTATGGGTTGTAGCCTGAAATGTGGGCATCAGATGAAGTTTGGAGAAGTGTTGGGTCTATATGAGCAGGAGACTCGGTCAGACCCTCAAAACTGGCATTGTGTGGCTGGGTAAAAATGTGTTCTTTGCACATTTCTTAGCTTTCCTGACTGCTGTCAAAAAGTAAGCTTCAATTTAAGTTCACCAAATAAAAGAAAGGTGAATTAATGACAAAGTAGCTAATGAGAAATGCCAGGATTTCTAATACATGTTAACAGAGAGGTTTAGTATGATTTATTTTCTGATTTTTATCAGAAAATTCATATAATCAAAGAAGACTGCTTAAATTTGCTGTGCTTTTTTGTATCATCAGTCGAATTTTTAGCAGAGATCCAGAGATTCCTGCTGAATCATTAACTCTGTGTGTGGAGAAATAACCCTCAAACACCCCACACATCCTCCACCAAAGAAGTGCTTTAGGCAGGGCAGTTTGTCACCACCGAGAAATGGAAAGTCAGAAGATCCCACTCTGACCTTTTGTCTTTCTCATCCATGGGTGCACAAGTAATAGCAGGCTGAAAAATCCAATCAGATTTAATTGTACTTATTATTGGTGTTATTAACCATTTCCAGCAGCTCTAAAATATTTGAACATTTTATCTTCTACATGTGCCAGCAGCCATGTTACACATCAACAATGCTACAGCCTCAACATGCCAAGCAGTCCAACACAGCCAGCAGTAAATTATTAAAAAAGCTTTCCTCAGCCCCTCTTTTGGATTGGGGGTACATCTGTGCACTGTCTCTTGGCCTTTTGAGGCCAAAAAAGCACAACCTAACCAAGAGAAAAGGAGGCCAAGTAAACTCTGAATTTGTTGTGAATGATTCAATCTTGCATTATGAATCTGTTGGGTTTTTTTTTCCTCAGCTCTAATAGACCCAAGTAATTCTGGAAGCTGTACTCTCACATGCTACAGAAGTACTATTTCAGTAGCAGACTTGTTTGCCACCGAGAAAATTGTTAAGAAATCATATAACAACCACTGCTGATCCCTAAAGGGGATTGCTTCTCTCACTAGCTATTATCTAAATTGGATGTTTTCTGGAAAGACGAGCTGAATAAATAAAATAACGCCAGCAAGACTGGAGTACTAAGGATGCAAAAATTCAGACTCCTCCATTTTAATGTTAGTCTAACTCCTCTGAACTCAGTAGAGTTATTCTGGCTTTAAACCTAAGCCCTGGGGCCCAAAATGCTGCCAGGAAAGAAGCTGTCTGCTCCCATTTGAACAAGGGGAGGGCCACAGCATGGCTTCATTTACATCAACTGCCTACCAGATGGAGAGAAACCCTGGGGAAAGGCAGGTACTCCCTGCCCCATCCCTTCTGAAATGTAGGACAGGGGAGAAAGCTCCATTTGAGAAAAGCATCCACCTAATTTCTTCCTTTGGCACCTTGGCACTCACTATGTGGGTTTTGGGATTGTTTGCTTAGTGGAAATAACTGTCTAAGAGGGGAAGGACATTTCAGCCCAGAGGACATAACCCCCGTGGCTCTCAGAGTCTGTGCACTGCTGGGCCAGTACTGAGGGCCCTTCTGCATTAGGACTTCTTGATGGAAAGAGCAGAAGCAGAGCAAGGTCCACCCCTCTGGCTGCTCCATGCATTGAAACCACGTGAGATCCCAGCTTGGTCAGGGCATGGAGTGTGAGAGCTGCCCTGGAATGGGACAGGTTCTCTGGGGGTGTCCCAGGAGTCAGCAGGACAGACATGGAGGAGAAAACTCCATGCTCACTTTTGGGCTCCCCTCTCTAAGGAAGATGTTGAGGTGCTGGAGTGAGTCCAGAGAAGGGCAATGGATCTGGGAGAGGATCTGGAGCACCAGGCTCATGAGGAGCAGCTGAGGGAGCTGGCAGGGCTCAGCCTGGAGAAAAGGAGGCTCAGGAGGGACCTTCTCACTCTCTACAACTCCCTGACAGCAGGGATGTAGTAAGGTGGGTGTCAGTACCTTCTCCCAGGGAACCAATGACAGGATGAGAGGAAATGGTCTGAAGTTGCACCAGGTGAGGTTTAGATCAGTTATTATTCCATGGAATTGGTTTAACAGCAAGCAAGGTGGTGGAGCTGGCTTTGGCAGCTGGGCTGGATGAGCTTAAAGGTCTTTCCCAACATTAACACTTCCATGAGTCTACTCTGAAGTTTTCAGAGCTGCAGTTCTGGTGCTTCACCCTCACAGCCTGAAGGCTCTGGGTGTGGGATCGGGGATCATGTCTCTTGCAGCTGCCTGACCACATTTCCCTTGCTCCTGTTCCCACAACAACTTCAGCAGAGGTCAGCAGAGAATTTGATATCTGATACAAGTGCGGCTGCTTACTGAATTCTAATACAAAAGTGTTAGGGGGTTTATTTCTATTTGGTTTTCTTCCCATCAACTCATCTGTCTAGAATCTCCATTTCTGGAAAGAGGCAGAGTGAAGAATTTAGTCTAATACACCATTTAAATTCCATAAACAAGACAAAAATCTAGTAGCAGACCTGAGAATATATATTGCAGCAATAAAACTTCCCTGAAAGTATTGCAGCAGCAGCTAGGGAATGCTAATAAAGGTTTCTTTGCCCGTGAAGCAACACTCACAGGCCTAGGTTGGCTTGATTTTCATTTAATAAAAACACTACATTAATATAATCATGATTATATTGTGAAGAGGAAACACTTTGGAAACTTTTTGATTCTCTTCATTAATTACTTCTCTCTCCAGCAGTACCACTGCACCAAAGAGATAAAAGGAGAGTGACTGATACTGAGTTTCATTTTTAAAGAATGAAGTGCATTTTTAATTGGGTTTTATATGTAAGCTCGCAGGTAAAAGATGAGCTAAAATTATTTCTGAATTAAAAAAAAAAGCATTTGCAAACTGCTGCCTTCAGATCAGGCCTGTCCCAACCCATATGCAGACCACCTACAAGGTGCAATTAACTGACTTGATAATTGTTCAGGTCAGCTTGAGATGCTCTGAGAAGTGGCCTGAGATGGACAGAGCTCTCTAGCCTGAGTATCTTGGCCAGGTTTTTAGCTGGCATTTAGCTTTCAAAAACAGGATCCAAAAATTGCTTTTAAAAATGGGATTTTTTATGTCTGTGAGTTCAGAATATTTAGGTTTGTATGGAGCATAGGAGCAATGTCAGCTCCTGCCTGGGGCTCCCAAGGTCACAGAAGCTAGGATGTAGGGCTAAACCCAGCTGCAAAGTTAGGGATAGCCAGAATTTTAGTTCTACTTTCCAGCTACATGGTGAAACAAGTCACAGCAAAGATCATGTGGAAGCTGGAGAGCCAGCTCTCAAAGCAACACCTAGAGAAAAAATGACAGGAAAACAAAGGAAGTTCTTCAGTATGAAAAAGGCTTTTCCCTATACTCTTCTTGGAGCACTTTATGGCTGAGAAAATGTGGGATACAGCACGGGGAACCCTTGGAGGCTAAGGTGATCAGGATCTGGATGTGCACCATTCATGGAGTGGGTTGCTGCAGGAGGCTGCAAGGCAGATGTCATTTACCTTCACCATTTTAATCCACTGCTGGCATTGGCCTGTCAGCCTCAGGTGGCTGCATGCTGTGGGTGGAAATTGCACCCCAGTGAGGGCAAAAGCCAGCCTGGATGTTCTGCTGCACCTCTCACACCTCCTGCTCTGGGCCAGGCTGCAGCTGTGCCCCGGGTCACAGCAGCATCACCTGCCTCCAGGCACAGGTATATACCAGAATTTCTGAGTTCTTTGTGTCTTGGAAATGAGAAAACACAAAGAGGTTACTCAGGAGACAGAACTGAGCATATGGCAGGAGTTCATGGTGACGATGTAAAATAGCTGTCTTGTGTTCTATTGCTTCCACTTTATTCAAAAAGATAAGTTATGAAAAAAGAAGTATTAAAAGCACAACAAAAATGAGGAACCTAATGTCTCCTTCAATGAGCCTGAGATTGATGCTACACGTCTTGCTCCAGTTAAAGGCAATAGCAGGAGCTTACTAAAATGATTTATCTTCTCTTTATTTTATATTTCAAGTTGTTGGTGTATGTAGTATTAATTGTGGTGAGTTAGCAGAGAGAAACAAGATAATCCATGTGAGAAGATTGCTTCCTTTTGGTTCCCTGTCTGCCTGCTTACTGGCAGTTTCATGCTTAAGCCACTGATTCATTTTTTACCTCTCTCTTGCCAGCAATTATATTTCATTGGTGACTGTTGGGGTATAGAGTTGGAGGCAAGGGCTGCTGCTTTATCTGAGAAGTAATATTTCATACTGTATATCACTTCTTAATGTATAGAATCTGGAAAACTAGTAATTTCTCATTTAATTTCCAGCATAATTTACTATGCTAGAGGAATAGTGCTGACAGCTTCTGCTGAGAATAGTAGGTGGAATGTTTTATATCTGAGGTCTTGCCTTGCTTCTCTGCCCTCTCTCAAGCAAGGCAAACACAGATTACATTTCTGAGCCAACTCTGTAGTTCTTGGTTATTTTGTATCTTTGCTAAAGTAGCAATGACTTACAGTTTTCCAGAAAAAAAAAAAAAAGTAAGCACAGGGCAGTGTAGCTGGTATCAATGCAGATCTGTAGTTTTGGGGGCTTTTAAGTCACTGAAACAGCACTAAAATTAATGTCTGCAAAAATAAAAATACTCTCACTTTGGCTCTTTGGCAACAAATTTAGAACTACCAATTGCTATAAGTGACAGTGGCTGATATGTTGCATGGTATTGGCACCATGTAACACATGTCTGTACCATCACGTGCTGCTGCTCAAGTTATGGACTGTGTTAAGAGTCCATAACTAAGAATTCCATAAGTCCATAAGTAAGAATTCACTCCTACAATTAAGGAGTAAAACTTACAGTTAAACCTGTGAAATAAGAGGCTAAAAATATTACCATCACAAGATTGCTCTGGGTTTGTTAGAGCAGCTGAAATATGCAGTGGTGATGAAACCTTGGCTGACCTGGAGATCTGCTAACCAAAAGCCCTTTGTGAATTGGGAATGGTGCTGCAAAACATTTCTGCCTAAACAGTATCTGTATATATGTTTGTACACCCTGTGTTTATGACACATTGATCAGCTTCTCGTTTAGCTCCTCTCAACCACGGTTCAGAGACAAGTAGTGTCTCTAAAGATTAAAAATCCTGTTATTGAACTCAGTTTTTAGATCCCATCTCTGACAGTTGAAAACCTGGCTGAGATACAAAGACTAGATAGTCCTGCTCACTGGCACTAGAAGTCCATTTTATCTAGAACAGGTTTTCATTGCCCTTCTCTTCCCCCCTCCAGCAACTGGAAGCCTGTTTGGAAATCTGTAATTGTTTTGGCTTAATATAGATTTTGTGCAAAGTGCCAGGCTTGGGACCCTGCTCAAAACTAAGCCAACTGCTGAATTATACGTGTCTTTGTGATAATAAGGTATTAATCCCCAAACTCCCTCGCTGCAAAGCTGAACATCTCAGAATCCAGCCTGCAAGGTGTGATGTGATGTGCAGCCTTGTGCACCCAGCACAGGAGGCAGCAGCTGGTGCCTGTTAAACACTGCTCATATCTTTGAATCCTGGCACTCTGCACTCTCCTAAAGTGGAAGGTATCCATGGCTTTTTGGTGCCTTTTAGCTGACACGTTTCAGTATATTTTGTGATGTTTTCCAGCCCATGGAAGCACATATCTTTCTGCAGAATGTGTCTTTATCTGCCTAAGTGATCCAAGCCTCCAGGATTTTGCTCACTGTCCATCCAGTTCAGGGAAGCATTGCAGATAAGAGCAGGACTGAGGTCTGGGGAATTGCCATCACAGTCACTTTTTCAGGAGAAAATTCTTTTGCCAGAAAAGTAGAACATCCCAGCTGAAAATGTAACAGAGATTTTTTTTTTTTTTCCTATCCATCCTTCCTTCACTTCCAAGAAGTGGAAGTTTCATGGTTTTCAAGTTTCATGGCTTCTTGGCATTGTTGGAGCTTGTCAGGCAAATTTCTCTTGCTAGAACACTGGGGACTGACCCAGGACTGACATTTTTCCTGACCCTGGGGTATTTTGGGAAGCCTCACATTTCTGGTTCAGTGTCTGGCTGTGCTGTTCTTTCAGAGAATTTAAGAGCTTTTGAAAACATTTGGAAACATTGAAAAAATGTGAGGTTTTGATTATGGCAAGATGAAATTTCTGAATTTTAGTTTCTTGTATAGTGGTGCTTCTCACTCCTCCCTCCCTTCCACATGCAAAGTGAGTTTCTGCTTCTTCCTCCTGAGGCCAGGGAGTCTCTGATGGCAGTGTCAGGGCAGAGTAATTTCTCAGGTTTTGCCAAAGTTACAGCAACAGGTTTTCTCCAAATCACTTGGATTTTAATTAATGTACTGCCTTTCTGCTCCTGCTGCCATTACCTGTATAGAAATGAACATTATGTTCAAGCTTCCATAGTACACAAATGCCCACACCAGACCCTGTAAGCACCCTCCTAAATCTGTTGTGTATTATATAAACCCCAAGTTAATGACCCCAAGAAGCCCTGAAAGCAGCATTCAGCTTCTCAGAAACCACTGCTGTGAGCAAGGACACAACCTGACCTGTTTGCTCCCAAAACATCGAGGCACACAACAGCAAAATCCCACCAGGTATCCAGATTCTTCCAGGCACCCTGGTCTCTGTGTCTGCCCTGTAGTAGCACTGGTCCCTCCTCGGCCAGTACAGAAGAGTAAGGCAATTTAAAGAAGGTTTTCCTCTAGGGATGAGCTAAGTTTGTAATAAGCACAGCTTTGCTCTCTTTGGCATGTCAGCAGTTTGTTGTGGTGATTTTAATATCGTGCCCTTCTCTGTTAAGCTGGTGTAATGTAGCTTTGATTATTGCAAGAAATGTCCTTTTGCCTTCTGCTGCAATTAAGAACAAGAATCATCACTGGGAAGATTTGGCCTTTTCTGTCACTGGCTGTGATTTGTACTTGTCATGGATCCCACTTTTTGTGATGGAAAAGACACAGCCTGTAGCATTTAGAGAAATGAATTGGAACCTCTGTTTCCTGTATGGGAAAAGCCAGAATAACCCAGCTCTTGCTTTTCCTCTGTGGGAGATGGGAACTGTGGAACGGCCATAGGAACTGCACATCTGAAGTCCCAGGAATCTCCCCTGTGCATGTGTGCAGTGTGGAGGCACAACCTGGCTGGGGTTGAGGGGGCATTCCCTGCCTCATTTTGCTCTTCCCAGATCTCATCCTGGGAATATTCAGACATTGTGGCAGCAAATACCCTGAGAGTAATTCAGGAGATGGATGGTGAGGTAGTAAGCAAATTGCTGCAGTAACATGTACTCTACTTTCAAAGCATCCTAAATGGCCTATTAGGTGTAAAATTGGATTAGAGAGAGCAATTAAAATGGTAAACCTGTAAGAAAGAGTTGTATACTGTTGCTTTAAAACTAGAAATGACTACTTGAACACTGTGTGTGGGCCACATCTCTTGCCTTTTATTGAGCGTAGAGGAATTTTAAAATATTTCATTAGCATTAAACCTGATAGATCCTTTCCATTAAGCAAGGTGAAGCAAGTATAATGCAACATAGCTGGTGGCATTATAGTGGTGTGAATGCTAAAATATATAAGATGCTTCAGCTGGGGGCCCATTGTGCCCAGTTCATATTTTGAAAAGGTTTGGAAGCTTCTCATTAAAGATAATGAGATTTGCCAGGTGTCCAGCAGCTCATGAAATGAAGGACTGAGTCCAAATTATTTCAGTGATATCTTGTAAATGGATTTCTGTTGTCCTTCACACAGATCTCCAATAAATAAACTAGTAATGATGAACCAGACCTCTGATACTGTAAGCCATATATTTGAATAAACTCAGATATGTGGAATAATACATTAAATGTGACTATATTTGCTATGAATAGACTATAGTTCATATAGGGGAGAGTTATGATCTTTTAAAGTTTACTGGATGAGAACAGCTTTTATCTCACAATTAATGGCTTGTGAACATAAATTCATCTGAACACTAAATCTAAATTTGTTGTTGTTTGAGGTGATTACATGGCTTTTTTTTTTCTTTCAACTGGACCATGCATTTCCCAGCAGCTTAGTTTGCTGATGTTTGATTTGTGGCGATACAGATCATATACAAGCTGGCTTGTTGTTTTTAATGAACTGGATGTGTTGTATAATAGAATTGCTAGGTTTGTGTTGAATTGCAGCTTTGGGACTCATTACTGTGAGATGTTATCTGCTTTGAACTGGCTTATTTTACCACAAAGAAAGAAATTGAATTTGCTTAAGATGGCAAATGCAGCAATGGATGGGTTGGTTGGGGAGTTTTGGGGCACCCTGTTGAGCTGATATGTATTTTATCTGATCTAATTCACATTCTGCCCAGAAGATGCATACACACCCACACATATGTTGGAGTCCATATAACAAAAAGCCTAAAGCAAACAACAAACACAATGTATTGCTGGATGGTTAAATGCTGCTTTTTAGTCATTGGTTTTTGACCATTTCAACAGTAAATTCATGGCATATTTTCCTTAGGGCATTTTTGTTCCAATTGTCTCTACTGTGCATGCAGAAGTTAATGACACATTTCTGCCTGCACATATTTAGCTTTTGCATGCACATATTTCAGCACTTGCACAGAAACACTTTGCAGGCATTGAAATTTAAGTAAATGCAGCAGGATTAATTGTGTAAGACCCAGAAAATTGTGTTTCCATTGATAAGTAACTGCAGGTTTGGAAGATGAAGCCTCTGTGTGTCATTCTTGGCATTTCCATTCCTTTTCAAAACATGTTGAGCTTTCAGCCTAATGTAAGGATGATATATAGGAAAATGAAATAGTTTACTGTGGTAATTTTAGCTGTTCTCTGCAACAATGTATAAAAACACTGATTTGCATTAAGAGAAGTATAGGCACCTGAAAAACACTTCTACTCAAACAGTTTAAATCAATGAAAAAAGGGGTTCAGTTCAGAGGTGATTTTAAGGAAACACTGAAGGAATATAAACTGTTATAAACTGGATTGATAAAACTTTCATTTGGCTTCTGCTGAGCTGCCTGTTAGAGCTTCACCGAGAGTGCTGGGTGTATGATTTGTGAACATGTAATAAATAAATAAATTTGTTAACATGTCATAAAGATGTGATGCCTGTGCTGTGGAGGGGTGGCTGTAGGTCCCTTGCTGTGCCTGCACATCTTCCCAGAGCACATATCCTGGCTTCTGGGACCACTGCCATGGCAATTTCAATTTTTTGAGTAGAGGCATTTGAACCACTGCAGTTATAGTCAGAGTTTTATGATAAATGAGGGGCTTTTTTGATAGCTATGGGGACTGAGATGTAAAATACCACATCACAGGTTGTTCTTTGCAATGCAGCAGAACTACCCTCCCTCCAAAAGAAAGCCAATAAGGAACAATATTTTTTTTTTCTCATAGAGGACTTAGTTACTAATTTAAAATGGTTCTTCCAAACTCTCTGTGATCCAGCATCACATGCTGTACAGGTGAGAGAATTACTGTCTATTTGCACTTTGCATTAATGTTTAGGGTGGATTGTAATGACAAAGCAGATATAGAACTCTGCAGTTAATTTGCTTTTGTTGAAATATTTAAATTATTCTTCTTTAAGTTATTCTTCCCTTAAACAGATGGTTTTTGCATACTGATGACTTCTCTGTCCCATTCCTACCCTGTATTCTGCTGTACGCCCTTTCTCACTTCATCTTGACCCCCATTATTTAACAGATGGGATAGTATATACACCATAGAATATGATTTTTTTTTCCCCTCACTTTCCTCTCCTGACTTTAGAAAGTTCAGTTTTTGCATGACCTTGGTTCTGGAGGCCTTGATTTACATTGCATTAACAGCTTTATGGAGTTTCTTTATAGTTTGCTCTATTGCTGAAAAACAGGACAGTTTTACTGGTGGAATTTACTGTTCATTTTTTCCCAATTGTTTTTGGCATATGCTCATGTTTTGGTTTTTACATCACTGTTACTAGTAATTACCTTGCTTCCATTATTTTTCTTTAATAGAGGATAAATGAGTGTGTGGTATTTTTCTTTAGGAGAGCCTGAGTGTATTGGAGACATCTCTTACGATGGGGAAAATACTGCAGGCATGATTAATGGCATCATCATTGTAACATAATTTAGTTAGGAGGACTTATACAACTGATAAAGTGTCATGTACTTCCACTAAACTGCAATCTAAGTGAACTGTATTTCAGGTTTTTATATCCTCATTTCTGTCTTCTGTAAAGATATTACTGTAAGATTCATACAAGCATCTTTATAGGCTCACGCTGTAAGCAGTGAAAGTTCAATCAGTTCTTGTAGGAATCACAGCTTCTATAAAAAATGAGTAATTATAATTCAAAAAAAGGCATAAATTAGTTCACTAGATGCATTCATTGCAGACTGAAGTTGTGACTAGATGAGGTCTTTTGTAGAATAAAGGGAAATTTAGTTTAAAATAAAGAAATCTATCCGTGAGAGATGAGAGAGAAATCAGGTATTTACAGCAATGCCTACAAAAACTTGCATTCTAAGTACTCCATAGACCACATTTATAAATTAATCAGAGAAAATCAATACATAAGTTGGAGACTAATAAAAGACCTTTCCTTAGTAATTAAAACATCTCTATCTCCATCTACTTAATCCAGCTCCTTGGGTCAGTGGAAATACTACATTTTAATTTCATCTTTGTGTGTTTTTATATGAAATAATTAATTTTTTATTAAATAATTTCAAAACTTAATCACATAAAAAACCCATTTTTCTTAGTTTTCACTGATCACTATATTTTCTTCTGGTAGAGCACTTTTTTTAGCTGAACTTCCCACTTCAGCCTTGAGTGTTGGAGGGGGATGTATTTAATTTCATCTTCCTTTATGGCTGAACCTATGTTTCTTCCACCAGCAAAGGCAAGCAAGTTCCACACTGGAGTCCCTTTGCAGGACTCAAGATGAGTCCAGCACTACTTTTCCCCATCTCCATCAGCTGGCAATTCTTATTTCCTTATCTCCCCACCATCTGTTTGGTCTAACTCTGATCACTTCCCCTTTTTCTGAGCATTATGTGCATTATTTTCCCTTTCCTTGTCTGTCCATGGTCAGCTGTACTTGTAGACTCTGACATTTCAGATGGAGTTGTTTTGCCCAGGGAGTAGCATGGCTGGGCTTCTGTCTTTGTGACAGCTTTTATGGGCAGCAAAAATAAACAGTAAATAGAGTCTCCACTAAATTATTGATTTTCAATACAGATTCTCATCTTGGCACTCCAAGCAGGGTGCTTGTGCAGAAATATTTATTGTGCATATTAATTAGGGAAGGATGAACAAAAGTGAAAAATAAAAGATCACTGTGTAGACCCAGATACTCGTGCAGGATATTATCTAATCTTTTTTTTGTATGGAAGCAGCTCTGTAAAAGCTATGGTTCATACTATTTCATCATCCTTCCACTGAAAATTTGAATGGGCTTAAAATTAAGATCCCCTCACATAATGGAAGTGGTAATGAAGGATATGGTTCATAAATTTCAATTGTTAAATTGTCTCAGTGGGAAAGGTGACTTGACATTCCCATATTTTAAGGATTTAAAATCCACATTCAACAATAATGGTAAAGGGTTTAATTATCAGCTTATATTAAGACTTGAATATGAGAGACATTTCAACTGTTCTCTGTGTGAGCCATAAGCTTTCAACTGAAGATTTCCCTTACCTTCCAAGGCTTAGATTCTGCTGGTATTTTTCTGGAGTGCCTGTTTGTAAATACTACTCCTTACGGATAAACTTAGCCCAAAAAATCATTTAAATGAAAAGAGATGGGAAAGCTGATTTAATATTTCTTTTAATGTTCACAAATACACAAAATATTTTCCAAGACCACAAAAAATGGAAGGCCTTTTGAAGTATTTAAGGAGACAACTTAGTGGCCAGTAGTGCTCAGAGCCACTTGTCCCTTTCCACTCCAACAGAAGGAGCTTTCTGTGGTACCTCAGCTCAGTGAGTTAAAGATGGAAACATCCATAATGGAACAAATGTTGCACTTTCTTGTTATTCAACACAAGGTTGTTGAGGTTTGTATTTATCTGTGCTGTCTTGGTTTGAAAGTCCCTCTATGGTAAAAATCTCCCTGCATGGCTCTTCCACTTTTGGGGGATGACATCTGTGGTCTTTCCTAGGTTTGAAAAGCACTGATCACCTCAGTGTTGTTATTGTAATAAAAATAAATAATAATGACAATAATAAAAGTGATATTGTGTTTGTAACCACTGCTGAAACAGAGGTAGTGAATGATGGCCACGTTTAGCCAGACTGCTGATGCAGGAATACAGAAACTGGAAAGATATCAACCAGACTGATTTAAGACTTGGAGAGAGCACAGAGCTGGGAGATTGATAGCACAGAAAGGAATCTCTTGGTTGAGGTCCATGGCCTGCATCAGAGCTTTGGGGATTGATAGCACTCAGCACTATCAATCTCACAGCAGCAAATGGGATGACTATTCTCCATGAAGAATGGGCCATGTTAAATACCCTGACATCCATTAGATTGAGAACTGCAAAATGAGTAAGGATGAGTGCATGTTTGTAGAGATAATACAGTGCTGATTTTTGTGCAGTTTGTTTTGCTGCAGGAGCATCCTCGCTGGCAATTCCAAACTCAGCTCCTGGAAGTTGCAAGTCATGCTGGAAATAATAATAGTAAGAATAAACATGCACAGGGGGTAGTGAATATGTAAGGGAGAGGGACTTAAAATTTAAGGCCTTGTTTAACGGGGCTTTGAGAAACCTTGTCTAGAGGAAGGTGTCCCTGCCCATGGCAGGACAGGATGATCTCTGAGGTCCCTTCCAACACAAACCATTCTAGGCTTGTATGATTCTGTCAAAGTTAAAGTGCAAAAATTAGGCAACATAGATCATTGTGATGTGTTTAATATTTTTGATTTGTGTTTTATTGAATTTTTTTGTATAGTACATCATGGCCATTTTCACGCTGAATCTTCTCTTTGTAAACTGGTTGCAAACAAATTCCTTTGTTGTATCTTGTGCTCTGATACTCCTTGTGGTATAAAGCTCATGAAACTGAAAGCTTGAGGTAGAGATGTCTTGCTTTGGGTCTATGGAATTATCTGCATGAATTAGCTTACTTTTATTTTTTAATATTTTTATTTAATACACCCATATAGCCTCCTTCAAACATCCCATTCTATATCATATTTTTCCATCAGAAAACTCTAATTTTACTCACTCTAGCATTTCAAGGGATGTGGGAACCGCTTTGTTCCCCATGTGGACACAGCTCCCTTAGCAAACATTGCTGCTCAGAGCACTGGCAGATGCACTGCTAAGTGAAAATAACCATCTCTTGTGTGAAATGATTCAGCAATCCAGAGACAAAGGCATTAAAGGACACAACACAGGCAGTAAAAGATGATGTTGCCTTCCAACAGTAAAGAAATCCATAGATGGTAGAGGATCACCCCTGAAATTTGGGGGTTGTTTTCTCCTCTAAATCCTTACCATTTTCTAATTGTTCAGATGCTCAGCATAAAGGTAGGGAAGTGTAGTATCAAACCTCTGTAGAGCAAAATGGTTTTTTAAAGTTTTGTTCAGAAGTCTGTGGAGAAAAACAAAATACTTTAACCTAAATTTATCTTCTGTAGTGTCTGGAGGCAAATAGAAATATTAATAAAGAGAAAGAAGTATCCAATTGCACTTCCTGGACAGAATTTCCAACTTTGAATAATGTGGTACTAGATTTTAGTGTTCATATGTGACATTACATTTGTCGCCCCTTTTTATATTTTGTCTTTTTAAATTTTTTTAGTAATTTCCTCAAGTTTTACTTTAGGAGGTGACAGAATTACTTATCTTAAAGACTTGTTGGGCTTGACTTTGATGGCAGGAGTCTTCTCTTAAACACTTCTGGAAGATAAGAGGGATTTAAAATATGGTGCACCTGAATCAAGGAAAATTATCATATTTAGTGATTCAGGGAAGCACTAAAATTAAAGTATGGTCTTTACAGACTATCTCTTTTGTCTGAAAAAATAGGATTTCCAGCAGGAGTGATAAGCATTCTTGGATCATGGTAGATAAATTGGTTTGCTGTTTGAGCTTACTGTATTATACAGACAAACGTCTGGTTGGAAAAATTATTTTTAAAAATTTTCCATTTTAAATGTTTTGCAACATTTGAATGACTTTTATAGGCTTGCTGATAGCTAGATGCAATTTTAAGCATGCCTATGTCCATGAAATAGGCGTGTCTCCCTCAGGGAAAAGTTTCTGGGGAGGGCTAAGAGCAGCTCTAACCATTTAATAAGGAAAATAAACTGTTGCTCTCCTGGTCCTTAAGGAAGACTTAGAGGTAATCACATTTAGATTCTTGGAAGACTTTTTGTAGTTTTCCAGAAGGGATTTTAAAGTCAAAAGTAACAACTAAATATAGCTGAAGTAATTCTAGTGGCTGTGTGTCACAAACTCAGATTTAGTAGGAACGTTGTGGCATTATGCCGAAGCACGAACGTTGAATTAGCGTCAGACAGATGGAAATGATAGTCCTGTGCAGAGGGAGGCTGAGCTGGCAGGGGCAGAATATCCCCTTAATCTACACTGAATTGCCAAGTAATAGCACCAACTGAAAGGAACTGAGCATGCAAAGAAAAGTCCCACGTGCTCATCAGCACAGCTCATTTGGGAAAACATCGGCATGATAGGACCTACCAATGACAAATGAAATTCAGCCCAGGTAAATGAATAAACAACGAAACCAAAAGCCATTCATAAACTGGAAAATGTGCTGATATCTAGACAAATAAAGCAATCTGGGTGTTTCTGCATTAAAATAATCCCTAAAGTATTCATCCCAATGTGTACTGGCAATGAAAAACAAATCAAGCAGTGGAGTGAATTGAATTACCCATCCTGTGTGCTATAAATCATAAGGAAATCCAAGAACTTTTATTGCTCCATATGGTAGAGTTGGACATTGTCTAGAGTACTGTTTATAACACTGCTTATATCAAAGCAGGAAAGTTAAAATTGCTGGAGAAGGTGGGTCCAAAACAACCCAGTAAAAGGAAACTGTTAACCTTATCATTAACAGAGAAAAATAGAATAACATTCAAGTTCATAACAGCCAAAGGGAAAAGAGAAAAAAGGAAACAAATTAATTCTAGGATCTTCTTGTCAGTGAAGGAAATTTGTGACTGAAAATAGAGGAGAATGGAAAATGGGTGGATGTTTAGGCAAAATTCCTCATCCAAACAAAATGCACAATTATTTATATGTGTTATTGCAGTAAGAGGTGAGTTAATGGAAGTAGCACTACCTGGAGCTCTCAAGCAAGGCTAAATCCTGCCAAAGAAGAGGATTTTTTTGGATGAGCCAGGGAGCTGGATGCTACACAGCAAGGGATGGTAATAGTGTTGACTCCAACATCAGTGTTAGAGAGGTCATCAGATCTCAGTCACCAGCAGTGATACTGCAAAAGTAATAAATAAATGCAATTAGAACAGGCTAATTTGTGAAATTAATGCTGATTTTTTTCTAAAAAATTCTGCTTCTGCCTCTTGGGTTTCTCCATAGCAGTACCCAACTTTACACCATATATTGGCACCGCCCTGGAAGCTGGAGGTGGTTGAATTGTGGTGGTTGTTGAGCTAGATCTGCTGCCTGCCGCAGCTCTGGGGTTTATAATTCCAGGGATCCTCTCCCAGGCCCAGCCTTGTCTGCTTGGGGAACAGTGCAGAGCACGGCCTGACCCATTCACCTTTCTACCTTTAAACTGGCAGGTGGCCTCTTTGTCAAAACAGACTCCAGGCATCCCTTTGGGCTCCTCTCTGGCTCAGCTCTGTGCCTGCGGGAGGCAGGGCTGATGGAGGCTGCTGATGGCAGCTTGCCTCAGGACTGCTGAGTTTGCCTTTCTGAAGTTACAACCTCAGATTTAGGAACTCACGGACTAAAATAGCTCAAAATATGCAGATGGGAAAGGGATTACCCTCCCTTCCTGCTGCATGGAATGGAATCTGTAGGGTCTCCAGTTTCCTTTTTATGGAAGCATTTGGCTTATATGCATCTGTTAGAACTGGAATGAATTTTAAACATGTTTCCACGGAGCATAATTAAACATATTAGAGCCTCAATGAATTGTATTGTCCCATGCCAAACTAAAGACTGCAAGGAATAAAAGGAATTAAAATGGATGTCAGAGTGAAATGAAGTTAACATTGAAAACCTCCATTAAGATCAATAAAAAATGTGTTGTTGTTCAAAGTATTTAATGAGGTTGTGGAGATGTAAAATGAAGTGTCTCATTGGTTAAAATTAAAACACTGAAATGCTGCTAGGAGATCACAGGTAATATAGCTACCTAAGAATATATCACAATTCTAGCAGCAGCCTGATAATTAAACTTTTGTCTCAAGTGCAAAACCTCTTTCATGTAATAGAATACTGGAGCTTGTGTAGGTGAAATGATGAATGGAAGCAAATATTTTAATTCTTTACTTTTAGACACTTAGGTAAAGAAACCAACATTAAAGCTCAATTCAGTGTATTGCTGTTTATTCCCAAAAGTAATATCTGTTTGGTTTTGCATCAATAAACACATTAATCAGAAGCAGAAAAATAGAAAGCATTAGTCAATGATCCAATAAAATTCTATAATATGGACCTAGTAATGAAAAAAAGTTGATAGATGAATGAAGATAGTGATAACTGATAGAAAATGTAGCCTTCCAGTACACTGCTTATGGTGTTTGAATGAGTTTCAGAATTTAGGTATGAAAAATTATTCTAACCTGTCCTATTTTTAAGGGTCCACTGGAACTCTTACTATATAAATTTATAGAACAGTATTTAAATATTCAATGGTTTCATACAATTTTTTTTCCTGACATGAGGGAAAACCCCTGAGTAAAACACACCCTATATCTGTGAGAAGTATGGGAATATTTCCCCTCATTTATTAAACATTACATGGATCCTTTTGCAACACAACATAACTGGAATTATCATATTAAATGATGTTTTAATGTTAAGGTGTTATTAAAGCTATTCCTGTCCCCTTTGACATCTTCTCATGTACCTTGCTGACTTGATTTTGCTGTGTATTCGCCTCAGATATTTTAATTCCATATGAAATCAAGAGATGTTAACTGGAAAATTTAATTCTAGGGGGTGATTTGCCAGACTCTTCTGCTTGCCTATACTGCATCAAATTTTCATGAAAATGGAAGTGCAGCCAAGAAACCAGAATGTTTGTTGTTTAAAACAAGTAAAAGTGGCACCTGACTTGCTTTAATGTTTGAGGGAATCCTTGATGTGAACTCCAGGGTGTCAGGCTGTGTAACAGGCATGGATGTCACTGTGCTGGAAGGTGTTTCCTTACATCCAGGGGGTTCCTCAGGTGTCCATCTGTCTGCTGTTATCCAATGATATTTTATATCTTTGAATAACAGCAGACATTTATGTATTTATATCATTATATAGATTCAATAATACTCTGGACAAACAAAGCCGGGTGCAGTCCCACTGTTTCAGTGCACACCTGCTGACAACTTTTGAACACGTTGTCCAACCAAAGCTGACACAGAAATCAGTGAGTGCTTGTTTGTGAACACAGGTGGGTAAGAAAAGAAGGGAGACCCACTCACTCTGAAAAGAGATTTGACTGTAATACACTGAAATGCTTGTACTGGATCATACATCTGTCCCAGTTACAAGACTTTTGGACTAAATCCAAAATAAAAATGCACACATGGCCAGGCTTTCTTATTTCTGATGACAATGATGCATTTTGTGCACAGAGTCTTGGCTTTTCCTTTGTATTTATGCACACCTAAAAAGAAGCAATCTCTTTATATTCAAGCAAACAAGACATCGTGGTATACTAAGGAGAATAAAATCTGCCCTGTAAGACAGTCATGAACTGAAACCGGTTTTATATGTTCCGAGTTAAAATAATGACAAAAATCTCTTTAAACCAAAGAATCTCACTTAAAATTAAAGATGCTGGTCCAGTTCCTCCCTCTCCTGTAAATCTGACACACACACATCTTCTATTTTAAATTATGACAAGTATTTTGTAAGTATTTTTAGACTACTGGAGCATAAAATCTTCTGATGGATTTTGTCACCAACCCGTTCTCCTAAAACTATACTAATCCTGAAAAGCTGATGCAATGAATTTACACTTTCTAGAATAATCAAATGAAAAATTTTCACTGTATTCAGTGTAACTCCATTGACTTCCATGGATTTTCTGTTGATTTATGTGAGTATGAATGAAATTAGAAAGGGCCCAGTTGAATAAGTTGTAGTTTACACAAAAAGGATTTATTGCAAGGACTCATTAAAAGAATTTTTCAGCGTAATTTATAAACGGTTTGCTGACTCCAGCTGACCTTCAAAATTGCTATTAAATGTTCACTCTAAGGACTACTCTGTATATTTAGCTAAAGCCTCAGTTTAGAAAGGCAGCCAGTACATTTCTATCTCATGTCTATGTTTTCCCCCAGTTTCAATGTAAGACAAAATTAATAGCTAGAAAAGACATGCCTTTTCCATTTGGAATCGACAACAAAAAATCCAATATTTTTTGATGAATAGTCTTATTTTGTGATTCTAAATGTCCACCAGTATCAGTGTGTTGGATTAAGAATATTTCATTCTTTCCTGTTCCTATGATGTGTCCTCATGTCGCTAAGAATTTGTCCTGCCTACATTTATTGAAGTACAGAAGGCAATGATAATTTGTGTACCACTTGTGTGGCTGAAATCCTCACCTCCTTGCATGTGATGGAGTAAAATATCTTCTCTGCAGTGTTATTAGCGGAAAAAAAGTTTCCTTTAACCATGTTCCAGCCACAATGTGACACTGCTGTGCTTTTGTAGGGTAGAAACACCCTTTGAAACAATGCTAGGAGGTGTTAAGCTAATCCTTTTCAATGATGTCTTTTTACAGCCTAATCGAGAGAAACCCCAGGAGGGAAAGAGAGGTTTGCAAGATGGATCTGTGCCCCGTGTGGTTTTTCAAATGGATTAAAAGTCCATTTTATTAACAGAGTGCAGTGTAGTATGAAATAAACCTGAAAGCATATGGGTTTGCTGGAGAGCCATAGGTTGGAAGTCTGCTGTGATTTTCCCAGCCCAGCCTCCCTCTGCCAGGAAACTTCAGCAGCACTGGGCCAGCATCCGAACCTCTCCTGCTGAGAGCCTGGTGGCAGCGAGGTGTTTGGGACAGTGGGGCCTGAGCCCAAGCTGGTTATCCAAGGCTGGGAAGGGTGGGGTCTGAGAGCTTCACTGGAGGTGGCACATGAGTTTGGGGGAACCTGAGTCTTTGCAGGTGGACACTGCCTCTCTGCTGAGGAAAAAAAAAGTGAGCTCGCTTGGATATTTGGTATTCTTCAGGTCCACCTCTGTGACCGCTGTGGATAATCCTTGGGTGGAGTGCACCAGGTATCTGCAAATTAAGCTCTATTAGGGGAAAATGTTCATATGCTGTTTTCCCAGTTAACAGAATAGCTTTCTCTGCTGAAGAAAAAAATCAGAATTTGATTTCAAGAGCTGCAAATGCATCTGCAAGATAAGGATAAGATCTGAACTACCAGCATCCTGGGACATTTTCTGGCAGTCAGCCTTTCTCTAGAGCTTCTGGTCTTTCCTCTGCAGCTGCCAGGACCACGAGGGATCGGTTTTGCTTTCTATGAACTGAATTGCCAAAACAAAGCTCCTACAAAAGCCAGCCAACACGATCTTCTCCTCAGAGCAGGGGAGTGCTGGTGTGAACATCCATTCCAGCTCTTCAAAACAGTCTGGCCCATGCTGCAAAGAGCCAAAGATTTCCTCACATTCACCACAAAAAATATCCCATGTAGTTACTTGTGTTGCTGTTGTATTTCTTAATATTTCCTTCAAGAGCTTAAAAAACATTTTAAATTAAGTAAGTTGCAGCTGCTCTGTCAGGAATTCACTAAGCACTGCAGCCACTGAAGCAATTAAAAAAATGGCACAGAAGGTAATTAAAAGCCTTACTGGTTCTTGCTATTAGACTGACATTTTAAATGCCTCTGGATATTTTATTGTGCCAATAACCTATTTCCCTAGTCTCGAAGAGAAATACAACTGACATCAGTAATTTAGTAAAGTATTCTACAGGTATCATAACGTTCCAACTAGAAATCTATATTAAATCACTGTGGTTTTCCATTCTGCACAGTCCTCACCGCTCAGCTTAATGAAACAGTGGTTATTTGTTAATGAATATTAGAGCTTAGTCCCTCATTCTCATTCCCTGTAGTGAGCTGTGTAATATTTGTATTACTTGTGCACAAAGAGACTCTTTCTGGTTACCATGAGCATGTGGGCTGCAGGGAGCTGTGCAGAGATTGTCCTTTTCCTGCAGAGCAGAAATCCTGGTTTGTTGTACAGGGCTGCTCAAGTCGCCTTTCCCTGCCCCAAGGAGCTTTCCTAATGAGTAGTGCTGAACAGTTTGCCACTGGCTGCTGTCCACAGGCTCTGCAAGGACAGAGTGGGGCTTCTCAGTCCTTCTCTGACCTCAAGTCCTGTGTTTGCAGACAGATTAATAGAAGGAGGCTCCTCCCAGAGACTTATGTCTGTCCCCACGGCCAGAAAAGTCAGGCTGCTTTAGTATAATCCTTAATATAACTCCACCCTTACCATTACCCCTTGTCTGTCCAGCGAGGGAAGCTGGTAGGATATTCAGCATTTCTCTAGCTTTCAATTCAAGGTTCAAGAAGAGACTTTAAAAGGATGAAGGTAAAATATTTCATTACCACATTTCCCCCGACAGCCTCAAAATGTGAACATGCAAATCCTTTTCATGGTGCCAATGAACTGCTATTCTTCATCCCTTATAGGAAGTTATAGGAAAAGCACATGACAGAGAGGAAGGTAACAGGAGGTTGCTTAATTTTTTTCACGTTGATTTCTTTTGTGGATCTCACACAAACATAAAATCAAACCAGAATTCAAGTATATTGCACTTATCTGTAAAGCATAGAGAAGTCAGACTGTGCAAACAGCATTGTGTTATAGGTGTTATTGTGTCTCAGGGTTTGACAGAAATTATTCTGATGTGTAAGCACGAGGAGCAGCATTAATGCTGAGATTTCAGCTTTTATTCCATTTTTTCTCTCCTGGGTCACCCTAATGCTGTGTAAACAGGGGTGCTTTGGAAGGGATTTCAGCAATAAACAAACCCACACATATCCCTGTGACTCGGGAGAAAGCCCACACAGGCTGGCTCACGGTGACCTCTGTGGAGTCTTCTGACTGAAACCCTGCTGATCCACACTACAGGTCCCTGCAGTATGCATCAACAGGAATGTAAAATGGCAAAACTCTCTTGGCACTAATCTCCAAAGCCACGTCTAATTCTCATTTTTAATGAGGCATTGAATTATTCTGTGCAGTGAGATGCTGCCTGTCAGTTTGGAGCACAGCTCTATGCGTGCTGTTGTGCCACCAGAGATAAACAATCAGTAGGACTGATCAGGGAGGCAATCACTTAAATAAATCTGAGGAGGGAAAAAAAAATGCACATGCACTGCTCAGGATGAAACAGATATTTTGATGAAGTTGCATATTGAAAATATCTACAGTGTGAATACAGCGACAGCGACTGGCATTAAATAATTAATAGTGAGTTATAGTGAGTTAGTTTTTGCATAAATGATGTATTTCCTAGAGTTGCAGTGGGAGGAAGGTCCAAGAACCAGAACATGAAGATCCGTGGTCAGTTCCTCATTTTGCCACAGGTTTAGACCTGGTGTCCATGCAGTAAGAGGGCTTCAAAGACACACCACAAACCACAGCCCAATTGCAGTCTCCCTGTCCCTGCTGCCAAGCCATCCTGCCTGTATTTGCCATCACAGCCATGAGCACCACAACAAAACAGAGAGCAGAGGTTTGCTCGTGCCCCCAGCCCTGCTGATGGTTCAGGCATTGCTGATGAAGTCTGGATTGCTGTGTAGAAATCTTTGCCATGATCTCATACCAATAAGCCAGTAGTGATTCAAGCACTTTGGTCGCACAGATCTTCTCTGTTATTCATTAAAACAGTGGGTTTCTATTGAGTTTGAAGGGCAGCAAATAAACAAATCAGACAGCTTATCATCATCAGCAGCAAATAAACAAATCAGACAGTTTTTGCTGCACTTAACTGTCGCTATTTAAGGCCACATGAAGGATATATAGATTTCTGCATCTACCTACATCCCAGCCAAACCTTCATTCCCTTTGGGTTTATGCTCAAAGGAGTTCTTAGCTGTTTTACAAATTTTTTAAAAATAAATTGTCTGTCACCAAAAAAAATTCATTAAATGTCAGATTTTTATTTAAAAAAACCCCAGTCCTTGTCTTCTACTTGGGCTAGAGTGTTTTGAGAGCCTTTTAACAAGACATAGAGGGTTCCTTTCTGGCAAAATCCTGCTAAGCTGGACACCTGTGCTGTCATCTTTGTGTACAGAAAAGATCACTCTGAGAAATTCTGATTCTGTTTGAGCTCCATGCCGTGCCAGGACAGCACATCTGAAGTCACTGCCCAGCTGCTTGTGATGGCTCCTGGTGCCAGAAGTTGTCCCCCCTCAGCCTCCTGGCTGAGCTGCTCGTGGGACTCCTCCAAATGAATCATTTAGCATGGGCAGCCTCAGTAATGACAGGTTCTCATCAAGCCAGAGGGGCAGCACAGTGGGATCCAGCAGAGAACATGTGTCCACAGCTCAGGGGAATGTGGCTTTACAGGCAGCAAAACACTCTGGAGCTGCAAAGCTCTTGAAAAGGTTTTTCTGTCTAACATGAAAGCCTGGTGTAAAGCCTGATGCTCTAAAGCAGAAGAATATTTTAATTAGGAAACATCTAGATGGTTAAGCTTAACTGAGCAGAAACCTAAGAGTGTTTGGGTGGGAAACGTTCAGGGGGAATTGTGAAGTGGTGGGGTAGTTCACTGGCATGCAGTGTAATTTGTGATTAAGGTTATCTGCATTATCTAACCTTTCAGTAAATGCCAGCTGCATAATGGCTGTCAGTTTTCTCCCTCAGATATTACACTGCAGAAGGTTCTATCTGACCATAAGAATCTATTTAATAAGCCTCTAATGGGAAATGACCAGTATCTGAGTATTACAGATTAAAAGTGACAATGCTAATTGACTGCAGAGGTATCTACATGAAGAGGGACCAGAAAAATCATTTAAGTCTAAATGAAATTGGACTGATTTGATATTTGAAAAAGCATTACATTCCTCTTGTGTTTGGCACTGTGGATTAATTGCTCCTGTGTCAGGTTCCTGTGTAGCAGTAGGCTCAGATTGGTGGGGAGTGAAGAACAGGAACTTGGGGGATTTTGAAATACATTCGTTTACTAAAATTAGAAAGAAAGGTCTGTACTGTAGGTAATTTTTATGGCAAGGAATGAAATTATATTTTGTATCTGCAGTTCCTGATTGCTGGTGAAACAAATCAGGGGCACAACCACATTTATGTTCTGAGGGTGTAAATTTAATTACCTTTTTTCTTAGCTTTTAAGAAAGCATTTGGCAAATAGATATGACAGGGAAATAGAAAATCACGGTTTTATTTTATGAGGAGAAATTGATAGGAATCATAACAATAGGAAAATTATCATATGTAGCATATGCGTAGCTCAAAAATTACTTAAAATCATTAGGTATCAGGTAAATGCATGTGCTTAATTTCTGTATAGTTTGTTGATTAACTTTCAATCAGAGGCTGCAGTATAAATTAACTTCTCTGTATGATTTTTTACAGATCTAACAAAGGAACACATAGCATTGATTGCAAATTACAGTTATGTTCATAGAAAAAAACGCATTTTCATTTGTAGATACATAAAAAGTTTTTAGAAAATAGATATCAGACACCCTTTAAAAATCCAAAGGTACTGAGAAAAATTCCCTTCTTGCATGGCTCTATGTGCTTCAGTAAATAAGCTAGCTTCAGTAAATAAGATAAGTCTATTTATCTTTGTAAAGATAAAGAATTAGGGGTTCAAAACATTCTGTCACTGCTTCTCCCCAAAAATTAATCAAGTTAAATGATTTGTGTAATAAAGCAGCATATTAGCCTCCTTGACAGATTTATTTTATTTTATTTTATTTTATTTTATTTTATTTTATTTTATAATGAGTGGTTTGGTTCTCTGCTTATTTTTGAAACCTACAAGAACACAGGGAAAACTGCTCATGAATTCCATGCAGAATTCAGAGAGTTAATAAAGAAAACAGTTAAGTATGTGCTTAAATTCAGTGTGTGAGCAATTCTGTTGAAGTTGGAGGAACATGTGGCATGGTTCAAACTTAATGAATCCATAAGTCTTTGCAAAATCATCTGCTTAGTGTCTCTGGTGGAAGATAAAGAAGGAGAGAAGGATGGTAATTTTACAGGAATATGCAGTGAAATATGCTCTGCTTTTCAGTGACCCTGCTGTATCCCCAGCTTATACCTGGGAATGCATGCAATGTGCTCTGTGGGACATTGTGCCAGTGTTAGGAAGGAAATAAAGAAGGGAAACAACCAAACAAAAATAATTCTAAAATCTTTGAAATATGGTAATTGGGTTATTGTGCAATTTTCAGATTAAAGTCGAGGTAATTTATTTTTAAGGTATTTTTTTTTATGTTCTGCTTATATAATGCATAAGATTAAGGCAAAAATGAAGGCTGTTCCTAAAGTTCAGAATACAGGGTATGTTTACTTTTATGCAAGAATTGATAAACCATTCCTATAGCTGCTGCAGTGTAAAATAATCATCCACAACAACTTACACAGCATGGAGTTGGGAAACATAGCAAAATAACCAGCATGAAAGTGAGCCATAGAATGTGCTGAACCTAAATATATGGCCTAATTCTCCCTTTGTGTCAGTTTTAGGCCAATATAGCTGTTGCAATATAAATAAAAACACAGCAGTAATTTCAGTGATTCCAGTGCAGCTGGTCCTTAGATAAGTGAAAATGTTTAGGCTTTCATTCTGCAATCCTTAGTTTGAAATGAAATGTGCAGTTTTGGTTTTTTTTTTTTTGGCTTTGATTTGTTACAATTAAAAATGAATCAGGATGGTGCTAAAGAAAAAAAAAGTGTGTGAATATTTATATAACTACTGTAACTTTGGTTAAATTTGATCATAATAGCCTTTGAGATCTTTCTGTTCCACAAACTCAGAGCTTCTTGAAGCTGGTCTGCATAATTCATTTGAATACAGATATCATGTAACTGCATATTTATATTTGTGATTCAACGCCCATATTTGAAGCTGTATGTCTGCATTCAGCTCACTGGCTGAGCACAGCTTAAATATCAAACCTCAGTGTCAGGCTTCTCATGAGGAATCTGTGAACTGCCACTTGCTCACTCTTGATTTGGGAAGGAACATCTCTGAATCCTGGCTGGGCTAACAAGTAACAGAATTGATTCATACATGCTCTGCAAAGGTCAGAACTGACCATGTTTTATTACAGAGCAATGCACTCATTCTCTGGTGGATAACTTGGTGGATAAAGTCGTTTGGGTTTCCCTGTCCACGAGCTCTGTTGCCATCACACAGTTTCTTTACCCTGTCCTTAAATCCTGGCTTGCCTGGGGTTGAAACTGTAAATTGTGTTCCATGTGACATTTTATGGTGAGCAGCAGCATGCAGAGGTGCTGCAGAACAAACTCTGAGGCCTTCATCTCTATGCCCTGCTTAACTTTAGGACCCTGGCACCAGTTTAGATCAAAACAAGGTGTGCAAGCTCACTTGCTTTCTGCTGGACAAGG
Organism: Anomalospiza imberbis; assembly: GCF_031753505.1. Classification (NCBI taxonomy): domain Eukaryota; kingdom Metazoa; phylum Chordata; class Aves; order Passeriformes; family Viduidae; genus Anomalospiza; species Anomalospiza imberbis. The sequence goes on from NC_089687.1 coordinate 5,864,959, forward strand.
TGCTGCACATCTGGAATCAGCTGGGCAAATCTACCCCCCTCCATGCCAGTCACACCCAGGTAATCCCCAAGGTAAACCCTGGAAGTTTCTCTCTCTCAGTTTAATGCAGAGATAAGTGTCTCTTGCATGTCTTGCAAAGCTTTTCTGTTAGCACAAGATCTAGTTGTAGAAACAAGAATAGACCAGCGCAAGAGGGAGATCCATATGGAAGTGCAAGGCAGGGTCCCTCAAAGTTGTATTTATTAAGCATTGTAGAGACTTTTAAAAAATGACAAAGAAAAGTCTTGAAATATTTTGCTTTCAAAGTTTTGGTAATTTTTTAAAGTAATCTCTTAAACTCAGTTTAAATCAGAGATGATGTTTTATATTTGTCACTCTCCACATAGTGGAGGGGCAAGGAGAGGATGAATGCAAAGGTAAAAGAGGCTGCTTTGTCTGGAGATCACCACTATGGAGAGGAAATTATGTCTACACATATTGCACAATTGGGTCCAGCAGACAGCATACAGATAAATACTTTTTAATACCAAAAAACACAATGAAAAATAGCTCCCGTGGCTTTTCTCCTGCTTTATTTTATTCAGTTTCGATGGGGAAAATGTACATATCCATTAAAAATATCACCTACTTTTTATTTTTTTGAACATCAATATTGTGCCAGAATCATTTTTAACCTAACTATAGAATCCATCACTGTTGATAGATATAAGAATGGCTTCAATTTTTTTTCTTTCCAACAACTTACCATTTTGACATGTAAAGAAGAGTCATTTTATAAAATTCTAAACTTTTACAAAGGTAAGAAATGGCAAAATAATAACAACATTTGTCTTCTGTCAAGAAATATTGACATGGTATTACTACAGCAAAATTGGTTTGTGTTGTGAAGTGTGTCTCATAGATAAATCAGATCCGAGACTTTTTTAAGCTAACTAAATTGTGCTTTGGTGCTGATATATATAAGAACATCAAGACACATGATAGTGACTTTTTTTACCAAAGTGGGCTAAGAGCAGTTCAGTTAAAAAAAATAAACACAGACCAAACCATATCCTGCTGTTCATCTGCCCTCAGTTTTTTCACACTTCTCTCTAGCAGATCCGATATGTCAGTAAGTGGGCAGTGCATGCCTCAGACAGGAACAAGCAGAGCTGAGGTAACTCATGCACAGATTTGGGGAAAGATGCCTTTTTCCTGTCAGATTAAATGGATATCATCCAGCATTGTGGTGTAAAAACTTTTTATATTTCCACGAGATTCAAATACGTGTGAGATGCTGTAAAACCTTCACAGGCTGAGGATGTCCAGCAGGCTGAGCTGAAAACCTCTGCACTCTTTGTACAGCTCGGTGAAGGACTCGCACAAGATTTGGGGAGTGCTGCTCCTCGTGGCTGTGCTTTGCTGGGAGTTGTTGAGCTGACATCTGGCAGAGCATCTTCTTGCTTCAGGGCATCCTCCATGCCCAGAGGAGGTGCTGGCCCACTCTGCCAAATGCTTGGCTTGAACTGGTTTCTTCATGCCTTGCTCTGCAGAACACCAATGGCTTTCCCCCATGAACTTGAGAGGGAAAGCAGCAAACAATTAGCAGTTCTTCAGTCCTAGAAAATATCCATCTGCTCTTGGCACAACTGTTTGTCAACATATAAATAGCTACACTGCCAGCAAATGGAGCAATTTTCTGCATCTGGCTCATGCTTCCCTTCCTCCCTGTGCAAGTGGCATTTGCAGTTCTGTAAAAGAATTAATATTTTCACAAAAACATCAGTTCTTACTGCATTATTTTAAATGGAATAATTTCAGAAAATATATGGAAACATGGAAATTCCTTGAAATTTTTGTCTTTTTTTTGGGCACTGGAGTACCTTTTCACTCTGAGAAGGGTAAAGAACATGGGATGGATGCATTTGATTTTGCATTGCGTAATTAGTTACCTGCTGGAGTTTCTCACAGCTTTTCCATTTGCTCCTATAAGGGCTAATCCTGAACTAAGAAAGAAATGAGTCTTTCTGTGGCCAGTGGAACTTATGAAGCTTTGTTTCCAGCAGCTCCCTCCCATGTGGTTTCTCTAGTGTCTAATAGCTTGGTTGAGTTCACGCTGCAGGTTCTCCCACAGTAAGATACCCAGATTAGTTCCCTTTCATTTGACTTCCAATTTTCACAGAGTGAGTAGGAATTTACTTTAGAATTAACAAAATGTGGAAATATAGTTCATTTCTTAAAAAAAAAAAAAAAAAGAAGAAAAAAAGCAGAACACTGGTGCTTTAGAGCAGCCACAAAACTGCATTTCACTTTTTCCCAATTAGCCAACGATCATAAATGCTGTCAGCTGTGTAATGGACACAGTGGTGGTGTTTACATATCTGGAGTTGACCTTGATCCCACCCCTGGGCTTTCATAAACACTGCAGTATTTTTGAGTATTTGGAAGAGGCAAATAACTCATAATTTCCTCAAATACCAAGAGATGTTGAGTGGGAAAACTACTGCTTTCTCTAGAATCCTTGCTGTTTAGGTTGCACGTTTTCAGTGTGCGCTGTAGATGATGCTTGGAATTCCACGTCAAGGCATGGAATCTGTCACACCTGTGGCAGGCAAGGCGGGCATCCAGCCGAGATCACTTTGGGGCAAAGCCTGGGGTGGCCCAAGTTCTGCCAGTGAAGGCAGGGCTGGCTGAGACATTTCCATCTGGCATCCTCCTTTCCGTCCAGAATTCTGCTCCATGCAGTGACCATGCAAGTGAAAGCTACTCTGTCTGTCGAGCACTGGATCAAGGATCCCTGAGGCTCATAATTTAATCAATGTAAAACTTAGTAAGTGACTGGCAGGACTGGTTTGGTGAGCTCAGTGCTTCTTACATGTTTGGGCTCTTGAAGAGTTTAACCTGTGGGTTTTGATCCTCTGAAGCAGAATTGTGAGTCTGGTTTTTGTTTAAATCCATCTAGATTTCCTGGCTTCCCATTTTCCTGTGCTCAAAGTGCATTTGGGAGAACAGGCAGAGTGGGTGGCTTTGTTTTGACTTGGTTTTTAACACGCTTATTAAAAATGTCCCTGGAATTGTTCAAGGCTAGCTTGGATGGGGCCCTGAACAACGTGGTCTAGTGGGAGATTCCCTGCCCATGACAGGGGGGGTTGGAATGAGTTGATTTTAAGGTCCCTCCCAGCCCAAACCAGCCTGGGATTCTGTGATACCTGTACTACTGATTTATTGATGGGAAACTTTTTCAGAAATAAAAGTGATGAGGCTCCAAGGGGTTCTCAGACCCCAATCCAGGCTGAACTGGAATTCTCTCTTGAACACTCAGGTGTTCTTGCATAAATGTTGACATACCACAGCTGGCCAAACTCTAATCTTACATCATTTCATTCACTTTCAAACCCATTGGCTTCTGTGGTTTGTCTATTATAAATTGGCATTGCTTGGGCATTCCCATCCTAAGAATTAAATGTTCTTGTAAAGCAGTTTGGGAACTGAATGTTTCTTCCTCATGTGATGGTGTCAGAGACGTCTGGGATTCTTAGGAAAATGCCAGTACTGGATATGCTATGCTTTAGGATCCTGAGAGTCAAAACTGCACCAGATCCTGGCCCAAGGAGCACAGGACTGATTAATTGCCACTATCTTAACAAAGGAAGCTGTACAAAATTAGAAATAACACCAAACAAACAGAAGAAGAAGCACTTTTAGTGCCTGATAATGACATTGTGCATTAGTCACAAAGAGTTCAGTGCCTTGAAATACCATGCCCAGGCTTTGCTTCCAGAAGTTGAGGCACATATGAATAACACTGCAAATCATGCTGGCTTGGTGGGTACTCAAAGGTGTTGTAAGATTTCTCAGGCGTTGTCATTAGTTTCTTTTCAGGAGGTTATAAGGAGCATGAATTAAACAGATTCTTGTAGCTCTTACCACTTTTTAATTTTCCGTATGACAACTCCCTTTTAATTTCTCATTCAGACCAGCGGAGCACAGTGCAGTTATTGTGCATATGCTGTGAACAAGCTACAAACACACACAATTCTTCTGTACAGACCAGAGTGGAGGCAGAACACTGCAGACAACATCATTAGCAAGCAATACCAAACAAAAATTGCAATATTTTTAAAGCTAAATAGTGTGGGTTTAAGGGATTTTTAATTTACTATGTTTTATTTACTTTTGGTGAACTTTCCTCAGGGAGATTTAAGATTTCCAGAAAACAAATGGCAATACTGTGTGCATTCTAAAACAAAAATCTCTTGTGCTCTGCTGAGAGAATAGACCTAGTTCAGTATGTGTACATTTCCAGAATAAACAAAAACCCCATGGAGTTCTGTTAATAGACTAGGTATAAATGTGGGCTTGGTGAAAGCTTCAGCAGTCGTGGAATGCTCAGAACCACGCAGATTTAAACCAGCTACAGCCCTGGAGCTCTGTCCAGCCCCAGCCCTGTCTGCTGGGGGCTGGTGTGATGGTGTGGTGGCTCTCGTGCCAGGAGATTGCAGTTGCAGTGTCTGGACACAGTGATGACATGGATCCGTTTCTACCAAAACCCTAAATCTAAGCCCAGAGTAATTCAGGCACTGTTAACCTAAATATGCCATCTCACGTTTCATTCAGGCTTACTCCTGCACGGATATCTCTCGCTGATTGCAGCTGAAATGAAGACAAATCAGGCTTATTATATTTAAGGGTTGTGAATATTTTTATTTTTGGGTTTTCAGTGGGCCTGATTCTAAAGTGGTAGCCATTTCCACCAGAGTAAATTGGGAGCAATCACCTTGCTCCTCGTCATCATTCACCATGCAGTTAAACCAGACTCTCATTCACTGGAGCAAAAGGTGCCTGGGCTCTGAGCAATCAGCACAACACAGTGAAGCATTCAGCAGAACAGGGAACGGAACACGAGTCCATGATTCCCCTAAGAGCCCCAACAGGAGCCTGCAGAAAGTGGCTGCTCTCACTCCTGGCTTTCTCTCTCTTCTGTTTATATAAAACCTGAACCGGGGTGAGAGTTTCACTTCACCCAGGAGACAAACTTGGTGTTGAGTCACCATGAAATGGGAGATTTGTGGTTTAATCCCACTGGAGAGATCAGGCATTGAACCAGATACCTGTGATATGAATGAGTTAAGCTGCTGGAAAGGCTTTCCTTCACAAAGCAGGCAGATTGTAACTATTCAGCTTGCAAAATGTGTGATGGGGAGATGACAAAAATCTGTAAAATCACCAATGGCAGTGAGAGGGTGAGCAGGGACTTTCCAGTCCCCCTTCCAAAGCAAGAGCAGATTTAAAACAAACTAAAGATTTATTTTTTTCCACCACCAAACCTGGGATCTAAATTTGGAGCTCCATCCTAGAAGAGGCTGTGGATATTGAAGGTTTAAGAGAATTTGGAGAAGACTTGACAACTGTGTGGAAGAGAAATCTGTTAAGGAGCAGGGAGCATGGAGAACTTGTCCTTTGTACAGACAGTGCAGGAGTTGCAGGTTAGGGGAAGCTGCAGTCATGTTCAGGGAGGGGATGGATGCTCCTACCCGTGCAATGAGCTGCACACACAGAGCTGCTCTGCTCCTGCCAGTGCCAGGGCTGCTGCCAGGGGCAGGGCAGGGAGCTGGAACACCCTTGGCCTCAGCACTGCAGCTGGCTCTGCACAGATAAGGGACCTGGGATGCTGTGATGGAAAATCCTCCAGGTCACACACAGAGAGCCATGTGCCAGGCAAACATGAAGTCTCATGTGCTTCTCTGCTGCACACAAGGAAAACTTCCCATATTTGAATATCCCACACCACCTGCAGAAGAGTTTACAGGCTGGGATACCCTCACCTACTGGCAACAAGTTTAGACCTAAGTTCTTTGTAGAGCCATCCCTAGAAAACACTTCAAGGTCACCCAAAACCACCAGAATAAAAGATGATGGCTGAAACCTGTCTTACTCCCTGGAACCATCCTACTCTGACAATTATTGGCTTAGTGTTTCAATTTTTAGAAAGATGCAGATGCATTTAGAAAGAATAGGTTTACCTTTGGTAATATTTGCTTTTTATTTATGAAGTTCCTAGGATAAATAAATCCTGAAAAACACAAGACTTTAAAGATATTTTTGTCAGATCATGGTAAGAACAACCTTGATGTGGTTTGCCAAGCTTTGAATTATAATGTATGTCATCAGTAACCTAAGTTGTTATAATTTACTTCTGACATTAAGATCTTGCTTTTGGGCATAGAGTTGCAAATGTATCCTATTCACTTCCTCACTTTCTAAATGCCCTTCATGTTTCAGTAAGACAATCCAATCAAAACTAAAGACCAAATGCACTGTAAAACAAATCAAGCATACAAACAATTCTTAAGCCTTCCTCTTACACATTCGCTGGCTTGCCCAAGGCTCCTAAACTTCATAAGCTGTGTAATCATGAAGTACACAAAAGTTTTCAAAGGAAATATCTATACCATTTGTTTTGTATGTTGCTCAGGTTGAAATTTGTACCAAGAGAGTCGCAGAGATAAGAATTTATCATCAATCTAACCATCCTGGTCTAAGACTCGCCACTGCTGAACATTCTCACTCAGAATGGTTTGGTCTTTTCCAATTTTCTTAAGTTACAATTCAAAACGCTAAGTTTTATGATGACAGCACTTTGGGGGTGACTAATTGTGCTAAGAGATGTTCAACCCTCATGAAATAAAAGTCCCCCAGGAGAAGAGATACTTTAATTTAATGATGGTCATTAGGCCAATTTTCAAAGCTATAAAAGTCACTGATTCTCTGTCTTTAGCCTTAGGCTGAATCCCTTATTCTGCACGTGCTTTCCATCAAAACCATTTCATGTTTTGCTCATAAGGGCAGAGTATGTGTGGTTTTGCCTTTTCCTTCTCTTTAGAACAAAGCATAAAAGCCTTTTAGCAAGGACCCATAAAAAGCACTTGTAAATCTTTGGCAGGAGTTTGATCTTTATTAAAATTCAACATTAACCTGTGCTCCAGAGGCACTGGGGCCGCAGCCCCTTTGCAGCACCGAAGGCACAGTCAGTCCCTGGTTTGGCAGTGGCTGCCTGGGGTTGCAGAGTATCCAAATGATCCCATTCATTTCATCTGGCAACTGAAACAACCTCTGGGGATATCTGCAATCCCACCCTTAATGACCTTAGCATGGCTAGGAGCAGCGGCTCAGAGATTTCCAGGACAGGGTACATCTGCTTGCAAAACCCTTTAAAATATCTGGTAGAAATCACCTCCGTAACAAAACAAAACAAAACAAAACAAAACAAAACAAACAAACAAAAAAAAAAAAAAAAAAAAAAAACCCACCAACCAACTTCCCCGGGCTGGGGTTTAAGCTGATAAAGAAGAGCATTAGGTTTTCCTGGTGAGATAACCATCTCCCTGCCCTCCTCAGCTGCAATAATTAAATGAGTTTCAGTAAGTGTGACATAAGATCAGATCCCAAGAGCTCCTGCCAAAGAGCACTTATAAGGCATGAATTAAATAAAGGTTGAAGTACTTTTAACCAATCAGCTGGTTTCTCACGGAGAGCCAGGAGCTTCTTCATTTAGGAACCTGACATTTTGTTCAAGTTCTGCTGAGCAGAACAGATCACACCAGTTAACGTGGTAATGAAGAAGTGATGGTGGTATTTGCACTTGACTCAAACGTCAGCATAAATTCTGTTCCTCGTCCAGATCAGTGTGACTTCTCTGAAATAAAGCATATTTCAGCCTCATTAACCAATTTAAGATCTCAGATGAAATGAGATCAATTTAACTTAAATCCATCATAGCCAAGCTGGCTAAAAGAATTAGTTTCTCTGGGTCCATAAGGATACTCCCTGTTTCTGCAAGGTCATCTATTTGGAGCTTTTTAGGGCATCCAGTTACACACAAAACTTTAATTGCAAATACTCAAATTAGATAGAGAAATTTCTGCTTTCTTTAGTGTTACTGCCCCTATGAAATCTAGATCTATTCCTTACAGCATATAGAGTTCAGGTAATAAATGAATTTTATCATGTTATCATTTAACCACCAACACAGAATTAGAACAACAGTTTTAGAAATAATTACTGTGCTTTAGAGTAGCCTTTATCTCAAACTACAAATTCCAGTTCTGCTCATACTGCACAGTAAAAACTATGCTTAAATATTTCAACTTTCAGCAAGGTGGCCACCCAAAATGGACATCTGAGAAATAAAATTTTGTAATTAAAACCTTGAAAGGAGGTTACTTTGCTAAGTTACTGGTTGTGAGGAATGGGAGGTGGTTTTCAAAGCTCAGCCTGTTGGGATTAACCAAATAGGTGTAGTTTCTTCATAAATTAATTAATTTTCTCTCAGCACTAGTACAGTTAAATGTTAAATTCAAAATAACCTGTCTCTAAGGGGTCACCTTTATGTGACACCCCTGTATTGATGTGATCAAAATTAATAGGAAAAATTGCCTTAAGCTTAATTGGTATTTTAATGCCTACATTTTTAAATTACTTGAACAATTTTTTAATTAAACTGGAGCATTAAAAATGAAGCTGCTCTTTATTTTTTGCTGTTTTCTCAATTTTAAAATATTGCAAAGATAATTGCAATCTACATGGAAGAATGTTTTTTGTAAAATAAAAATTAAAAATCTTGTACTTGATACTAGGTGTTAACTATAAGAAGGAAACAACTAGGTAAAAAAATGTGATGGGAAGTCCAAAGGCCAGCCATGATTTCACCTGAATGATTGAACATACCAATTGTTTCCCAGATGTTTAGATTGCAATCTCATGGTGGATTTGTATTGCTTTCACTGACCACATCTTTGTTACCTACATGGACAGATTCTGCTCTGGTTGTTAAAACATTTTTGGAAACTTGCATCTTCCATCACCATTGTCACAAGTTAAAGGTCCAGAGACCTTAAGCTGATGGTTCAAACTCATCTTGACAAACCAACAGAGTGAAAAAACAAGTCTGGCTTTTTACTGCTCATTTTAAAGAAAATAAAGTCAATGATGAGATTTTTTCAACATCAATAAAGTCTTTCTTTCCCTCAGCTTGCAATATTTGTGGACCTCTATTTAACAGAAAGCTTCTGACATCTCTCTAATCTATGGATCATTTATTGTGTAGATGTATTTTAGCATCTACCCTGCTCTTGTGTCCTCACTCAGCACCCTGAAATTAGATAAAGCACAGAGCTGTGTTCACTGAGCAGTTTCACAGTTAGGGATGGAAGTGTGTCATTGAGCCCAAATTAATGTACCAATTCATTAAACACTTTCAAGCTGTATGCCCATATTTGTTAGGGACAAAATGCTCAGTGATCACAGTAAAATGCATTTTGGGCTCCAGTATAACCAACCTCAATCTCCTCAGCTCCCAGCTCACTCAAACCTAACCCAGGCCAAGCTGTGGTCACTGGAAATGAGGCAACTTCCACTCGTTGTTTTAATTTGATCTCATTTTCTTTCAGGTGCACCAGTGCCAGTTCAGAATGACTCCACCTTGGTCTGTGGGGTTTTCAGTTTTAAATCAGCAAAAGCAAGGCCAGAGTGAGACCCTGGCTTCTCTCTGATGTGTTGAACCACTTTTGGCACTGTGCAGATCTTCACACAAAGAGCCAGTGGCTCACAGCACAGTACTAAGGCTGCAGGAGGTTTGCCCATTTTTAATTCTGACTACTTTTAAACTTGGTATTTGCTTAAAGAAAAATACACTGCTAGTGCCAATTAGATAACTGGATCATTCTTCTTCTTCTGACAGAAATTTCTTTTTCTTTTACTTCCAAGGGCCCAGCTTCTAAAGCACAATAGCACACATTTAATTAAGTGGCTAGCTTGTGAGAATGAGCTCTGAAATTATAAATATCCTCTGAGTTTGTAAGCAAGTAAGATTCTTCAGAGAAATTTGCATTCCTCTATTTTTAAAAATCACCTGTCTGGTGATGCAGCACATGCCACGCTAGTCTCTGCAGGGAAAATCCACTGAGGCAGATTGTCCCATCCTTCACACCCTGGAGCCAGGCCACTGTCCCCTCCCTGGACAGGGGACATACTCCAGAGCCACTTGCTCCTCTTATGTTTTCAGGAACAGGAGAAATTCTGCTGCCTTCATTACTGTGGTAGACACAGCAGTGGTTGTTTTTTTGGTCCTTGCTACTGTTTGGTTTTTCCCCTCCCTGTTCTTTACCCAGCAAAATAACCTGGGCAGCTGGAGCACACAGGAAGGGCCTTTCTTTTCCTCCCAATTAATTACACAGCAAGTCCATGGTGTCTGATGTTGTTGCTGTGATCACTGATAAAACTTGAACAGCTTTTGAACGTGTAACTTGCTGCAACCACTTCTTCTGGCTGTTCAAGTGTGTCAAGACCCTGTCGAGTCAGAAATTACCTTAAACCTTTATTGTGAGTCAATGCAAAATAAAGGGAATATTTTCCCATGATTATTTTTTTATAAGACCCTGCTGCAAGATCCCACTCCACATGCAAATTCCTTCATGCTTGCTGGGTTTTATAGCAATCCTGGAAGTGTTGCTCCACAGCTTTTTACCTTTATTTAAGATGCTGGTGAGGTTCCATGATAAGGTTAGGATTTGGGAGAGAAGGGCACATCCACCAGAGATGCTCCTGCCCAAGCAGTGCCCGGTGGTACTGGCAGAATTTACCCTTTTGCACTATATTACTTCTTTTTGCATTTGTAATAATATGGCTCTTTGACATGCTGGAAAAAAAGGCTCTGCACTTAAAAATGCCACAGCAGTGAAGATTAAGAAAGCAAGTGCAGACACCCAGCTGTTGAAAGCTGTTGAAAGTATGAAATTGGGGGTGGGGGACAAAATTAGCATTCTCCTCACGTGCTCACCGCCTGCTCTAATCACAATGCAGGCATTATCAGCCAGTATTGAATCTTTGTATTATTTCCAAGTTCCCCCTATTGTCAGTCATTGTGACAAAGTGCAGGACAATCTGACACAATGATGAATCACTCCAGACATTGAGTTTTCACATGGCTGTCAGATGATCTCAGTAGGCTGTGTCACCTGAAAATGCCACAAGACTAAACCCATGCTGTACTTCAGAACCAAAACGGGGTTTGGTATAAACTCCACTGATTCGGGGCATAAACATGGGAGCCTGGAGGGCTGGCTCAGCTTTCTCTTCTGCAGGAGAACCTCAGCATTTTCATCCAGAGGAATGAAACCAGAATCGGGGCTCAAGATATGTTAACAGCTCTTCCATACAAACTGGGAAGACACGTTGACTGGGGCTTTAAATTAAATTCCTGCATGGATGGATCTGTACTGTGGTTCTTTTAAAACACTTGTTCAATATGTATTGCCCCTCAAAGTAGAGGGCATTTATCCTAATAGCTTCTGGTGGATATATAAAAATTAATCCCTTGCAGTTTCTTTTTTCCTGCATGGCAAAGTTGTCTAGCAGGCTCTTTATTTTCTCTGTGGGCCAGGTAAGATGCAGCTGCACTGATAACTGATTGATATATAGTCAAATGCAAATATGCTTTTTTAAGTATATGCCTTGCCTTCATGTATAGTTGCTTGTCGGTGTTACTGTGAGCCTAGCCCAGAAGAACATTGCTCTTTCCCACATTATTATTCACAAAGGCAGCTTTCTGAGTTATTTCTGCTCCTGTACAATATTCATGATAGCAATTTGATACCTTAGCAGTTTCAAGGTTATCAAGTGATTGAAAATCCTGCTGCTTACTTCAAGGTGTAACATATAAACTGTTCTGCCATCCATTCTAGTAATATAATAGTTTTTCTTAATGCCTTTCATGAACTCCTGATTTAAAGTGTAAGCTGACTTCAGAAAAGGCTTATCAGCCCCAGACTTTGCCCGTGCTGCTGGGTTGCTGAATTTGGCCCTGCGAGTTTGTATCTCTGCATGCAGCACTTAAGCAGGCAATATTTAACCTCTGGCAGAGATATTGATACATCAGCTCCCGAGTGAGGACGCTGAAGCACAGCCATAATGAGAAACAAAGAAGTGGTTATTTATCTGGTGCTCTGTGGGTATGAATCTTGCAGGCAGGAGCTGCAGATTGTAGATCGCGGGGATTGACTTTGTACCGAGGAGCGGCTCCGGGGCCGCGTGGCGCGGTGGCGTTGGGTAATGATGGACAAATAAAGGCCACTGGACGTGTAATGAGGACACTGAAGAAAAGCCCATCATTTCTCAACCTGTTTTGAGGGCTCCCACCAGCCACCCACTGAATTTTGGCTGCAGATGTGGTTTGGGTGGTTTCTGATTGGCGGACTGTGCTGCTGGATGGGGTTTACATGGTGGCAGCTGCTTAAGTAACAGATGTCTGTGCCACTAAGGTGCTATGTTCTCACTTTTTATATGGGAAGAAATTGCTTCTCAAAGACTTTTTATTGTCTTTATGCAAATTAAAATACAAAATTCCTCTCCTTAAAGGTTCTTCAATTTCAACAAGAACCTTAAATAATCATAAATACATATGCAGCCTCATAAAATCTTTTGCTTTTTGGATATCAAGGAAGTTCCTTCTGCGCTGCCAATTGTGCATGAAATTAATTCTTATTTCAACTACCAGTATGAAGATGCTAGCTTTTATTCGGTGAAGCCCCACTGGATTTCTAAACAAATAGTGCAGAATAGTTGTTTGTGCCAAAATATTTCAAGGAGGAAATTTTGCATTCTGTACCTTATGCGGTGCTGAGGAGCAAGATAGAGCTCTGTACTTATTCCCTAGGAGGCTGGTGATAGAAATATATAAGTTTTTTATCTTTCCTTTGTCAATTTCCTTTAGTAGGCAAATGCGTGATGTCTTTACGGATTCTTTTTTTTTAACCAGGGATTGAAATCTGTGAAGGACTCATGCCTAGAAAAATTTCCACATATTCCAGCCTGCTGTGAGCTAAGTGTTAAAGTCCTTTACATTTCTGGTTCATCTCACATTATAACTTTGTGGCAGGTATGACTTAGTGCCTTGCATAGATTCCCCACCTTTCCAGTTTATTTCCAGTGACAGAGAGGGAAGAAGGAGCTTTATCTTCTGCTTCACCTGTGTGTGGATCAGGCAAGACGCAGCTGCAGGCAGGATGAAAGGAGTGCCTGCTCAGGGACGGAGGCCATGGCCCCAGCCCATGGCACAGGAGTGAAACCGGTCCCTGAGTCCCTGAGGGAGGCAAGACTGGGTATTTGGAGATTTTTTTTTACTGAGCTGTGGGATTTGATGCTGTAGGAGCCAGAAGAGTGTCTGTTCAATGTTTCCATGGGTAAACCTAATTTTAAGTAGATATTTCTGATATGACCTTTTCCTAGTAATATTTTTTTCACGTCTGGCCAGTAGACTGAGTAAAGAGGAGGTGGATGTGCAGTGGATTATTAACCTGGTGGCAACAGCATTAGTAACAGAGAAGGGTGCTTTATTCTACTGCTAGCACTTGCATCTGTTTCACAAACATTACCAAGATAATCACATTCTTCCTGCATCTGCTTTGCTTTAGCTCACACAGATAATTCAAGGGTAATGCACCTTGTCTAAGCTAATTCTAAATACATGCCTCAAACACAAAAAAAAAGTGCTTGGTGGGTATTTTGACCCAAGTAACCAAGTAAGCTGTAAATGCTTTGAATAAAATTGGAGAAAAATTGGCATTTGTCCAGCTGTGTTTCTGACTGGCAGTTGTTTGAGTTTCAAACTTTCTCTGTGTGTGAATTTATATAAAATGACAGTGCAAACTGTAAGTTATTCAGATGCCCCAGTGAGAGCAGTGCTGAAAAATAAAATATACCATGAACAGTGTGCTCTCAGGTCTGAGTCATGGAACTGAGATCTGACCTTTGCAGATAACTTGCAGGCTAACAAAATTGCCAATATGGGATGATGACACCTTTGAAATTATGCACCTGATGTGGAGGAACTCAGAGCCCTGTGGGTTCAGCTCACTGGGACGTTGCCTTGTGGATCCAGACATTAAATTCTGAACATTGGAACCATGCTGATGATTGTTGAAAGTGAGGTTAAATGGAATTAAGCAAAATTATAAATTTAGTAAATGAGGTACTTAATAAAAGCAGAATCACAGAATCACAGAAAGGTGAGGGTTGGAAGGGACCTCAAAACTCATCTTGTTCCACCTCCTGCCATGGACAGGGACACCTTCCACTAGACCAGGTTGCTCCAAGCCCCACCCAACCTGGCCTTGAACACTTCCAAGGCTGAGAAGCCTCAGCTTTCTCAGCTTGATTGAAAATCGACACGAGGTCAGAGCCCTGGAGGAAACCTCACCTCCTGGCTGAAGCTGTGCTTGTCACACACTGCAGATATTAAATCCTGGTTTGTAAATCCTGGATAAGAAATATCGGTGGCCATTAGTGTCAGCAGCTCCTGTGAGGTTCTGTGATCAGGTAATAATCTGACGTGTCAGAAGCTTGAAATTACTCCATAAGAGCCAGAAAGAAGATAATTTATGAAGGCATCATTTAGCATTTCCTTTTCCAACTTCACACAGATTTCTTAGAGGGACACAGGCTGAATATCCTCCCTTAGCACTTGGAACTGAGTGGAGTCTCCTTCTCAAGACTGGCTACCACCTGTCATCCCCTAAACCCTGTGCCACATGGTTCCAGAGGGCTGGTACTGCTCTGGACACCATTCATGGGCTTGCTTTCTTTTAGTCGTAGCCCATTTTTAAATGTTAGTACTCCCAATGATCAGCATGAGAATCAAAAAGAGATTGTTAGCACTATTCCTGTTTGCAAATACCTTTGTAACAGATATAACTGGTAAAGTTTAACTTGTGTTTGACTCATGGTAAAGTGTCCATCAACATAAAAGGACAAATAAAAATGAGGATTTTTTTTAACCAACACCTGAGGTTGTGCAGACAGCAGACACAACTCTGAGTCCCTCCTAAAATCAAAAAATCTCATATGTATAATCTCTTAATCTTCTGATTAACATTTGAAAACACAAGATGGCAAAGAGGGAACTAAAACATATCTTTATTCCTTTCAATGCTAAAATACAGAACGGGACATTTGAAAGCAAAAGCAACAGAATATGAGTAGAGAAAACAAGTGAGTTTATCTCCAATTGAAAAATTATTTAGTGATATATAAGGTGATTTATGAGCTATCTTCTTGTTGCACTAACAAACAGTCACAAGTCTGTTACACAAATTTGACCTGAAAAGGGTCCCTGCTTGACCTTGGGGGTCTACATCAAATGCAGGGTGTTTGTCCCAGGGTTGAGAACTGCTGCAACACTAAAAATACATCCTGGATTTGATATTTTTTCTCACAAATATTGTAGCAGTGAGTTTCGTGGACTAATTTCTATTTTAACCCTGCATAAGTGTGAGTTAATTTATGCCTATTTTATTTTCCAATGTTCTCACTTGTTCATATCACTGATTTTGCTTTCCTGCCTTTCTGCATCTGTTGTCCTTGTTTTGCTGTGTATTTTTTAACTCAAGATTTTTATAACTTTATAGCTACTGTAATTCCTCACAAAAATTCAATATAATCCCATCAGTATTTAATAATTTAAATTAAAAGCAATATGTGATAGGAAAACTCAGGAAATCTTTGAGCATGCTTAGTGGCATTCAGAAATTTTAACCAAATGTAATCTTGCCTGCAACCCTTGGTGCCTTATGTGGGAATTCCTCCTGGTCCCAGGAACAAGGGGGCAAATCAGGACAAAAAGCTGGATCCTTCTGCAGCTCATAGGAAAGAGTTTTTAAAATGGCTTGTGGAAACACTCACAAAAACCACTGCCCTGTCATTGGGAATAATAGGCAACAAATTGATACAGTCATTAGGGAACTGAAAATGAGAAGTATAGGAAACAGCAATTAAGTAATTTCAAGCCTAAATCATAACAGCGCAAGAGGAACTCCCCAGATGCCTTTGCTGCCTTTCAAATAGTCACTGGGTATGTTTTGCCAGGGAAAAAAAAAAAAAAAGAAAAAGAAAAAGAAAAAGAAAAAGAAAAAGAAAAAGAAAAAGAAAAAGAAAAAGAAAAAGAAAAAGAAAAAGAAAAAGAAAAAGAAAAAGAAAAAGAAAAAGAAAAAGAAAAAGAAAAAGAAAAAAAAAAGGAAAAAGGAAAAATCAGTGCATATGCTCAGGAAAACATCGAACAGAAAAATCAAATTACCGAGGGGAAACTCCCAATGGATGGAAGAGGAGAAGACATGTGAGGAGTGCAGAGTCCGCCAGGACAGTGGCTTCGCAGGGAGCAGCCATGCAGGAGCTGTGTGGCCACCAGTCCTGTCCCCAGACCCTGCTCAGTCCCTCCTGGGACCTCCTCACCTTCAGCCAGGGATTTCTGTCCGTGGTGGAGGAGATTCACCTGCACTGGGTGATGCAGGGCCAGCAGGGATCTCCTGTGGGCAGCTCCACCAGGATCCTGCTGTCCCCCGGATCCCTGCAGCCTCTCCCCAGGCTCGTGCTGCATCCATCTGGTCCCCTCATGTCAAACACAGCTGGGCAGCCCTTTAAAGCACCCTGAAATACCCACACCTGCACAGTCCAGACTGGCTGCTCTGGGCAGCCTGGCAGCCAAGGAAATGTCCTGAGTGGAAATTTGCCAGCACTAACTCCCCTGTCTGACTCTCTGCTGGTGAGTTCAGGTTTTGGGCACCAATAGCACTACTCTCTGCACTCCAGGCCTCTAAATCTATGCAATTACCCAGATTCAACCTTCTAAGCACTCGTGCAAGGGAAATCATTTTGTGGTCCTTGATGAATCCTCCAGGATAGTTCAGCATGGAAGCCCTGAGTCTCATTGTCTGACGATGAAGAAAACACTGGGGTTTAACAGGCCTGATGTGGATTGTGGTTTTTCTGATGATGGCCTGAGCTGAAGCCCTAAGACTGCTCTGGGTGTGAGTTTTCCTGAGCCCAGGCACATTTTCTGCCAAGCAACATCATCCTCCTGGATCTTGTGAATTTGTGAATTTTGCCCTGAAACCTTAAACATGTTTCCAAACTAATTCCATGACTAATGAAGGCTCTGGCTTGGGCTTAAGGACTGCAAATACCTCATATCTGTTGGTGCAATGTCCAGCACGGTGATAAAATGATGTCTGTCCTTTCTGAACTGCAAAGTTACTTTGTGTATTCCCAGGAAGCGCCATGTTTTGGAGAAAAGCTGGATTTGCAGACACATGCTGACAATCTGGGCAGTGTCCATGCAGGAGGTGCACATTTTCTGAAGGAATGGAACCCGTTACATGGGCATATTGTTTTGTATTCAATGTGAAATAAGATTTGCCAGAAATGTGTCTTTTCAGGACCAGTAAGACAATGACACAGTGGAGGGATTGAGCATCTGTTTATCTTTAGCAGTAAAAGTAGAAAGTCATGCAAATTATTAGCAAAAACAAACCAAATAAGAGAAAAGTAACTATATGAAGTCCCAAATCTTAGCTCCAGGTACAGCAATCATCGGTATACCTATTTCTTCCCATTTGCATGATTAATTGACATCTTGTTAACTTCTCATCAGGGAAACTGCAAATCAGCATGGAACAAAACAAACACTTCTCAACAGAGAAGAGGGTCTCTAATTGTGAGTTCTACTGGCATCAAAACTGAGTTTTAAAAATGCATTTCAGGAGTCAACCTGTGTTTCACTCCGGGTAAGCTGGAGATTGGAAACTATCTGATCTGCTGCTGGAGAGTGTCCGGGGCAGCCCAAGGTGTGCTGGAAATGCTGCTCTGACTTTGGAACTGTAGGGGTGATGTTGTGAGGACAGCTGTGATTAATGAACTGGTGGCTGTGGGAACTTCCTGATACCCAGGAGAGTTTGCAGCACGGTCCCATGGCTCCCTGCATCCCTTTCAGAGGGACTGCTGCCTTCCTGTGCACAGTGCTTGGCCAGGAGATCAGCAAGCACTTAACGCTCCCGCTCATCGCAGCAGTGGTATTACAAGATTTTTCTCCCTGTTGCAGCCTGACAGTTCCAGTGGGAATTCTGGACTAAATGGCTTTTTTTTTTTTTTTTTTTTTTCATGCACCAGAGAGTAATTTAATTTGTTTTCTCTCTTGCTTGTTTTGTGTTGCCACGGCAGAAAGGACAAGGACTGATAAAGGGAGAAAGCGGGAGAGCTGCGGCGGTGATTTTCCATTTTATTTATGGTGATGCTGTGTAACGAAATGTAAAAATATATCTGGATGCTGACAATTTTGGGGCAATTTTGTCCCTCCTTGATCCCAGGCTGGCACTTTGAAGCTCTGTCCTCGACCCTCTGTGAGGAGCAGTGCCCAAGCAGAGGCATCATGCAAAGGTTTGCATCCTATGTGTGGGTGACTCTCACAAAAGAGAAAACAAAAGAGCGAGCAGTTTATTTATCTTGGAGGAGACATGACGGGCTAAATCTTGCACTCCTGAAACTGAAGTCAAAGGAATGAGTCCTGTGAATGATGAGAGAGAAGGCTGCGACCTAGAGACTTAGCAAAATCCTCCCAAAGGAGAGTGTGAGAAATGTCATTACAGCTGAAAACAGAAATACCTGGCTTTTCTTACAATCTTTTCCAACTAGTACTCAATTTGCATGACTGGTGAGAACTGAATCATGCTGTGTGAGACTTTTTGATCCATAAAACCTTACAGAAGGAGACAATGGACATTTCAAAATCAATGGCCTGGATAACCAGCAAGGTATGAGTGGTGGTGACTGCCCACTTGGAAAAAGGAAGAATGTAGTGGGGTGGAACCTGAGCAAGTACAGACCCAGTGATGCCATTAACTTTTCTTTTGAAAGACACTCTTGCAGTGCCTTTGCATCTCTTGTTCACTGCCCTGCCTGGCCAGGCATCATTTTTATTAGAAGAAAACAAAATATTTTAAAGACCATGTAAGTAAATATTGAATAAGAACAATCAAATGACAAAGGAGACAGAGAAAGGCCACAATTTCACTTTAACTGAGGGAAAGTGTTCCCAAACCACTGAGAGAAACAACATGTGAGTATCTTTTCAAAGGGCAACAGTATTTAATGGCATGGATACATCAGCTTTGCTTTTTAATTTTTTTTTTGACTGTGTTTTGTTGCAGGAAGCAGTGGCAACACCCATGTTCAATAATACTGAGGGTGCAATGCAAGAATTGCCACACTGGGCTAAACTTCTGATGTCCTCGAGGGACTGCAGAGCCAAGTGACTTTGATGGATCACAGTTGCACTTGAAACCGAGCAGGGAAAGATTAGCGTGTCTCGGGCAGAGAGATTCCACTCACCTGATTCTATTCTGTTCTGATGAGATAATTTTTCTAATTAACCTTGATAGCACTTCCAGACACCAAGGCCTATCCACACACAGATGGAAATACATTTTCAAATGGACATTTCACTCCTACCAATGTTTCCTAGTAGGGAATAGAGAAATTTAACACCTTTGTTGCCAACAGATTTGTTTGGGTAACTAAGGCTGAGCCTCTTTAACAGAAGCAGAAGTTTCCCCCAAGAGCCTTTGGCAGAAATCCAGGCTTCCATAGGCACTGAGGTGTCTTGAGTACACTGATGCAATAAAGGGAGCAGTATGAATTCAGGAGCAACCTCAGTGTCAATTTCTGTTTGTTCCTCTTTTCATCCTTATCAAGGAAGTCAGTGGCGCTGTCCTTTTCTGAGAAGGGTCTGAACAACTCTAAAAATGTTTTGAAAGGCAAACCATGCCAGAATGGGGTCCTTTGGAAGTGTTCAATGTCTGACCTTTATCCCTCACACCATCCCACTTAGGAAGAGGAAGGACCATCTCATAATCCCAATGAATTCTCATGAAAATCATCCTGGAAGTGAAATTAACCATTCCCCCTGCTCTCACCTACTTTGCTCCATTTTAAAAGTGTCCAGCAAGAAGTTTTTCAAAGCTTTCCTGACCCTTGCTCTTGTCCGAGTTTACATCAACACTGATTTTCTACTCTGTAGAGGTGGAAACACAGATCTCTGCTTCCCTGGAGGACCTGTGACACCTGTGAGAAAGAGCAGTAAGTCCCTGGCCATTCTTTCACCACATCCTTTGAACCTGCTGCAGAAGAGGTGAGACAAGTTCTGCTTTCCCAGAGCACTTGCTGCTGGTCAGGTTTTTCTCTGTTACTTGAAAGATGCTAAAGCTTGCTGAGAATGCATTATAAAAAAATCAAACGTGCTATCAAGGCTCAAATGCAATGAAACTGGATTAATTCCTAGCTATTCATCATATTTCCAAGTCTCTGAATATGCTGTTACCAACAGAGCAGTGTTTAAAGGGAGCTGCAACATCATTCCCTAACCCTTCATACAGGCAGAATAATAGAGAATCTCTGTCACGGGTAAGAGCCTGCACTTTCCCCAGGAGCTGGCAAGTCAGATTTATGGAGAAGTTTTAGGAGGATATTTGGCACCAGCTAAACAGAGTTCAAGAGAGAGCCCATGTATCTGGGAGGTTTAGGACCACAATTTTAAGGATGTCACAATGCTTTTATCTCTCTTCAGAAGTTGTGCTGGTACCACATCACCACCCTGCCTTCCCCCTTCTCACACAGAGGCTGCTCCCATTTTTCCTGCAGCTGGGTTTATACAAAACCAATACTTAGCTGTCTTGTTTCAGGTGATTTTATAGGTCTCTTAACATCTGCTAAAAAATGTAATTGCTGTGGGTGAGCATGACTTTACTGGGCAGAGGTGATCTTTTTGTTGAACTGGATTTCTCTAGCTGTAGCAAATGTTCTGTGTTTTTCTTCTCAAATAAGTCAATTACACTGTCCATTTCTGAGCCAGTTTTACAAAGATTGTAAAATGAAAGTGTTTTGTAACTAAAACATGCCAATGACTCAGAAATTACTTATTTAAACCCCAGCTGTGCCATTGACCTGAACAGACTGATGAGGAGCTGTCACTCACCCAAGCCTCAATGACAATCTTCATGATGGATCACAAAAATATTTTGCAAAAATTTCAGACTTGATCCTATGTACAGATATATATTTTGCAGACATACTTTGATGAGGGATTTTGTCTCACTTTGCTTATTTCTGAGGCACTTCCCACCTTGTCAGCCTTTGCCATAGCTTTTAAAGGACACAGGCAGAGAAAGAACAGATGGAAATAAGGATAATTGCTTACTTTGAACACTGAGAGAAATGCACAATGTCTGTAAGGTCTCATCCAAAGTTAATGGAAAGACTATCAATCCATTGTACCTACACTGTGTTCACAGGCTCTGAGCAGCTTTCAGGAATGGGGCCTGATGACTACAGAA
This sequence comes from Anomalospiza imberbis, assembly GCF_031753505.1. NCBI lineage: Eukaryota > Metazoa > Chordata > Aves > Passeriformes > Viduidae > Anomalospiza > Anomalospiza imberbis. The sequence goes on from NC_089687.1 coordinate 5,886,150, forward strand.
GGTGAGGAAACACATTTTCCCCCATTTCACTCAGGCAGAGATTTTTGTGCTTCCCAAGGTCACACACAGCAGTGGAGCAGGCACTGAAGCTGGGTATTTCAAGTTCTTTGGTTGCCAATCATTGCAGGGATTGAAGCTGGGTATTTCAAGTTCTTTGGTTGCCTTATGGTGACCAGATCCCTCCTCACCTGCACCACAGCATCCCTGTAGCATCGAGCAGTCCCAAAGCTCCTCCAGCATCCCCCAGCACACACTGCAGCACTCTGGTATTGGTTATGAAGTTCCCTCTCTGGGAAAGGGGATTTTGCACAACAGCTTAGGCTGTGGAGGGCTGGGATGTGATGAAGACCCTCCTGCTTTGGGCTAATCACAGCTAAATTTGACTCTGCCACTGCCATGCAGTACATGAGGAGTGTAATTTTGTACAAAAATAACATAGATGGTATTTTGAACTAAATGTTCACTGCATGCAGTGCTCATGTCATTCCTAGGAACTACACAAAGATAGCATGAAGGGCTTAGCTATGAGGATTGAAATAGTAGAGAGAATTCAGAAACCATAGTTAAAGAACTTTAAAAGAACATCTGAGAAGATGAACCTTTTGATAGGATTTAGGCTGCCTATGGGATTGCAGAGCTTTAATCAACAAAAGCAGCTTATTCTATCAGTGTCATGAGCAACAGCAGAAAAGGCTTCATCAGTGAGGAACACTGTAGAAAACAATTTCTTTGGTTTAAAACCTTGTTTAGAGCAATCTGAGGCTCGCCCCCTTAGTCTGGCAACCATCTGGATGGATTTTGCTTTGGAAAGCCTGTTTTGAACTTGAAGCAAGCAAACATTTGTTCACATGGTGGGAAAGAAAAGATTGAAGCAATGTGCCAGAACTGGAAAAGCCACCCATGCATATCAGTACATTTACCTAGAGCAAAATAAGCTCTTTGTTTTTGGGACATTGTCTTTAGTCCCCTTGTCAAGGTCTCCTTGACCATTCTGCATGGTGCAAAGTCAGGGAAAGACACTGATTTTCCCTGTGACATCTATTTCTGAAACACACAGTTGTGTTCAGATCCATTACCAGACTCTCACATGTTACAGACTGTGGGGGGCAATTTTTATTTTCTTTTCAGTCACCCCAATAGCAGTTTTCAGTGGGCCAATTCCCTGGGGAGGAGGTGCCCCCCTGGCTGGCAGCACTGCTGGCAGCCCAGCCCTGGAGCAGAGAGCATGGAGCACTCCAGGGGTTCTGGGGAGTTTTGCAGGAGCAGTGCCCAGCAAGGTGGCAGTGCCAGACAGTGTCACCTCTGCCTGCCTGGGGTGCCAGAGCCAGACATCTTGGACAGCTGGACCCAAAGCCCTCAGCTGGTGCTGGGGCCCTGTCCAAGCCCCATAAAGCAGGGTGGATGGTAAATTCCATAATGGGAAGGCAGAAATGTTTATTTTCATTTTCCTCTATGGTTAGCTGTCATGAATTTGGGTGGAACTGCTTCTTGGATGGACCCCAGACAGTTCTGTCTCTGTGCTGCAGCACATTCACTCCAACACTCATTAAATGAGCTGGCAGGTCAGGTGATGGTTGTTTCCCATTTCAAACTATTTAGCACCCTTGGCTGTTTATTTGGTAACTGATATAATTCAACAAACAAAAACCCCAAACCAGGAACTGCTAATGCATATCCAACCTAAAGAGTAGCTAAACTTCCATGTTCTTTAGCATTCTTAGCTGTCAGCATTTCCTAAGCCTCTGAACCTGCCTCACCCCAAGCACAAAGGTAAGAGGAACTTTTTATTTCGTGCTTCTTTTCATAGCTTCAAGTGTGGTGTAAATAACCTTTCCCATAAAGTCAGCTAATGTGATCCTTCATCTCAGACATGCATAATTTACAAACCTAAAACTGATGGGTTGTCACATTTGTAGGAATGCACATATGGGGTGAAAAGTTTGAGTATTTTGGAAGGAGCTGATACTTGCCCCACAAAAGCCACTGATAAATCTGATTATTTGTGCACCATCATTGTTCTGGCAGAAAGACAGCTGTGCTGCCTGACTAACATCAAGCACTGTAAGGCTACTTCGCTAGTGTATATTTTCACAATCTAATGCTAATTTTTGCAAGTGCAAATATTTTTCCTTAAGGACAATTTTCATTTCTTTTCTTTAAAAATTACCTTGAAGCAAACTACAACTCAGTGTTAAAATTAAAAGCACAGGTTTAAAATAAATGCATTAAAATGCTTTAAATTCCTGTAAAACCTTTCTGAAATTTTTAGAGCTAATTGAGGGCACCTATGCAGGCACATAGTGCCTTCCCACCAGCACTGCGGAGTCTGAGAGCTGAATTATTAAGAAAGCTCTTTTGCTGGATTTCTGACAAATCACTTTAATGTGCCAAAATTGATTTGGCATGAAATCTTCAATAGACCCTCCAGAATACTAATAGCATTAAAGGCAGGGGCCAGAACTGACAACCTTGCTTGGCTGGACTTGGGTTCATAAATTAGCAGTGAGGTGTCCAAATTAAAGCCCTCTGCTCCCAGCTGTGCTGTGTGTCTGTCTGTCCAGCTGAAGAGATTTCAGCAAGAGGCAAACGGGGGAGCTGGGAATACTGGGGATGAGGAGAAGACTTTATTTAATGGCTTTGCTTCTCACCTCTAATCTTTGTCTACAAGCCCTAGATGCTGTAGGTAACCACTCCAGATAGTAGCTAAACTACTATAGTTTTGTCCTTTCCCCCCCCTCTTTGTTTTTGTTACAAATCCTTAGATCTTGACTCTGAACACACATCTTCCTTTCCAGCCATTGGGAGCACCAGCACAGCCCAGTGCTCAGGGCAGAGAGCACAGAGCTGGCAGGTGAAGATCCCTGGTCTCTTCTCCCAGCCCCACTCTGAGCACTCCTCATGGCCTTGGATGAACCTTTCCCAGGCTTCCACGTTCTTGTCTGTAGGACAGCAGTGTCAGTGCTAATTTCCCATGTATGCTGAGAACATCTCTTGTTACAGCCACCTACTTGCCGTGAAGCACAAATTTACTGTAGGATCTTTGGTGTGTAGAGCAATCTTCCCTCAGCTAGTTGTGTCTATGGAATTGAAGAATGTGAAGCAGCATTTGGGCCAGGTCTTTAGGCAATAGGTACATATGTGCTATCTCTGTAACATTTAGGGACAGAAGCCTCAGGTGACATAAATCTGCTTCCTTTAACTTTAATGAATTTGAAATAATTTCCTGTGGTGGAGATATTGATTCAGTTCAGCTGAGGTCCAGGCCTCTGCCATTTCAGCAGCAGCAGCGTTTCCTGAAACAATTGGGAAAATTACAGTACAGGAGGAGCTCTGCAGCCAAGCAACAACTCAAGGGAGCTAAAACTGTCGTAGCTGATTAACAGAAATGAAAGCTGCTCAGAAACAAATCTGAGTATGAATTTGGAGTGCAAGAATTAATTGAGAAGGGGATTCTCTTTGTACTTCTTTTAGTAGGTCAGGCAGTTTATCCACTAAGATGCCTTTGAAGCTGCCAGCAAGGAAGGCATCACTGGAAAGATGAAACGAGCCAGTGAGTGAAGTAATCTGGGTGTCCTAAACCCTGCTATTCTGAGTGAATTCGTTGCATGGTGAATAACAGAAGTCTGAGCCAAAGGGTCCATTACCCTTTCCAAAGAGAGGGTGAGGAAGGGATGAGTGAGGGTAAGGTGCAGCTTTAGTGCAAGAACGGGTGGGACACCCAGAGGCTGAGCTTCTGCTCCGCACACACAGCTGTGCAAACATTTTTGTGGTGCTGCAGAGAACACCAGAGCACTGACCACAGACTCACAGCCAGGTGCTCCCATCCTGCTGCCACTCATTTAATGGTGGGGTGGGTCAGGTGAAAGTTTGTGGTCATATCACGGTGCCTTAGTGGGCGGCTGGTCAGAGAGCCATGAATTCAGTGGGAGTTTTACATTGATTTTAATAGAATGTGGCATAAAAAGCAGATAAAGGCACAGGAACTGATCAGTTGAATACAGGGGAAGGACTAGAAGTCCTGCAGAGGTCAATGAGAGGAAAGGTTTTCCCCAATAACATACAGAAAGGTATTTGAGAAAAAGAAATGTGCATTTAGAGCAAAGGAAATTGAATGTTTGTTTTTTTTTTTTCTGGCCCCTGGCTGCTTGAAGATACTGACAGTAGAAAAATGCACTTTTTAAAGCTGTCTCTGTTTTTAGTGAAGAAGAGCAATGTAGGATTTTTATCCCAAAGAGTGCAGAAGTAAAAGAGATATTAGGACCCTGCAGTCCCGCTCTTGCTCATCAAAGAAGAGTTGTGGAAGACCAAGCCATCCTCTGCCTCCAGCATCCAACCTTGTACCTAAGTAATCACTCACCCTCCACTAAGGATCGGTTAGATATAAGAAATGGAGGAGAAAAGAATGCAGTCACAGGATATAACACATTTCAGGAAGTTAAAGTGTGAAAATACTACTTACTTTGCCCATAATTTTCCGTACCTATAGCTGGAAAACCAATAAAAGGGGCTTTTTGTCATAATGCTGTATTATGTTGTATTTATTGTTTTTTCCAGCCTAAAGTGCTTTGTGCGTGAGATTAAAAAGCTGCAAGTCTCAGGCCATCTGGCCAACCAAATGGATTTGGTGTACAGGATCACTGCCAGATGTATGCCAGTTGTAAGTTTAATTTTTGAACATATAAAGTGCCTGGGGCTCTGTCTGTTATTCAGAGGAAACCATGTTCCAGTTTTCCAAAACAATCCAGATACAGTTCAAGCCCAGGAGTATGGTCCATTCTCCTTCACCTGGTTTAAGGGCATATTCTTCATTTCTCATAAACAGAAAATGATGGCAGGAGAATTTTGAAGATATCTTATGTGTTAGGTGTATTTGATCACAGCTGTCTGACCTTATGGAATGGTAGGAAACACAGCAATAAGTTTTCTTAAGGACTTTCACTGAAATTGTCTAATTGAAAGATAAAATTCAGTACTTTAGACTAATTTGCACTTATTTGTGATCAACTTGGAGAATAAATGCTTTCAAGTATGTGATAGTTTGTGGTATCTTAAAAGTGGTATTTAATTTATTTGATTTATTTAAAATGAGGAGCTAATGGAAAATGAGATATTTTTAGCTTTACATACTCTAAGAAGGATAACATGCATTTAATTTTTTATTTTGCAAATGTTCTCACATAAGAAATTCTGTAGCCTGGGATAGATATTGTGAAAATTAGGAAAGGTGTGAGCACAGATAGCTCTGGGCTTTGCAAACAGTTCTTGAGGATTTTGTTCAAAACACACCAGCTGAAATCCAGGGTAAAACAGGATTTGGTGATGGGAGACAGTGATTTGTGGGTCTGGCTCTCCTCCTGCCCACATAAGTGTATTTCTTCACAGCTGAAATCCTGAGGTTGAATTACTTTCTCCTAAGCAGACCTGAAGGCCCAATGAATCAGAGATAAATGCTTGGAAAGGAAAGACTGACTTATTTGTCAGGGCACAGTTATTCTTTGCTGCAGGGGAGGAGCTGGTGGAAGCCAGACACCCACAGCACCAGGGGCTCCTGCAGGGAGTCTCAGGGCCTTTGAGAGGCACCAAAATTGGGACAGCCCAGCCCAGCCCACCACTCTGGCTGAGTTTGGCAATTTCCATCACAGTCCAGTCAGGATATATGTAGGCAAAACCAAGTTCAAATGTTTGGGAGAGCGGCAGCCACATTGCTGGACACTGCCAAGGAGAGCCTACAACAGGAATTTCTTTGCAAATGTCTCTAAATCTAAAATTAAATCTCAGTCTTCCTAAGAAAGGGTTGCATTGGCTCTGAAATCAGCAGGGCTAATTGCAGCCATGCTCCTGGAGATTGATAAGAAGTTTTGGCGAGCAGCTCAGGAGGTTACCCTGTGGAAAGGGCTCCATGACCTTTTGCATGCACCTTTCCAATGAAGAGCCATAAAAGAAAAGCTGGCATTATTATTTGTAGTCTATTTTATTCCTGAAAGTCATTTTCCCTGTGATATTATCCCCCTTTTTCCTCCCACGGACTCATACAGCCGGTGGAAATCAGAGGAGCCAAACAAATAGTAGATTTCATAAAGTAAGGAGCAGCAAATTGAGCAAAAGGAGGATTATGAGGACTAAATCTTTTGTTCAAAGAATGATTAAAAAGCATTAAGTTGGATGAAGTCAATCTAGAGCTTAACTGAGTGAACCTTCTGCTCTGTTTTTCTTCTGTTTGGCTTTACAGGTATTAAAAAATTAAAGGAGTGGGAGTGACCTCTTGAGGACTGCTGAGGCTGGAGCTTTTTAGAAAATAATAGTTGAGCAAAACCAGTTGGACATAAGCTCTTTTTCCTGGTTTCCAGGCAATGTAAATTGTCCTGGCTGGCGGTGTCCAAGAGCGGCAAGAATAAGTTCAGGCTTGTTTCCAGCAGAGGACTCCATTCACACCCAAATGTGTGTGCTGTGGGGATTCCTCCAGGCAATGAAATTCTGGGATTTGTGTTTTCCTCTCACCATGGCTTAAGTGAAAACCATTCCCTGCCCAAGAGCAAATACAGCTGCAGTCCATTGCTGAAACAGGGAATCTGTCAGGGTAATTGTTATTTGCTTTGCATTCAGAATACCTTTTATACCTTTTTTTTTTTTTTTTTTTGTGGATTTAAGATTAAATCTGCACAAGATGAGGCCATCCAACTTTCAGGATGGTTTGCCTTACAAAAAATTGTGTATTTAGAGGATCACAGCTCCTTTGCAGGAAAGAGCAAAAGTATGAAGTAGGAGTTGTCAGTGGATGCTATGCTGTAGCCATGGATGCACATCAAGAGAGACTAAACCCAACAAATAGTCAGATTTCTGCACTCTGCTTGTGTGTGGCCTTTGGAAAGTTCTGAGCTTTGTTTCCACACACTGTGCTTGGACAGAAAGATCAAGGGTGGGGGACAGTGCAGCTGTAAACATGAGCAAAGTTGTGTTTGTGTATTTACTGACTTAATTGTCCTCTGCTTAGTCTGGTTTTAAGTGAATTGCCAGTTTGATTTAAATCTAATTGTTAATTTCAAAAACATCTGTCTCCAGCCATTTGCCATCATGGGCTCTTTGGTCTGTACCTTTTTGTATCATCCCAATTTGGCTTGACAACATTTCCTTGATCTGAAATATTTTTATTTCCAGTCTTTGATGTCCTAATGAACATGGCGATTTCCATCTTCAGTTCTGGAAAATGCTGCTCTTGGACAGCAGCTGTGTTCCATTGCTCTGCAATGTGGAGTGACAGCTCATAACAAAGCAATGCAAAACTCTCCCAGTGCCAGCAACATTAAACTGAGTTGTACTGGGCAAAAAATTTGCCCTGAAGCCTTTTGCTCCCCTTGGATCTTACTTTCTCCCTTGACTCACACTTCTCTTTCTAATGAAAACCAGGAGGCCTGGCCCCCATGAGGCACTTGAATAAAGATTGGAGGAAAGCTATTTTCCTTCCAACAGATTTTTTTGCTGTTCCATCACCTTTCTTATTCTCTGACTATGTGAAATAATGTCCTTCTGCCCCAGAGAGAGCTCACAAGTGCTCTAGTGGCTATGGCACAAGTCTAGGGCAGGAGGTACTGAATCAGTCTGGTCCTTCCCAGAGACTGAGCACAGCTCTTGCACAGAGCAGGGCCTGATTGTCTTCTCTCCTTTCTTCTTCCCCTCTGACCCTTCTCTGAACTCTCCCCCCAAAATCACTGTTATTCCCATGGAAATTTGCTTAATCAGCCAGCTAACAAAAAGCTCCATGTGGTTGCAGCCAAGAAAGTTTAAACACTGGAACAGGACTTGAAGTCTGCTAGCTCCAACCATAGGGGATACACATATTTATATAGGCTTTTTTCTTTTCTCTCAAGTACAATGAATTATCATGGAATCATAATGTCCTCTCAGAATTGCTTTTCCAAGGGATGATGTTGTATAAATCATGAAAACTAGACATGGAAAATATTGAGGAGGTCTCCTGGTCCAGCCATCTGCCAGGAGAAGATTGTTCCCTGCAGAATTTCCCCCATTGCTCTGCTGTAGCAAAGCACCACAGAGATGCTTTATCTGCAAAACAGCTCCACGCCTCTTTATAGTCCTGCAGAACTCATTATCTTTAGTTACAGAGAAATGATTTTACTCCCCTGTTACAGAATAGGGTCCTGTCCATAGCATTGCAAGTTTGCCCACATCCCCAAACCCACAAGTATAAAACTTCATATAGGCTTGCAGCTCAATAATTAAATCAGAAATGTATCTCATCCTCTGCCACCACATAAACTTCCCTTGCATAACACATTGATAACCAACCAGCTACCACTTGATTACTCCCCCATGAATAATAGGCAGCACAGCAAAATGTTCCTGTGAAGCAGAGAAGGAACATTTCATTACCAGATCCTCTCCCTCTTTGCCAGAAGCTACCAAACAATAAAATGGAAAGGAGAGCTATAGCTTGTGACATCTGTCAGTGCAAGCAGCCTTTGTTCAACCTGGGCTGTTATAAATATTATATTTGAAGTATTAGCAAGAGCAGATTGGATTGCAGCAGGTCCAGAATGAAGCAGCCTCAAGGCTGGCAATAAAACTGGAAGAAATGAAATGCTTTGGCATAGGTATCTTCTGCTTTGCATTGTAAAAGGAATGAAGAGGAAAGAGGGAAACCTTTCAGTCTGATTCAGCTCATCTGGAACATTTATTTAGAAAAGCCATTTTTGCCACCCTGGTAAATATGGACCATGCCTGCCTGGGCAAACACAGTGACACAGATAGCATCCTCACAACTTCTGTTTAGCTGCCCTCAGCACTCTTCTGTGCTTTTTTGCTTGTGTTGCTCTGTGTTTAGTTATGTTTGCATCAGCACTGGATGTGGACTCAGTCCTCACTTCAGTCTAGAGCTGGGAGTGCACGTTCAACGTGCACAGGCTTCATGGGTGACCCAGTCACGCTCTGAGGGGCAGAGTCTGGAGACATTCAGGTTCTGAAAGATGAAAAAATACTTACTCCTCTTGGTTTCACACAGTGTGAGCTCCTGAACCACCTTTCAGTTTTTGCTCTCATGCCTACAGATAACGATTTTAGAAATCTGGTTCATGTCTTTGCATCTTGGTCCCCCACCTGTATTATGGAAAGAAAACTATTTCTCTAGCCTAAAATTTTGAGAAGATAAGAAACTTCTGTCAGAGGCCATGAGTCTCACAGCTAAACAGGAAAATTCATTATATACATTGAAAGGGAACAAAGAAAATCAAAGCAGTGAGAATATGTCTCATATTCCACTCTGTTACTGCAATTTTAGGTGTTACTTGTAAACAAAAAATTTTTAGCAAAAAGTTTAATTTTTTAGGTTCATAGTGTTATTAAAAAAAAAAAAAAAAAAAAAAAAAGAAAAACAGAGAACCAAAAATCCTTTAACACTTTTCCTCTAGCAATGAGACAACAGAACAGACAAAAATTATTGAAGTCATGGACATTTCCACACCACTAAATAAACCCTCTGCCTTGGCTTACATAGGGGATTAGGAAAGAGAGATGCCAGAAATTGGCCTAGACTATATTTCCCTAGAGGCACGGGGAGATATTGAGGGAAATCACTACCATTCCACTACATATGATTAAGAAATTTGGATTTTTTTTTCTCATTTTAAGAATGCAACAGACTGGATGGGCACCACCAGAGAAAGCTGACAGCAAGAAGAGTGGAGAGAAATCATTCCAGTCAATACTTCAGAAGTGTGGTCTTGCATTGTTTGCTCCACAGCATTTTTATTATAGCAGAAATGCTCATCTAAAGGAGAATTGACTTGATCATCTGTGGCAGAAAGATGTTATAAACAAATATTGGTGATGAGAAGCTCAACGTGACCCAGCAACGTGCACTTCCAGCCGGGGAAGCCAACAGAGCAAGGAGATTCTGCCCCTCTTTGTGGTCTCTTGAGACCTCATCTGGAGCTCTGCATCCAGCTCTGGGGCTCCCACCACAAAAAGGACATGGATCTGATGGAACAAAGATGGGGAAGAGCCAGGAAGATGCTCTGGGAGCTGGAGCCCCTCTGCTCTGGGGACACACTGAGAGACTTGGGGTTGTTTAGCCTGGAGAAACAGCTCCAGGGAGACTTCAGAGCCCTTTCCAGTATTTAGCAGGGCTCCAAGAGAGCTGGAGAGGGACTTTGGTCAAGGACATGGAGCGACAGAACAAGGGGCAATGGCTTTAAACTGACAGAGTGCAGGGCTGAATTAGATATTAGGAACAAATTCTTCCCTGGGAGGCTGGTGAGGCCCTGGCACAGACTGCCCAGAGAAGCTGTGGATGCCCCATCCCTGGAAGTGTCCAAGGCCAGGCTGGACAGGGATTTTTGCAACCTGGCCTAGTGGAAGGTGTCCCTGCCCACAGCAGAGGTGTTGGAACTGAATGATCTTTATGGTCCCTTTGAACCCAAACCATTCTACGAATCTGCAAAGTGTATATTTAATCGCCCTCTTGTTACTCTTTGCAAGGACTCTCCTCCCATTTCAAGTTGAAGATTGGTCTAAACTGAAGAGCACTTGGCACAAAAAGGCACTTGAAGTTTTCTGCTTAAGGACATGCAGTTGCACAGGCTCTTTGAGCAGCTTTAAATAGGTGCCGTGGAGGGCCAGTCAAGAGGCTGCATTATCATCAGCTTTCACCTGAGGGCAAACCAAAATACACTGCTGACCTTCGATGGATCAGAAACACTGGCTATCAAGCAGATGGCAGTAAAATATCCCTGACTGCTCTGCTGCTGTTAACCACTTGTGCTGTTGTGCCTGCCTTACAAAGCACACCAGGGCTAAGCTGTTTGTGGGACTGCTGCCTCCACAAGGCAGGACAAACCAGTCCCACACCCTACACTGCAGTTATCCATGCTCATCCAAGGACTGGGGATTATTTTTCATCACCACCCTGACTCTCCTGGGCTGTCATTTTGCTATTTTGGAACACTTGGCTGCCGCTTAGTTGTGCCAGCAAATGACCCCCTCACAGGTGTGTGCTGCACCTCTGTAAGAGCAGGGTGTTTGTCCCAGCTCCACAGGTGACACAAATATGTGGTGTGGCATGTCCCTGCCCTGCCTGCTGCTGTACCTTGATGGGCTCTTGCCCAAAAAGCAGGGCCATGTATTGTAACGCAGGTGAACCGGGTGGGAAGAAATGCTGATGTCTGACTCCAGTTCAGAAGGCTGAATGATTCCTTTATTATAACTATACTATAATACATAAATATACTATTTAAGGGAGATACTAAAACTACATACCTACTTTCTCTAACTACCATATCTAACTCACTCACAACTCGTGACCCTCCTCTTGAGACTCCAGACACAGGTGGATTGGATTGGCCACCAGGCTCAAACAATCCTCACCAGAATCCAATCAAGCAATCACTCTAGGTAAACAATTCTCCAAACACGTTCCACATGGGAAAAACAAGGAGCAGAAATAGAAATTGTTTTGTGTTTCTTTCCTCTGTGCTGCTCTATGAAAAAAATCCTGAGAGAAAAAGAAATGTGCTTGCCACAGCCATGAACAACCTGCACTTGAGCACCATGCTGCTGGGATGCTGTGCCAAGACAACAGGTCTGGCCACCCAGCCTCTTGCTGTCCCTTTGCTACAGACAGCTGCTATTTGGGGATATATTTGTGTCCCCTGAGCAGCACAGGGTATGTACAGTCCTTTCCCTCCCCTGGCTTCTCCTTTCACACTCAATTCTGCAATTTGTGCCTTGGCTGCCTTCCTAATAACTGTATTATTAGCTCTATTTTCATCTGCTCTCAGCTCTTTATTTCGCATAGAATTATTTTGGCTGCTCTACATACCACAAATTGAGTAGCTGAACCAAGTCCACAAACCCTAACAGAGAAAGCACGTGGAGCAGGGCTCTGTGTGACCACCATCACTGTCACCCTCGCATGTGCCACCACTCCTGGCCCAGGCCAGCATCCCGACTGCCACCCTGCAGCGCCTCCGAACGTGGCACAGCGAGGAGCAGGGTGACCATATGGCCTGAGGCAGCTGGGCCATATGAGTCTCCATTTGTGACACCTACTTTGTGCTTCCTAAGACACAGAAGGTGTTTAATATGTTAGCTGTCACTTTATGGGCTATTCCAGCCTTAATTACCAAGCCAGGAACGGTGCACAAAAGCTGTCCTCTTGCATGTGCTCCCTGCAGGAACAGAGGTTTCATCCCTCAGTCAGAGTGCTTCTCCATTTGTGACCAGGACACCTGAGCCAAGCAGCATTCCAGGTGGCTGGTCCTGCTGTTTCTCATCTCCCATTGTCCCCTCAGCAGCATTCCAGGTGGCTGATTTGTCATCTCCCCATTGTCCCCTCAGCAGCATTCCAGGTGGCTGATTTGTCATCTCCCCATTGTCCCCTCAGCAGCATTCCAGGTGGCTGATTTGTCATCTCCCCATTGTCCCCTCAGCAGCCCAGCAGTGCTGTGGGGTTTGGGTACAGGTAATGGAAATGTGAGTAGAAAAGGTGTGGGAGAGGCATCCAGGGCCCTCGATGGGCTTGTGGAGGGAAAAGGGTCTGTGGGACTCCAGTTTTCTCCTGGCCTTCTGTCAGCTTCAGGCCACAGACTTCTCTTATTTAGGTATGAAAGGGGCAGAGTCATCCTGAAATCACTTCTCACAGACTGAGTTTTGGAAAGGCCTTCTTTACATACTCAGATTCCCAAAATATGTCTCTGGAGATGCCTCACTGTGATCAGCAGCAGGAATGAGCCCCACAGCCTGCACAGGAGCTCTCTGCTTCCCACTGCCCATCAGCAGCCACAACAGGAATTTCTGCCTGCACCATGCAGCTTGCCTCTGGATGGAGGGACTGACCTGAGGAACTTCTGTTATCCTGGGACCAAAGGCTCCTCAAAGGTTCTGTTTCCTTCTGGCTTGCTGGAAATTTTTGAGGGCAAAAGGGGAGGAAGTGTATTAGGAGATTCCCTAAAAACAAAGAAAACAGAAGCACCTCATTGCCTAAGGAAAAGCAAGGAGGACCTGGGAGGATAGAAGAAGAAATTATCTTTATTTAGCTCTTCTCTTCCCACTAAATAGAGCCAAAAGCTGGAAAAATTAAACAACTGCCTGTCTACAAGGTTTTGGAAGAGGAAGGAGCACAATGTGTATTGTTACAAGAAGTATCACCTTAAAAGAGTTTTCTATATAATTTTACTCCCCTCCCAGACAATCCATTGTTTTAGCGGCAAACTGGGATTGCTGGTAGACAAGAGCCCACTTTCCAGCAGAAAGAACTCTATGAAAGCTGCACACCGTTTTTAATGTTTAATGACACAAAATCAATTGGAAGTGGTTGCTGGCTTCCACAATCAATTTTAGGAGATCTCTCAGAGAACGGGAGAAAGTGGGAGAGTTTCCATTAGCCCTGGAAATCTCATCAGCAATAGGAAAATGGTGATAAACAACCCTGCACTCCAATAAACGTATTAATAAACTTGTCCTTACTCATTTCTCATGTCCCTGTAGGAGGATGCCGTTTTGTCACCAGGAAGGTCGCACTTTGGTCTCAATTCCATCCTTTATTTGCACAAACACTCAAACATCCCTGTGGCTGTGAGTGCCTTGAGAGAGCCACAGCTCACATTTGCTGCCCCCTGAGCTGTGCTGGGTGTAGGAATATCTGAGGGGCAGGAATCACAGAGGGTTAATTCCCCTCTTGGTGTGCCCCACTGTGAAAGGCACCTTTGCCAAAGCAGTGTGAGAAGCTGCTCTGCCCTACAGATGAGTGGGAAGGGGCTCCGCGGAGCTCCCTGTTCTGGATGAAGCCAAACCCACCCAAACACTCACAGGTGGCCACACTCAGGGACTTTTCAGTCAATGAGAAGGCTCCTGCTGGTTTTGATGGGCTTTATGCCATTTGCCAAGCTTAATGCTGCAGGGCATGAAGTGCCCTTTTTCTGCCCTTGTTTTGCTCAGACTGGGGGAGTGTGATGCCTTCTGCTAGCGGGAATCTGGGGAATTAGGTGGGAGAAAAGGTTATTTTTTTGTGTCTTAAAAAAACTAAGGACTAAGCAGAGTTAGGAGCAGCCCTGACTTAATCTCAATGCAAAACAACAGGCTGTTTTCATGTGTTGCAGGTTTGCCCCAGGACTCCAGCTGAGTGAAGCCAAGGCAGGGTTTGTAATGCACAATTTAATCAGTGAATTTGTAGATCTCAAAAGGCCTGCTTAATTTAATATTGTTTCTAATGGCTATTGTCTTCATGCTTGCCTGTTTCCCCGGTGTTTTTCTCTTTTGTAATTACTTGAATGGGCATTTCCAGGTGCACTGCATATATTAGCAAGCATTTTCATTTTAGTAATGAGTGAGACGCTTTCAGTGTTTATTTCTTCATTGCCCTAATACTTACTTTATTAAAGATCCTGATTCTTCTAAAAGAGAAAAATAAGCATTTACCACTCCTTTCTACTTCATTTACCTCTTCTACCTTACAATGCCCTCAATAAAAGAGGACTTAAATTACTTATTGGCCAGGGTTAGACCAGATTTACCCTGTCAGAGAAAAATAAAGCAGAAAGGGGATGCTTGGTCACTCATAGAATGGTTTGGCTTGGAAGGAACTTTCAAGATCATCTCATTCCAAGCCCCTGCCATGGGGACCAGGTTGCTCAGGGCCCCCTCCAACCTGATCTCAAATGCCTAATGCCTCTCCTTACCCCTTATTGGGATGAGAACTGAGCACGTGTTGAACTCAAAGCAATTCCCCTGAATGTCAGGACTTCAGAGCTGTTTCCAGCTCTGTAAGGGGCATCTGCAGTGCCCCTTTCCTGGCCTTATTATCATGCCTTAGGGTTAATGTGCACTTTTGCACACCTTGTGTGCAGCCTGGGGACTCATGGGGTGCAGGAGGCTGAGCCTTGCCTGGCCACCCCAGGCTGCTGATTAATGCTGCAGCAGGATTCCAGCATCAGCTGACAGCCTTCAGCCAGCACTGAGCAGCATTTATTACACATGCAGCCCTTTGCCACATGCTAGTCTAATTTTCAGATTAGCTGTTTATTAGCATTATTATAAACATGGCTCTTCATCTTCTATTAAATGGCACTGCAGCCACATGAAGCCTGTAAGGAAGCACTTGGTTCACTAAATTACCCTGCAAATGTCAAACTGGCTCTCTGTTATTAGCTGTGTGTCTTACAGCCTCTTTATTAGGATTTTGTGTCTTGAGGATGCCCCGTGGCATATCGATTTTTTAAAATACAAACCAGTGTCATTTTTGCTGTTCAAAAGAACATTTAATTAAACTGGATTCATTGCTTGTATGGGGCAAGTTAAATGGAAACTCAATAGAAGGCATGTGATTACATGTTATTGAGCAGATTGGCTGCTCCAGAGACCAAACCCTTTTAACACAACATTAAACTAAACTTATTTCATGTGCATAGGTTAGCTCTGGCCTGCTAGGGCATCATATTTTGAGAGCAGCAAAATGGTTATGGGCACTAAACAGCTTTTAACAAAATGTGTGTTTCAGGGAAGAAACCTTGCTTAAGCCAGACTTAAATATGCTAATGACAGAAATCAAAGGTTTGCACTGATTCTGGGCAACCTTTTAAAAATTACCATTTTTATAGTGTCAGATGCAAATAAGAAGATCAGCTTTGTTTATTATTTCACTAGCTGTAAATTAACAAAGGGCCCCAGTGAATGTGAAAATAAAATTGGAAGTATTTTTTGGGCTTGAGTCGTTGGTCACATCATGGCTTTTTAATGTTCTTTAGGAAAACAAAAGGAATTATAATTAGAGCTCCATTACACAATTTCCTATTCCCTACTCCTTTTATGTTAACCCTGTTGGTACAATCAGATTTTTTTAAGGCGTGCACTCACCTAATTTCCTTTCCAGGCATTCTAGGCTTCTTTTTGAATGTCCGCTGTTCTCCAAGCCCATTCCTACAACTCACCGTGGCTGTGAGCCTACAAAGCCTTCAGCAGCCATCTCCCTGTGCTCTTGGAGCTCCCACTGCCGTGCTGGTCTCACCCATCCTCTGGAGAAGGGACAAGTGCTGGGGTGTGCACAGCTGCATGGCCCTTGCTGGGTGTCCTGGCCCTCTCCCCCCTGGCTATAAAGATGTCCAGTGACCAGAATAAATACCTACGTCCTAAAAATGGTAATTGAACCCCTCTGCTTGGCATTCCCCTGGCTGGGTGTGGGCAGCTCTGCTGGCTGCCCTCACAGCAGCTGCAGGCTGGGCTCCTGGGCTCCTCCGAGGGCTTGGGCTGCAAGGGCTGCCTCAGAGCATGTCTCTGGTTAATAAACAGAGCAATTTTTACCTGTGCATTAGACCAGACATGTCCCCCTACCTCTATCTAGGTCAGGAAAAGAGAGAGAGAGACCTTCCTATTCCTATTTTTAGGTTGTTTTAATTGCTTTTCATGCTTTTCATAACAGCTGAGAGGAAACTCTTCCCTGAGAGGGCCATTTCCCCTTACACACCTGTTTATGGAATTCTCAGCTTCTCCTGCACCACAGTCCAGTCACAGCATCAGCTTTGCTGCTCCTGTGGTTCTCTCTCAAGCTCATAATTCTTGTCCGTGCCTTTCTTTTCTTTTTTCTTTTCTCTCTTTCTTTCTTTCTTTCTCTCTTTCTTTCTTTCTTTCTCTCTTTCTTCCTTCCTTCCTTCTTCTCTTCTCTTCTCTTCTCTTCTCTTCTCTTCTCTTCTCTTCTCTTCTCTTCTCTTCTCTTCTCTTCTCTTCTCTTCTCTTTCTCTTTCTCTTTCTCTTTCTCTTCTCTTTCTCTTCTCTTTCTCTTCTCTTTCTCTTCTCTTTCTCTTCTCTTTCTCTTCTCTTTCTCTTCTCTTCTCTTCTCTTCTCTTCTCTTCTCTTCTCTTCTCTTCTCTTCTCTTCTCTTCTCTTCTCTTCTCTTCTCTTCTCTTCTCTCTCTTCTCCTTTCTCTTTCTCTTCTCCTTTCTCTTCTCCTTTCTCTTCTCCTTTCTCTTCTCCTTTCTCTTCTCCTTTCTCTTCTCCTTTCTCTTCTCCTTTCTCTTCTCCATTTCCTTCTTTATTTCCTTCTTTCTTCCCTTCTTTCCAAAAGAAACTGACCCCCTCCATGTATTGTTAGTGGGAACATCCTGCCACTTATCCATGAGAAACTGAATTACAGCAAGAAAACTGAAACAAATAAAGCAGTCTTGGAACACAAATGGGAGGATGGTTGCCCAGAGATTGAGTTTCCAACTTCTGGGCTTTGAAATGGGCTTCTAAACAGAGACCCTGTGTTTGGATTTGTTTATTAACACAATCCCCCCTTGGGGCACACCAGTGTGGCTGTGGCTCTGGGGTGAGCTGCAGCTGATATAATCAACTGCAGGGATGTAATTAGCAACGTTGGAAGGGCTGCTGTGGGCAGATGGGAGCTGAAAAGACTGTGCCTGTTGTGAGACAGACTTTTATATGTATTGGCCTGGGAGTGCAAAGCAATGTGTGATGAATGACCCTGCACAGGGATAAGCCATTTGAACACTAAACCATGGCATCTGTGGCCCTTGCTTGCACACAGGGCAGTTGTACCCTCTCCATAAATCATCCCAGAATGAGGTTTCCCTCACTAGTCCGGGTTAACCTTTCCTGCTGTGTGGGTTACCTACCCAAGAGTTCAAATCAGCTGCTCAGCCTGAGGTTCACCTGCAAGGTGAGAAACTCCAGGTTTCCTTGGCCATCATCCTTCGCCTTCCAGCAGACCCCTGTTTCTTCCTTAGGGCAAGTGCTGTCTTCAGGCACAGCCTCAGAACCTCTGCAAGGCAGGAGGAAGACTAGCCAGGACCTGTAGGACACAGAAATACTTCAAAGTCTGTGCTGAAAACCCTGTCTCTGGCAGAGTACAAGATTTTAGTTGTCCTTTTTTCAGTCCTGTCTTTTTACCCTTCCAGACCATTACCTGGTGCAGCACTACAACAGCCCATGAGGATCTGAGTATTTATCTCACAGCTTGCCCTCTGCCCTGGCAGCACATCCATCTGAGCAGCACTTCACCTCACATCTTTCTGGAAAGATCCCCGTCCCAGTAATAGCTCCTGATGGAAACTCAGTCTCTGCTGACTCTCAAGATTTCTCAGGCTTTTTTATCCAGAAAGCTGTAATTTCAGGCACTCTTAGCACCCGCTCTCACATGGCAAAATCTAGGAGTGCCTGTTTTTTACACACGTTGAGCAAAAAATCTTTTATTCAGAATCTGTTTAAGAGCATTGTACTAATGCACCACTGCTTGTGCCTTCCCTGGGATTAAATGCAGCATGTCAGAGTTCCTGCTCCTGTGGGCTGTGCAAGCACTGCCCTCAGTGGCCTAATGCTGGTCCTGGGCTTAGATGCCAGTCACTGTTAGGAAAAGGGGGTTTACTGTGTCAAATGGGTAACAACACCTCTGTGCCACTGTGTCTTTTACAGTACCTCCAGTGATGGCTGTTACATGGGTTACAACAAGCTCTAAATGGACTATCATGATTATTTATTTAGTGTTTCTCCAGCTGTGGTCACGGGTATGGACCCAGCAGTGACTCTCCTATGCATCCTATATGTACAGGGCAAGCCCATGGGATAATTTGCCTCAGTCATTTTGTACCTATTTCAGGTCAGGGATGTCCTGCACGGGACACTGGGTGATCCTCCTCAAAACACTTCTCATCCACTACATTCTTGTCTTCTCTTGAACCCAGGTAAAAGTTTAACACCTGTTCCTCTTCTAGAAGTCCCAGAGGTCACCCAGCTGCCATGGGTCAAACTCCTCTTTCAGGATTTGTAGATCTGAGCAGCAGCATCCATGGGGCAACTGCCGTCAGCAAACTCATCCGTGATCACTGATCCAAATTTGGATCAAATCCTTACAGCCCTCTTTAAACAATGCTCTGTTCTTCACATTAAAATAAAAATTGTTATTTATACAATAGATGCACCTAAAACACCCACCAAGATGAAGACTCAGTATAAAAACAAGCAGCAATCCCCCAAAGAACTAAGTAAGGGACTGATATTTTAGTACTCCTGGGAAGACTGGTCACAATGAATGTTTAAAATCTATTTCTACTCAGGGAAAGTTGTTGGGCTTTCCCTCCTTGCAGTTCTTGATAGCACACATAAAGCACTAAACACAGAAGCTGTGTGTGACTTTGCAACTCCAGCCTCAGGTAGAAAACGTGTGCAGGTCCAGCCAGGCACATCCATGGACTCCTAAGCAGAAATTTCTGCCTGAATCAGGAAAATGATGAGCCAGGCATTGCCCCTCACTTAAAACACCCACCCCACAGTGGAAATGTGATCACAACCGGTTCCACAGAGAGCAGCCATCCCAAACCCCTGCCAGAAAAGCATATTTGAAAAGCATATGCTGCACTGTCTTTGTGGATGTGCCCAAAACTATCCCTTTCAGAGCAGCTCGAGTCCCAGGCTTGCCTGGGTGCACTTTGAAGCAGTTTGTTCTAAGCCAGTCATGTTCACTATCCTAATCTGACATGAAGCCTGATGGAAAAATCTGTGATCGATTATAGCAGTGGGACAAAGAGATATGAGAGGAAAGCAATGCAAAAGAACAGATATCAATCACTGGCTCGCAACGAGCCTAAAGAAGGTAGCTGGTGCTGCTCCTGAATTTGAAGGCAGCGTAGCACATCTTTCTGCTGTTCTAGGTAAACACTCCCAGCTGCAGCCCCTTTGTCTTACAGACAGACCGATTTGGTAAGAAAAGTGGATTTTGAAGTATGGATTTTGTTGGAAGGGGACAAAATAAACTATTGGTTTGTTACCTTGAAAACGGTGTAGCATGTAATGAGTGTTTGCAGCAGTTTCACAGCTGCTTATTACTTTTCTTTTTAAGCTTCTGAGTGTTGAGGGGTTTTTGTTTAGATTTACACTTTTTAATTGATTGAATGTGAAATATATGATGGAACAAATTTGTATTGAATAAGAAATAGCAGACACAATCAACAAACCTTAATGTTGAGTTAGCTTTTTTCTCGTTGCTGGACAAGATCATACTTCAAAGTAAATTAAAAATGTGAAGCCAAATCCTGATTGCAATGCAGGCAATAGAAATCTTCCTGTCAGCCTCAATAAAAGCAGGTGTAAGTTTTCAGTATTAGTCCAGTCCATCCAATTCACATGTCTTTCTGTCTTTATCTAATCTAATACATGGCTGTGAGATAAATTACAGAAGGGTATGATAAATTGCATTGCTATTCATTTCTGGCAAGATCACCTATACACTGGCCACTAATTCATCTCCGCCAGGACCCACTGTAGCACATGGGATCCTTGAAACAGCCTCCAAACGCTGTCATTTCATTTTCTTTTAAGAAAACAAAGAGATTATATCTACTGGCCAATAGACTACTTACCCTCACCAAAATA
The DNA here is from genome assembly GCF_031753505.1 of Anomalospiza imberbis. Taxonomy (NCBI): domain Eukaryota; kingdom Metazoa; phylum Chordata; class Aves; order Passeriformes; family Viduidae; genus Anomalospiza; species Anomalospiza imberbis. Next base: position 5,906,520 of record NC_089687.1, read on the forward strand.
AATGATACCTCACTGTGACCTCTGTAAAATCATGCTTATAAAAGTATCAAAATGTATTTATAGCATTAAGAGTCACAAAGATATTAGGTCCCTCTATGCTGTTTGAGTGGAAAACTATGATATGTTTTGAGGGATTTCAAAATGGGAAAGGATGACATCGTTTAGGTTTAGGGATTTCAAAGAGTATTTGTTTAATTCTGTTTTCATTGGGTTTTGGTGTTCTTTGCCCAGAAAATACAAACAAAACACACAACATTGGATAAGAAATCTGCAATATATTGTAACAGGTTTGTTTTTTTTTTCTGGTCATTTTTTAGAGCTATTCACCACTCTTGAACAAAACACCATCCTGATTCACACCAGTACCACACACTCACTGGGTACTCTGTTGGGCACTGCTCACATCCATTTGTGAGTTCAAAGAGCAATTTGCTTCCCGTTAAAGCAAAAAGGGGACACATCTTATTTCCCCTTACACCCCTCAGATCCATCCCTGCCTTCCACATGAACTCTGCTGGGCAGCACCAGGACACTCCCACACAAAGCTGCTGCCAAGCCCATCCATGGTAGACACCCTCGTCCCCACCACCAGCGTGAGCTGTTGGATGTGCCAGGGCTCCACCCTGAGCCAACCCCCTGTCCCAGCCCAATGTCCCACCACTCTCCTGCCAAGGAAGAGGGGAAGCTGATTACAGTTCTGGCCGCAGTGCCCGTGTCCCTGCTCAGTACCAGCCCAGGAAATTGCTTTCTACTCCTCAGCATCTGACTGCCAACTTCCTCCTCCTCATCCTGCCAGAAATCTCTGGGAAACGGTGCCATGGACGATCCAACAGCTGCTGAATTTCACACAGGAGACCACTTACCACTGAGGTGCAGCAAAGTGATTTTGCATATCAAGATTTTAAAGAAAATTGGGGCATTGTGAGATGCAGGACATTATTGATGTGAAAAGAAAATTATCATATTTACTTCAGACTCCGTTATCCACACCTGCAAACGGTACTTAAAAACAGAGCATGTATTGCAGGATGATGTGAAAACCTGGCCTGGTGAGAGGTAAAATTTTCTTGATTATTTCAGGGAGATGAAGGCTTCATCCTGCACTATTTAGGAGCTGTTGAGGCATAATGGCTACGTCCAGCTAATTGGATGCATTGCTATAGGCACTTGAGAGATGTGATAGACAGATGCATTCAGCTAGAGAGATATCCCTTGGTGCAGAGAGCTGAAGTCAATTAGGGAGTTAAACTGTGAAAGATTTGACCTGATGTCATTTATATCTCGAGTCATAATTAACACTTAAAGTTCAACTCTATAGCAATTTTCTTTTAATAACACTTAAAACCTACACAGAGCTGAAAGAATTGCGCAGACATGATGAAGGATGACTCGAGTGCATGCCTGGATTTCTGCCTTAGTAATTAATCCTCAAAACACCTTTGTGAGGCCTGTGGGGAGAATCATTTCTCTCCAGTTTCTCCTTTGAAGAGAAGCAGGGTTTACCCAATGGCTCCCCAAAGTCTCTGGCACCTGGAGATAAGGACAGAAGCTCTTTCAGGTGCTGAACCAGCGAACACTCAGCTCAGCCGAGCTCCCGCCTTTTTGTCTTGCTGAATTTTTTAATTTTACCACAATCTTTAGAAATATCACGGACAAATTACTTGTCAAATGGCCTGGGCTTTCCAATTAAAATCTGTGCAAATGCAGAACTTAAAAATCTGTCACAAACATAGCTTCTGCCTCAAAGGTTTTCCTTTTGAAATATGAATCTCACTGGGGGAAGAAACACTCTCTGAGAGTGAGACCTTGTAAGATGGGATTCAGCTCGCTGCAGATTCTTATGGTCAAGTTATAACTGCCCATAAAGAGGGGGGAAAATGGAAGTGCTGACAAAACTTTTAAACTACAGCAGTGGAAATGGCGCCGCAATAATTTATAATCTACAGGCAGCTTTGGATTTATTATCACAATGACAAATGCACTGTCATTGTTAATAGGATATTTCCCAGCAAGGACTTCTTGTTATGCAAGCCAGGTTCACTATGTCATGCAGCATGATAGCAATAAAGTCTACAAGAATTTGTAATGAACTTCAATTACTAATAGATTATGGTTAATGGGAAATATGTGCAGTAAAGATATGGGTTTTTATATGCACCTTCTGGTACTCTACAAGGCAATGATTTATGCTACAATTTCTGTTAACATTCTCCAGTATGAAAAAAAAAGCCTAAATTGGTGGAAAGCCACTCCATCCATAACAAATATTTAAGATAATTTTGCACATCGTGTAAATGAAGATGTAAAATTAGATATTAATCCGTTTCATTTTAGCATTTGTATTTTTATTAAAAATGAAGACTTTGCCCTACTGTGTAATGACATTAAAAATCCTATCATGGGCTGCAAGCATGAATTACCCCAATGCAGGAGTGGTGACAGCAGCCGAGCTGTGAGCGCATTTGTTCAATTTGCTGTAGTAATTAACGGAGCAGTGAGAATATTTTTCTATGTATGATTTAAAGTAACAGCCCTGAAGCTGCTTGGGCAGATGTGTTTGGTGTGGAGGGACACGTGCATGAAGCCTGGGCTCTTTGGAGGGGGTCAGCCTTTTCCTCCCCCCTTGTGGCTCTCCCCCAGCCTTTCAGGCATCGCTCCAAAGCCGTGCCTCACTCATGGACATCGGGCTATTCCCTTCCCTGCAGAGCAAACCTCCCACGGGAATTCCTTTGGGAAATAATCACCTGCCACAGCACCAGAGCCACAGGCTCTCCTTTACTTATCAGAGGGACACAGGCCCAGGTGTTTGCCTGTTGTTTCAAAAGACTCCCTCCTCTTCCTCCTCCTCCTCCCTCCCTCCCTCCTTCCAGCTTTTCTCTCCTGTGCCTGCGTTAGAATCTGTATATTCTGGGTTTATGTGCTCATGAAATGAAAAGAAAAAGGAAAGTCTCCCAATTTAAAAACAAGTACTGCTCAGTGCCATTTTTGAGAAAAACATGGAGATGCAATATTAAGGATTGCATTTACCCAGGGTCACATTTCATATCTAAAACATATATTTAGCCAGAAAGGGACACCAATGCATGAAGTGCTTTCAGGATCATTTCTGGTATATTTTTAATACAGGTATCCTGAAGCCAAACTTGATCCCATCAGTATTGTGCTGGTTTAATACCATTGCTCTCAATGAACCTCTGTAGAAAGCCTAGAAATTATTTTTTTAGGGGTGCAAGCCAGGAAAATATGGAATTGGGGTTTGATCTTTTTACAAGGTTTTTAGTGAGAGCATAAAGGGAATGGCTTCAAACTGACAGAGGGCAGGTTTAGATTAGAGATGAGGAAGAAATTCCTAAGGGTGATGAGGCCCTGGCACAGACTGCTGTGCAAATGCCAGCCCATGGACAAACTGTACTTCCCAATCCTGCTGTGGAATAGCAGTGTCTCGCTGTACAATTTAGGGTGATTCTCGCATGAAAATGTGGTTCTCCACTCTATTAGGAAGTTGTTTGAGAGATTTACAAAATGTACTTTGGTTTTTTATGGTAAAATGAGCATAAAATTGTGCTTCCCCACACTCATTTCCTTCTAAATAATACTTAAAGTACTTGCTTCTTGAAAATGTGTGAATCTGTTACAAATTTTAAATTAAAACTAATTTACCCCTTAAGGGTGCTCTGCTGATTCAGTTTTCCCCCAGTCCCTTAACACAAGCTGTTGCAAGATACAAAATGGAGTTTACTGTATTTTCCCCCCTCCCAGTTTTTAATGAAATTCTCCTCAGAAGCAAAACAGGGGAAGAAGCTCTCTGTGCATTCACGCTGAATATTTGTGTGTGTGTGTGTGTGGTCAAATCCTCCTCTGTACTCTCCAGACCAGCTCTGCTGCTTCTCATCTTTCCAGCTCTCTCCCATTTTCAGACCAAGCCTCCTCCAAAACTGCTAAAAGCCCTTTTTCTCATTTTGTTGTTTTTTTGTGTTTTTTTTTTTTTTTTTTAAGTAAGACAAACAATAAAACAGCAGGATCTTCAAGGGCATCTTATTGCTGGGGTTTGTTGCTGGATTAGTGTTTTTTTGGTTTTGTTCTGGCATTTCTGTGGCTTCCTGAGATATCTCACCCCTGACAGGGTTGATGTGGCAATATACAGCAGTCACCTGCTTTGCAAGCACCATTTAGAAAAGGTCACTGGCAGCCCAAAAGAGCCACGAAAATAAATGTAACTTTAATTTGTTTGCCATTAGAAATGTGTGCAGCAATCTGTTCTAATGGGAGATTTTCTTACATTCCTGCTCTGGCATGTGACCACAGCAGCTCACAGATACACTGAGGTCTTCTAATGCAGGAGCCTGTGCACAGAACTGGGTAAAGTGGTAATAGATTTTGCTCTGTCCAGCAGAGGATTATCATGGAAATGTTCTAAAATCCACCACAATTAACATCTGAGCACCAGGAGAAATTTGTGTTTCAAATAACTTGCCCTAAAATAAATATAAACAGCTATTACGCTAAATATGATCTCTTGGAACCACTTCAAATGATTAATAATCTATATTGTATCAGAAATGTGTGTGCAAAAATAAAACATAATTCCTTGCAGCTAAATTATTACCCAAAGCAAACCATTTCAACACCAAATCAAATTATTTCAATGGCAGAAATCACACCTGTCTCAGGGGATAAATAGAGTATTCAGGCTGTTAAATCCATTCAAGCAACTCTATTGTATCCCACCATGTATTGTGCCTTGTAGAGAGAAAACAGTTCTGGAAACTATAAAATCATTTAGCAAAACAAATGCATCAACCACAACAGCCTCACATGGAGAAGATGCTGAGGAGGTGAAGCCCCTTCTTGCTGAATACCTTGTATAGTGAATAGGTTTACCTGACACAATGACATTGAAAATGAAAAAAAAAATGCTGCAGGAACCAGTCATTTTGGTATCAGAGTTTATTTTTACATTTTCCTTATTACATAGCTCACAGACCAGGGGAAAGCTGGGACCAGAAGCATTGTGTGGTTAATTAAAAACACAAAAAAAGCTCTATGTGACTACAGTGCTGATTCCTAACAAAGACTTTGCATCAGAGCTCACCACTGCAATCCACGTCTCCAGGACATTTGTCACCAACCCTGTGCCTCAACCATCTTCCCTCGCCTCCCTCCTGTAGTGCCACTATGGACCTGGCAGACAATTTGTTCTGCAGATACATCATAAAGTAAAAATACAGAAAGGGGAAAGCAGTGCCATTAAATGGAGATGCCTGCAGAGGCAGGAGCAGGCAGCCACTGAACATGCAGGTGTGAGGCCACCTTCACAGTAGCTGCAGGTATGAGATCTTGAAGTCACAAGCTCAAGAAATCCCACCAAAGATCCACCCAGTGGTTGGTCATTCAGAGCCTGCACTCCTGCCAGCTGCACCAAGAAAATGCAATTTGCTTGTTTAGTCTGTAGAGGGTTTTTAAATGAAGATGGTGGAAGCACATGTAGTTCTGGATTATTCCTTAGGAAATGGTTAGGTTTCTGCAGTGCCTGAGTGGATGGTCTGAGTTATAGCTGATTACACAACATCTGTATGATAAAGCACAATTTACTGCCTAGTGAGTTACACATTCATAGATTAGTGTAGAATTAATCAAGTATTAAAGCTCACTTATAAAAACAGATGTTAATACTGATTTCTTAACAAGCTCCAAAAATTATTATCAGTGCTAAAGTAAATTAAGCCATTTATAAAAGATGAAAAATTGCATTTCAGCTGTTAAGGGTTTGTATCTCTTTGCTTTGGTTAAGAAGAAGAGGTTAACTCATGGCTCAATCACTATTACACCCAGGTTGTTATTGAAAAACACCTTCCCATCTCTGATTTCACTGCACCCAGGCTTTCTTAACTCCTCCATTACCTGATGCTTTAGTTCAGGAGGGGCAGTTTTAGCAAAGTCAAGTGTTTCTGTCAGGAAATCGAGCAAGAGCTCCCCATCTTTGTCCCCTTCAATAAAGCAACTCGTTATGTCCATGTAGGATGGGAGCTCGTAGAGCTGGTACTTCATCCCAGCGGAATCCAGCATCCTTGGCAAATCAGCAGAGGAAACAAAACAGCTAAGATCTTCCCAAGGGAAGGAAGGCCCATACTTCTTCCACAGCGTCTCCCAGCCACTCTTTCCTAAGAGATAAACCACCAGAAAAACACTCAGAGTTAAGGAAAAACACTATTTGAAAGCAGTTTTGATTGTCTGGGTGTTTTAGCAGTTGTCATCATTGCAAGTGGGATCTTTCCAGAGCTGGGATGTGTCCTGGGGCACAGTGGAGCTGGCTGCCTCCTTGCAAGTTTGGGGGCTGCAGGAGTGGGTGGACACCCACCCTGGTGCTCCAGCACCCCTCCTTGAGCCTCCAGCTGCTGCTCACACTTGTGTACCTCCTCTCAAGAGACATTTTATAAAGCAAACCAGCTGGGTAAGTTGAAAAGTCCCCACATACATCTTCACATCTTTCTTTTCCCCCAGCCTGGATCTCTGATTTGGTATTTCCACTGCAAATCATTTTCAGAAGGATTACTCAGAATGACTGGACAGGATGAAAATAATTTCAAGCCTAATGAGCAGCTCTTGAACGTTACAACAATAATTCTCCCTAGGTACTAAAACCAGTTACTCGTGGTTTTGCAGTTGCTTTATCTGCAAACAGTTATTTATAGTCAAATAAACAGTTTGGTGTTTAGAAGGGAGGCGGCAATATTTTCTTTCACCTGGTGGAAACTGAATGCAGAGCACTAATTGCAGGAAATGTGCTGGTGTCAGTGTTGTGTGACTCAGTGCCGTCTCGGAGCCGAGCAATTATCCCCTACCTGAACGCAGTTATTGTAATGGCTCTCGGAAGGCTCAGCATATGGCTCTGCTTTTGTTTACAAGGCGGTGGCAGCAGACCCACAGCCCTGCACATCCTGCTCTCCCGGAGCAGGAGGGGTTGCAACCTCCAGCGACTGACCCCAGCCCTCTCCTACCAACCCTGCTCCCAGGCTGCCTTTTAATTAACACGCCCTGATGTGCTTGTGTTGGGGTGACATTACCTTTTGTGACATGAGCTTTGCTCTGATGATCTTTCAGTAACTCCTTTTGCTTCAGCGCTCATTTTCATGGCACTTCTTCCTTCCCTTCTCTATTCTCTTGTTTTCCTCAAGGTTTTCCCCTTCTTTTCCTCTCTGCTGTTCTGAGTCCTGCTCCTCTCTCCCACTTTTTTGTCGCCCCCAGCAATTTCTGCTCCATCAGAAAACACAGTCATCTGGCCCAGAGAGGACTTCAAATACTTTTCATGAACTCAGAACTTTAATCATTTTAATTTTGAATAGGCACACATTCTTTCCTGTATTCACATTTTACGAATATCCAAAGGGACAGGTTAAGCAACTGGAAAAGAGTTTCAATTAACTATACGCAGGTAATCAGCAATAGTCTGATACTAGAATCTATTCTCATTCAGCCAAAGAACATGAATGGGTTTTTAAAAATAATTTCAAATACAGATTTCTTGCTGTAAAGTGCTTTAAAACACTTCAAACCACAAAAATTTTGGGAAAAAAAGTAGTTGAATAAATTCAGGTCAGAAGCGTCACTTCATAGTGGATCCTTCATGAACAAAATAAAGGAACTTCATCACATTTGCAGAGGTGGACGAATTCAATGAGAAATTAAGCTTAAACCTCTGAACAAATAATGCTTAACATAGCTTTCAGAGCTGCTAGATGTGACTGTTTACACAGCTGAAATTTCCATAGCTTTTGAGGCAAATTAAAGGCTTTCTAGAGTCAAATTAGACTCCACCACTGCACTGTCTCTGGCATACCTTGCCCACAGTATTAAAAGGTTGTCATTTACTCTGCTCCAACATTTTCCTGCTGGATTGACCACACAGCATCTCTGTGAGATCTGAAACAGCCTGAGAATGCTGTTTTGTACCCAAAATGATGATATTAAGAAAATGGGCAGTTTGAAAAGAAAATGAACCATATGTGCTGCAACACCTGCTGTATGGCACTTCCGAGCCCCCTGTAGCCATTTGCTTAATGCCACAAGTCTCTGGGAGAGAGAAAATGCAGTGCCCAGCCTGGAAAGCCTTTTCCAGCACACAGCAGAGGCTGAAGGGGCTCCTGTGAGTGAGAGCTGCAGGTGGAGCCTCTCCTGCTGCAGGGCCTCTGCTGCTATCCATCACTGGACAGGCTGCAGGATGGGGAAGGGCAGTGAAAGCTGTTTTGTGCCCACGGTATGGGGTTTTTGGTCGTAAATCCTCGGTCTTTACGACCCACGCAGACACGGACAGCGGGCGGGTTTCAGGGGATGTCTGCTCACCTCTGTGGCCTGTGCTACACACAGGAGCCCCAAAGGTCCTCAGAGCCCTTTCCTGACTGAGCAGTGCTGGTGGAGCAGCTCTCACCTGACACCAGGATAACGAGGAGCTTCGCCTGCGATTCCAGGAGGCTGTGGAAATACCGGAGAGTTGCTGGGATATCTTTCACATAGTAGAGCATCTGGAAAAAGCAGAGATGCTTAGAGACATACAGTGCCATCCTGGTGACTATTAATAACAGTTAAAAGAAACCAAATGGGGGCAATCCTGACAAAAAAGCAGGGACAATGAGGCACATTAGGAAGGCGTGGGCAGTGGGCTCCCACTGCAGGCTCAGGGCTGTCATGCCCTGCCTGGTCTCTGGCACTACCAGGTCTGTGCTCATGTTATTCATCAGCCTGAGATAAAGAGATTTGCCTTTCATCAGTGAAGGCTTCGGTGAACTTGGAAATACAAAGGCAATTTCATGGAGAGGACAAGAAGCTTTTGAAGACACTAGCTAAAATGCATTCTTAGTTGACTGCCACCCACAGCCTGGTTAATAGGACTACTGTGCTCAAAGCTGCTTTTCATTTTTGCAGTTCATTTATGCTAAAGCACTTCAAATTACTGGGAAGTAAACTCACCTTTCTTCCCCTAAGAGTGGATAATGAGGTCACATACTTCGTGCATACTCTTAACAAGTGAGTCTTTGGCAGCATTTACTTTGCAGAGACTCTTACCTGGATCATGTGGATGAAGTCCCATTTTTTAGTCTTCTTTTCTGCATTCATTCGAGTTTCATATTCATTAGCTGTTTCCTTGTGCCAGGTAAACTTTATGTTCTCGAGGTTTGATGCCTGAGCCACATGCTCTGAAATAGAGGAGAAGGCAGGACAGAGTTATCTCAATTGCAAATATGGGGCTGATTTCCACTCAGAGCTTTAATACATCCAAAAGCCCTGTTTAGGTAGAGAGTTTTGGTACCAGTTTAACACAACAATGGAATATCTTAAACCTTGAGCCCATATGTGAGGAGAAGGCTGTAGAGGCTTTATAAGACAAAATCTTAAGAGAGTCTGTTGCTTTTCCCTTTGATCCCTCATTTGGGCTCCTCTGGTGTTTACCTGAGCTAAAAAAAAAAAAAAAAAAAAGTAATTTTTCCCCCATGATTGGCTCAAGCTGAATTAAAAGATGTTGACTGGGACAGATTGTTATGAGGCCATGAGCAGCACATTTCATGGTGAACAGGAGGACTGATGGCCCCAGCACTTATGTGCCACACAAAACCCACATGGCTGAGCAGGAGTCAGGCCACGGTGGAGGATTTTCCCCAAATAAAAACAGGAGCTCAAGGGTGGATCAAAGCAGGTTTTTGGTTTTTTTTGAGAAGAGAAGCCCAATTAAAAGGTTGAGAAGGGCAGAAAAAGTAAATGTATAAATTTGTGTAACTGGAGTGGCAGGAGAGGGAAGGAGCTTTGCTCCAAAATCAAGGGCCCTTCTCTTGACATTCAGTGGCTTCTGTGTTGAAACAATTTTTCAGAAGCCCACAGTTCTGACCAACTGCTTCAGGCAAAAGGGATGACAGTATTTTAAAGCAAAGAGCTTTAAGGAGTGACACATGGAGCGTCTTCAGACCTCAATACAACACACATCAGCCACTGAGGAAAAGAGAAATCAGAAGAAGTGGATTCAAGGAATAAGTTACACTGAGGGCCTGGCTCATCGCTGCATCCCCTCTGTTTTTATGGGAGCAAAACTGAGAGATAATTTCATAATGCAGGGAATACTAATGTCCATCTGCTGGCATATGGAGCTCATCTCACTGCGGTGCTGCGTGGCGCTCAGGACTGCTCCAGGACAAAGCAGGCCCTGCTTCAGTTCCTGTGCTTCACTGGAGTTAGCATCAATTTAAAACTTACATGGCCCAAAGGCAGGCTGAGCCTTAGCTGCAGAGCACATGCTCAGAACAGCACAGTTGGCTAGGACCAGTGCCTTTACACCACTAACAACAACGTTCCTCCTTCTGGGCTCTGATTTGGACACGTCCCCGTCAGGCGGATGAGAAATGCTCTCCTTCAGTGCTTATCTCCTCTCTTCTGTGGCTGGAAATGGGCCACCCCTTTCAGCTGCTGCCACTGTGACTCTGTTAGATTCCATTTATCAGCCACTGGCCCCAGCACTGGCAGGTCAGATTTAATTTGCTGTTCTAAACTCAGAAGCAGCTCTTATCCCCTCACCAATAATCTGGGGCAATCTGGTTCAGTTTAATTGTTGGTCTGTCTGCAAGGAGGAGCTGGGAAGAAAATGGAATTGCTTTCCTGGCTGGGCCTTCAAAGTCCAAATTCTAGGAAGTGCAAATTCATTATGGGATTATGGTAAGTTTCTGCCTAAATATTCATCTCAACCCATTATGAAAAGTTTTCCTACCTTTTCCCCTGGGTTCATCCCCGATTCTTTTCCCAGTCAGAAGCTGGTGGTGTACCTGATGGGTGCCATCAGAACTGGGCTGCCTGCAGCTGTGCACTGCTGATGCAGCTCGCTCGTGGGGCCACCAACACTCCAACCAGGGCCACCAACACTCCAACCATGGCCACCAAGGGATTCCACCAGGAGTGAAGGAAAGGCACAGCCTGTCCATGAGGCTTTGAGGAAAGCCTCCACCACATGCCACAGCCTAAGAGAAACCTGAGTTTGTCATCACTGCACATCCCAGTAAGGAGTGTCTCTCGTGAGCTTGGCTTCTCCTTCCCATGGAGAAAGCATTTGGTGAGGCAGAAAACATAACTACTGTATCCTCAGAGGTGCAGATAATGTTTGTAATTCTCTACAGAAAATCTTAGGCCTCAGAAACCTAATTAATGGTAGCTAATGGGGACATGATTAATTACCAAATAAGAGAGTTTAAAGAAAGAAATTCAGATGAATATTTAATTTCTAGTTTAGCATAAACCTTAAAATAAGGACAACATTTTACATTTTCTTTAACTTTCTTCTGGAAAGAAACTCACTGCAGTAGGACAGGACTGCCAGTTAATTGGTGCTAGATGGTGGGACCACTGGGAAGATTCAGAGCAAATCCAGTCCAGTGTAGCCCAGACAGGACAGAAATTCTTTGTTCAAGTGCACAAACTGTCTTACAAACAGAGAAGATGCTGTGTTGCCTACCCTTCACCATTTCAGTCTGCAGCAAGGCATCTTTTAAAACATCAGGTCTGTGTTAAATTGAGAAAGATACAAAAAAAAACTAGGTTTGTCCTGGGAGCCTTTGGTGCTTCCAGTGATTCTGAGCTACCTCACTGCCTTTTTTTTTTCCCCTTTGACTTCCACAAGCTGATTCACACTGGGAATGCTTCATTTTTAAGGACTTAAACAAGAGCAAGATTGGAGATTTACAGTGTGGTTTTACAGCCTGGTATTTACTATGATTTGGAGCATTTCCAGCAAGAGACTCAGCTGATGAGGTTCATTCCTTGCATTCACATCCATTCAGGATGGCTCTCCAGCCAGGTGTGCTCTGCTCAGGGCTGGTGACACCGCCCTCAACACCAGGATCACCTGGAGGTGAATCCTGGTAGGCTCTAATCCAGTGATAATCAAACCCTGCTGTTGAGCAATTTGATCAAAGTACCCTCGTTACCACTCAGTCCTCCCCAGAAAATGTTCAATTTTCCTTCATGCATGCTGCTTAGACCTTTGGGCTGGGGGAAGGAAAGAAGCTCTGAGCCTCAGAGCACACGGCAAAAGTCTTTCCTATCACTCCTGCTTTCCTTTCCATGTTTTCTAATTCAAAGGCTGGTTACTAATTCAGTGCCCCACTGTGAGGTTTAGGTATTTGTTGGAAACAATTTTTAAGATGTGAGAGAATTACCATAAGACTCTAAAATTTTCCCTTTGATGCTGAGGAAGGATCCTGATTCAACACAAGTTGAAGTGGAAAAACTTTCTGAAATGGTGGGATTTCACTCCATTCCCATACAATCACCCATCACTTCCCAGCTTGTTTAGCTTTTAAAGTCTGTCTAGGCAAGCATTTGCCATGCAGAGTTCTTGGCAGTGTGTGAGACTAAGATTTTAATGAGTGTGAACATTGTTGAGAAGCAATGATGGCAAAAAAGCATGAAACTTTGAATTTTTTAACTTTCAAGAGACAGTTCTGATAAGAAGGCATTTGAACATAGGGTCACCCACCTTTCATCACTTTTTAATGCATGTAAAATAACTAATGTAAATGTAATTTATTTAATGCAAAATACCTTTGTACTTGGAGATTTGTTCAGCACTCGGCTCTATCACATCGTTGTTGATGGTGACCCCGGGATATCTGGCTCGTATTTTTGAGAGGATCTGCAAGTCCATCTCACCTAAAGAAGCAGGAGACACAAAACAGAGAATGAAAACAAAGCTCAGGCAAAGGAAGTCTCCACCACCATCACACCCCCAGCTTGGCAGACTGATTTCTGCCATTTATGTACAGATGCACCACACAGGTCCAAGCAGCTGCTGTGTATTCTCAGTAGGCTGTAACTGAAGATTGAGCTCTAGGATTTGAGAAAAATGTTAATATCAGTCCCACTTTCTTAATTTCTCCCCTCTGACTGGCACCACCAGGGCCAAGGGAAAACCTGACACAATTATGCTTGACCTCCCTTTTTCTGGACATGGTCTAACCTCGAGGGGGAGATCCTACACGAATCTCATGGTGCCAGTTCTGATGGTTCCAAGTCACCAGCAAACTTGGCAGGACTTCTCAGGATTCAGTAGGAGTATTTTTAGCCAGGTACCTCACTGGTTACAAGGTCATGTGGGGGAGGGAAAGGGAATATGTGTTTACACTGGAATCAGAAACAATACTCATATCTGTTTGTCTTTAGTGTCCTGTGACTTTTCCCAAAAGAATGATGAATAAAGCACATACCATTTGTGTTTAGCTAACCCTTGTTTACAGAGTACCCCAGAGATTCCTGTATTTCATGTTTTTCTTGAGGAAGAGTTCTCTCTAAACACTGCTCAGGCCAGCTGTAATTATTTTATTGATGGATGTACTGGTAGATCCAAGATTTCAAAATTTAAAAATAGCTCAATCATTCTCAGCCATCTCACCCCATCTGCAGTGTAGGAAACTCAGGGGGATGATATTTCTGACTGAGGCATGGGTCCAGGGACAATATCCTGCTGGCTTGCTCAACTTTCTTCAACCTCTGCTTATTGTGCTTGGATAGATTTTAGGTGGAAAAAATAACAGCAGAATAAATTAAGGTAAGAAAGAGCGAAACAGAGGGTAACTGCAGTGAATAATAGATCCAGGGATCGTGTTACAAGTAAATATTGTGCTTTGTCCTGGCAGATTTACTCGTGCTCACACAAAACTCCATGTTATAAAATTCCCTACAAATGAACAAACTTTTGCACTGAATGGAAGACAGCCCTGATGGCCAGACAGACCCTTGCTGAGGGGCTGTGAAAGGAGGAGCTGCACAGCCTCTGCCCACCCTCATCATTTTCAGAGCCCTGGACTCCCACCACTTCAGAATTGGCTCTATCGTGCAGAATATTTGAGGAACAAAAGGAAAACACTGGGCACTAAATAGTTCATTAGTGCCCAGAGGACATAGTATACAAAGTGAGCAAGAGTTGCATTTTCTCAGACTTACATGTCTTTCTAAAAGCAACCAGCAACACCAGCATTCACATGGCATCTCTGGAAGCACATTCTTTGAGGGAGGGAAATTGAATTTCTGAGGCAGCAGAAAGAGCTGCAGCTTTGCTATCACTGCAAGCCCTGTACTCTGTAGTCTGCCATTGAAATTTGAGAGCACAGAATTTGTAATTAACTACTGCAATAGTTTGATTTTTGGTTGCTTTACCAACTTTCCATAACATGATTAGTCCTTTGAAAAGGTTGTGCAGGTCCTGATTTAAAAAAAAAAAAAAATTAAAAATTTAGTTTTGTATTTTCATATGCAAATAGGTTAAAACATTCCCTTCCACTCTTGTGTGGCCAAATCACCCTTGTACTGTTTTTAACCAAAAAACCCACCCCTTTGATTCATAATTTAATCCACAGCCTTAAATTCACTTAGCTCTTTTATATGCAAACAAGTGTCCCGAGGCATTTTACACTCAGATCGGTGGCAGCTTGCATTATCAACAATTTGGCAATTAGGCTATCCGAATTATTTAAACTCTCCAACACAATTACCTTTTAAAGGCTACCACTATGTTCGCCATTAAGTTTCTAATTAAACATTTTACGTAACGGGATAGTTTATAGCCCAGTTGCTACCTTCTAGCAGCGCTGATGACTTTTATGGTTTTTAAAGGTACAGAGTGCGGCGTGCCGGAGTGTGAACTTAATAAGGCAGCAGCTGCGGCGGGGGCAGGCACGGTGTTTGGGCGGGTCAGATGGAATGGGATGGGATGGGATGGGATGGGATGGGATGGGATGGGATGGGATGGGATGGGATGGGATGGGATGGGATGGGATGGGATGGGATGGGATGGGATGCTGCAGTTAATGGGTTCATGTCTCCCGAGGTGCAAAAGCAGAGAGGAAACGCTTTCCTTCTGTGCCTCCTCCCTGCGAAGCGCAGGGGTCCTGGCTGGAGGGATGTGCAGATCGGCTCCCTCCCGGCCTCACAATGGCCCGTGGTGAGAACCAACCAGCGAGCAGATGGGGTTGGGTGACTTGGGGATTTTGACATCACAAAGTGATGAATTGATTGATGGCAAGCTGGACTGTCTCTGGCCAGGGAGTGAAGTACCACACTAAGTAAAGTGTTCCTGTTAAAATCTTCCTTTCCTTTTCCTTTCCTTTCCTTTTTCCTTTCCTTCCCTCTCCTTTTTTTCCTTTTTCCAAAGAGCAGTTTCCTTTGGAGAGCAATGTTTCTGCTCTGTCACACTGTCTGTTTTATAGCTAATGCCAACCATTTGCATACAATTACTTTATGGAGGAGAGACTGACAAAACTGAGCTCAGTCTTTGGTGATGGTATGACTACAGCATTTAAACTAGATTAACTGTTCATATAAAATTTAAAGTGTGGTGACTTAATGGGCAGACAAGGAAACATAGGTATTAATTATGGGGGCACTACAGCAAGAATTTGATGAAAAGAAGCCACTTGATCTTACTGGTATTGTTTTTCCACTCAGTGAATGTCAGATAAAAGACTTCTTATTTGTGATTTCTTCTGGATTTCTTCTCGAGCTTATGCTCAGCTCCAGTGTTTTGGGGGTCAGTAGCTCCAGGAGGAGCTTGCACACTGATGGTGGTCAGCAAACACAGCCAAAGCAGAGCTCAGCCATGGCTCTTACACAGCAGTGACGGGAGTTAGCACCTCAATAAAGTTACAGGGGAGAATATTGTAATGCAGATAAAAATGCAATAGTCTAAGAAATCTAAGACATTATTTTGTTTGGGGTTTGGGTGGGTTTTTTTGCTGCTTTTGTTTTGTCTTGTTTTGTTTTTGTATAGAAACCCTATGAGCAGTTAAAGTTTCTCTCTGCCTTTGAGGAGTGATGGTGTAGAAGGAGAGGTTTTTGTGGAGGACACAGAGGAATCAGAGTGGGGAGGCACAAGCTGTTTTCAGATGATGTGGTCACACACCAATTAACACCACCTGTCCCCTGGAGCTGACTTATCAAGGAAAGACTTATTTTCCATTCTGCTCCTTTTGCAATTTTTAGTCCTCTATTCTTTAAAAAAGAAAAAGGAAAAAACATATCAGTATTGAAGTCCATACATACCTGCTCCACCACCAACGCTTAGAACATTGATTGCAGACTTCCCATTTCCAATACTGAAAGACATTATTTATACATTTTAGGAGAGCTGCCCAGTAGAGAGGGTTCCATGCATGATGTGAGACACTGGAGATCCCATTAAGATTAAAACTTGCAGGGTAAAACCCAAATGTAATGTGTGTGTACACAGGCACACCTATGAGTGGGCAGGAGGGATCAGATTCAGAACTCTTCCCCTTTGGACATTCATGATTTCCAAATATTTTGGCAATTTGTGGAGGTGGAATTTTGCTTTTATTATGAGGGAATACAAAGAGAAGCAAGTACACACCTTCTCTGTGTCTGGGCTCTGAGGAACAGAGAGCCCTCTGGGTCTGGACCAGCAGCTTAAAAATTATTTGTAGAAGTTTTGCATTATGCAAAATGGGGAGGACAAAGGGAGAGTGTAATGTTCGTAAAATTCCTGAGTGAAGCTTTGGCAGAGCCATGAAGCTCTGAGAAGAGCCTCCCCAGAGCCAGGATTTGATGCTGGCTGCCTGCTCCCAAGCCAGCCTGCAAAGTGAGGGGTCCAGCAAAGGACACATGCTGGCAGGCAAAGCAGGAGCATGATCCAGCCATCCTCGAGAAACCCTAAATATTACCTGAAAACCTCACTTTTAGAAAGCTGCTTTCAATCAAGTTTGATGCTAGAATGTAGTATCTGTTACAGCATTTCAGAGCTGATTCAGGGCCAGCTGTGTTTGTGTGCAAGGAAACAATGCAGCCCTATCTCCTCCTGGCTAGGCAGCCTCCATCCCGGAGAGCCACCATCCAGAGCCGTGTGTGCAATTCTCCAGCCCAGCCCTATCAGAGGCCAACAGACAGGGCAGGGAACAGCAATCTGCCTCTCCCAGGCAGCCCCCCGAGGCCAGCACCGCCGTGGGACCGTGGTCCTGGCTGTCCCTCAGCCCAGGGTGGCCACCTCGGTCTTACCTCGCTATCACGTTGGGCAGCTCCCTCTCCATGAACTCCTGCATGCTCTGGTGCTCAGTGGACCTCTCCAGGAAGAGGCGGAATGACTGGACGTATCTGTCAAGATCGGCGAGCAAGCTCCTCATGGGTGAAGCCATGCTGGGAGGCTGGACAGGCTGCTCCCTGCAGCTCTTCTCTCAGGGCTAGAGGAGGAATGAAAAGTGCTGGAGGGGAAAATCCAGCCTGCACCCGGACTTTGCTCCATGTTCCCTGCTGCTGCCTCGGGGTGTTACACAACCTTGCAATAGAAGCTGTAAATGGGGCCCAAGCAGCAAAGGGTAATTTATCATATTTAATCTGTGCAGAGCAAGTGCCAGCATTTTTTAACTGTGCTGACACAGGTCTCTGTTTAAACACAGTAAAAGGGTCTTTAGATGGTTCTTAAATACAAAAAAAAAAAAAAAATTCCTCTGTTTTGTGAAGGCATGGAGAGGCTCCAAAGGCTGGATCTGGATTAGAAGAAAGTGAACACTCATCTCCAGAGACGCTGGCAGATGTCTCTCTGGTTTTTTAATCTTTTGATGTTCCTAAATTGAATGCTGATGGTGGGGTGAAAACAATAAAAACCTTATAAATGCACTTTATTTTTCTAGTTCTTCTGAAGATAATGGTACAATTCCCATGGGTTACGTAGCTAATTCACCAAAGCCACATGAGTTACTGGAATAGATGTTGTGCTAAACCAGGCTTACAGGCAATCAGGAGTGGGGAAGGCAAAGTGTGTTACCAGGGAAGTGTCAGACTGTACCTTAAAAAGTGCACAAAGATGTCTTTATCCTCTCTTAAACTGCAGTTTTAGTTCATCACATCTTGTCCTACCTGGCAAGGAGAAAGGGGCACCCTCTCCCTCCTCAGGGGCCCCATGTTGAAGGATGCACTGCATTTCCTTGGTGTCTCTTACCATCCCCTCTGGCTCTCCTGCTGAGGTTACATCCCAGGCACCTCTTGTTATTTTTACAGTTCTCTTTGGACTGTCTCCAGCCAAACCCCATTGGTGCTGAAGTGCAGCACAAAACCCTCTTAGCCATTGCTTTTCCTGGCTCCCAGCATAGCCAGGATGATTTCCCTGGATCCACTGAGACCCTGCACCCACTGCCTTCACTCACCAGCATGATTGGAATTCAAATCATGGGCTTTTCCCAGACTGCTCCTCTGGTCCCTTTGAATTATTAACCTGGCCTCTCTTGTGCCCAAGTCCCTCCCAGCTGCCCATCAAATAACACAAATAATCTCGTCCATCCTTCAAACCATAAACAGAAACAAGAGCAACAAGCTCAGGTCTATATTTGCCATTGCCTCCCTTTCTGGCAGTGAACTTCTGACAAAATATCTGACTGTGCAACCAGTTTTCCACCCACCCAGTACCTGTCTCATCAAGGCCACATCTTCCTCACTTGTTTATGAGAATGTCATACACAATGGTGCCATCTCCTTCTTCCCTGAACACATGCAGAAAGATGGGCTTGGAACAATTTCTCCCTCATAGATCCACATTGCCTGACCATCATCTTATTCTCTTTCTGCTGCAGGGAAGACTATTTCTAGGAACTATTTCTGGGGACAGCTGTCATGCTGAGCAGCTGCCCAGATCCCTCTCCTGCCCCCTTTCCAATGACAACATCAGCTGCTTGGCTTTGCCCATTTTCCTTCCCTGCCTGTGACAAAGGTAACATCCAAGTCGTGACACGTTTTGGTTTTGCAGGCCATGAGCCAAATCTCCTCACATCCCAAAGGCTCCTGTAGGAAGGGGCATGGTGAGGCTTGGTGACAATTCACCTCCTCAAGTGAGTGCTGCTACCAGAGTCCTTGGCAATGGCTGAGAATTCATAATCAATTTGCAATGCCTGATAATTGCTCTCCTTGTGGCAGTCCCAAAGACCAGTGGTGACCTCTGGAGCAGGTCCCAAGGTTGATTTTCCACCCATAGTGCCTCCAAGGCAGACTGGCTTTGGTACACTCCCTGCTCCCCACCTTATCAGAGAGCAAGGATACTTTCAAGTGAAAAAATAGCAAAACTGAGAATTTTAAAGAGCACTAATGAAAAACAAGCTGGTACAACACTGGTAACAAGTAGATGGGCGAGCTTTAAAAAACTTTGTCAGCCTCTGACTGACAATCCCTCCTTGACCCAGATGAGCAGCACTCAAACACTCAACAACATCTGAATTAACCTGAGGAATCCAAGTGGGAATTTTTCCAGAGACACTAAGGAAGGAAACTCCTGGATATACTTTGGATGAGAATTACTCACTGCTAACCCACCCTGAAAACACAATGGTGTATTCTGTGTTTACCCACTCCTTTGCTATGCCTGACTCCTTGCTTTTTATTTTAAGTGCATCAGGAGGCTTTGATGTTTGCCTCTAATATATTTTTGCTACCTTCAATCTTGAAAAAAAAGTTTTGCAGTTTATAAGAGGAGATTTAGATAATTGACCCTTTTTTCTGTTCTTCCATCTACTTCCCATGATTTAATTTGCCAACATCCTCTGCTCAGCAGTCTCTAATGAGCAGCTGAGATTCATTTTCATGTTGGGTGCAGTTCAAGGAATTTGTCTCATTTCTTTGATTACGTTTTTGGCTGTTGGAATTTGCCCCATTTATTTTGTTCTGGTTTTATTTGTTTGTTTGTTGGGGGTTTTTTGTTTGTTTGTTTGGGGTTTGGTGGGTGGTTTTTTTTTGTTTGTTTGTTTGTTTGTTTTTTCCTGTTGGAATTGCGGCCAGCTAACTTTAAAAATGAGTAAAGAGAGGGAAGGAAAGGATTGTTTTCTGAATTAGGCTGAGAGAAACTTGTAAGGTAATAATGTTCACTCGGGCATGTTCCCTCCAGTGATAATTGAAACTCATCCGCGGCTCCCTAGAAAGATTGAGGAGTTTTGAAAGCGGACACTGTTTACGCTGCAGTTACCTGATCCGTCCCTGCTTTGTGCCAGCAGAGTGAAACCTGCTTTAAACTCGCCATGAAACCCTTTAAACCCTCCCCGTGAAGGCAGCAAACGAAGTGATCGGGGCAGTGTGGGTTTACCAGCACAGGACTCCGAGTGCCGGCGAGCCGGGATCCCGCTCGGACGGATTCCGCTCCATCGGCGCCGCCTCCCAGGCGGCCCTGCTTACCTGGGCTGTCCTGTGCCCCTCGGGGCTGTCCTGTGCCCCTCGGGGCTGTGGGGGCGATGCTGCCGAGCTCCTGGGATGCGCTCCCAGCCGGCCACCTCCCCGTCCAGCCGCCCTTCCGCGCAGCCACCTTCCCGTCCAGGCACCTCCCACCCAGCGCCATCCCGGCCGCGCCACCCCCGGGGCGGTGCCACGGCCGAGGTCTTGCTGCTGGGGAAGGAGCAGGCGGAGCTGGAGCCTCGCATGGCAGCAGCTGCTGAGGAAGGAGCAGGCAGAGCTGGAGCCTCGCATGGCAGCAGCTGCCGAGGAAGGAGCAGGCAGAGCTGGGGCCTCACATGGCAGCAGCTGCCGAGGAAGGAGCAGGCAGACTTAGAACCTCACATGGCAGCAGCTGCTGAGGAAGGAGGAAGGAACAGGCAGACTTAGAACCTCACATGGCAGCAGCTGCTGAGGAAGGAGGAAGGAACAGGCAGAGTTAGAGCCTCGCATGGCAGCAGCTGCCGAGGAAGGAGCGGGCAGAGTTAGAACCTCGCATGGCAGCAGCTGCTGAGGAAGGAGGAAGGAGCAGGCAGAGCTGGAGCCTCACATGGCAGCAGCTGCCAAGGAAAGAGCAGGCAGAGCTGGAGCCTCACATGGCAGCAGCTGCCTGGAGAGGCAGGGGACAGCTCCAGCCCTGCCATACCCGTGCCCACTCTCCATGTGGTCCCCACCGGCTGTCCCCCAGGACACACCTGGCACGGTCGCCCTGCCGTGGGAGCATCCACACACGGAGCTCTATCCCTGTGTTAATTACAGCAGGGGTGGCAAATGAAGCCCTGCCAGTGGAAAATAGAAAATGCAGCTCCGGACAAACTGGAAATAATTGTGTCAGTGTGTGGCATGGGGTGATGGGCAGCATCATTTGCAGTTTGTCTATAGAACCCTTCCATTAGAGATAATTTTGTTTTTTTATCTAGTTTTCTTAACACCAGATATTCTTCTTATCCCTTACTTTCCAGAGTTTAAGCATTTTCTAAGTTGTGTGCACCCTCTGCAGCCCTGTCAGGAGCAGTTTTATCCCAAAGAACATAAGTTTGGATAAAACCATTGACCCGTGTCTGCTATCCCATTCTGAACTGGTGTTCAGGGCACCACACATTTGCCCCATGTGTGCTTCAAATTATTCTTTGTTTCTCCATGTTTAGCAAGAAGGAATTTTTTTAAGTTAAATGAAGAAGTTTTCCTTCTGGAGTAAGATAGAGAAATGAACTGTTCAAGGAGAAATGAGCTGTTCACATGATATAAGTCACATAAAATAATACCAGTAGTACTAATAACAGTGCTTTCAAAGGCACGGTTACAGGGAGAATGGCTGCAGTTTGACATTTAGCTGAGAGTTTACTCAAATGAAGATTTCATATCAACAGTTAAAATTGTTCAGCCGGAACGACGACTGTGTGTGAAGGCAACACAC
Source organism: Anomalospiza imberbis (assembly GCF_031753505.1). Classification (NCBI taxonomy): domain Eukaryota; kingdom Metazoa; phylum Chordata; class Aves; order Passeriformes; family Viduidae; genus Anomalospiza; species Anomalospiza imberbis. The sequence continues at coordinate 5,928,157 of NC_089687.1, forward strand.
ACTGCAATTTTTTCTCTCTCTGTTCACAGCACTATTTCCTCACCAGTTTGAGGGAATGAGACACAAAGTCCTTTATTGAAGACCTCACCAGGAGCAGCAATGCCACAGTATTTAGTACCTATCGTATTTTATGATTCTGTGCTTCAAAGAGTGATGCCAAATCCACACAGGCAGAATGGGGAGACCAGCAACAGTTTTGCTCTTTGAAATCAACAATCATAACTTGTTTGCCTATGGCAGGGAGCTTAGGACTAGGTGGTCTTTCAGGTCCTTTTGAACCCAAACCGTTCTGTGGTTCTCTAATTCTATGACTTTATTTTCAAGGGGTGCTTTGAGGAAAATGAAACTCTTAAGTTCCCTGTCAGCCACGCATCAAGCCAGCTTCTACTGGCCTGCAGAGTCCCAGCAAATGTCCCTTCTGCAGCCACAGCTCCCACCCAGGGAACCCCGTCCTGGCTCTGTACTGGTGATAAGCGCTGCTGTTCAAACATAGCTGAACACCAACACCACTGGTGTTTGTTTTTCTCTGCAGTTCTAGAAATCTGTATTAATTGGTGTCACCAAAGCTGTGCAAGCTGGCCTAAAGAAAACAAACTCAGTGCATCTGGCCCACACTTTTTTTTCCCTCTGTAGAACATTAAATATGGGTTTTCCAAGTGCCAGTTGCCATTTCATATGAAAGCCCAAAATAAAGATTATATGCATCTGGTGCTTTTAAGTGCATTATGAAAATAAAAGATGCTGCTGTTAATTTGCTTCTTTAATTTCCCCTGTGTGAGTGAAATCCCAAATTTAAGTGAAATCCCAGCCATTTCAGTGTGATGTGTGCTCAGTGCTGCCCTGGAGCAGGGACACTGGGATCTGGGGATGCTGCACCACTGCCTAGCCCTGTGCCCAGGGCAGGGCCATGCTGAGCCAGAGGCTCAGCAGAGAAAGAAGCGGCAGAGAAGGACCAAGGCCAGGAAGGAGACTCGTTCTGTGGAGTAACACCCTGCAGAGGAGGTGGCCACACACAGAGCTGGCAGGTCTATGGGCTTGTTCATTAAGGTGGTTGTACACTATTTGGCATTGTAGAACCACCACAGAATCATAGAATAGTAGTGCCAGAAGGGACCTTAAAGTTCATTTCATTCCAAACCCTGCCATGGGCAGGGACACTTTCCATTAGACCAGGCTGCTCCAAGCCCCATCCAGCCTGACCTTGAGACCTTCCAGGGATGGGGCAGCCACAGATTCTTAATATTTATTTCTGAAAAATCACCTTTCTGTCCCATTCTACCCTGTGGCCTCCTATATACAGCACTGTCCTAGACAGCAGGAAGCTGAGTTATTGAAAGGAAATCCTACAAGCCCTGAGGGCACTAATATTTGGGAAGTAATCACTACTATATATTAAACATTTCTCTGACATGTCATGACAGCTCAAGGGACAATTCACAGCTCTGTAGATACCTGGCTGACTGTGAAGTAGAATAATACTAAAATACAAAGTTGTGAGTAAGACAAGTCCCCCAGGGAACCTGGCAAGGACACAAGCAGTTGTCACTGGCCCTTTATGTGAGTCAAGAGCTGGGAGCAGCCAACATCTGCAGATTATTCCTTCTCTGGAGTACATCTGTGCGAGTTTGGGCTGAAAATTTATACTCTGGGAAGAAGGAGAAAGGAGTTAAAGGTCCAACAGCCTCATCAGTCCCATGGCAGAAATGGAAATAGCAGAAAAAAATTATCCATGACAGTTTAGAAGAGCTGTGGTAACTGGTGAATTTGTTGATGCCTTCAGAGATGAAAAGTCCTATCTAAGCTAGCAAAAACCAGGATACCAGCAGGGTGTTGGGACTGGCTGCTGCCTACATGTGAAGAGAGGAGATGAAGGCTGTGCAATGTTGATTTTGTCTCAGAAGGGGTGGGAGGGCCAGAACAGACCATCCCTTATGGGAATGGCTGCAGTGAGCCTCCTCTGGAGGAGGATCCATCCCTTTGGAGCAGGGACCAGAGGCTGGAGCCACAGCTGAGAAAAGCTAAGCTTGGGAGATGGATCCATGTGTAATGTCCCCCCCACAGGACTAGAGAGTATGTGGGTCAGAACTAGGAAACTGGAAAGAGGCAGAAGGAGTAGGAAAGGCTGCACAGGAATTACCTAAATTCTACCCTGTAACCAAACTTCAAAGCATTTCTAGATGGCCCAAATATCTGAGCCCAAAGATCCAGGAGTTTATTTGGCTTACCTCTGGAACTGATGTAATCAGACATGGCCAGCCTGATAAAAGCAGAAGCGAGACGTTGGCTAATGTCTGAAGAATTATTTCTGCTGTCTCCTAATAAAGCACGCTGATGTAAGCTGGGGATGATAACAGGAGCGCTGCGCTGCGCTCGCAAAATCTCATTTTTCAGGACAACTGAACTGTCAGTGCCAAAGAACAGACAGGTTATTGCTCATGCTCCTCCAAGGTTACTTTTATTAAAATGGAAATTTCCAAAGCTTTGCATGCGCACATACGTGGCCGCGGGTGCAGAGTGCCCTGTGAGGGGGAGAGGGGCCTTGCCACAGGCACAGGGGCCACAGGCACCGCTCCTCCTGCAGCTCCTCGGTGCAGCCCTCACAAACGGGGGGCCCTGGGGGAGCTGGGCATGGCTGTCCCTGCCCCAGTCTGTGTCTGAACAGCCCCATCATCACCACGGCTCTGGGGTGGGCTTGGCACCTACAGCAGCCTGGGGTCGTGCAGTGCTCTCCCCCACAGCTGCACCCCATTCATTTCCCCTGTGATCTGGGTGAGGATTTGCTGTCCCCCCTCAAACCCAGCACAGGCACCATCACCTTAAAACTGGCCCTTTCACACTTTGGGCTGACACAGCTCTGCATACCAGAGGGGTGCAGCTCCCCAAGACCTCTCACTGCAATTAGTTCATTGCTGCAGGTCATTTCCAGCCACAGACTGGGATGGGATGGGATGGGATGGGATGGGATGGGATGGGATGGGATGGGATGGGATGGGATGGGATGGGATGGGTAGGGTGGGATGGGATGGGATGGGATGGGATGGGATGGGATGGGATGGGATAGGGTAGGGTGGGATGGGATAGGGTAGGGTGGGATGGGGTGGGGGGCGGAGGAGAGGAGAGGAGAGGAGAGGAGAGGGAGAGGGAGAGGGAGAGGGAGAGGGAGAGGGAGAGGGAGAGGGAGAGGGAGAGGAGAGGAGAGGAGAGGAGAGGAGAGATTTCATTTGGAAGGACACTACAATGATGATCTAATCCAACTGCCTGACCCACCTTAGGGCTGGCTCTAAGTTAAAGCACCTCGATCTTGTAAAGGACATTATCCAAATGCTTTTTAAACAGATGATATTAAGAGAAAAATAGGGGGGGAAAGAGCAAAAAAATGAATACCTAGCTGTATTTCACTTTTTGTTGTCATAATACACTGAGAAGCTACAACAGGCAAAACCAAAACGTCTGCTGAGAAATGATATGTTCAACAAATGTGTCTTTTTATCTTCACCAGTACATCTGAGGAACAGATTAAATTTTTACAAATGTGTGCCTTAGTTAAAATAATTTTGCTTTTCCCGCTCCTGAAGTTAATTGAACCAAAAATTGTTTGTGAAATATCTCATTATGGAGCACTCCAAATTCCTGGCTTGCAATTAGTGAAACAAATCAGTGCTCTGTTCCCAGACTGAAAAAAACCCAAAATATTAGAGTGTTTCAATTAGCAATTTGAAACTGAAATTCTTAATTGAATTGATCTCAGAAAGAAACTCAATTTGAAAAAAAACCATTGGCAAGGGGATTTCATTACTGTGCCTGGTCTTGGAGGTGGTCGAGGATGGTCACACCTTCACCGACAGGTGCTCCACACCAGAAGGAGCTGGTGGAAGGAGATGCTGCTGGAAATCATCCAGAATGTGCAGCTCTTGTCCTGAGAAGCCACAAGCAGCCACGGACAACACACAAAACTCCCAGCTTCTTGCTAGCCCTGAGTGCAGCTCATTTTTTCCTGGAGACTGCAATCTCTGCCCAGAAACTTTTTTCTGTGCTGGAGAAGCATGAAGGACTTGGCAAAGACCTGGCTCGGGTTATTGATGTTATGGGAAAGCAGAGTTATGCCAGGGAAGAGGAGATGGCTTTTTTTTTTGTGCCACTTTTGCTGCTGATTCAGGTTTTCTACACATTTTAGGAAACAATAATCATCCATTATGGAAAAAAAACCCAATTCTTAGTGCATTTTACCCATATATGGAAATAATTATTTTCTCTTTTGAAGACGCAGCAGTATGAGGAGAGAACTGACAGAAATACCCAACAACCTATAAATGAAAAATAACAACTTGGGCATTTTTTCAGAGACTGTCATGAGGGGCTGTCCCTGGTACCAGGCTGACTCAGTGGAGCTTCAGCCTCACGAATGATAAAAGCATGAAGTGAGACAGAAATCATGCAGATCTTAATACCTGCTCGTGTTTTAACTCATTTTCACTTGTAACAGCAATAGTTGTTTTTCCCAAAACAAATATTCCTGGCTCAATTATCGCTATCTTTCCTATATTTGTGCTATTTATGCAATATCCACTTCCCACTGGCACCTTCTCCTCGTTACTAATTTCCCCTCTCCTCCTCCTCTAGCTGTTCCCTCAAGAGCTGGTGCGACAAAGAAGATCTGAACAAGCCACACTTGAAAAGCAATCAACCAAAATTAGAAGGGCTTTCTTCTAGGCTGTGTTTGGAAAGGCATCATCCCCCTGAGCACATGGTACTGCTGACTGCCTGTGCCCTGCTCTGACAGGGCAATGCAGGGGGAGCAGTGCCTGCTGTCACAGCATAATTTGACAACTGAATATTCCACTTGGAACTCCTTGGCGTGGCTCACATGCCTCCTAAATCTCTCTGCTTGAAGTGTAACATTTTCATGCCCTTCATATCTCTTCCTCTGGGAACTTATGTTAAGCTTTGGAAAGGGTTTAGGCACACTCACTCCCATCCAATGGCAGCAGTAGCTGCTTACAGCTCTCACCATCAAAATCTTTGTGTGAAGTTGTCTGTATTAGGAACACTTCAGATGTCTGTAAGCCACCACTCATGCCAAAACCCCACATGTGAATTACCCTGACCTGGTGAAGAGTATCCTTTAGACAAAATTTAATCCCTTCAGCCTGTGGGAGCCTGGGTTGGATGGCAGCTGGCAGTGCCAGCACAGGGGTGGCACCCCTGGTGTCTCTGTAGTGCACAGCCCGTGCAGCACTTTGGGCATTACATTGCCATGACAGCCTTTAGATCTAAAATGCTCCATATTTCTTTCTGAAATGCTCCATATTTCTTTCTTTTTGCTTCCTGGGACAGAGGACAGCATCCTGAAAATGGGGCTTTGCACCCAGCACCTCCACACCAGACACTTACCTTTGCCTTTCCTTCTTTCCCCTTTTTTCTTCTTTTTTTCCTTACAATCCAGAAGCTTTTGCCCCTTCTGCCCACTCAGTGACAATGGTGGGATGTTCCCACAGGCTCCTGATGAGAATCTGTGTGGAAAGAGAGGGAAAGAGTGCCGAAAGAGAGGGCCAGTGAGCTTTAGGAGAGCCTGTGTGGGAAGAGGGCTCAGCAGCACTGGATGTTCTCAGGGGAGCTGTGTGGCCCCAGGCCTCCCCTTGGGGCACAGGTAGGAGGTGAAGCTCAGCCCATGCTGTTTTTATCTCTCCTCACAATGGGTCAGAGGTGGAGGAATAAGAAAAATAAAGATCAAGTGATCCTGCAAGCAGCATGGCTGGCCGGGGAAGCTGCTCTGCCATGAGCTTGGTCTCTCCAGCCCTTCATTCTCAGCAAGCACACCCAAGCTGCTCTGCCATGAGCTTGGTCTCTCCAGCCCTTCATTCTCAGCAAGCACACCCAGCAGAGTGAGCTTTAATGGCCCTGTGCAACTCACAGCCGCAAAACAAACTGCAGGCAGGACCACAATGATTTCACCTTTTTTTTATTTTTATTTTTTTTAATGCCAGATGTTATGATCAGCCACTGTCACGTGCAGTTAGACCCTGGGACTCTGCCATTCCGGGTGGAAAGTGAGAGGGTCTGCAGCCCATCAGGGTCTGGTATGGCCAGAGAATCACAGAATGGTTTGAGTTAGAAGGGACCTTAAAGACCATCTTGTTCCAGCCCCCTGCCATGGGCAGGGACATCTTCCACTATCCCAGGTGGCTCCAGTCCCCATCCAACCTGGCCTTGGACATCTCCAAGGATCCAGGTGCACCCACAGCTGCTCTGGGCATCGTGTGCCAGGGCTGCCCCACCCTCACAGAAAATAATTTCTTCCTAACATCCAACCTAAGCCTGTCCTCTTTCAGTTTAAAACCATTCTCCCTTGCTTCATCACCACCTGCCAATGCACCAAGTTGCTCTCCAAAGCCATGCTGAAGCTTGGCTCTGAACACAGCCATGCTTTAATCTATACTACTTTTTTTTTACTACAGTTTGAGCTAATATATTAATTTTGGAGCTGAGTGTACCACCTACTGCCAAAAGACGTTGCAAATGTGGGATTTCACAGTGAAATATCAGCACAAAAGCACTGCTTTTACTTGCTAGCACTTATCAGTGTGAGGTACATGGATCATGCCATAGCCCTTGACATAGTGTTGTAACATTGCTCGAGTGGAAATGTACAAGAGCTTTTCATGGATAGTGCTGTCATTTAATTTTTTTTTAAATTACAACTTAATTTGCAGCCAAGAGGAGCCTTGACTGGAAGCTCCTCCCTGCAGAGTCCGTTCATGCTTCAGCAAGAGATGCTGAAAAGGCCATCTTAAAGCTTCCCTAGAAGTCCTGGGGATTTCCCCCCCTCTGTGAAAAGCCATTTGCAAAGAAATGACACTTGTCTCCTCAAGCCTTAAACTGAAGGTGTATTTATTTGCTCTGAAGCCAGATGTGAAGAATTGTGTCTGAAAAGGAATTTTCCAGAAGGCCATGGGTGGGATGGAAGGGGCAGTGGGGGATGCCTGCAGGGAGCCTGGCTGTCAGTTTGCAGACCTGGAAGGAGGCAGCTCAGTCTCTGACTGCATCCTTTGAGCTCCTGCTCCTGTTACAGCCCCAGCAATTGCCATTCCGGCGTGGTGTCTTCACCTGCCCTCCTTATCTCCTTCCATGATCCCTGCTCTCGCTTCCCTCTCTGCCCTCTAGGCCTGCAACTGCTGCTGGAAATAATATTTTTTAATACCATTTCTATCTCTCCTCTCAATCCAGCTGGTGCCATTGTAGGCAGTTTCCAAGTGTCACTGCTTCTTTCAGATTCACATCCTCCTGCAAGACACGGACCCATCCAACCCAGCCTGCTCACTCTCTCCTTTGTGCAGGCTTTAAATTGCAAGTTATTTAAACTTACAGCTATTTTCCTGATTAAATAAACCTGGGACCAGTTACTCTGAAGACATCGGGCTTTTATTAGAAAGCTACATTGCCATCTTGTTATTTTGATCCCTACTCACCTCTCATCTTCTCACAGAAAAGCCTTTGAGTTTCTTGATATATAGGTGCATTCATGCTTTTATTGAGCAGGAATCCTCTTTGCAATCTCTACCCTGGGACGAGCCTGCTCTGCAGATCATACTTGGTGTTTCACTTGGGTTTGATTTTGTCTCTGCTCTGACCACACCTGGCGGAGTTAATGAAGACAAAAGAAGCACTTCAGGATTTGCTCCTGATTTCAGTGGTAGGAGTCACCTCCTGGCCATGCTCCGGGTGCTTGTCTTCCTGTTGCAGTCACATCCAGATTCCGAGGGAACTGGGAAGAGTGAGGGAAGGCAGCAGGGAATATCTTTCAAATTAGGATGCACAAGGATGGGTACAGTACCTGAAAAGGCAAAGAGAACTGGGATTGGTTACAGTGTATCAGTTATGGCAAAAATAATTGAAAAAACACAGGCTTGCTATAGTTAATGAGTTTTACAACTCAGAGCCCAGAGGAGAGACCTGGGCTGTGGATGTACTCCCTGGCTCTGGAATGCTGCTGGTAATGCTGGGTTAAAGGTCCAACCTCCAGCCTCCAGGCACGAAAATGCAAATGTGGTCCACTTTTGGCTTCCCAGAGGCAGATGTCTGCTTTAAAGGGAGCTTAATATAAAATTTTGGAGCCACCTTTTTTCCAGATAGAGGATTTACAGCATGGGAGCAAGCAAAAAAAGTTGTGAAGACGATTATTATTGTTGTTGTTGTTGTTGCTTACTATTAACATTAATTACTATTACTATAGTATATATATACTATATATACTATATATTAGTATATATAGTATATACTTACTATATATACTAATACTATAGTAATAGTAATATAATAATGTTACTATATAATATAATACAATAATTTTATAAAATATAATAATAATATATATAATATTACTACTATCTGTGGGGTTTTTTTCCCCTTGATGTTATTTCTTGCAATTTTCACCAAGGATTTTCTCACTCCAGAGCAAGGGAGTGAGATCTTTTGCAAACCAGGGGCACATCTCTGTCTCAGGTCTCTGCAGCTGAGGGCAGCAACACAAAGTGCAGCTGGGAAGATGCAGGTCTGCCATCCAAAACACATCCTGAGCTGCTGGGGTGACAGTGGCATGATAACATCATGAAAAGCCTTGATAAAAATGTGCCTTTTTTTTTCCCCATTAATCAGCTCTGTGTGGGTTGGATGTGCCAGCTTTCCTGAGAGAAGTAACCTGCCAGACACCCAAATATTGGCTGTTTAATTTCCCTGAAGTTAATAGAGAGAGTGCCTGTAATTACACGTGGCCTCCTGTAAGTTTTCAGCTTTTGTGATGAAGAAGGAGACAGCATTATGGCACTTAAAGCTATTGATTAGTTAAGCTAATGGACTGAGACTGATTGAATCTATTGCCACAGCCAGGGGATTCTGTGTGGTGTTTCTTTTATGAACTCAATAGAAAACACCTCTCAAACTGCAGGGTGGAGAGGTGGGGGGATCAGGGAGGGCCCAGGCTGCTCCCACCACACAGTGAGTTCTTCATCTCCCTGTGGCACCACATCCAAATGTCCTGAGCCCAAAGCTGCCGTGTTAATCCTTGTCCCACTGGCTTACCTCTCATTTGGGATCTAATACAGAATTCTCATGGGCCTTGCAATCATCTGCAAGAGATGGAAATTTTAAGAAAGCACAGGAATGTATGAGATTCAATAAATGCCTGGGGGACACAGAGGGAATGGCAGTAAGGGTTCATTCCTCTAGCAGAGTTCAGTCCTGGGCTCCCTAGGGAGCTTCCCTTGAACAATCCCAAAAGTCTCTCACATCAGACACGTGTTTGAGGTGATTTCATGTTGATCTTCAATTTGACAGCCAGTGCTGAAGGCCAAGCTCACCAGGTTTACCACTGCACCTGAATTTCCCTGTCATTACCAGGATACACCAAATCCAGCCTTCAAACTGTTTATTTTTCTTAGACTTTCAGCCCAAATTTATCTCCTAAAATCCTGTACCTCCTGGAGTGCAAAGGGGAAGATAGAAGCCACTTCCCTGAACCCAGACTAATGGCTGATCAGCACCTTGTCCATCCATGGAGGCATCAAAGCCACTTTGCTTTGCAGGGCTGCCAACACTGTCCCCACAGTCCACTCAGGCTGCTGGGGACAACTATGCTCTGTGCCATTCCCCTGCTCCAAGTGCAGGCACACACTCAGTGCCAGACAGCATGGAAACTACTCCTGTCAACAACTTCCAGGGTTTGTTATGAGATTGGGATTTTGGCTGACAACAACACTGAGGCAACCAGTTTGACTTGCACAGCTGCTGGCTCGTTGGTTTGCAATATTTTCATTATGTGTCAAGGGTGATGTAACTTCAGCACGGTGCAGAACATATGGATTGGAGACTGCCTGGCTGAATCATTCAGTATGTAGGTAAAACCCCCAAGAACTTCAAAATAAAGACTACTCCTAGTCAGAGAGAATTTCCCAACTCAGGAAAAAAATATTAGGGACATAGCAGAGCAATTAGGCAATAGTTAGATCCCTGGAGGATTGGCTCACAACTTGGACCCACCTTGTGTCAAAAGGATGTTTGCAAAGAATGAGCAATTATTTAATGGACTGACTAGAGTGTCCAATAGGTTGTTTAGAAGTGCTGTAATTATCTATATGCAATAACAGTTGAGTCACATGCTTGTAACATCCCTCAGCCATTTAACACAAATCAGTCAGACAAAATACAGCCTGACACGAACAGGGAACATCAGATCCATGGCCAAGGCCCCCAGGCTCCATTGCCTGTCCATGTTTGGGGATGTCTGTGGTGCCGGGGCTATCAGCCTCTCTCCTGCTGCAACTCTAGGGGGACACAGGTGTCCCACATGTCCCATGACAGCACCCTGAGTACATCCCTGCTGTCCCCAGGCACCTTGAACAGCCCATGGCATGTGCAAGGCCACCCCACAGCCTCCCGTGTCACTTCCCAGGGGACACAGGTGGTGGCTCGGTCACCTGCCCCCCCGGGAGCTGCTGGAGCTCAAAGACACAATCCATCACAATAAGAGAGCAAGGACTAATGAGAACTGCTTTTGTGATGTTTTGCTGTTCCCTGCAGGTGGGAACGTGGCCGTCCATCAGCAGGGCAATGCTGACCTCTGCTGCCGGAAACCAAAACTATGGAGAGCTACCTGCGACTAACGTGGCCAGGAGGCTTCGATGGAGTGGGTACCACCCCACCCAGGTTTATACCTCCAGGCTTGCAAACCAGAGCTAGACGAGATGCTATAAACCCAACCAGGTTAAGAGCTGGAGCCAGTCCTGTCCTGATGGCTTGGCAGAGACAAGGACAGTGTCCCCAGCCCCGGGAGCCAGAGCTGATGTGCCCACCTCAACCAGCACAGGGAGTCTTACAAGTCTGGCTGCAGAAACTTCATCGGTGCTTTGCTCTGCTGGCTGGGAAGCACGTGGAGAGAGGATGTCACAGAGACAGAAGTGATGCTCCACTTTCTCAAGCAGCAGTCGGGATTTTCACATATAGACAATATTAGCTTGCTAAAATGAAAAAAAAATGCAGGTTATTCCTCTTAATTATACCTGGGGTCCAGCAACAAGGAGTGCTCAGAGAAGCATCAGACCTGGAGGCATTTTCTAGAGTCTTCCTCAAGGGTCACTCATACAGCTTAATATTCCCATTAATGACCTTGGCAGAAAAGGAAGATTGTGGTGATGAAAATGTGCTGATGCTCCAAGCCCAGGGGGTGCCTTCAGTACAGAGGAGAACTGGGATATAATACTGAGAGGAATGGTTGTCCCTGAGAGCTGAAAGCCCAATGTGGGGTATGGCACAGGGGAACAGGTGAGGGACTGCTCTGCTGCAGCATGAGATGAGTCTGTGGTGCCACAGAGATACAACCAGGTGAAAAGGGCAAGGGGAATGCTGAGATATATCAGTTGGTAGAGGTGCTTCCCATGGAGATAGGGAAGAGTGCAGCCATTTTTGAGTTATTTGAGAGCAATTTAGTCAACCTGGCTTACAGAGGAGCTTTCCCACAGATATTGACACCAGAATGATCCGCCCCAGGTACTGTGAGTGTTCCCAGTTTCCCCCACTCAAGTTATTCCTCCTGCAGTCCTGCAGGGCTCCCCTGAGCTTGTTATGATGGACACAGTGAGCAGGGTTGAAGCCATAATGGCTTTGTACTCTGCTTTTGCACAATTTGTGGAAAATGCAGTGCCCAGCCTAGCAAGATCTTTTGTAAAGGCTCAGGGTAAAAAGTTAATGGAAGCAGCTCTCTCCTGCTTTCCTTGCAGGGAAAATTTAGAGGAGGCCTGCAGCTTCCCAGGCACTCCCAGAGATGCATCCTGAGTCCCTCAGCTCCAGTCAGAGAATAAGGGAATCAGGTAGGGTAGATGTTTTTGGATTCAGATCCACCAAACTTGGCAGGAATAGAGAAGTAAAAGGTCCAGGGGAAGGATAACTGAAGCAGTGGCATTACAAACTTATGGCAACTCTGACAAGTTCTCATTTGCTGATTACAGCTGCCTTGAGAAACACCAAGGGCCTTTAGCTAGAAAAACTTTGTAATCACACCCAAAATTGAAAACTTTCCTTTTGTTACTGATTGCTGCACAGGTGACACAGAGCAAGGCATTTGCAGTTCCTGAGCATCCAAGGTGTAAAGGCAAAGCTCATAAGCTCATGTGTTAACTCAAAACCCTTGGAGACAGTTTGCCATCAGTCAGGTCTGCTGGTATCTGCAGAAGGTGTTTTATTTACCGCTGCTGCTGATCCACAGCTGGGCAAACAGAGACACGTGGGAGTCGAGTGAGTGGCTCCTGTAGGGAAGAGGCAGGGGCTCAGCAAATGGTCACCAGCTCTCCAGCACATGGACAAAGGCAGCAGCACTCCACCCTGAGTGAGCTCTGGTGAAGGATGAGCTGTGTAACCCTCTGCTGCTCCTCGTCAGAGGCAGAATTATGTGTGTTTGTGGTCAAGGTGGTCTATCCTGGGACGTGTATTTCTTAGTCATTGTCACGAGTGCTAATTTATCTTTGGTAATTAGTTTCTGTGCCTTGGAGCAGTGAAGCACAAATAAGCATTTAACATTGATCTATTGCAGCACTTCCCTGGGTAAATGGATGGCTCTGGCGCTGGCTGGTGCTGATGCATCAGTGTCTTTTACCATCAGAGGAGTCACTCGAGCATCAGCTCAGCCACCAGCCAAAAAGCATGTCTGAGCTTTTAAACCAGCTCAGGGAATGTGTCTTCTCTGACCTGCTCGTGCTCTGGAGGACAACAGCAGCATATCCCCTACCTGCCCCAAGGCACAACCCAAAGTGCTCTGAAGAGGAGATCAAATGAAAGAACACAGAAAACTGGGGCCAGCAGAAATGTCCTTTTCTGGTTTGAACCTCATGATGGCTTAGGTTCAGGTCTCACAGCCACTCCACCACCTGCATGTCCAGCTTAGCACCACAGTCTGCTCTAATTAACCTGTTGCCAGTTTTCAGGCAATTACAAGTGATTATATGTGTTTTACATTTAGATGAGCACCCACTCTAATCCAAGCTCATCCATGGGACCACCAGGGAAACAAAAATACATCTCAGCTGGTTTAGCCCCAGGGCTAAATGTCTGGCAAAAAATGAGCAAAAGAACTATGTTTTTGTTAAAAGGAACTATACCAAGGCATTAATTGAAAAGAATGGATGTAGTATAGTAGTTTTTAGTCTACATTTAATAGAAATAGAAATAGAAATAGAAATAGAAATAGAAATAGAAATAATAGAAATAGAAATAGAAATAGAAACAGAAATAATAACTAAGAAAAGCATTAGTTTTTAAGCATTAGTATGCTTAGTCATACACTAAGCATACTTAGTGGACTGGTGGACTACAAAATACCCATTAATCTAGAAGTAAATTATAGACAGTAAAATCTGTTAGAGCTAGTGTAGTTTTTCACTTAATTAGATGTGTTATTATTATTTGATGAGGACATGCTTTATTCTGTGATACCTAATTATTTTTCTGGAAAAGTTGCATGTTCATCTCTATGACTGTGAAATTAAAAGCAGGCCATAAAGTCTCATTTTGATTGAGACACTCTTCCAGAATATGAAAAGAAATATTAATTCAGTGCCCAGCACCTGGATGCACTTGGCTGGATACACTGGCGTTTCCACTGCCTATTGAACAAAGTGCAAGTTAAAAACTATTCCTGCCACAAGCAGTAGGAGAAGTGTGAGCAGCTTGCAGTGCTCAAAAATTATCCCAATTCTTTGTCTGAGGTATGAAACTGGGCTGCACAACTTCAAAGTGGTTAATTTTATCATGACCTCAGAACCATGCAGCAGCTGGAAAATAATTTCTCCCCAGCTATCAGCTCCATTGTCCTCATTAAAGAGTTCTTTTTTGCTGGTTAAATTGTAGATGGGGAAGACTTAGATTTGCTATTCATGATGACTTTACTGAATCATTTTCAGTAAAGTGGACAAGTTGTAGTGGCCAATATTTAAAATTTGAGAATTTCAGTTTATTAGCTTAAATCCTAACCTTCAGGCATGTTTTCTTTTTTTCAAGGCTGCAAAAATACTCACTGGCAGGATGAAAATGAGATCACTAATATGAGTTATTAAAACAGAGGTAGGAGCTAGGTAGATCATTTTGGGTGCCCTCATCTGGAGATGGTATCTCACCTTAGAACCAGTTCTAACTGCAGATAAACAGGACCTCCCAGTTTTATAAAAGAACCGACACATCATAAATATATGATTTAAAAAATCTTCTTATCAATCCTTCTGACTTCTTCCCTCCCTCTGGATTTGTTTTAGTCTGACAACTTCTGCTTTGATTGAACTTACCCATTTCTTTTCCCCTTCCCAGCACTTTCTTTCTTGAGATCTCCACAGCACAGGAAAAAGCAGCAGTGAAACGTCACAGTTGGACTTCCAAGCCTGTGGTATAAAGAGAGTCACAATTAAACAGAACCAATCGAGGGCCTGGTGCATTGATGAATAAAACATGCTGGTAAAAGAATGTGCCGAAGTGCAAAGTATCATTATAACATAGTGGGAAAAAGATTCTTTCCTCAATCTAAATGTCTCAGAGACAGAAGAGTATTTTTAGACACTATTACTGAAATAACCATCAAGGTGTTCACCAGGGTAGTTACCCACCTCAAAAATACAGGTTATCAAATAAAACTCCATTTCCAAGTGATTCAAATGTGGAATTTTCTCAGCTGCAAATTCAAAGGGAATAAGGCCTAGGAGTCTTATTATAATTTGAGGAGTTATTAAAGAATGGGATCATCAGGAGAGAGCACAATGGCAGATCAGGTTGAAAAGTACAAACCGCTTTTTTTTCTTTTCCTGACAAGTCAAATATCAAAATAAATTCACTTCAGGCACATTCACATCAGTTTTCATCAGCTTCCTCGCAAGACTTTTATTGGCACAAATGATCACAGGAAGCAAACTTCATGCTGAAACTGTTCTGCCCACCTTTGAAGGGTAAGTTCATTAGGAAGGATTAATTGGAGGAAGGCATTATCTCCTTTGAGAGGTCTTTTTCATGTCAACACTTAATAATGCTCGCTCTATTCCAGCCAACTCAGGAGTGCAACTTTTCACTGTCACTCTGAATAGGCAAAACTCCACCCTTTTGTGTCAACTATTTTTATTTCCTTTGTAATGAAACAACCGCCCCTTACTAAATGATCAAAAGAAGGTAAGTGTTACAGCAGAGGACAGAAAATGAGGTGCAGGAGGTTCAAAGGACACGTTAAATCTGCTGATGTGACCTGCTTTTGCTCAGTGAACTTACCTGTGAGCATCTCGACTCAGATATACAAGGCAGCCTCGTGCAATGCTCTGTGCCAGAGCCCTGCAGCACCTGGGACCAATTTCTGCCTTTAACCAAGAGCTCAAGTGACTTTTGGGGCATTGTGAAGCCCTCTGCACATTCAGCAGTGAATGACAGCCTGCAGGAGAGATGCAGGACATCACATCTTCTAAAAGCATCTAAAAGTATTTCCTCCTGTTGGAGCCATCTGACACCATCTCTACATAGGCCTTAGAAGATTTAGAGAACTTGCCTTTGCTGTTGAAGGGGAAAAAAGGAAAAGAAAGACCTCCCCTGCCTGTCAGAGGGGTGTCCCTCCATCTCTGCATCCCAGCAGGGACATCTGAGCCCTGATGGGAGTGATGAGGGCTTGCACAGGTGAGAGGTTTGTCGCAGGCTCAGTGCACCGAGGACATTTCAGCTGACCAAAACACATTTCTTTCCAAAGAGCAAAAATGCAAGCAAGAAAAAAATCCTTTGGTCTGTTCTGCATTCCGTCCTGATCCACACATGCTGCAAGAGCTTGAAATGCAATTAATAATGTCAGGCCCTTTTACACTTCTAGAGAAGTTATTTATTATAACTATTGTATTAGCATGGCACTTAGCACCTCAGTAATAAAACCTCTCACTTGCAGTAA
Organism: Anomalospiza imberbis; assembly: GCF_031753505.1. Lineage (NCBI taxonomy): Eukaryota > Metazoa > Chordata > Aves > Passeriformes > Viduidae > Anomalospiza > Anomalospiza imberbis. The sequence goes on from NC_089687.1 coordinate 5,944,100, forward strand.
TGGATCCAGCCTCATGACCTGCCTGCAAGGACAGGAAGGTTTTAAAGATGGAAAATTGGTTCCAAGCAAGATGAAGTGGTCATGGCCAGCCTGGGAAAGCCCATGGCAGGGCCCCGTGGAAATACAGATACCCTGGGAACAGGGGAGGCCCTCAGTTTACAAACATGAACCTTCCTTTGCATTCTCAGACTTCAATGTTTCTCTGTTCAACAGCCAAATGAGAGATTTTGAACAGCAGATTCTCTCTGAAATGATTTCTAGCCTGATTTTGGAATCAGAAGGTGACAGTTTTGCAGTCAGGGTGTATATGAAAGTTGGCCAGATGATCCTCACATTAAAAGAAATGACATTAAAAAAAGGAGATATGTTTCACCAAGATAAAAAGTGACTGTGCAGAGGTATTGAAATGGTTAATTTTTTGGGTTTTTTTTGCAAAACATGGAAAGAAATCAGGGAAATGAACGAGGAAAGGTAAGGAGGAGGGATGACTGCCTGGATGAAGCCTTCAGCACAGGAGGTCCCTGACAGACAGGTTTCCAAAAGGCAGGGGAGGGTGGGGAAGTATAAGAAAGAAATAGAATATTGACTATTTTCTATATTCCTTACTTTCCTTCCTTCCTTCCCTTGAAATTACAGCATGCTGGTCAAGGAGGAGTTTTTGTCCAAGCCTGAGTGAAATTTTATATATTCCTACACTTTCCAGGGACTGACACATAAATAAACAACGCTCCAGTATCAGTAGAAAGGCTAATTATGTATAGAAGCAATTTGTGGCTGAGAGATGGAACTGGAAGATTTATTTAAATTCCCACCAAAACAAGAATGAATCTGGGGACTGTATTTGCTGGGGGTTAGGGGGAGTAAAATACAGCTGTCCCATACAGCAAAGTAAAAATTTCCTCTCCAATTAACCCCTTTAGCTGGCCTTGTACTGTAGGTTATGCTAATGCCCTCAGTTTAAAATTTAAAGCATCAGAAATAATAAACATTAAGCAGTGGCCCAGGGATAATTTACACCAAATGCAGAGAAGGCAGGCTCTGGCAGTGCTTGTTGTTTTAGGACATTTGTAATGGGGTGAGAGGCTCCCAGTAAAACACCCAGAGGAGCTTTGTGTCACCTGAGGCTCTGAAGCAAGAAATCTGCATTAACATTTGGCAGGAATTGCAAGTGAGCCAGGACCAAGGCTGGCCATGACCCTGCATCTTCTGAGCACGAGAGGAAAGTCTTCTTTAATTTGGCTGCCTGGGATGAGGCTGTGGTGGGGAGATGCTCTGCCAGACAAGGGAGCAAGGAATGAAAAGGCCTTGGAGACAAGATATAAGAATTAAATAAGCGCAGGAAGAATGTCTAGGTCAAAATTGGTATTTCTGACATTATTGTTTTTATGTATAAAAACAAGTCCTGGCACAAGGGAGTAAGTTTGGGTGAATACATTTTAGTCTGAAGGTTATTCACGGGTGAGCTGTTAGATTCTCTGCTGTTAATTCTGCTTTGTGTTGCATCATAGGAGTCACAAGGATTTCTTTGTATCCCAGAGTGGATAACAAATAGAATTGGAGAATGACCTATAGTGGATAGTAAACAAGGGAGAAAGTCTATGAGTTAAATTTACCAACCCTGCAGAACTTTTTTCTGGATTTCCTCAAATAACATCCCATTTCCCCAAATAACAAGTGACATGATCTGCACAAGCATGACAAAACAATGTCAACGTTAATCTGCATGGAAACATCTGTAAATCAGGATCTTGTGGACTCTTAGTTCAGCACCGAAAGTGTGTTAGTCCTTATTCTAGAAACAATAAAATCAAAATGTTTCCTTTCTGGATGAGCAGTTTTGATACTTTTTGAAGTAAACCCACTCAGTCAGGGAAGCACTGCAAAGTGTTTGCTAAAGTAAGGGGCTGGTTTTGTCAGAGGGAGGTGAATGGCAAAGTGCCTGTGGAGTTAAATCCTAAAGAAAACAGCCACTGGAGCAATGAGCTGTAATCTTCCTTAATCCATAATATCAGCTGTTGACAGATACATACAGAGTGATTAATAGGATGCTAAAAAATGTTAACAAAGCAGTAGGGACTTAGAGACCGTTCTGAAAATTTCCTTATCACACTTATAAATTCACCAGAGGTACCATCATTACAATGTATGACAAAACATATGTTTTCTCTAGCAATTTGCTGGCACGTCTAATCAAATGTGTCATCAGAAGTGGGGAGTGGAAATTAAACTCCTTTTCTGCTCTTCCCTGTTCCTTCTCAGAGATGAGAAGAAAAGCCCCACTGGGATTTTGCCATCTCACATGTTCCACAAACCCTCCCCAGGCACGAGATCTTTCCAGCTGGAGCTTCTGCTCCAAACATTTATTTTGGAGGGATTTGTTTCTTTCTTTATTTATTTGTTGTTAACAAGGAATTAAAGGAGAATGGGGGATGAGCAACACATTCTCTGCCGAAGAGGATTTTCACCATTTAGCAAGATTTAAATTTTTATTGATACTTCAGAAAGGGAGGGGAGTGACTACAAGGAGCGATGCTCAATAATAAAGATATTTCAGACTTGGATTAGATATTCATCCTCAGTCTGGAGGATATGATCTTGAAAAAAATATTCCGTTTAAAAAGCAGGGTGAAAACTGCCTCTCTAGAGCTCTCTCCAGGAGTTATTATTCCTGGGAAGGCCTTTATAAGCTCCAAAAAGGTGAGCACAATCCTACATGCTTGATATAAGCCTCAACAGATTTCTGTGGGAAAATGTTCAAGGGGGAGGGAAAAACGTTCAGTCTCTTTATTTTCCCCCCTATTAAGTACAATCTTTTTAGTATATGCTCCAGTATTTTTCTAGGCTTGTTTTTTAATGAGATTATTCAGAAATCAGCTCCTAGATTTTGCAGTTCCCATGCTACCTTCATTCCCCTGATGATATTCACAAGTAGAGAAGCCTTAACATTTCAAAGGCAAACCATTCAGTCCCCAAGACTGCATATGGGCCCAGTAAAACTAAAATTATCCATCCTTGATGTTGTAAAGACTTGTTCTCTGTAGCTCCTTTTTAGGGGACTGTAACACAACCAGAGCTGTGCATTGAAATGGGCATATTATGAACTGGAAATGAGGATAAAATCTGCAACTGCTCCATGTGAAACTGCACAGTTTGGGTTTTGCAGGCATTGATTCTACTGCAGAGAGCACAGGTTATCCACAAAAGCATTCTTTCTGGGCTGGAACAAACTGGTGCTGATGGAGCATCGCAGTTCCCTCTGGGAGACAAGGACTGGCTCCTCACTAATGGGAACTGCCATGAAACTCATTATGGAGCACAGCTCCTCTTGGACTGAGCTCAGCAGGGTTAATTTGGCTCAAAACTAAGACTGAAGCAGCCTTTCACTCCTGCCATCCCCCTCCTGGTGTTTCCCTCCCTGGGATCTGTCACTCCTGGGTCCCTGTCCACAGACCTGAGCTCCAGTGGGAGCCAAGCTGCAGCACTCCAGCCATCGAATAGGAAAAAAAAAAAACAACCCAAAAGCAGATTTTGTGCATCCCTTGTGGCAGCTGTGCTGTGCCATCGTGACTTTTTTACAAACCAAAGCCCAGAGTCAAGAGTCAGAGCCAATGACTGGAGTAGAAAAAAGTGTGGTCCCAGCTGCTGGGACCAGGGTGTGATGAGCCAGCAGAGGAAGCTGAATGCATTTGTCTGCCTGACTGTCTGGTTCTGCTGCTTCAGCTCAGCATTTCCAGAGTTTTGGGAGGTGGATTGAGGTGGATTTATTCTGCTGGTTGCTGCAGCCCTCTCGTGGTCATACTCCTGTTGCTGGGGAAGCACAATCTGACATTCTGCATGGGAAGAGAGTGTCTTTTAGAAAGAAAAAGAAATAGTAATTAAACAGCATGTTGACCAAAGAATAAATATATAAACAAATGGGACACTTAGGATGCTATTTATTCCAGGTGTACAAGCAGAGTTGTTGATAAACTACTTGCTTTTGAAGAATCAAAGGAAAAATTACATATAAAGCATTGATCAGCTGTGTTTTTAATGGGGTGCCCTGTTTCATCTCCCCAGCCTGTCACTAAACAGTCTGCTTTGAAGTGCTCCTTTTTTTGAGCATTTGCACATTGATTTACAATGATGTGGGTAAATTTTGTGCTCACAGATGGTTTTGCTGAGTATCTGCTTATTGGAAATATGTCTGTCTGTGCAGGAAACTCCAAAGAGGGGTGGAAAACCTCTTGGGCTGGGGAAGATCTGGGCAAACCTGTATTGTGCCAATTTTCTGCAAAGACTAACAGGTAGATTTTCCTTTGAAGCTTGAAAAGCAAGCCTGATTTATGGTACCTTTTGTTTTTCCTCTTAATCTACCAGGTAGAGACAGAGGCACCACTGCTGATTGGAAATAAACCATGGGAATTCATAGTAGAAGGAGAACACTGATGGGAGCAGTGCTGAGAGCCTGTCCAACAGCCCAGCTGTTCACTCCCTGCCCAGTGCTGGGAGCCATCACCAGCAAAGGAGATGCCTGTGGAATAAACAATAGGATGGATCAAAGGGAAAGGCTTGTGCACAGGTATGGGGTACTCTGGAGGAGGTTGTCCAGTTTTGACTGATGTTTCTGGAACTGACAGCAATAGTACTTTCAGGCCAGGGTGCCTCAGTCCTGCCAGGGAGACTATATCATGCTGCTGTTTTCTCATTATTTTGCTCATTTTTCCCGTTACAGTAGTTTCAGGAGAAATGGCTGTGTTTCAAAAAGATATGATAAAACCCAAACCTAAAAAAGTACCCGAAAAAGCCAAAGGACAGAGTGGAGACACAATGACTCCAGGGGCTCATTACCTTTTCAGAGTGATACTGTCTCTGGCAGTAACTGCATTCAGCTGGGTGGGGTGGGACAGTTCTAGCAGGAACAGCAGGACTCTGGATGACAGTGACATGGAATGTCTTGCAAGCCATTGTGACGACGGATGTGTTCATGGTGCTGGAAGAAGCCATTTGATCCATACCTCCACCTGAGCCCCTCCAGGTGCACACAGGTGTGTCCTACCCAGATTAAGCATGGAAAACTCAGACATAGAGATAGATGGCTTCTGTGCCTGCAGGTATTTCCCACCTGAGCTGGGTTTTCCCCCCTCGGAGCTGTTTGCAGTGAGGCTGCTGACACTGCAGGCAGCTTCCCCATGTGCTCAGTCCAAGGTCTGCGCAGCACCACGGTGCCAAATGCAGAACCAAACCTCACTGGCATCCTGAGTGGCATCTCCCTTTGGAGCTGGCTGCCCTGGCAGCACCTCCTTCAGCCCTCTGTACAACTCAGGGCCCTTAGGAAACAGTCTTAACTTACCTATATTAGCACTTTAACCACATACACCACATTTTAGTGCCGATGGTGCTGTTTTGCTGTGCTGCAGCAATGCTGCTCCAAGAGAACCAAGCTGCTTCCCAGTGCTGCAGCACAAGGACAAGCTGCAGCTCTCTCCCAGCTTTTCCACGTCCTCAGGCTCATCTTTCTCACTTACAAGAAACCCTTAATGCCTTCCATAAAATGGTACTTTGCATATTTTTTGGTTTTTAACTCAATGACCTCTTTGTTCTTCATTTTTTATAATCTCATGTGTGTAGAACCAGATGTGACTTTTTTGTTTTAAGATTGCTTTTATTTTATATGGAGACAAACAGTAGTAAGAAAGTAACAAAATTAATGTCTACCTGAAAGAGCACAGGGCAAGTATCATCCTGGGTTCCAAAATATTCTCCAAACAAAAAGGATGATAAATTTTTAAGACATGTCTATATTGTGAGACACTGAGAGACTTGGGGCAGTAAATGTCTATGCCAATAAAACCCCGTGAAATAGCCTAGTGCAGAGCAACTTACTGCTCAGGCCTGGGTGCAGTGACATTACCTGGGTGAAAAGCAGCAGGGACATCTTGTTGGTTTTGTCCTGGTGATGCCTCAAGTTTTAGCTTTTATATTTTTCAGATTCTGTACTGCTTTAGTGTGTACTTTTGATCTTCATATTAGGGGATGGTGAGCTGTCTTCATAGAGTAGGCAGACAAAACAATTCCTTCTCTAGCTGGGGACCAAGGACAAATGATCCAGTTCTCAGGCCCAAGGGCACAAACAATGTGGACTGAAGAGAGAAAAACAAGAAGGATGGGACTTCATAACCTAAAGCTATAATTGGACAATTAATATGCTAATGGACCAAAACTTACAAAAGTGTGAGACCCCGTGACTGATCGTCCATTTTGTGACCATTTTGGGTTCACCTTGGGTGTAGCCCTGGCTGGGCTCTTGTGCTGCCCATCCATTGAGGCCTCCTAATAAATGCCTACTTTATTCTTTAGCTCCATCTAGTCTCTGTTCTAGGTCAGCCTTCACAAGGCATCAGTTTCTGGCGACCCAGATGGGACAGAAGGCACCACTGGCACACATGGCAGCAGCGGGTCGGTGCCCGGCCAGCACAGGGGCTGCCACCTCCTCCCAGCTGCCAAGGCCGTGCAGACTCGTCCGTAGGTGTGCGAACATGCTGGCTACACAGACAGGTGGGAGTGTCAGTGAAAGCACAGGCAGGATGCACGGTGTTAAAAAACCAGTCCAGGCAGGCTCCGGGCTCTAGGACTCCACGATGATCATGCTGAGGTTGTTGCTGAAGATGACCCTGCCGTCCCTGGTGCTGCTGCACTCGGGCTGGCACAGAGCCTCCCGCAGCCGCCGCCGCAGTGCCGGCGGGGCTGTTCCCAGGAAGTTTTTTGTCCCCGTCAGGAAATCCATCATGCGGCTGCCAACCGCGTCCCCCTCGACGAAGCACTCGGTGATGTCCCAGCCCGACGGGAACTCGTAGACGCGGTGCTGCACCCCGAGCCCCCGCAGCACCTCTGTGATGCTGCTGCAGGTGATGTAGTGGCCACTGTCGGTGGCGGGCAGGCAGTCCCTGTGCTTCTTCCACAGGCTGGCCCAGCCGCTGCTGTCTGCCGGGGCACCAGGGAATGTTACTTTGGCAAAGCCAAGGCAGTCAAACACTGGCTAATCAACTGTGAAATGAGCTAGAAAAGCTCCCTCACTGCCAGCCCAGCCCTTGATGGGGCAGGAGGAGACCTTTACCCTTACTCAAGGCTACTTATAAATATCTGTGCCTCATAAAACCCTGGTTTCCCTCAGCCTCCCTCCAAAACTCTCCTGTTTAAAGGAAATTCCTAGGAGATGTCTCCAGCACTGAATTTGCCCAGAAGGAAGGGTGCACACAGGGATACCAATGTGCTGAGCTTGAACATCCTGTGCTACATCTTAACTGTCTCTTGGCCAAAGCAGTGCAGATGTTTTTACACATCAAACCTCAATTATAAGTTCTATACATACAATGCATACCTCAAAACCAATACATACCTAAAAAACAATACATGTCCAAAAAGCAGCCCCAGACAGCAAGGGAAACAGTCTACAGGCAATGTGAGAGGCAGTTTTTATGGGGAACATGGGAATTTGTGCTTTTTCCACCACACCGTGAGCCAGGGATTCATGAATGGCAAAAGGGAAGAAACACTCTATTCTTTTAAGAAGTGCCATCATGTTGTGCCTCTTTTTTCCTGTCCTGCCATAAAGCCTGCAGCTCTCAGCAGCATCTGCTGTCCTTGTGGGCTCTGGGTCATTGATGCACTTCTGGGCTCTGGGTCAATGCTGCACAAAGGTAAGAGCCCTTAGGATGAGTACACCCAGAGCCCCGGTTGTGTTTTTCCGGTGCTGATCTCACCATGAGGAAGGATGGACCCTCATTCATGGACAGCCACACTTCTCTCTACTACATCAGTTCCATAAGCAGGGAAGCAAGAGCACAAAGTCTGTGCCTAAGTGGCCCCATCAGACACTGGGGCCCAAGGCTAAGCCCAAGATTGCATCCTCCATATGAAATCCAGCATTTTAAAAAGTTATTTACTATAGCATAAGCACTACTGACATCCCCAGATAAATATTTGTGGCTCTCAAACGTCAAAGACCTTCAAAACTCCAGCAATGGAGCAAAAAAATACAAGGTCTCCCTTACCTGATAAAATTATGATCAGGAGTTTACCATGATGGTCAAGGCAGCTGTGGAAAAACTTGATAGTACTGGGAATATCCTCCACACGGTACAGCATCTAGAAGAGACAGTGACACACAGCCATTATTCTTCCTCCACAGTGCAATGACCCTCCAAAGGCTTAAACCCTTTCTTTTAGAGGTGTTTTAAATTCTGTTCCAGAGGCTTCCCAGCCTTTCCTGATTCCACATGCCCATTTAGGGACACCTCACAGCACTGAGCATTGCTAGCTTTGGTGTTTGTAGAGCTCTGCAGAATTGCTATGGGAGAGCAGTGCTCAGCTCTGGTCATAAATTCAAGCATACAGCAGAACTGAAGGGGGCAGTTAAATCCTATAACCTTGCGTTAAAGAAATGTCCATTACCTGGATCATATGGATGAAATCAAATTTCTTATGTGTGCCTCTCTCCTTCACCTGCTGTTCATACTCCAAGGAAGTGAGCTGGTGCCAAATAAAAGAAACATTCTGCAGGTCTGGAGCTTGATTCACCAGTTCTGTTTCAAAAAGCAGAAGAAAACCCTGAATTTCATAAAATATCAGAAAAACTCAGCATTCAAATGGATGGTCCTTGCTATAACCCAGGCAGCAGGTGTAGCCTTACCTTTGTAAGCTGCCACGTGCTGTGGGTTGGGCTCCACAATCTCATTGTCAATAAAGACCCCTGGGTGCACAGCCTGCAGTATCCTGATCATTTTCAAATCCTGCTCACCTATTCAATAAACACAAATTCACTACTTTAGAAAGCAGATAAATGCAATGGAAGTATGCCAGTGCACCAGCCACCACTCCTACCAGGAAATCTCCCAGCAGAAGCGAGGCATGTTCTGATTTGTGGTTCATGTGGTGGCACAGCCTGGTGATACTCCTACCTGCTCTAGCTGACAGAGAGGTACAGAGGAGCCTGAGAACAAGGCAAACAGCAGCACAGAAACCTGCTAATGGCAATACCCTGGGTTGTGGGACAGACAGGCCAAAAGAATCACTGCTTACTGTTCACAAAAATAACCATGAAACATTAGTTTTCAATGACCCCACAAAGTTTGAATGGGTGCAAGGAGGCAGCTGACACAGCTGCATGGGGTGGCCCATGGCTTTGGGGCTGTCACAGGGACACAGTGGCTGCTGTGACACAGCCCCAAGACCTGGGGAACTGCATCACAAGAGAAAAGACCCACTGACATGCAGTATCCTGGATCCTCCCTCTTTGGGGATTGTCCACATGGCCTCAGCCCAGGGCATCAAAGAACTGATGGCTATCTTGGAAATACAGGTAGACACACATTTGTGTGGGATTGTCCTGCAAATTCAGCCATTGGTGCTTCCATGCTGCTGTGCAAGCTCTGGAGGAGCAAGCAGCAGTCTGTCCTCCTGTTATAGGAAATTTTTCAGCCTCTCTGAGGTGATACAGGTCATGCTGCTTATTTCCCAGAAATGCCAAGCATATGAGTCCCCCTGGATCACTTCAAACTATGTAAATAAACAGCAGATGTGACCACCTTGATGAGACCTCTGCAAGAATCCTATCTGTAGCTGATGGTGAGGCCTAAAAATAGCCCTGGCCTTGCAAATGTCACACAGAGAGGTCTTGATATGAGATCCTGCATCCTCCCTGCTCTTTCAGCTGATGTGCCAGCCACGGGAAGAGCTGTCATCCTTGGCAGGTGCTGCAGTACATAGAATTCAAGGAAGGAAATATCAGCCATGCCAGCACTACAGGGACATCCGAGGGAGGAGGAGTCTTTTGAAATGAGAGAAAAAATACCCATGAGGAATGCAGTGGCAGCAGGGCAGGGCCAGCCAAAGGCTCAAGGGAGGAGGCTGTGGCGGCATCCATTGAAGGTACAGGGACTAATACTGCTGACAGGAAGGAAGATCCCAATAACAAGCAGCTGAATCATTTGTGACAGCCCTAGATGTCAGTTTGTAAGTGCCTGGTTTGGGGAGCACCAGCCCTTAGAGCTGCCTGCAGCCTTGGGGCAGGGCCAGAGGCACAGAATCACTACCCCGTGCTCTGGAGCCACTGATGGAGGCAAATGGGTGCATCAACAGCAGGTGGATGTCTTAAAAGCTGCTTAGGTTTGGAGTTTTTTTCACTCCACCTCTGTAAAATTCCTTAATCCAGTGCTTGCAAGATCAGGTAATAACATCTTCAACCAGGTGTCTGTAAAAACAAGCAGTAAAATAACAGCACTCTAGGGCAGGAATTTCTCTGCTGCAGCTGACCCTGCCAGCAACAACCCTCCAGCACTGACCACAGCTAGGCTGGGACAGAACTGGAACCTCTCTGCAACTGGAAAGTTCCAGCTCAGAGTTCAACCAGCCATGAGAAAACATGGGGCGAGTCAGAAAACGTGATTTGGACCACAACAGAGGCTTTCAGGATGTGGAGTCAGCCACTAATCCCCATTAATATTTTCATCAACTAAACTAATTCCGGGGGCTCTGTGAAACCAGAGTCCACCTATGAAAAGGTCAGGGATCAGATATAACCTTTTAGTTGGTGCCATCCCAGCTCACTCCGTGCCCAGCCCCAGAAGCTCAGTCCTTGCAGACGTGGGCAAGTTGAGGGGTGCAGGTCTGGACCCCTGTCCTGGCATCTGTGAGGGGCATTCACCCAGGAAACACAGGAAATTTTAGAGGGTTTATTTTTCCATTAAAACCTCCTCTGAAGAGGACATAAGGAAAATTAAGGATGAAGCTAAAAGTTCATTTCCCCCTTGTGCTTTTGTGGAGTCAGAATTTCTGTTTTATATTACTTAATGAAAATAGAGGGTAATTGAGAGCTGAATCATTTCTTCCTGCTTGGTTTCTCATATGCTCCAACATATTCCCAGTTGGGGAAAACAGTCAAATGCTAATTTTCTCTTACTAAGGAAAACAAAATGAAAAAAAGTGAGAAAAATGCTTTCATTTGAAAGTATTAGCACTTAAAATTCAGCTGAAAATACTTTTCAAAGCAGAAGTAAACTCTGACAAATCAAACCACCGCTTCTTTTCTCTACTCTTTATTTTCTCCCAGTTTCCCTAGGAGCAAAGTTGGCTGTTTCACCACTTTTTTGTTTTGTTGTTTCGGCTTTTTTTAAACACAAATGCATTTAGAACAACTTTAAAGCTATTTTTCCAAAGGATCGGTTTCTCTCAGGGGAAAAATATCATTTGCAGTTAAAGCCTACTTATCACTGGGTAAAAACACAGCAGTAACAGAGAAACACGTCTTGAAAAAGCTGATGCAGCTTTGCATCAGCTAATGGTTGTGGCCAGGTGGTTTTGCACTACTGAGAGCAGGGCACTGCCCAGCCTTGGCCTCTGGGATCCCTAAAAGCAAAGCAAAAGGAGACGTCCCTTCAGGGGGGACAGTCTAAGGCAGGATTTGGGGTGGAAAGAACCTCTCCAACGTTTGTAATTCTCTCCAACAAGGTTTGAAGATGCTCTTGTACCAACCAGAAGGAGGAGTCCTTGCTTTGAGGCAAATAAGTTAGGTGAGAGTCACCAAGAGGCAGAAACTAAGCTAAAATCACACATTTCGCAGAAAGATCTGAGCAGCAGTGCTTCAGAAGGGAGATGGAGAGGGAAGGAAGGGAAGGAGCACTCCTCTTATCCCAGCTCCACTCTTCCTTCTGCCCTTCTGTGCTTCAGTTGGAAATGCTGTCACTAATGTCTGAGTAATCCTCATTGCCCAGTTTCCCAGTATCTCCTTCTGCTCCCCACAGGTCCCCCCGTGCCCCATCCCCACACTCCTCACCTGTGCCACTCCCAACTCCCAGAACGCTGAGGGTCGATTTTCCAGTGCCCAGACTGAAAGGATAAATACACATTATTTAACCACACTGAGTCACACCACTTCATGTTTTCACTCTTACATCTTGGATGATATGTCAGCCTGGAAATTTTCGTGTTATGCACATGAATTGGGAGAGAAATTTGATCATCCCTTTTGAGCCTGGTGATAACCAGCATGGCAGGAGCCTGCCCAGATCAGCCAGCTCATATGGTGCAGAGTTTCTCACCCTTTGCCAATGAGATTTCTTCAGGCTGTGGCTGGCAAAAAGAAAAAAAAAAGCCTCTGGGAAGCCCAGGGCAAAGGGGCTGTACCTGACTGGGGTGGTACTGCTGGGGAAGCAGGAACAAGGTGAGCTGGGGAAAACCTCAGCACCCTCAGGAGGGAATATTGGCTATAAATACCCAGAAAAAGCAAAACCATTAGGCTATCCAGGTGACTGGAAATCATCTCTTATCAACACTACTCTTGGATTGAAATTGGGAGGAGGGTCTGAATTGTCAATAATTTGTACCTTATAAAATTGCTTATTAAAAGACTCCAGTCACGTGCTTCCTAGCAGAATATTTAATAACAGTCGAGGGATTGAGTTTCCCAAACACAGTCTCAGGAAGCACCACAGTAATGATTCCACAGGAGTGGGATGAGCAGCAAGTCCTGAAGGGTGTGAGCAAGTCCAGGGGCCTTTGCCCTAATGAGGGTCAAGACCCTTTGAGAAACCCAAAATAAGCATCATAGAAAGCCACAATCTTGTTCATGATTTAAAGTCACAATTAAAATTTCTTAACATACTCTTTAATGATTTTTTTTTGTTTATTTTACACATATATATCTGATCTATAGAATAAAATTTTGCCTGCCTAAATTTTTTTTCGCAATGGAGAAAAATACAGTTCCTATAACATCCAAAAATTACCCAGATTTGAAAGGACTTTCTTGTGTTTTGGATCTAGGCTCTTCTGAAGCTGTCTGCAGTTTTCCAGCCATAAGATATTACATCAATACTTTACAAAACTGATTATCATTTGGTACTTAAGCAATGCAAATCAACTTAGGATAGAAATAAGGAGCTCTTAGGGGATTGGGGAAACTACAAATTAGCCACTAGGAGAGCATTAAAGATGTGTTTCTGTTTGGATGGATGTGATGAAGTCCCAAGAGCAGGGAAGGAGCACAAGAGAGCTTTTCTTTCAGAAAAAGTAAAAGCAAACAACCAAAAAACCCCAACTTTAATCCTCGAAGAATCAGCTAATGAAAAGAGATGGACATGAGAACAAGGTCTTGAGTCTTTTCTTAACATAAGCTGAGAGGCAGCACTGTGTATTAATTGAAACAGCACGTACTCTGGAGTCATTAAACAGAATATCCTAAAAACTACTAGTAGGGGACTTAAATCTGAAAAGCATTTAAAGTTCATTCCTGCCCCAAAAAATCCTTAAAAGTTTTTGCTGACTCCCAGGATAACAGATGGCTTTCCCACCTCGGGGTAAGTGCTCCTTACCCAGCCACAATGTTGGGCATTTGTTCCTTGTTGAACTCATCCATGCACTGGTGCTCTGTTGAGTGATCCAAGAATGACTTAAAGGCCTCCACATACTCCTCAGCTGTGAGGCTTCTCATGGAAGGGATCATGTAGAGCTCTTGGAAAACGAACATGGATTGCATGTTAGAGGCTTTGAGGCATGTGAAGGGTCAAAGCACTTACCTCATGTGAAAAACCCAACTTAACCCAACAGGAGCCAGGGATTTGGGAAAATGATGCAGGGGATGCACTTTCCAACCTGTTCACACTCAGGGTTCAAAAATGATTCTTGGACACCCTTCGACATCAGAATGTTTGCTAAGTGACTCATCATTACAGGATAGCCTGAGGAAAGTGTCTCCAAAATGTTTAGCCAGATGCAGGACACTGTGTTTGCAAGGGATGGAACTGGAGGGGTTTTCTGGAGGACTAAAGAAAAGATGAAGGGAGTCACACGGTGGGTCCAAACCTGTGGCCATCACTGGTGCCCATGCTGGACAGTGTGACCAAGGTGGGCAGCTCTTGGCACACTTCCCAGGAGGGGTGATGCAACACAAACACTGCCACCTGCAGCTGAAGCAAAAATAGTCCACCCTGTGCATTTCATTTGTGACTCTCGCAGCACGGGACTGAAATGGGCTGCCAGGGAGGGGAATTCCCTGCTGGGACCTGCAGCTTGTGGCCAGGAGGACAACTGATGGCAAAACATTTCACCTGGATGGGCTCATGTTAAAATATGGGTGACTGGCACCAAGATCTCTCCTTCTGAGTCAAAACCAGGGATACTCAAGGAGTTCCAAGCAATTATTGCAAAGTCTCCCTTTCCTGCTGACACATCCTAACGACAGGGCAGTTCACAGAATTCACAGAATCACAGGGTTGGAAGAGACCTTCAAGATCATCGAGTCCAACCCAGCCCCAGCACTTCAACTAAACCCTGGCACCCAGTGCCACATCCAGGCTTTGTTAAACACAGCCAGGGATGGTGACTGCATCACCTCCCCAGGCAGCCATTCCAGAACTTTATCACCCTTTCTGTAAAAAACTTTTTCCTAATATCCAACCTATATTTCCTTTGGTGCAGCTTGAGACTGTGTCCTCTGGTTCTGTCAGTGCTGCCTGGAGAAAGAGACCAACCCCACCTGACTGCAACCACCTTTCAGTTGCCAGGGCATTGGCTCTGGCCATCTGCTCAGGGCTGAGCAGCAATGGCAGGACTAAGAGAAGATGCCCTGCCGTGCTGGGTCCGTCTCAGACAATGCTGCAGTAGGAAGGCACTGACAGTGCAGCCTCCACCTGCAAGATCAATGCTGAAAAGGCATCATTCAACAGGGGAAAAATCAGCTATTCCTCTTAAATGAAACGAGGATGAAGGACAGGACTTGGCAGAATGTCTTCATCCTCATTTTTGCCTTTCAAAGAGTTGCATTTTTATCACCACTAATAAGAGAACCATGTATGTCTCAGGACACTGCAATCTCAAATTGAATGCCTCTGCTGTTTCCAAAACTACATGTCTTTGGCAGCTGTGTTCCTGGTCCAGCCCTATTGGAGGTAAAGACATCAATATCTATCCCCAACACTTTGAACTCTACCCTAACATAAACCTGAAATCACCTGAATTGCAGTCAATTTACCATCCTGTTTCTTAGTCTTTTTTTTTTTTAAACAATCTCTAACTCCGAAAGAATTAAAACATGTTTGTAGTGATAGCAATCCGAGTGGGCATTTTACTTCAATTTCTTTTTTTTTTTTTTTTCTCCCAAATACCTGAATTATCGTGTGGTGTTGTCAGAATCTCTGCTTCAAAGTTCATGCTGGGGAAACTATTCCTGTAAGGAAAGTATAGCACTTCAGTTATTTGAAGAACCTGTATTTTTTTTTGAAGCTGCACTGAAAATGCAGAACAAAGGGAAGATGCTCCAGGACAAGCTTTTCTCTGCTGACAATCCATAATTTATTTTGTTCTTTTTTACTAGAGAAAGCCAAAACTTCTTTGTAGCTGATCATAGTCATAGAATCCTAGAGTCAACAGAACAGTTTGGGTTGGAAGGGACCTCAAAGCTCATCTTGTTCCAATCTCCTGCCAGGGGCAGGGACACCTTCCACTAACCCAGGTTTCTCCAAGCCCTGTCCAAGCTGGCCTTGGACACTTCCAGGGATGGGGCATCCACAACTGGCCACTGCTCCAGTGTTTGTCTGAGATGTGCTGTGGAAATTTTCATACCCCTGCAGAACCATTAACCAGTCATTGCAACTGAAGGCATCAGACTGACATTTTCCTTTCTTCATTTTCCTTTGACAGTGTGCCTCATACATAAAACAGGGGTGAGGAGACACTGGCAAAAGAAAGGGATGCATTTAAGT
This sequence comes from Anomalospiza imberbis, assembly GCF_031753505.1. NCBI lineage: Eukaryota > Metazoa > Chordata > Aves > Passeriformes > Viduidae > Anomalospiza > Anomalospiza imberbis. The sequence goes on from NC_089687.1 coordinate 5,959,837, forward strand.
TGGAGCAAGGACCTTACTTCTGCAAAGACAGGCTTGGGATGAGGCTGTCTGTGCAAAGGGAAGAGTCCCCTCCTGGGTAACCACATTTCAGTATCAAGATGCACAGCAAGTCTTAGGGGTGATATCCTGTATAATGTGTTTAAACACACCAAGGCTTTGCTGTTAGAAAATGCCTCAGGGCTAGCAGTCTGACATAGCACACCCCAGCCCAAAGGTCTCCTCTGCCAAGGAAAAGAATCCCAAGTGAAGGAAAAAACAAGGCAGGAGGTGGGAAAGTAAAGAAGAGAGTTTGTAGAGGGGCTTTGAGATACAAATATGTAGGGACCATGCTGGCCAGGTGGTAAGGAAGTGGCCACATGCAAATACTGCACTGCTTTGGCCAAGGAAGGCAAGAAAATACTGAGAGGTCTCAGAGACACTGGGGCACTTCCAAAGTCCTGCAAGAGCAGCTGATTTCATCTGAGTTCAGTGCCAAAGTCATGTAACCCATGTCCATGGTGTATGTCAAAGGTCTCTCTTCCACCACCTTGACCTCTCCTCTCCCCAGGAAAGACCTCTCAGAAGCTCATCAGGAAGAAGCCAGAAGTCAGCCCACCTCCACAATCTCCAGCTTGGCTGCAGGCCAGTCCCTCCAATTTCCACTCAACCCTCCAATCTCTTCCATCTCTGCCCATCAAAACCCCCAGAGGGTTATTTTGTCCCCTCAGCTGGGTGAACCCAGCAAGGTGCTTTTCAGAGCAAATCTCCCACTAAAATGCTGAAGGGTAGCGTGGCTTTTCCTGTGCAGGGAGGAACAGCTTTGGACATTAATTCCATTTCTGACAGGTCAAGTGTTTCCAGCCATGCCAGAAGACCTGCCAGGCGACCTGGACAGACTTCAGCACAAGCATTCACCAGCACAGATGATGCCAAGGCCTCTTCCACTGACACTTTTGCCATTTCTCCTGGCAGGGGTTAGATTCTGAGACTGATTAGCACTTGTTGCTGGGAAGGTGAAACAGGAGCAAAAGGACTTCCTCTAAAATCTAGTTAAAATCCAGACCAGATCCTAAAATTTGCAAATAACATTTTGGGCTCGTCCTGCCCATCCCAGGACCCCAACACCCAACAGCAGGACGGAGGCAGGGACTGCCAGGGAGCAGGATGCCTGCGGGCAGCTGGTGCTGCCACAGCTCCCAGCTAAGACTGAGCTTGCAAGGTTAAACCTCTTCCCTCTGTGAACAGAGCTGGGTACAACATGGACAGCAGCCGCAGGGAAGTCACATTGGAACTTCAGGTGATGCAGCCTCTTCACGTTGAAAAAGTTTTCTCTAGGAAGACAAATTGCAAGAATATCTACATAACTCATAAACTTCATTATTCCTAAACTTAAACTGTGGAAGGGCTAAAGATCTCCCCCTTAGCCCCCATCCTTCGCAGGACACGGGCGCATCTGCTGCTCCTCCCACGTCCCGCACAGCGGTGTGTGACACAGAGACAGCAGGTGGGGAAGCACCATCCCTCTCCCTGCCAAAGCCCACACACCTCTTCACCTCCGGAGCCGGCTCCATCGCGGGGGTGGCTGCTGTGCAGGCACACAGGGGCAGGGCCGATGATCCTCGTGGGTCCCTCCAGCCCGGAACACGCGGCGATTCCGTGAGCCGGCAGCGGGGCCGGGGCAGCCAGGCCCTAGGTCAGCATGTCCAGCCGGCCCCGCTCGGCTCTGCCGGACCTGTGGGGACAGGCAGCGTCACCGGGGCAGGGACAGGGGGAAACCCGAGCCCCGGGGACAGGAGCGGGGAGCCGGGGCGGGCCGGGCGTCCGCAGCGGTGTCCTCATGGCGCGGGGGAGAACACGAAGGGACGCCTGGAGACTTCCGAACCTGCGGAGCCTGAGTGGCAGCGGCTGAGGGGTGTGAGCCGGGCACACCGGGGGCTGTTTCCACTTTCTAATGTGCTGCGAGCCTTGTCTCTCCTTCCTGCTCGCCGCCCTGGGCAGGAGGGAGCGCTTTCCTGCATCCTTGCCGCGCTGCTGCCTGATGGACGCGGGATGCGCCGCGTGATCCCTGCCTTTCCCAGGGGTCAGAGGAGCTCCTTGGCTGCCCGCAGACCTGAGCAAGCGATTTTTCCGTCTGTGACTCAGGGGGAAACGGGGCACAGCGGCAGAACCTCTAGCGAGCACTGCAGCCCCCGGGGACGGGGGGACGGGCAGCCAGGACAAGGGCAGCGAGCCCAGCCTGCTCTCACTCCGCTTGCTAAACCGCAGGGATTAGAAAGCAAGGAAACATTTTGGGGGACAGGGGAGAGGTGGCTGGAGGTCCCCACGAAGGTGCAGTGGTCACTGTTCGAAATACAGAAAATCCTGGGTGCTCCCTGCACTTGCCTCTGGATTTTTCCCCTACCCTCACCTACAGGACTGGTGCTCCTTTTGCCTAAAATCTAATAACACAAATGTAAAAAAGAAAGGATTAAAAGACTTTATATTTCCAAGTGAGGCCCAGTGGTGGGAAGAGCAGCATTAGGATCCTCATTCCTTGAAGACAACGGGTAGAACGGATTGAGCAGATAAAACCTCCCACCTTATGGAGATCCCCAGAAAACTTCCTGCCCTGCACAGATCCCCTAGACCAGGGACCTCAGGTGGAGATGCTTCACCATCAAGTGACCTGCCTTGGTTTGCACCAGATTTAGCTTCCAGATGGATTTAAGTTATCCACCTCAAGGGAGGTCCACAGCAGCAGGTTAAGCCAGAAACAACTGCATTGCTACTCTTCAACAAAATATTCAATATATTCCAGGTGAGGGAAGACCAGAACCTCTTTGCTAGGTCTCAAGTGCACCTTTGGGACCGTGGGACCACCTGGGCAGTGATCTTACATCAGTTCATTCAGTCCCACCAGAGATGCCATCCCAGACACCAGCCATGCACCAGTGGATGCACCTGGAGCATCCCAGCCGAGCCCCAAGCGCTGCCCCCGCGGCAGCCTCGTGTCCCCCAGCCACCTCTGCCTTGACCCAGTGTCACTGTGACACCCAGCTAAGCCACCCCTCCACCCCCCATGCCAAAACCAGGGGTGGACACCCCGCAGGTCCCGGCAGGAAGCCATACCTCCCCGGAGCTGTCGAGAAACGTCCAGCAGCCTGGAGCTGCAAACCCTTGGGAGCCTCCTTGTACACCCACGGGGCGCTGCTCCCCCTGCCCGTGTCCCTGTGCCCCCCCGGGCCCGAGCCCAGGGAGCCGCCCTGAGCTGGCCTTGGCCTCCAAGAGCAGCCTTTGTTCCGCGGGGCTGCGAACAACGGGACATTGTGGGCAGCTGCCGGGGCTGGCAGGGGCTGGCAGGGGTGGCTTTGGAGGACGTGCCCTCTGCCAGCCGTGTTTTCGGTCGTTCTGGCCAGCTCGTGACTAAATCCGCTCTGAGCCCTGTTTTCCGTACGAGCTGGAAAAGCTGATTTTTGGTCAGCGAGAGGATGGCTGAAGCAGAGCTGGGCTGCAAGGAGTGGAAAACAAAGCGGCTGTGTTTCGTCCCACGCTCTGCGGCTCCGGAGGTCAGTTTTGGGCTGATCCTGCAGAAATAGGTCATCCACTCTCTCCGGGGCAAGCCTGTCTGAGGCTGGTGCTGCCATGGCCCCGAGCCCCTCTCATTTGCCATTTCTATCAGCCCACCACAACCAGCTTGGACCTGCACCTCCAGGCAGGAAAGCCTGGGTACTGACATCACATTTCAATGAATTTACCTTGTAAATAGCAATCAGCTTTTAGGCTGATGATTGTAATGAAGGTCCTTGGCATTTTTAGAGTGTTGATGGCAGAAGGTTTAGGACTAAATGGTTTTTAAGGTCCCTTCCAACCCAAACCAGTGTATCATTCCATGTTTACTACTTTGTTTTTTGAGACTTTTCCAAATCCACCTAGAACAATCGCTTAAAGCTCAGGTAATGTAACTCTGATTTTCTTGTGAGCAAAGCTCTTCTGTAGCAGTTTCCTGTTTTAATAAAAATGTTTTCATCAGTTAGATATTTTCCGTTTTCTAGACTAATCTTCTCAAGTACTGTAGTTTCTGTACTCTCCTGGGTGAAACATTTCATGCAAACATGTTATTCTCCATCAAGCAAATTCTGGAAGAGAGAAGGATAACCAGCAATTTTGTAGCACCCATTTTCCTGATAGTTAACAACAAGATTTCTCATTAAGGGAAGAAATTTTGTTTTCCTTTAATCCTTTAATCCTGGGCAGGAGTAGATTTTGGAGTTTGAGCAACAGTATTTTTAAAAATCTGCTAACATAGGATATTTTCCTATGGGAAAAAGAATATAATTTCTGATAAATATTGAAAAAAAAGGCACTGCAGAAGCAGAACTCATCCCTCTCTGAGGGCAACAGCCCTCACTGCTGCTGAGCTCCAGACATGTTTTTGTTCAACCTCCCAAAAAACCTGAAGTATCTATGTCTTGGAGCTAATTACTTTTTTTTTTTTTTTAACACAGCCTTTCCTCCTTCTTTTTTAAAGCCTGAATCCTGGTACAACTCTTCCAGACCTTTTAAAATTTCCCTTTTCAACCTATTTGACCAGAGGTCCTAACTCATGTAGTTGTAATTACAGAGCCAAGGTAAGGGCAGAGGGAAAGTCCAGTGTGGCTGCCTGAAAAAAAAAAGGCTTTTTGATTCAAGGTGAAGACCAGCTTTGCTCTACAACCCACCCATTCAAAAAGAATATCTCTGAGAGCAAAGACTGATACGGTAAAAACTTAAAAACTCACATGTCTTCAGCCAGGAAAACACGCTTGGAATTTAAATTTCTCTGGCTGTACCTGTGCTGCTGCCAGTAGCATGTGCTGGCAGTCCAACATGAGCAGGATTAAACACATCCCACGGGAACAGCACTCCAAAACAGGGGTACTTGCAAATCCTGCTGTTCCAAAACATGAGGAATCGCCAGCAAAAGAGATTTTGTCCCTAGCTCAAAGTTAGCAGTGCAAATAATAAGGGTGGAGACTGGTCCCTGAGAGGTTTTTGTGGTTCAAGAGGATGAATTGAGGGGGACAGGAAATGAAGGATCAGAATTTAGATTATTTTTACTCACCTGCTGTTAAAGCAAGGCTGAGCCCAGCCATCACACCACATCTGAACTGAAGGGATCTGAATGCTCCGAGCAGTCAAAGCATCCCAGGAAAAGCCACTCTGCCAGGCAAAAATATGTTAGAAAATTGGAATGTCTCTTGGAATGTATGTATGGTGATGAGCCACATTTCCGTGGGTAAGCAGAGAGAAGCAGTGGAAGAGTGGGCATGAGCCCAGTGGAGGATGCTCGCCTTTCACAGACTTTGTCTGCTCTTCTGTGAACCCTTCTGGTCTGTCCTACTCTTAAAAAGAGAAAGCTCAGCTAAATTCACTCTTCTTTGATAGCTGGGTCAAAGCTTCTTTTCCACTGGCGTTAGGTTCTGCCGTCTCTCAAACCCTGAGGAGCATTTACGAAAACAGATCAAATCCAGCAGCTTTGGCAAATCGAGTTTAGCAATGAGCATTATCTGTCATCCAGCAGATTGCAGCAGCACAGGAGAGCATGTCCCAGCCAGGCACTACAGATTTATTTTACCAAAAGCCACTAGATGGGGATGCAAGGACACTTTTCTGCTCTCTGCTATGCTTTGATCCCATCACGCTGAGCTCGAGCTGGCCTTTCCCACTCACAGGGGCTGCTGTTGTCTTTCCTTTTTCTCTTTAAGAGCTGACAGAAGTTATTTGGAAACTTATCACTTGCTGAGTTCTCATCCTGTAGGGATCAGGCCTCAGGCAGCAGTTACAGTGCGATTGCTTCTTGCTGAATATTATTCTCTGCACCAAGACTTAGGAAGAGTAAGAGCTTTGCCTTTCAGTTTGTGGATTAGTCTTCTTTTATAGGCTGTGGAAAGAAAAGGTACTTGAGATTGAACACAGGGGAGAAAATGGCATTCAGCAAACTGGTAATCTCTGAAAATGTCCATACTTTGGAGCAGTTACTGTGGGTAAAAGCCAGGAGATTTTCTTGGGCTCAGTAGTCAAATCTCTGGGTAATTTTTTTTTTGTTTGTTTGTTTCTCCTCTTTTGAACTCCACAGTTGTCCTAAGAATAAGCAAGACAAGATCAGGAGAATTGGTTTGGCAGAGGCATAGGCAGGATCAGCCCTGCTCTCCAGGGCAGGAGCACTCCACAGAGGTGCCCCAGGAGCACACTTAGGCTGCAGGAGCCCGTGCAATGCATCAGAAATGCTGTGGGAGTGAGGAGGGCTCCAGTCCTACAGTAATTGTCAGCTCTGACCTCCAGTCACCTTGGCCTTCTGCAATGAGCACCCACTCTTACTGTTTTATCTCAAGTGTCAGGATATTTGGTGCTTATATTAATTCCCAGCTCCTGAAGTGAGGTGAAATGGGGAAAAAATGCTCTTCTAGCAAATATTTAACAGCAAAATTCCAGCACTGGGAGTATCTAAGGTACCCAAAATGCACTCCAGGCTTCAAACCACAGAAAACACTTTGAAAGAAATCCAAAAATTGATTCATTTCAGAGCAATTTCATGAATTGAAGATTCAGTGGTTGGCAGGGAGGGAGAGCGGGTGTCAAGGTATCTTTGGGAATCTGAGAAAAAAGTCTCTGGTAAATACCCTGAAAGCAAATTAATCTTATATCACAGCAATCAATTAAGAAAAGTGGGAGAACAATTCAAATATTACCAAATAAGTGTATTTCCTACTCCATATGCTCAAAATATGGAGCTAATGCTGCCAGTTCATGGCAATCAGTGTTTTAAGGGTTGGGAGAAGAGAAGCACTGGGGTCTGTATGGTGTTTTTAACTGCATCTCCACTAATTGCTAAAACCAGATTGTTCTACTTCATTAAGCATGAACAGAAGGGCAGTTGCTTTTCCTGGGCCAGAGGGTGAGGAGGTTGCAGGGCAAGGGCTGAAGGAGCACTGGGATGGCAGCAGGGGCCATGTCCCTGCACTCCCTGGCTGGGGACACCACGGGCTGCCCACCATCCCTGCCAGGGCATTCCCAGCAGCTTCAGCAGGCACTGCAGAGTCCAGCTATTCCTCTTCTGTGCTTTTTCCTCACTTAGCAGTCTCCTCATGGTGACCACAAAATGTCTGTTTTCCAGGAACCCATTTTATGGATTAGCCATGGTAGGCACTTGCAGCCCTCCATAAAGCACACTGACACGCTCTGTGGTGTATTCCCAACTTGACTGAAAAATTGATCAAAGCTGATAGAGTTACAGGGCCCTGTGTCCCTCTACAATCTGCTGTTGTGCTGCTCAGCCCTAGCAGAGGCAGCAGAGCCAAACCCTGCGAAAACCCTGACTGAAAAATGCACCTCCATCCTGCCCTTGGCTTTGCACCCTGGGGAGAGCCACGTGGATGATGTGCAGGATCTGTCCCCCCTCCTCCCCTAGTTGCTGCTGGTTCTCCTGGAGCCAAGCTTCCCCTGGCATTGTGGGTATCCCCAAAATGCAGCAGGGAGTGCCAGTAGGGCCAGCAGGCCCCACAAGGCAGTGACACCATGTGCAGTGTGCCCAGGGCTGGCACATCCTCACCCCAGTGAGGGCATGGCCTCATGTGCCTCCTGCATCCCCTGTCCCATCTGCTTCAGCAGCAGCTCTTGGCAGAGACTGCTTAAATTACATGAATATTTAGCAAACTCATTAAATGTGGGCATAGGTCTCCTGGAAAAGATGGGACGCCATGCAGCAGAGTAGTTGTTGGCTTCTGCTGCAAGACCTCATCAAAGCCTTTTGCCTTTTCCTCCCAACAGCTCTTGCATTTGCTCACAGAGAATATCAGTCCCTTGAAGCAAATTCTGTGCCTCATTTCATCCCCAAATCTCCTGGGTTTTGGGAGGGCAGTTGGCTGTTGGGTGTGCTGTCTCTCCCCAGGCATCCTGTAGTGTCCCAGTCCTACAGAAGCACTTTCTCCTTCTGTTTACTAATTAGTTTGAGTTCTGCTGCAATGCCAAATGAACAGTAAACAGCAAATCCAATACCTGATTCGAAGAGCTTCCAAATGAGGGGTCAGGCAGGATACAAAGGATGTCAAAATAACTAACAGAGGATCAGAAGTGGATGAGATAAAGGAGGAGATAAGGCACTTGCCTCCATTCTGAAATGTGCAACCAGAGCCAAAATGTTCTTCACTGAGCTGTAAACGGCCCCCAGGTCCATACACTGCCAAATTCAGTTCAGTAACTGATCAGTAAACACGCACAGACCAATGCCAGGGCAGGAGCTGCAGGGAAGGAGTGCTGCGTGGGAGGGCACAGGGCTCTGTGCTGCCTTCGAGTCACACACAGCCAACAGCAAAAAGGGACACGCTTGGCTTTTCACCTCTTTGGAGTCATAGCATCACTGAATTGTTTTGGTTGGAAAAAAAAAACCTTCAAGATCATCAATTCCAATGGCTAACCCAGCACTGCCAGACAATTAAACCATGTCCCCAAGCACCACATCTTTTAATGCCTCCAGGGATGGTGACTTACAGCCTCCAACAGCTTTATTTAAATATGGCTTTTAAGTTATGCCAAAATATTATCATATGGTTTTATCAGACAAAACAAAAAAAAGTACAGTAATGACTAGTTTCAGCATAGAGAGCAAAGAGGTAATTTTAAAATTGTTTATGTTCATGTGGATACATATATAGGATATTGAAGAAAAAAAGGGGATTTTTACTGCAAGCATTAAGCACAGGCAACCTTCTGTCACCTTGTAAAGTGCTGGATGTTGTCCAATTTCTAAGCTGTGTGCTGTTGTTACACACCTGAGCAATTTATTTATGTTTACCTGAATACTGACAAAAAGAAAAGGATCTTCTTAGTGCTGTTTGCTCCCCCACCATTCCCTCCAGCTATGACCAATTTCTGATGGGCTTCTCCCTGCAGTCTGCACAGATGCAGTGGGGGTGGACACCACATCTGCAGCACAGAGCAGAGCAGAGCCATCCCTGCAGGCTGCTGTCACTGTCGTGGGGTGACCTTGGCAGCAGAGGGGTGCAGGATCAGCCCCAGCACCCCTTGGAGGCAGCTGCAGCTGCCTGCACAGGTGAGAGTGGGCAGCATGAGCCCTGGACAACATTGAGGTACTTAATATCTTTTCAGACAAGGATGCTATTTAAGTCATCATTACAGCAACTGTAATTTTTATTGCACGAAGTCCTTCATGGCCACCGAGGTGATGACAGGTCCTGGTGGCCCCAGCTCCCCCATCTATCCTTGATCTCTCAGGTGGCTACAGAATCTCATTTCCTTTCCCCCCAGCCAGATTTTTACCAGTTACCCCTGAAAGGGTCCGACTGCTGAGGCAGGGGCTGACCCACAGCTTCAGGCAGGTGTGAGGAGTCACAGAGGACCAGCACCAAGCATTTCATTAACTTCAACGTGTCAAGACCACAACTGCTTCAAAAATCCCAGGGAACAAAAGCAAATGAAGCAGCTCTGGTGAAAACTGGACCTCTGAGAGCTGAGCCACACTCCGTGGCTTGTGCCTTTAAGCTCATCCTGGCCAAGCCCCGGCAGTCCATGCTGCAGATCTCATGTTTGCCCTCCTTGCAGTGGACATTTCCCTCAGAGTGAATGTCCTTGATTGCTTGCACTCACATATTCCCCAGGGTGTGTATCCTAAACAACATTGCAGAGACTCCTGGAGATATCTCCTGCAGCTTTTATGCTTTTCTAAAGAGTGAGGAGGGAAGAAGCTTGGTCAGCTCTGGCCCATTCCCATCTGCAGGATTTAGTGGGATTCCGAGTTGTTAGCAAACCTAACCCAGACCTAAGGTTTTCATCTCTTTTCCTTCCCCTCCTTACGTGGTACAAATGTAAGAGAGCTTTCCTAAAGCAACAAAGATACTTTTGATCTTGATTACTAGCATCAGCTACAGGGAGAAAATTAGAATTCAGGATTTGTCACCGGCACTTCAATTATTCAGTGTTATCAAGATGTCACCAGGCCTTTAATTATTTTTCAGTTTATATCTAATTTCCCACACTATGATTGCTTTAGAAATGTTAAGGTGGATCTGCAACTGTAATGGGAAATGTCCAAATCCTTTATGATGCTGGGGACTGGAAATGACAATGTTAATAATATTCACACATCTCCTGTGCCACAAGCCCTCATCAATATAGGGTTGATCTGCAGTTGACATGCTATTTAATTATGCTCTTTTGGTACCAATAAACACTTAATAATATATTCAATGTGAGTAAACAGAATATAACACTGACTGTGATTCCGCATCTATTTAAAGATTGGGTACAAGACCATAAAATCTCACTTTCAAAGCCTTTCAGTATTTGACTTTGCTTTTTGGACACGGGGAGCATCATTCTGTACAGGGTATGTGCACCCAAGCCATTGGTGTGTACAGCCAAGACAGGGGCTGTGTTACAGAGACTCACAGAGGATTCAGCAGTGATTAACACCAATTATGCAGATAGTTATCGCCGTGTGCAGAGATCATTTGTTTTAACACACCAGGCAATTTTGACTCATCAAAACATTATGCAGAGAAGGAAGTTGATTACAATGATAGAAGTGGTGCAGAAGCTCTCACAGACCTCACCAGAGCCAGCAAAGAGGCAATTTGCCAAGTTCCTCACCCAGTCCAGAGCATGAAAACAGTGGGATCATTACACCTGCCGTGGCTCCCTGTCCAGGGGAGGCCCTGAGGAGCTCTCCCTGCTGCTGTGCAATCGATAACACTGGATCTCTGAGGGAAGATACAAAACAGCATTTCTCCTCTTTTCCCCCGAAAGGCTTTTAGCAGTCAGGGCCCTTTGTCTCTGATGTGCAGATAATTGAGGACACAGCAGGTGAGCAGCCTGTTCATGCAGGCAGCTCCTCAGACCAGCAGCCGAAGCTCCCTTAGCACCCATCCCCAGCTGCCCTTCACCAGGCTCCCAGAAAAACGGGCAAAGCCCATGCGCTGTTGTACACAATCCTGGTCCATAAACCTGGAGCTTGTGTCCGACCCTGCCCCATTTTACACTGTGTTTGAGCATCCTGAAGCTAAAACACAGTGAGAAAACCTTGAACAGCTCAGCATGACCCAGCCTGGGGTCTCCCAGTCACCACCACGATTTCATCTTTAGGTGTGTGTGAGGCTTACTCTGCTGCCCAAATACTGATTGCCATCTTTTGCTTTCTGTCTAATGACACTTCTTGCCCAGAACTAATTAGCAGATGCAGGAAATCACCTTTCTAACCAGCATCTCCATTCCCAGCTTCCAGCACCTGCAAATAAATTTGACATATTTGAGATTCAAATTCATGTTGGATCACCAGTGCTGATCTCCCTGAGGTGGAGAAGCAAGAGTTGGGAACACGGTGCCCAAGTGCTCAAGGTCATTGCAAATTTTATACTGTTCCTTCCTCCACTAATTGAATTAATGCCACACACAGCTGGGAGGGCATTTGCATCCCCAAAAGCACCACGATGCTCTGAAGATGTGCCAATCTGGCATCTTGACTCACAACTGGGTCCTCCCCCCCGAAAATACCTGTGCTGCACAGATGTGGATGATTAGCAGCTGAACCAGAACTAACTTCTCAGAAAATTGTACTTATTGCAGGACAAATTGAGTCTGCTCTGGCAGAAGCCAGAATAATTGCTCAGGGGAGCATGGGGCTTATCCAGCAGTTAATTCATTATTTGTACCTGCCCAGAGCCAGGATGGAAACAGCAGGAAAGGCAGCAGCAAACAAGGTACAAACTCCAGTACCTCAAAACCAATTTGCTCACTTAAAGGCTTATTGCCAACGCGGCAAGGGGGCAAAACACCTTTACAAGCCCTCACAGGTAGCAAAACAGAGGAGGGACAAGCTTTATCCTGTACCTCTGTGATAGGCTGTACAGACTTGGGTGCAATTCATGCTGTGTTTTGGGCTTTGCCATATCTTTGCATGCACCAAAAAGTCAGAGTTAAGAGAGGAAATGCATTTTAAGTCAGGGCAGATCCCACCTTCATGACAATGCCAGGATAAGTCAGCCAGCAGCAGGTGTGGCTGGTCTTGCCATGCGTCAGGACCGATGGTTTAGGAAGCAACAGAAGGTTGGAAAAGGTGCTAAAACCCAACAGCACCACAAGTGCGCAGACCCCGAGCTCTGCCATTGCTCTGGTGGTGCTGATCACAGCAGGGCTGGCTTCCCTGCCTGCTCCTGAGCACACCCCTTTTTGCTGCTCTCAGTACAGCTCCTCGAGGGACTGGGGCTCCTCCACAGCTGCTGGGGTGACCCCACCGTGGCCAGCATCCACTGGCTGCTTTGGGATCCCCTCTGTGCTTGTGAGCCCCAGGAGGCTGCTCTGACCCACCTCATCCCTCATCCCGGAGCCACTAATGATGACACATTCCGTGGTGCCAGGGCTTGACTTCTTCAGGGGTCTCTGGAAGATGTGGGAAGTCAATTTAAAAAAAAAAAAAAAACAAAAAAACGAAACAAACAACTGAGCCATTTATCAGGGCACACAAACAAGCTCAGGCACTGCAGGCCCTGTGTGACGTCCAGCCTGGCCTGGAGGCAAAGTAAAGCTGCTCTTACCTTTAACAGCCCTGACAAATTGGAATAGGATGTGTCTCTATTGAATGTGGCTATTTCCCCACTGCTTTTTCTTGTAGTCTTGACTGGCGCAGGGAATCACCATGAATCTTCATTTGCCTTGCTGCATTCACACTGGGTTTAAATTCCTAACACTAAATCCCCACGGCAGGGGGTTGGAACTGGATGATTGTTAAGGTCCCTTCCAACACAAACCATTCTGTGATTCTATGAAATAGACACAATTATCCTCAAGATCTTTATACATTAGCTCCATCAGATCTATTATTGCTTAATACTCTTACATAATTTAATTATTTATTAATGGGGAACGGTGGGGATGCTGCCAACTCACCCATTCCCATGGAATGGAATGCAGGACTGCCAGGTGAGTGGGGGAATAGCCAGGGATAGGCACAGGGAGGTCTCAGAGCACATCAGGACAGTGTGGTTGGGACAGTCACATTTGCTGCTGCAGGTGGCCAAGGATCTTTCCTGTGTGACAGTTTTTAATTTCAGCTGAGAGAATGTATTAGTTAAAATAATCTTGGGCAGATTCATACTATTTTTTCTGTGCTATTACACAGCTATTTTTGCTAAAGCAGGTGATAATTAACCTGGTTGTCACCCTTGCATTTGTAGATAGTGAAGATATTGTAATTTTTCTATTCCTTAAAAATGAATACTTCCCACATGGAAAAGCAGTTTTCATAATATGAGCATGTTTGACTCAGCAAGGGTACCTGTGTTGCACCCTATTAGCACAGCCTCCTTCCACCAGTTCCCAAGTGGAACAGAAGAAAAAGCAATATGAATTTATGGAATGCAGCTTTCAGAAAAAAAAAAAACTAGAGAGAAAAGAATAATAAATCCAGCCACACAAACCACCCTCATCGCCCTCATCACCTGCTGCAGCACAGAAAGGCCACTCCAGAGAGCTCCAGACAGCAGTAACATGAGGTGCTGCCCTGCCTGTGCAAGGAGGGTTTCTCTGCTTTACCCTCCTCTTGGAGAGCAGCTGGATGTATCCACGAGGAACAGTAAAGTTCACATCTCAGCAACAGCTCTGTGCATGAGGAGAGATTGAACACATGAAAGGTTAGGGGAGGCGGCACTTCCACAGAATCACAGAATCACTGAAAATCTGAATCACTGAACCACTGAGCTTGAAGTGATTCAGTTCTTGAATCAAGTCCTGCTGCTAACCCAGCCCTGCCATGTTCACCATAAACTCAAGTGCCACATCCACACACCTTTTGAACACTTCCAGAGGTGGTGACCCCACCACTTCCCTGCACAGCCTGTTCCAATGCCCAACCACTCTTTCCTTGAAGACGCTTTTTCCTAGTACCTAATCTAAACCTCACATTCCTTGGACATTCCTTGTCCTTGGACTACAGGAATGAGAAAGCATTTCACCTCCCCATAATTCTTCTCTATAGTAGGAGGGTGTCAGTTTGTTGTCTTGGTAGCAGAGGGAAATATCACAGCCAGGCATTTTTCTGTCTCAGTGGGTGATTCACGGGGGCACACACGAGCCATGGCAGCTGAGCTGTCCCTGTCCTGCTGTGGGGACAACTAGGGGTGACGGCTCCAGCCCTGCCTGCAGCTGTCTCATCTCGGCAGCACTGGCACCCACCCTCACAGGGATTGTCCAGGAAGGGTCTGAGGGCTCAGCCCAGCTCTACGAGGGACCCACCATTTCCTCCTTCCCTGCCTTGGCCGCTCAGTCTCCCCGGGGTATTTTCTGCTCCCAAGCTGGTGCTCATCCCTGGTCCTCTCACACGGAGAAATGGGCGACGTGGGGAGCTGCTGACACAGCGAGGGTCTCACTGACAGCAGCACATCACCTTCACAAGAGGGCCCAGGTGTTCCCCTCGCTCCTGCTGGCAGAGCCGCCGCGGCCCAGCCCTGCTCTTCGCGGTGGCGGCAGAGGAACTGGAACCAGCTCCGTGTTCCGGCAGCCAAGGTCCACTTTCAGCTGGGCAGCAAATGCCTCCTCAGGAAAGCAGGACAGAAGGGACAGAAGGGACTTCACACCATCACCATGGTGAAATTGGCCGTTTGGTGAGGTAATCTGGGTGCATGGCCCCACATCCACGGCCAGACAGTGCTGGCACTTCAGCTCTCTCTATCGCTGCGATAAATGGAGCTGTCGGGTCAGAGCACACTGATCCATCCTCATCCAAGCACCTATTTAATATTCATAGTGTTACAGGGGGACATTTTTATGTCCGGAAAAACACAAATGCTCTCCCAAAATGACTCAAGGGCAATAAAGAATAAATTGTCTTTAAACCTGTGTAAGGGATGCTGAAGTCACAAACAAGGCATAAAATAATATGGAGGTGGAAAGTGCTTTTTCCTTATTAGGTTTATCAAAGTAAAACTAGGCTGGTAAGCTTCCTCTATCAAGTAAATGGATGTTGCAAAAAAAAAAAAAAGGAAATGAAAATTCTGATCCATATTCATTGTTTCAGTGTCAGCAAGGGAAAAAAATCCACTTTAATCTTTTTTGGTCTCAGAAAGCTGATCCAAAGTTTTATATATATAAAAAAAAAAAGGGTAAGCAAATCTGATAAGAAAATGAAAGATAATTAATAGAAACAAAGCACACAGCAGAGAGTGTGTAATATTACACAAAATGTCAAACAGAACATGCTTGACTGCACCAAGCCACAGATCCAGGCACTGACAGCATCTTATTAGGGATTTCTTTCCCAAAGCTCCCAGCACTGGCCCAGCATCACTGCTGTCCCTGGCCCATGGCTGGCAGCAGGGCTTATCTTCAAACACAACAGATTTTTCTTTCCTGTTTAAGTTAAGTTTTAACACAGCCCTGAAGGCAGTACCCAACAGTCACACCCATGGAACTGTAGTGCCCATGAAATAAAGCCAGGCTGATTCCAGGTCGGGAAGAAGCTCATGCCTTGAACAGCAGAAGTTTAAGGGAGAAGAGGATTGGTGACAGAATAGAATAGTTTGGAAATGTCCTTTAAGGTCATTAACTCCAACCTCTCCTCCAGCAGTAAACCATGTCCCCAAGTGCCACATCAGCACGGCCTTCAAAACACCGCCAGGGACGGGACTCAAGCACTTCCCCTGCTTGACCACCCTTTTGGTGAAGAGATTTTCCCTGACATCCAACCCAAACCTCTCCTGGTGCATCTTGAGGCTATTTCCTCTTGTCACTTGCTACCCAGAGAGCCTGGTCCTCACCTGGCTCCAGCCTCCTGCCAGGGAGTTATAGGGAGTGAGGACTGCCCTGAGCCTCCTGTGTGTATTGTTCATTTCTACAGATTTATAAATTAACACATTTCTCTCTGTAAAACAACAGGACAGACAAATTTCAAGTCATTCTCACATGGTGCAGCTGAGACTCAGGAGGGAGCTGATCCTACACCCAGCACTGCATCCCCTGTGCTCTGGGCTGCAACATTCCCCATTTCGCTTCAAATTTCACAGCATTTGGCTCCCACAACCCTCCCTCCCCCAAAATCCACTTCCTAGGTTCACATGATTAGTTGAGACAGGCAGTTTTCTGGTTTTTGATTTTCAGAGACTTTAGAAGAGGTCCAAGAAAACCATTGCAGGTGGCAGCAGCTCTTAATTGCCAAATCATGCTTTGCTGGCCAACCAAAAATACTGTACAAATTTGCAGTAATGAAGAGGTTGGGGTTTTGTTGGTTTCAGGGGCTTTTTTGGTCAATGAGGATTCCTGTTGCATGCAGAGGAATGACAGAGGAATCGGAGCTCGATCTCTTTGGCCTTTCTATAGCCCACTGAGGGCAATGAACAGATCTGCTCTTTCCCCAGCATCTGTCTTCAGTCCCACAGGCTCATCAGCAGACTTTTGTGCACATAATCTACTCCTGCAGAAAACACAGAATTACTGGAGAGCAGTTTATGTAAATATACTCTCTCCTCAGAAGAGAACAGTGTTCTAATGACAAATTGACTGAAATCTCACTTGGCATGAAGCAAATAAAGTAGTAAATATTTCAAGTTACCCCTCTGCAGCAATGGAGACTGCATTTAAAATTAATTG
The DNA here is from genome assembly GCF_031753505.1 of Anomalospiza imberbis. NCBI lineage: Eukaryota > Metazoa > Chordata > Aves > Passeriformes > Viduidae > Anomalospiza > Anomalospiza imberbis. Next base: position 5,976,424 of record NC_089687.1, read on the forward strand.
CTGTGGATCTGCCGTATCATAAAAAGAAATGGAGTGACAACATAACTGTGATGTGACACATCTGCATTACAGCTTTTCATCTCAATTCTGTCTTCAACAGGCTCCATCAGCTGCTTGAATTCAGTATATGAAGTGATATTTTCAGCCCATCTCTACTGGAGAAGCAGCAGTGAGAAACCTGCCTGAATGTCACTGCTGTCACCGCAGAGCTCAGCCGTCAGGCAGGGGCACAGCTTGGAGAGATGGATGTGTCTGATGCTCCTTTGCTGAGCCCATCAGGCACTGCCCCTTGCAATACAAACCAGAGCTAGGACTGGACAGAGTTATAAAAGCCCATTTTCTCTGCTCCAGGACTGTCAGACACTGGGAGATGAAGTGGTTTACCCAGTTAAAAAGGTGGTGTGGGGCCATTAGAGAAAACAAGAGATTGCTGTACATTGCTGTGGTATGACCTGGCTCTGCTGTGACTCTCCCTGGCAGTCCCTCAGCATGTTTGTCACTGGGAGGGATGGCTCATACACAGTGTCAAGGTCTCAGCAAATGTCCTTCGTACATCTCTCACAACAAACCCTTCACTGGTGCCTCAGCCGTGCTACAACACCCACAGGTTCTGTGTAGTATGTTGGAAGAAAAAACCCTCTGTCACAGTGGAATCCCTTCTCCAAAGTCCTACTTAAAATTGCTTGCAGGACAAGGCCTCTGTTTCATCAGAGGAAAGATTTAAAGCATCCACTATTAACAGAAAAAACACAGATGTTGACTGACACAAATGCTTTTCTCAAAGCACAGATGAACATAAATTGAATCTCTGTTGCGTCCCATCAGTGAAATAATCCCAGATTTCCATCCTCAGGTATACCTCAAGTACTTCATTTAGATAAATTTGGATATACTTGGTGTGCCCAGTGCACACAAGCCAAGAAGCTCAACCCTTCCACTGCAGAAGAGCAGCCACAGGCAATGTTTCACAGGGAACATTTGTATCTTTCACTGGTCTGACCTGTCAGTTGCTGGGATGTTTGTCTCTAATCCAGTCACTGAGCTAAATTGACTTGTAATGTAGAAAGCAAACGCAAATTGTGCAATTAAATAACTTAATTTGCCACATGAGGTCTTTCAGGATCAATGCACTCATATTCACAAAGCTCAGTGAAGGTGGAAAACTCTAAGGAAGCAGCAGATAACAATGTATGAATGGTCAATGTATGGAATGAAGTCAATAAGAACCGTTTACTGACTTCAGGTCAGACACATCCCTCCTTTGCCACCTCAATGATGCGTTTGCCTGATGCTACAACAGTGACAGAGAATGTAAATTCCTGTTAAACCTGAGCTCCAGAACAGCCACCAAAGGTTATTTGCAATGGAGAGAGGAAATGCTACATAATTCCCTGGCCCAATCTGGCTGCTGCACCGTGTTGTGACCACTGGGTAACGGCAGTGTCCTGGAAACAGCATTTCTGGGCTGCACTCATCTGCTCAGACACTTCTGCAAGAAAAGCTACTTGAAGCTTGCTCACATGGGTTAGGAGCCAGACTGCACCCAAAAATTATAAAATTATGAATGCTACTTTCCTGATCTGCAGAATGAATGCTGGGTGCTCCACTTCACCCACGTGCTGTTGAAAGATTCTTCACTGCTATTATGTCTGAGGAGTATTTTTCCAAATGTCATGTTGGCATGTGACAACCCCAACATTCATAACATGCAGGTGAACTTTCATGAAGCAGAGGAGAAGAGTAACAATTTTTCTTATTGGAGGAAACCGAGTCTGATTTTTCATTCCATCAAAACATCTCTTCACAGGCAGGATAAATCCCATAAATTGCTTTAACCTGCCTATCTGCCTACAGCCCATCATGACTGTAACAAAACATGTAATCAAAGCAAATGAGCATAATTACCAATGTCTGCAAATATGGGGGTTTCGGCTATTTTCTCAGACATTTCATATGTGACCATTTTACCGGTGGTTTACATTTAAAAATATGAATAAACTCTATTAGACTGTGGGATGAAAGGGCACACATTAAAAATTCCCACAGAAAGCATCCCGTCGCCGTGATTACTGTTATAACTGTTCATTCAAATCCACTCTTCTCTCCCCAAATGTAAATGTAACCAGGCCACAAAGCGTGGCTAAGTAATAACCTGTTCCAAGGCAGAGTGGGGTTCCTTGCTATCAGATTTCACAGCAAGACACTTCTTTCATTTCTACCAGGCAGGAACAAGGAATGACTGCTGTTCCCTTCATCCAGTGGCAGCTCATGCAAATGCCTCGGGTGTTTTACACTCACATTTCTAGTCCCGGTTATCCTGATGGGTCAAAGAGATTTCTCTAAGGCAACCTCACAGCTGTACAACTTTCTCAAGCAGTGACAACTCCCTGGCACGTCCCACCCCATCCGTGCAGCTGCACGGGGCGGTGCCGGCAGAAAAAGCCAGCAGGAATTACCTGGGACCTCCTTAATCTTCCCTGTCTGACAGAAGCAGGAGGCACAGCCTGTCACCAGCACTGGGGATCAGGTCGTGTGACATCTCAATAGCTCAACGGCATGGCTGGTGGCACAAGTCATGTCAGCAGCTAAGTGACAGCAACTGAGTCACCTGCCAGGTCGTGGCTCCGGGAATCAAGGAGCACATCCATATGGATGGCACGTAACAGCCTGGGCTCAGACAGATCTTCACAAAGGTGATATAAATCAAGCTCCTGTCCAGGACAGCTGTGTGTCACAGCTGTAGGACGTGGAAGTTCATTCATTTAAATTACATTTTACACCAGACAGAACCATAATCTGTCCGGAGGCACGTTAATACATCAGGTAGCCTGATCCATCTTTCAGAAAAGTGAGGTAATTTTTTTCTGCATTATGACCTCCCAACTGAAAACAGGACTTAAAATTATATTTAAACTACATTTCTCCTTCCACTCTCAAGTGCAAATTACATTATACATTTAGAAAAAATACAATCAGAGGGCTGGAGCACCTCTGCTATGAAGAAAGGCTAAAAGAATTCGGGGGTTTCAGGCTGGAGAAGGCTCTAGGCAGACTTGGGAGCCCTTTCCAGTGCCTAAAAGTCTCCAAGGGAGCTGGAGAAGGACTTCAGACAGAGGCATGGAATGATAGGACAAGGGAGAATGGTTTTGAAGAAGGTAAATTTAGATTAAATATTAGGAAGAAATTCTTCACCCACTCATGCTTTCACTCATAATCTCACAACACATACATGTGCTGATGGGATGCTCAAGCTGGGAGTAGAGGAATTCCTTCCTAAGGGATCAAGACCTCTCTCTTGTCTTCAGCAGGGGACAGCACCAGCCCCAGCTACTTCAGCAAAAAGTTCAGAAATCCCAAATAAGCAAGAATTGGAGTAATCCTTCCTCCATGTCATGACTCATTTTGGACAATGAAAGGCAGGAATTGACTCCAGTGCTCCCACAGGAGGTTGGGAATCCTCCCCAGCAGGATATCCAGGGCTCTTACAAAGAGCAATAACCTTGGTATCTGCCTAAGTGACTGATTCCTGCTTTTGCACTATGCTGCATTCTCAGCCTCATGGACCCTGCAGGGCCACCGGTTCAATTTCACAGCTTAATTCAATCCCAAATTATCAAATACATGCAATTACCTTGTGACATTTGAATCACCACGCTGTCCAAGCTGGACGAGGAGCAGTCACGGATTCCCGTATGCGCCGGCAGACGGTGCGCAGCCAGCAGCCACTCACTGCCTCCAGCAGCAGCCCCACGAGCCTTCCCTGCTGCTTTATTTTATTTTATTTTATTTTATTTTATTTATTTTACCAAATCAAACAGGTGCACTCATTTCCTGGGCAATTTTCTGAACAATTCCCTAAAGGGCACCACTGAACTGCAACAGCTCTGCAGAAGATTTTGTCTGGTCCCCATGCACCAACCCTGTGCCCACGGCTCTGCAAGCAGTGCTCAGCCTCAGAGGGAACTGTGGCCAGCCCCTTTTGGCCAGAAGGTGCCCAAGTGGGGACACAGAGTGGGAGAGGGCCACCAAACTGGACCACACCCCCAGATCCATCTCCTCAATGTGAACACACTTTGCAGTGCTGCATCTGGAGCTCCTCATCTGCCCCAGGATCTGACATGTCCCGCACTGGACACAGAATCACCGGGTCACAGAACAGTTTGGGTCACAAGGGGACCCCCTACTGTGAGCAGGGACACCTTCCACTATCCCAAGTTGCTCCAAACTCCATACAGCCTGGTCTTGAACGCTTCCAGGGGCAGCCACAGCCTCTCTGGACAACCTGTGCCAAGTCCTCACCACCCTCACAGGGAGGAATTTCTTCCTGATATTTTATCTAAACCTGCCCTCTATTTGAAGCCATTTCCCCTTGTTCTGTCACTCCATGCCTCTGTCCAAAGTCCCTCTCCAGCTCTCTTGGTACTCCCTTAGGCACTGGAAGATGCTCTGAGGTCTCCCCAGAGCCTTCTCTTCATCATAGTTTGGATTGTAATTTACCCTGATGCTGAGGGCAATGACCACATGTTCCAGCTGTCATTTTTGCTACTATTACACCAACTTGCCCACTCCGATGCCTTGCTGAACAGCATGCTTAATTGAGCTCATTCCTTCATTATTCAGAGAGTACCACTCTGCTGACATGGTATCCCACAGACAAAATATATTAAGATCTGTCAGTGTTGTTCCTAATGGCACCAGGTCATTATTCCCCTTGTGATTCTTCCTCTGTAGATGTTACTCAATGGTTCACTACAGGGCACTGTTGAAAAAAGATTTAGGAGCCCAGTGTTACTGGGAAACACTAGATCCTGCTTTATATTCCATAAACAGTTATAGCTCTAAGGTGGAAAGCAGGGCCAGCAGAACATCTTCAGGGCCAGAAAAACATGAGACAATTTCCCCTCACAATTCCATCAGCCTTTCTTTGTAATAAGGGAAGAGAAAAGCACATTCCTGACCCTGCCTTAGTGGCACAACACCATCTGAATTCAATACTGCAGGAGCAATGCTGGGTGGGTGGGATCCCAGCCTAGGGAAGGAAACCTATATAAAATTCCATCATTTTTCCAATAAAACCATAACATTCAAACCACTTTACAAAGCTGAGAATAGCAACATGACAAGATGAGCAAAGCCTTCTGCCCCAGTCATACCCATCTGTTGTGATGATCCAGGTACCTTTGGATGGGGAAGGACCACACAGGTGCTGGGCTGGTAACAATTCTTCTTTTTCTCTTCTGATTATTGGAATAAGCAGCAGCATTGAGTTAAAAATAAGACCAAGCATACTCCAGACCAGCAATTATTCTCTTGACTTGTACTTGTCTGCACTCTTTCTCTCACTAATCACTGCAGCACAAAATAAAGCCAGAGGAGTTTGCAATCCGAGGCCAGTCTCAGCTCAGTAAATGACTAATAACACAAGTAGTTTACACACATTTAATTCAACATACCAGAAGCAATTTTCTCACTCTCTTTAGCATTTTATTTGCTTATAAATACAAGTCAATACCACAAGATGGCACTTTCTTACTTGCAACACACACTATTATAAACACTTACCCTCTTCAAATGTTCCCAGAATTTTACGACATGTAACTTCTCAGTGGTTCTGAAACATTTAAAAAAGCAAGACCTTCTACAAACTGCATTTGTGTTTGATGTATATTAAATGAGGTCAGGTAATTAAATTCAAAAAAAGGAATTTATAAATATTTCAGATAAGAAAATTTAAATACAAAAGCAGAGTTTGTTTTAATTAAACTGAATAACAATTTAAACTGGCCATAATGTATCTACATGGTTTAATTTAATTTAAAATCCTTTTCAAACAATCAAATCCTCTAGCCATTCATCAAAACACCTATCTACTCAGCTCTTTAGAAAATAATCTTGGTTAAGAAACCACCTATGCTTTTTCATAACAATCCTTATTCTGTCCTGTAGGTGGAAATGAAGCAAAATCATATTCCAGACTAGAAAACAGGATAAGAAGGAAGAAACTTTAAAAAACCTGATAACTTCAGACACTTCAACTCATTCTTCCTTGCATTTCTCAAAATACATGATCTGGTTTTAAAGTCTTTGAACGAAATGTAAACACTAGAAAACTCATTGTTGAAGTATGTGAAGAATAAAGAACCCTGCACTAATATAGTGCATAATGATGCTGTGTCAAACTTGTCATTTACAGTAAATGTCACTATTTCCTTGGGATTGTCATGCCTTTTTTTTTAACTAATTCCTTTTGATGTCTGTAGATTCTCTCTTTCATTTTTTTGCTATTCCCATTGTTCAACAGGAAGGGATGTAGTTTCTGTTCTCTTCTGAAAAGTTTCACAAGATCCAAGTTTTTTACTCCTTTTTTTTTTTTTAATAAAGAGGTGGCAAAATTTTCAGCTTGCAATACTTCTGTTCTGCCCAGGATATTATACATCAGGAGATTCCTCAAAAAACTGAGAAGTCAGAGAGTTCCAAAAAAGAAAGCAGTTAAGGCAGTCGATGTCTACATTTGGATTTCTTGTTTATGTTACATATCAATGTCTCCATCATAGGCCAGGGTTAGAGGCTTCTGTTGTGGTGGAGGGCTTTGATGCTGCTTCGTTTTTTTGCTGCAAGAAAAGCAATTCAAAAGACAAAATTACAAACCGTAACAAGCTCAGAAACATCGTCAGCCCCCAGATTTCAGTCTAAAAAAATCAACTTTCCATAGTGGCTACTGAATGCTGTAACTGGGTGGCACCACATGGCCCCCCTGGTGCTTTCATGTGTGTGGCATGGACACACAGCCTGCCAGGAAGGGGCAGCCAGCTGTGCTCCCCATCTGCAGAGGAAATAAAGCACATTCATCTCCCATCTCTTCTCACAGCTGACAAAACAAGGAACACCTCGCAGAAAAATTGGAACATGAGCTGTCTGGGAGCGGGATATTCTCATATTTCTTTGGCATGGTATTGAAGCAACAATAATTATTATTGAGAAATGCATTTCCTCAGCAGACTCCAAGTGATGGAGAAGTGTGTAATGTTATTTAAAAAATCCTCTGTATCCTCTGCTGTGAAGCCACAGAGAAATGGAACTACATGGCTTGGAAAATAAGGGAGTTGCAGCTCCTAAGCTGTTATTTGAGCTTTTAACCCAAGAGAGAGAATGAGAGAAAGACTAAGAGAGTGAAAGGGAATAAACTGCTGGATGAAAGTGGGCAGTGATGCTGTCAGGCCACGGCTGAGGCTCTCTGGTTGCCTGCCCTGACTGGACAGGGCTTGGGCCAGCTTGCACTGTGAATGTTTGTAAGTTCAGGGCAAATCCTTGGGACTTGCAGGACACCTGGATGCTTCCCCCTTCTCCCTTTCTGTCCTCCCAGAGGCATCAATGGCAGTGCCTTCCCAAGCACTCAAAGCAGGGAGGGCAAGGCGAGCTCTCAGGCCAGGCTCCCCTGCCCTGCCCGCGCGACGGCTGCGCTGCAGGAGGGCACGCACCCCTCACCCCCAGTCAAACCCCAGAGCCCCTGCACTGAAGGTGCAGACCTGCTACCTTGTCCTTAACAATGGCTGGTAAGAGCAGCTTTAGGCACAGGACATGTTTTCACCTGATGTATTCACTGCAAAAACCTATTTAGGGATTTTCTGAGCTGTAGCGAACAGCCAAGAAACCACAATTAACACCCAAAGACCCAATCTCCCATGAACTCTTAAGCCATCTCTGAATCCATTTATCTTCCTGGCATGTACAGCCCTGGCAGCAGCAAGCTCACAAGGTAATAATGCACTGTGGGAAAAATAATATCTTTTGTTTATTTTAAACAACCATTTCATCGGATGCCTCCTACTTCTTTTATTGTGGGAGATAAAAAATTCCATAGCACCCTTTTCTCCCCCATTCATGATTTCATAGATCTCTATTGTATTCCCACATCAAACATCATTTTTCAACTGAATGTCCCTATTCTATTTAGTCCTTCCTTGAGCAGAAGCCAGCTCCTTGTTCCAATCACTCTCCTTGCCTTTCTTCAGTTTTACTTTATCTTTTTTTGAAGAATACAATAAAACCCCTTTCTAATCCCAGCAGAAGTCTGAATAAATATAAGGGCCTATTGATAACCAAAAATAATTCTTTCCCTGCATGGCCACCAAACTTCTTCAGAATAACAGCTGTTAACATTTACAGTTTGGAGAGTTTTAATTACTCTGAGGTAGGGGCCAAATGAAAGCACTTAGGTAGTCCAGCCTCCATCCTTTCCTGAAGCTCTGAGCATTAAATGCCTGCAATGCAGTGTTGTGGTGTCTTTTGGATTGTTTAAATAAAGGCAAACTAGCTGTTATTTAAGGACAGAACACCTGCCATACTCACCACATCAGGTAGGATGTAAAAATCAGGAAAATGATGATGAAGAACCCTCCAGCTGATACTCCATATACCCATATCTTCAGTTTACCATCTGTTGGAAGACAAGGAAAAAGGACAGAGGAAGAAGAGGAGAGAATAAAAGACTTTATTCTAAAATACACAAAGTTTTAAGAGATCAATTAAAGAGACATTAGTAGCATCATTGATGGGGAATACAGCAGGGACTGGCTATAATTAATAAACCCCATATTTCTGACAGGAGGATTTCTGAAAAAATCCCAGATTTTAAAGACAAAACGTTAATGGAAAGGGGCAGAGGCACAGGATAATTAGGGTACATTCCCTCCAGAGCCCAGTGGCTGCTCTGGCAGAGGCAGTTCAATGCTGAGCTGACCCAGACAGATGCAGGCAACACCTGATGTGTTTAGCTGAGGGCTAAAAAGGGATGGGGTTGTTCTCTATAAATACCTGGGGGTCAGTTGGGGTAAATACCAGCAAGCACAAGTGGAAAAGCTGCTTAGAACTGGGAAACACTTGGGCAACAAATGGGAATAAATTCAGCTTTAAATAAAAACAAGAATAGGCTTTGTAACAGTAAGAGGGATAAAGCTGGGAAAGAGCTTTCTGGTTGGGCCACAGAGCAGCAGACAAAACTGGCTTTAAGACAAGGTAAGGCTGTGGATTTGGCTCTTTGGGCTGCAGTGACCCAGGACCCCTGCAGGAACCCCTCCATGTACATGTGGGCTTGAGTCTGTTCAAACATTCCCTTGTCTCAGAACACTTCACTTGGACAGGTCCTTAATTACAAGCTTTGCATTAATAATAACAGCAATTTTTGAAAGATCAATATTTCTGTTCCTTGCTCTGTTTCTGGCTGCACAGCTTTCCTTGCAGGGAGCAGCTTTGGTACTTTTCCACGCAGCAGCAGTCTGAGCTGATTCACATCAACAGAGCTGCAAATGCACACTGGAGGCAGGAACAGGAACCTGTGCCGTGCCCACAGACACGGCTTGACAGAGGCCATTTCAAATTCAGTCAAGTGAGAGGGACAATCACTGAGCCTGGTTTTCATTTTATGTTTGGATGACAAATTTTTTCAAATGGAAACACATTTAATCAGATCCCACTCTCTTGTTTTTCTTCCAGACTTTAGGGAAAGGCTGAGTACCTCTCACAGATTTTTTTCTGCCCCTCAAAACACTTGCAGACTATCTCCCATGTGAGAAAAGCTCTGTTCATCAGGACTGGCTTGGTTTGTTTGAGTTATTTTGCTGAAGTCCAGTATGAAATTTGTTGCCTCTCATCTGGAGATGGCCAAGAAATACTTAGCAATCCTGCAAAGGGACTGTCACAGCCCCATAAAGGCATCACAGCATGTCTGCTGTGAAGGCAGCTCTGCTCCCCATCCCCAGCAGAAAGGCACTGGACCATGCCATCTGACAATTTAAACAATGCTATTTAAATTGCCTCTCAAGTTGAAGAAAAGTTTCTGTACCTGAACTCTGGCCTCTCAGAGTGTAGTTAAGAGAGGAAAAACACAGCCTGATTTGAAATCAGTTCTGTGCACTCCTGTAGAGCATTTATAGAAGAACAAAAACATCAGCCTCATTTAATCAAAATAAAATTAGTGTTCCAAACTGTAAAGGGGAAGGGAAACCACAGATAAGCTGGAGAAGGCACAGGTACTTTCATTGACCAGCACAATGTCAAGGACTGTGGTGCTGCAGGGTGATAAATGCCATCCATAGAGGCAGCTCTCACCACAGACCTGCTGTCAAGAGCAGAACAGGGAGGTAACAGAGGTTTCCTGGCTCAGCCAGCAGTAACTTCTGCAAATCCCCAGACTAGTGAGCCTGAGAGCCTCTTTGAGGGGGAGAATTACACATTTTGTCGTGAAGTTAGACAAAGGGGAGGGATTTGAAGAGCACTAGTTTGAGCACATACAGATTGAAGAGTTAACTGCAGGATGCCACAGGGCTGGTGATACACTTAGCACACATGGGGCACCTTTATTCCCTTCCCATATATTGTTTCTACAACATTTCTGCTGTAAATTAGGCAACACCATGTTCTGCACAAGTGCCTCAGTCACTATTTCTGCTGCAGACCTTGGGTGAGAGTTGGCTCACAGGTGCTGCACTGAGGTAAAGCCCTCCAGAAGCTTTTAGGGCTGCAGACTCAAATGCTGATTTAAAAAGGGAGGACTGCAGCATGCACCTACACCCTCCCTTTTTCCTAACCCCATAAAGGTACCAAGCAAAGAGATGATACCCAAGTAAAACAGCCTACAGAGAGCCAGGAGTGTTGACAAAAAGGCAATTAACCCCAAACCTGTGATTCAAACTGCAGGTGAACCATGTGGGTGAACTGGATGAAGGGTTTGATCAAAAAGCAGCCAACTTTGAAAGGCTTTGGACTGAGCTCTGTGAGCCCAGAGACTGTCAACGCAAAGGTTAACCACTGTCTGCAAATCAAATATGTAAATGTAACATTCAAAGTGTGATCACATAGATCAGACAGAATTATGGCTCCCTGAATCCCCTTAGAGAACCTTTCACTACATGTTTTCTAAAGTCTTGTGTTCATTAGGAACTAATTGCAAACAAAAGCAGTATCAGGTACCTGAAGAGGGGAGGAACTGCACTGCTAGTATTTTATAACACGAGGGGAACAGATGCATTTCAGTAAAACCTGATGTGCCTGGCACATTTGCTTCCCATTTTTCAAGTCCTATTTGCATTTCAGAAATTTGCTTTGAATGAATTCATCAAAACAACAGTCAAAATGGGAATCGGATATTAGAGCAATGGACCAGTCTGGGCACATGCAGTCTGTGGTTCCAGCTGGGAAGATTTTGTGCTATGGATGTCAAAGATCCGCCTGGGATGAGCTGCTTGGGCACAGCAGCTTGTCTGTGGGACGCTTTTAATGTTGTAACTTCGACCCTCAAGACTAAACTGTACATTTTCTAACCTGTTCTTTTCATATATTTTTGAAATATGGCAAGAAACAGCCAATGTTTTCTTTAATGAAATCTTAAGCATTTTCTGCTCTGAAACTTCTGAAGCGCTAGTGATCAATATCTTTCCTAGTCCAAACATATTACTTCTAGAAACATCATCAGATAATAGTTCTAAACATCCCCCAAAATCACATATGAGCATACTTTTGCAAAATATCATTGCTTCATTCTGTCTTTGCTATCTCTCAACATAAGAGATTGTGATTCCTCTGTACAAGCACAAAGGCATGAAAGACAGCACACGAGCAGGAAACTGGGAGGTCGCTCTGCAGCTCCCAGACACAATCTCTGATGCTATCATCTACAAAGCTTGTACCTTTATTCTACAAAAACCTTCTAAAGACAATCTATTCCATTCATATTTAAGTTTTTCACCTGGATTAAAAGGTTGAATAGACCATCCTTTGAAAATGTCATGCATTTTGGAGTTGACAGGTTTATTTTTTCCGGCAATGGTCTTAACATCAGCTTTCTTATCTTCTAAACCTGGTACCTTCACGCAGTAATCCAGGAGCCCATTTGATCTCATTACTTCTGTATATCCCCGCTCACAGCCGCAGACTCCTCTCTGGGAGGTAAAAGGGAAATCAGCATTAAACCAAGCAGTGCCCTCTCACAGAACAGTGCACGCTGTAGGGAAAGCTTGAACAAACTGCAAGGTATAACCTGCACAGGCAAATTCACCACCCCCAAACCAAAGCAGCCAGGAACTGGTACCTGCAAGTCCATTTCAGTTAAAAAAAAAGCCCAAGTATGTTTGAGGAATTGGTTGAAAAAGAGTCAGTATTTACAGAGAAGTCCAACATATAAACATTTTCATCCCAACAGGCTTAATAACAGGGATCTGTGGCAAACTCCTCTTGCAAGTAACAATTTTCCCACTGACCCTGATGGGCAATAGAACAGACAAACTAAAACCAATTCTCCTGCAGACCCAAACCCTCCTCACCTGTTTCCACTCCAGTATTTCATAAGGCTATCTAAAATGAAGCTTTCTTATGACCAAATATCCATTACCCTGGATCAGACTAAGCAGTTTCTTCAAGAGATTTTTAGAAGTCTGTGGTTTGCTAAATAGATACTCAGTTTTCTGTATTTCTATTTTAAAATGGCTTTTTAATATTGTTTTCCTTTGCTAATTGTCTTATATCTATAATGTCTGTCTGAGGGTCTGATAGTCTCGATCCGAACAGGTGATTGATGCTCCTTTATCTCCTCTTTTACAAAAGTTTTCAACAGTCTCTTTTCTAATAAACAGTACAACAGCACTCAATTAAAATTAAACCAAGAGGTCTAATTTTAAAATTAAAACCAAACTAACAACACGACATCGTTTGTGCAGGTTCATGGTTTTCTTTCAGGATGAAATTCCCACAACATCCTCGAGGTGGTATCACGGACAAACTAAACTAAGTGCTGGAATGCAATCTAAGATGCAATCTGATTAAATCTTGCAGAGCTGATTTCCCAGGCCTGTTCTGCAGTGAGCAGTTACCTGAGTGCAGTAGGAGAAGGGTTTTTTGCACGGCGGGCTGCAGTGCCGGACTTCAGCAGGTTTTGTCCGAAGAGAACACCCTCCTGCAAAAGAAAACACTGAGTGCCTCCAAGGGCATGTTTCAAAATGTTTTTGTCTTAGATCACCACAGTGTAAGAAGTGCTTGCCTGCTTATTTTATATAGTTAAATACTAGTCTATTAAGAACATTAACATAATATCTGTAGGCATCGCATTAACTAATTTGCCTTAACAAGGCAGGGAATTATTATCATACCCATCTTGTTAATGGAGAGCAGAGATATACAGATTTAAGCAATTTGCCACTGGCCACATAGGAAGTTTGGGACAGAATCCAGAATTAGATGCAGATCTTCTGTGTCCTCATTAATGGCTTATCTACATAAAAAGACATAATCCACATAACGCCCTTGCCCATCCTCACTTGGGAAAGCCTGTGCTTCTATAGGAATAAAAACATGTTAATGAGTTCTTAAATACTTGGCAACCTTTGCACATAAGACTTTTGTTATTATCCTAACTAGTCATTATAAATAGAACTAGACATGAACATCTGTGTTTTCATTTCTACTCTCTCCTCATTTACCCTGTGCATATTGAAAGAGATCCCATGGACCTCACTGCCTTTGTCAATCTCACAGAGCTTCAAAGTTCTGACCATGAATTCCCCTCTTCATCCTTCACAGGCAGAATTTGTAGGTCACAGCAACAGCAGGAATCTCTCAGTTTGAGTGATTTGAGACTCCTGTGTTTTGAAAAGAAGAGGAGGTACAGAAGATGGGGTCTCTACCACGCGTGTGATGTTCTCTTCTGCTCTTCACAGCCGCAGGAAGGTTGAACTGAGGGCTGTGCAAGCCAGCCCAGAAAGCCCTTTAGTATGAGCGCACTCATTTCTTCCCATGACCAGCCAGACAGTAAGGGCAATTAGCCCAAATACTCCTGTGCAATTTGTGTGTGATGCTGAGCTGACAGCAGGGCTGGTGAGCTCCCACCTGTCTTTCCTACACACAAACATCCAAACTGAAACTGTGGAAGAGCGAAGAAGGATGCCCAACTCCCTCTGAGCAACAGATGCAGAAGCAGAAAAGTCTCTGTGGAGACATTTCACTCACAAGTGTGCGAGGCCATTTGGGGACATACCTGTGACATTCATTCCATCCGAGCGCTGACACCACACCGTGCGCACGTTGTCCCGCCAAAGGCTGCTTTGCCACAGGTAGTCGTAACACTTCCCTCCTGCAACACCAACACCAGTTACTCCTCACCCTGCAAGCAGCCCAGAAGAAACTCCTGACGGGCAGGAAGCAGTGCTGTGGCCGAGCTACCTGAGCAGGGCCGTGTCTCCATCTCCTGTCCCGAGCAGCTCTCCCGCTTCTCTGCAGACTGCACGACGAAGGCCCTGGATCGAGACTGGCGCCCGGTGGTCTCAAAGCTCCTGCCACTGATGCAGGTGAGCTCACAGGAGCTCCACTCTGACCACTCTGTCAGGTGGCAGTCGCCTGCACGTTGAAACAAGAAATCACAGGTTTTCAAAGAGAATTAGCTTTGAAGGATAAGGCTAACCTAAGCATACAACAGCTTTAATATCCCTGGGATATCTCTCAGTAGTAAACAGTATTTGGATTTTCTGCTTCATGTGGTATCTCATTTTCTCCAAAAACAAAGGAAGACTTTCTTAGATGGTCTAGAAACAGCAGACTGAGCATTTACCTGATCTGCTGAAGCACAGATTTGTGCTACAAGAGCTGACAGTAGTCAGAACTATGGGAGCATGTCCACCTCAGACAGCTACCACAGGCAGAAAATTCACTGTGACCTTCCAAAGCCTTTACCTGGGCAAGGCACAGAGCAGGGTAACTGCAGCACACTTTCTTTCGATGTTAGCTCACCACATAATGCATTTTCTACTGGTTTGGATGTAGCAGAAACTGATCCATCGTGCACTACACACGTGAGGTTGCGGACTTGCAATCCATCTCCACACTGTCCACCCTGCAGGATGGGGAAAGGGAATAGAGGCACACATCAATGACATTAGCAAATGACAGAAGAAACACAGTTGATTGTACACAAGAAGTCTTCAAAGAAACAAATTTGGTCTGCAACAATATCCCCAGTTATGAGAAGACAGATGGAGATCTCCTCTTCAAAGAAGCTTGGAGGCAGGGGCAGGGCCACACATGAAAGTGTGTCATTATCAAAGGTGTGGAAGAGGATGTATTCATAAAGGATTAATACCATCTTTGAGGTCTGCCCTTCATGCCTTTTACTCAAATTAATGAATTTACTGATTCTTAATTAAAACCAAATTAGATGAGCACAGACATTTTGGTCTTCTCTTAAGAAGCCAAGAGCAGGGCTTGCCCATACGAAACAGACGTTTCTTCTACCCTCCTTTGATGATACAGCCCAAGAAGAGCACTCACATGATTTAAACCCTGCAACAGCACAAGTCCTTACTGCACTGTGGGCTGTCTGTGTCATGCTCTAAAGGGAGTGACCAGATCTAGAGCAGAGATCACCAATTAATGTCACACACTCTACCAAAACACCAACCCAAGTCAGCCATCATCTGTCAGCACTAAACCCCATGTGAACAAGAAAAAGGAGGCTCCATCTGAGCCACTCCATGCTCATCATCCCAGTCCTGAAATACCCAGGTATACACCAAACTGCTGAAGATGACATCCTTTAGTGGAAGAATCAATACTCCTTGGCTAAGGTTATGATCAAGGGCTGAGGATGATCTGAGAGATGAAGCACTGAGGCTATTTCTGGGGAGTGGAATTGTTTCATTCTCATCAGATGAAAAGCTGTGATGCTGTTGAGGTGCTTCATGTCTGCATGGTGCCTTATGAACACGCACCTGAAGCCTCATGGAAACAGCACTTTAGAAAAATTCAGTAAACAAAACTCAAGAGGAAGGAAGAAACACCAAGGGAAATGCTCCTTTGGATTTCTTGGCAGTGGATTCTTTTAAAATAATGGACTTCATCTGCAGAACAGAATGGCTCCTACTGAGTGCATTCATCCAGCAGCAGGTTTGCTAGCAGGAATCTCAAGAACACTTCTCCTGCACACACCTGGCAGCTCTTACATTCTCTCCCTCCCTTCTGCTGCAGATCCACAATAAAATGGAAGCATAGAGCAGTGCTAATCTAAAGCATCTTTAAGAAGTATTAGTGTAGATTTACTGTATGCAGCCAGATTCCAGGTTTTTAACACAGTGTTTTCACTTTAGTCAGTGTGTAACTTACTGTTCTAAATTCCTGTTTCACTTTTAGAAGCTGAAACTTCTGTTGTGGTCTGAGATTAATGGTGTGTGAAAAACTCATGCAGCTGTCCACTGGGTTAGAGTGCTTAGAAATGGCTGGTGGGAACAGAAGATGAAGGGAGAATATTCTTGGGGAAATGGGTACTTATCAAACTGCAGTATTTCCAGCTTGAAGTGACTCAAAGAATGACTAAATGACTAGAGAAGACAAGAAGAGTTTTCAAAAATATACTTTTTCTACAGACAGTATATAATTATTTATATACATATCAATATAGAAATAATAAGAAGAATACTGAGAAATAAATAGGTCAAAACAATATTTTTTTTTCAGTACAACAGTTTCCACTATAAAAGGCCACAGACAACACTCTTCATTTTTCTATCACACTGTATTGGAGCTACATTCATACTTTCTAATGTCTAGAATTAAAAAAAAAAAAAAACCCAAAACCCAAACCTATGAATTCTCAAAACAATCCCAAAGATTTGCTTTTTAACAGTGTCTCCCACTTGATTTTTCCTTTCAAGACCAGCAATGGGTTTTTTTACAATCAATTGAACACACTTAAAATGTCACCCTGTCACTCACAGTAGGAAATGCTTTTTTGGTGTATTTTAAAAGGTCTTAAGCAATGCAGGAGCACTGCATTAACTTCCTTATCATCTTGAAAATTATTCATGTCCCCAGAATTATACATTTGAAGATCTAATCAATAGGTGTGGAACCAGAGGAAGTTTGTGCCAGCAATGGCACAGTGAGGATGCAGGGAATAGCTGCTAATCAGAGGAGAACTGCCAAGGAAACCATCACATATTCAAAGCTCAGAGGATCAATTCTTTGTTGTAAATGCTCTCCTTTGGAAGGTGTGATCCTCTAAGGTTTGCCTAAAACCAGGATTTGCCTCTTGTGTCATGACCTCCTTGCTGGAAATATGGGGGAATTTGACTTCCACAAGGGATTCCTGCCATTTGTCTGCAAAAACTCCTATGCTGACCCTACTGAGGATGCAGAACCCATGCTGGGTTTCCTAAAAACAGTATGTATGTGCCCCTCCACCAGCACCTGCATGGAGCCTCCACCTCTCACCCTGATGGGAAGAGGAGGACAAGGTTTACACCTCCTGGGTTGGACAGTCAGGAATCTCTGGAATTCAGTAACACACTAACGTAAGGCAGCATCTCCACAAGCTTTCTCTCACATCACATCTGATGCTTCCCACATACAACACTCTAATAAGACAGGAGGTAAAGCCCTAATGAGATGCTTCACCCAGATGTGCCTTGAAGAAAAGTTTTCCCTTTTTGGCTTTTACTGGGGCTCATGTGTTAGCAATTATTTTAGTTAAAGAGTTGATTGGGCAATGCTTTCACAGGTTGATGAGCATTTAATCAGGTAAAAGTCTCTCTAATGAGGAAGTGTTGCATGATCACATTTAAGGGAGAGCTTTTAAAACCATTAGAAAGGAAAGGTTCTTAGTCTTTTTAGGGATGTCAGCCAGCTCGTGTTTGATAATGCCTGGCTATTCCACTTATATTCCCTTAATGGAAAAAAATATGAACAGTGTCAGACACTGCTAATTTTTTTCTTTTTTTTTAAGCTAATCAGAGTAAACCACTTCAACTCTAGGAGGAAAATTATTAATGTCATGAAACCCTTTAGAATTGGATGTACTGACCAGTTCCTAAGTTCTGCACCCCTCTGAAAGCAGGGGAAATGCCCCTGCTGCCACAGGTGTGCCTGGGATGTGTGCAATTACCTGGGGAGCAACACACTGTGATTTCCATACTGTGACAATCAGCAACACAGAACACTTAGCAGTCTCTAGTCCTAACCACAGAGACACCTCTAATTATTCACATGAAGTCAATTTAGCATAAAATAGTCCTCCTGCAACTAGGAATTGCAGTCTCAGTTATAATACAAGGAAAAAATATTTTAGCCTTATAATTAATTGTCCTATTTCTATTATTACAGGAAGACGCTTTCACACCATGCATTATGGCTTTACCATAGGATGCTTTACCTTATTTCACAAAGCATCCTTGAAAACAGGAATTCTGAAAGATTTCTTTAGCAGGCAGGCTTAAGCTTCTTTTCAGGTAAAGCACAGGAATAAATCACCATGTATTTATGAACTACATTTAATTCCTAAGCACCTCATTAAAGAGAAGTGAACATGAATAGAATGGCTTCTCTCCAAAACAAAGCAAAGGGAGAGAAACTGCTCTGTGGTAATTGAAGGAGAGAAGCAGGCTCTAACTCACTGAATGTAGGGATGGTATCTGGGTTACAGAACACTGTGATTACTCACTCTGAGCTGAAATTTAGCTGGGTTTGGGATGGGCACACTTTAATCTGCAAAATGTGTTATTTATCTGGAGTAAGCCATGGCCTTAATTCAGCTTCTCTACTAATTTTTTTATCAGCTGTATTAGCTCCTATGGCTGAAAGTCTCTTCCCTGATGTTTAACAGAATCTGCTTATGTTAGCTAGACAAAATATCAGCTGATGCTATCATTTTGCTCTATTTATGTTTTACATATGTTTTATACATTTTATACGTGCTGAGTACAGCACATATAAGGACCACATTCACATCAGTAGTTGCAATGAGTTGTTGATTAGAGAAAATATAGATATACTTCTGTTTCTCTGATCTTGGACTGTCACAATCCAGATTTCATTTGTGAAAACCTGAGAAAATTCTGGGTATTTATTGTGCCACTCACATATTCATTACACATCCCTCCACCACACTGAGAAACCACATAGGTATTCAAGGCACTGGCAGAGCAGAAATCACAAGGGATGTGTGTCTTTATGTGCATTATTGGCTTCAATCTCCTACATGATATAATGTGGAGAAGCAGCCACAGATCTGGCACAGGTCTTGTCTCCTGGGACCAGACAGGGCTCGTTTCCACCACACTTCTTCTACCTCTATCTCACCAAAGCCAGATTTAAGCAGGCTGATAAACCTCACTGTGAAAGATTCACCTCTGCTTAAACTGGGTTACCAACTAATACGTTTTAATATTGGAAATGTGATCCAACAGATAAGAGGAAAAAGCACGGAAGTGAAGAAAAAGTCAAGCTTGATGGAAGTCATTGCCAGTGAAAAAATGATGGCCCCAGTGCCGAGCAGAGGTGGCAGGCATAGGGACAGCACATGGGAACTGAATCCAGACATTTTTAGATCATTAAAAAGATAGCCAGGGTAAGGAGAAAGTAGAAACCAGCCCTTCATACAATAACTCACATTATTGTACCAGAGACCTGGGGGGGAAGACCTGCTATACAGTCCTTCAAAAAAAAAAAAAAAAAAGGAGATAAAAAAAGACTAAGCTTTCTTGATATCTAGTGTATCTATTTTCTTGTTAGAGATATTTTATGTAATTAAA
Organism: Anomalospiza imberbis; assembly: GCF_031753505.1. Taxonomy (NCBI): domain Eukaryota; kingdom Metazoa; phylum Chordata; class Aves; order Passeriformes; family Viduidae; genus Anomalospiza; species Anomalospiza imberbis. The sequence continues at coordinate 5,995,986 of NC_089687.1, forward strand.
TTACAGGTCACCATGACTATGCCCAGTCAAACACATTCACTCCATAAATCCCCTACAGTAATTCCATGAGCTCACAGCACCTCAACCCATATCACCTCTTATGAATGGCTGCTGATGGTTGGAAGATGAGGGGCAGGGATTCACCACTCCTGAACTTCCCCCCCTTCCCTACAGACCTCCACCAGCCACAGAGGCACCTCGAGCCCACGACCAGCAATTAATCCCATGCGACGATGGATTTTGCCGGCCAGCCATTAATCCCACAACGTGACGACGGATTTTGCCCTTGACCCCAGGCAGGGGGAAGCTCCGGAGAAAGTCCTACCTGGACCGTGCAGGGAGACCAGGGCCCCAGCAGCCAGCTGTAGCAGGGCTTCACTGGGCAGCTCCTGTGCTGGGTGAGCTGCTCCGGGCAGGGCCTGCCCTCGCCCGCTGCCCGCAGCACCACGGAGCGCCCACGCACCATCTGGCCTAGGACAGACAGCCCGCAGCCCAGCAGAGACGCAGCCAGAGAGAAAGAAGGAAAGAAAGAAAGACAGGTTTTGTAATTTATCAGCGTTCCTAGTTCATTTCCCAGTGCTAAAATCTGTTTAAAAAAGCAATTAATTGGGAAGGCTGTTGGGTAATAGGGATGCGATTGCTAAGTCTAAGAAATGCAGTTGCTGATATTTTCAAGCATGCTTTTTAAACATGGTTGTGTAAGTTTTCCAAATATAGTATTTGTTTATGCAACACATTTAAATACTTGACTAGATCCTGATTATTAAATATGACAAGAAAATAATTCCTATGGCAGCAGCATTTCTACCATTACACATTCAGTATGTTTCCAGAGATTTTTAACAAATGAAATTTTCTTTTTATGAGCAATTATGTGGACCTAATTTGAAAACTGCAAACACTGTAGTGGCTATTACCGTCCATAACCACTTTTACCATTTCCATTAAAAAACCTATTTATTATTGGTGAAAACTTCTTCAGCCACTGAATGGAAAAAGCAATTATGGTACTACTTTTGAACTAATAAAACTGAATATATTCATTAAACTTACAGTAATTCCATTTCTGCCTCCTTTGCTGTCCATGTATGTCCAGGAATGTTTTCACTCAAAATGTTTCAATTAGAATTCCATCTCCAATTAAAAAGAAGAGTGGAAAAGAAAAAGCCCTTATACAGTGGGATGCAGAAGATTGTGCTGGGGATAAAATTTCTGCCCTGTCTTTCAATACATGTGGATTTGAGTTAAAAACTGAAAGGTCTGGGCAGTAAGGACAGACAAATACAACAAGGCAGAGGCGAGTGGTAATTGCTAACCCAGTGCAAAGGAAGAGATAAGGTGCTGTGGTGGAGCTCTCCCTTTTGGATCACCGCCCTTCAGCTGCTTTTGTGAGCAGAGGGGAGGCTGGTGGGGGAGCAAACACCCTGCAAAACAGGGAGGCTGCAATACCCAGCCACATCCTTCTCCCAGCTATTCATGCACATGATTTTTAATTAAGGACACTGCAGGTGTAAGGCACATCTCTGATATCTGTCATCATGACTATCCACAGAGCAGAACATTTTAGCAAATAAAAATTAAAAGCAGACACACCTGGAAAAGGCACTGATACCTTAGCAAGCTCTCTTACCTTTATTCCCTTGCTCTAACCCACTGAATTCTGGTTTTAAAGCCATTAAAACCAATTTTAAGACTTCTTCCTTTTCCAGTTTTAATCCCCCAAACCTGGGGAGTTTGTAACAGAAGGGATGATAAAACCTGTTACCAACATGATTCTGTATTCAGCCATCACTGAATCAGATACTTAGGAAGTGGAAAAAATCCTACCAGCTGAGAGGAAAGGAAGAAGGAAAGGAAAAGGAGGAGGAGGAGAAGGATGGGAGAGGAAAGGATAGGAAAAGCACAAAAAGAAAAAGGGAAGGAAAAGGAAGGTAAAAGAAAAAGGGAAAAGAAAAAAAGGGAAAAGGAAAAAGGAAAAAGGAAAAGTCCTGTTGTTCACTGAGAGATCACAGCAAGGGAAGAGAATTCTCCCAGCCTGCTGCTGGATGAACCCCACAACAGCTCTCCCCAGCCCAACTGGCCAAAATTAGCTGTTCCCTCCTCTTCAGGCAGAGAGCAAATTTGTCAAATTCCTCTAAATGCTGAATGCTGAGTGTTGGTGAGCAATGGAAAGGGCTCTTTGGGAAGCAGTGGGAAGCCTGTGGCTGCAGGGTTCTGGGGCACCCTGCCAGGCACCACCTCCTTGCATGGAGCTAAGGAAAAGGAGGTCTCCTAAGGTTAAAAGATCCAACTTCATTAGGAGGGACTTGGAAGCCTGAAGCATTCATCAAGCTATTTTAATGAACTAAATAATTTCCTTTCGTACACTCTGTTTAACATGTTTCTAGCTATATGTAAATGGGAAGATCATTGAACAGAAAAAGGAATTAACAACTTTTCTTTCCATTTTGGGTTCCTACAGCTGGTTATCCAAACTATTCAAACTCACTACAGTCCCAGTGGTCAGCTGGGGCTTAACTCAGTCTATCACTTTCTTTTAACACTGTGAATGATTAACTGAAGGAAGAAATTTCATTGAAACCTTTCTTTGCAAAATGATTGCAGTGAGTTTCTTAAGGGTCTATTTTTTTTTACTCCAAAAACATTATCTAGATGCTCAATTACCATTCAAGTAACAGAAAAACTCCATTTTTTCTTTGTAAATGCCTTATCTTTTGCTGTATATGCAGAACAGAATCTCACTGCATCTGAAATTAATTTGTTTGTAATACAAACTCTAGAAGAGTTGAAGCAATCCTAGTTATTTCTTTAATTTTGCTTTGAATTCTTCTCTAATTTTCCAATTAATTGGCCACATCTCTGATTCCTCTGCTCTGCAATGTTATATGACACAAAAATAAGGAGAGAAAGTGTGCTGAAATTGAAAATAAACATTTCTTCATATCCTTAAATTAGTTTTGAAAGGGAAAAAACAAAAGAGGCCAGTCTTGTTAATGCTGGTCACTTAAAATTCTGTTTTGTTTCAGCAGCAAGAATTGCATCTCAGGAATATAGGATTATATTTTCAAATCAGAAGAGTAAGATTTTTTTAACCCCCAAAAAATTCTTGCCATTACTTACACTTTATCCCCACAAAGTGATGTGTCACGGCTGAAACCAAGAAGATTCAAATTCCCGCTACATTTCATCTCAGTCACAACGACCAACCTGCTGTGACCAGTTTAGTGAGTTTGAGCAGAGCACATAAAACACAGCTCTATCAAGGAACCACAAGGCCAGAGGAGGGGTCAAGTTAGTTAAATAAGCCCTGGAGGTCAGGTTAGGTCCAGTCACAAGCAAGTGGGACAGGTGAAAAATAGGGTTTTTCATCCCCTTCCCACTGCCAGTCCCTCCAGCAGCACTGGGGCATCCCCAGCAACATCTCCCACTGTCAGACTGGAGCTTGCCAAGTTTGAGGAGCAGGGGAGAAAGTATTACAAGGAGTTCTTCTTCAGAAGGCAACACCAAAAATATTTCCCCAAATTGGTGATGATCCAGGGAAGAACAACCAATTTTTTCCATTGTGTGCATCCTTGTGCCCCTTCACTTCAATCCCACAGATCACTCTGGTGCTGGGATTCAGATCTCTGCAGCCTGCTATGGTCCCTGGGGGTCTGAGGACTAAGTAAGGTACAGCAACACGTTCAGCCCTGGTAAATCCTGTCATTTATCTGATAAAGTCAGCTTTGTAAGTGGCAAAGCACAGCTGTAGGTGGTTCTATACAGCTTAGCAGTCCTGTTGGAGAACCTGGGATGTGGGATTGGAAAATGTTTATGTAGAAAAATTCAGCATCCTCATGTATTCATTTGCCTTAACAAAGGAAATTCAATTTGCTGAGATTATCCTTACCAAACATCTTTCCAATAACGGGTTCAGGCCACGGAAATATCATCCATTAAAGCAGTTCCATACATCTTTTAATAGACGTAGAGCAAATGATATAAGGAACCCTTATATATAACCCTAAAGCCCTATCCAGCATCTTGAACAGATGCTGCTCAGAACTACAGCTGCAACAGGCAAACATCAGTTACACATCTCCACAGGCTCAGCACAGGCAGGAAAGAGAGATCTGCTTTATTCATCATCATTCATAAAAATCAATATATTCGCCTTTGGCTGCTATGCACCACAACTGTGTTAGATGCCAGCACCACATGCACAGCAGCACCACTTCATGTTTAAATGCACTATTCCATAAAATAACACCTGAGCAAAGGTACCACCCATTAAAATATATCACATCAAACCATTACTGGAAAAGAAGACAATAAAAATGTTAGCAACAATGCTTGAGTAAAAAACCATGTGAAAACACACATCCAGCAACACTAAATTTTGACCTGAGTTACATTTAAATTTTGTTTCTCTTTGAAGTCCTTTATGGTGCTTCTGCACGCTCTCCAAAAAAAGCCAGAAACACAAAATATTGTTGTGAGCTGACCCAGTAATGCTGCATTCAACCTGCTGTGAGTTATTTCTGCACACCGAGCACCCAAGCCCTGCATTTTAGCTGTGCCCAAACACTGGGCAATTACTTACTGGCAAAGGGAAGCAGTTATGAGTGTTTACTGCAGCCAATTCCCACAGCTCATTTGTTATCATCCTCTGTTTTTTCCTATCTAATTTGAGGCTTCATCCTACTCCCATAAATGCCCATGAGAAACTCAGGGTGATTTCAAAGGTGCCGCAGTCCATGACCCTTCTGGCTGGGAACCCTTGCTGTGTTCCTCTGAAGCACCACCCCTAGATGAGTGCACAAGTAAAATCTTCTCTGTTATTGTTATCATCCAGGAGTATTTACAACCCACTGGCACTCAGTGAAGCAGCTGAAGTGACACTGTTTGTGCTGTTGGAACCACACAAGGGCCACTGCCACAGGACTGGTGCCAAGGTCCCTTCACCGGGGACGTTTGGTACCAGAGCAGCTCCACACTTCTGAGTTGACACAGCAAAAGTCAGATCAGGACTGAGGCTGCAGGAAAATAAAATGTGCTCTCAATAACCTGGATGCAGAACACTTCCATTTCACTGATGCTCCTGCTTTGGCATGAGGTTCAGAAGACTCTTGGGTCCCTGCAAAGTTGTTCAAGTGGTAGAGAAGGACTGAGCAAAACTTGGCTTCTTCATGACACAGTTTGCAAGACAGTTTTCCTGGCTGCTTAGCTGCTGTAGGTTCACAGAAGAGTATCTCCAGTTTTTAAATCAAAGTTGAACAACAGCAGCAGTACAGTGGCCTGTACAAGACAGCTCTCCAGCCAGCAGTATGGCAGGGTTATGATCTCTGAGGATCAGGGATGACCCATAAACCAGGCTGAGCTTGGGCTTGACTGTGGGGTTCAAGCAGCCTCAATGAGGTTTGGCACCCAAAGCCAGGACGCTCACTGGAAAGTCTATTCCAGCAAGGCAGAAATATTTCCAGCTTTCCTCTGATTTAGGACATGAAGTAACTCCTTGTTCTCATTGGCAGCCTTTTAACCAGTCTTTGGAATTTGCACAAGCACTTCAGGATTAGGGGCTGAATACAAGACACATCTTCACTCGAGTACCTCTTTTTGCAAACTATGCAATATAAGAGCTCTGGATGAAAAAACCTTCAGGTACTATATAGGGTGAGCTGCTCCTTGAGCATGCTAAAAGCCATAAAAACATTACAGCCTGCTTTTGCACGGTACTCTGTTTAACTTAGTGAGTGACTGAACACTCAAGAAATTAATTTAAGTTTATTCAGCAACACAAGCATTGACACTCCAAAATGGATTTTAAAGAAAAAAAAAAATTTGGAATTAATAGTACTCCCAGTGTGTTGTTGTTAAAACACTGTCCATGAATTATTCATTTTTGTTAAGAAAGCACTACTTCACAAACGGGCTAAAAGCTCAGCAAAGAAAGAACAGCACTAATCCAAATATTAAGCTTTTTCTGTAACACACTTTGATCTCTGGAATCCATCTGAAGGAATCATTTTATGGAAGTTAAGAGCTTTTTTCTTTTTGACCTTAAGTGAATTTGATTCAAATATACATTATGGCTTTTGAATCTTAAAGACCATTAGCTGTACATCTAATGCACATCAGAAGCTTGGGAAATAAAATCCCAAGCTTATTGAGAATAAAACCTTCAATGCATTTCCTCATATCAATACTCAAAGGGTATTTTAAAACACGTAAGTCGAAAAAGGTCCTAATCTTTTCCCTTTTTGTATGCTGGTGAGCACTACTGGCCATAGAAAGTCTTGCTGAAGGTACTGGGGTCATGTAAGTGTTTAGGGACTTGTGGATGCAAGATGGAGATACAGGCATACACTAAATGATGAAAAATAGTCTTCGTGTGTTTTCTTCAGTAGGATACAATTATGCTCCTAAAAATTACTTCACCAGAGAATTTGTATTTATTTATTAATCTCTTCAGAATCTTTTAACAATCCCAAGCTTTTTGCTAGCTTTACATACTCCCCATCTCTGGGGTTAACAGTTGCTGTGACTGAATTCTGAGAGTTTGAATTAATTAATAAATAATCCTTCAGACATCTGACTACTTTTTTTTCTAAGTTGCATTTTTCACTTTAAAGTACTTTGAAAATAGCCTGCTTTGCTCTAAACACCCATCACCTCAGGACCTCGAGAGTGTCCAAAAGCACCTCTGAAGGATTCGGGTGTGGCTTGAGGCTATCCCTGAGCTCTGCACCAAAACTCAGGGATTGCCTGAGCCCACCTGGGCCCGTGGGTGCTGTCTGTGCTGCATTGCTGAGCTATGGGGTGCAGGAGGGCAGGCAGGGACTCACCGCCGGCGCCACACGTGTGGGAGCACTGCGACCAGGCTGACCACGGGGAGAGCTGGCAGTCCACGGCACACCCCACCACGCACCGGCTGCTCGTGGGCACGGGCTTCTCCAGGTGCAGCTGTGACAGGGAAACACAGGCATCAGCTTCCCCCGGCCCCAGCCACCTCCTGCCACAGCCAAGCACCCAAACAAGAACTGGCAGCAACTCTGCGGGGCAGCAGCATGGTGCTCATGTGGAGCTTTCCAAGGATGCAATGGGGGAATGCTGCTTCAGTGCTGAAGAGTTTCACATCGAAGCATCCCTCAGTGTTTGGGTCTCATTCCAAAAGGACAAGCCTAGATTTCTAATAGCAGGACACAATCCCCTCCCTAGTCCCCAGCTTTGGGATGGTGCAGGGTTGGTGGCCATGTCCCGTGTGTTCGAGTCAAGGAGTGACACCACCCACTGACACCCCTCTGCTTCCCAAAGCCCCCAGCTGTGCGCTCCCAGCACTGTACAAAACCTTTCCACCGTTTATAGGGAATGTCTTAGCGTGGATCAGGAGGCCCCCCACCCTCTGGAACCCCAGGGACCTCTGGGTGTGTCCCAGCCCTGCTCACCCTCTGGCACAGCTGCATGCTGACGGTGGCCCCGTCGCTGCGCCGGCAGCTCAGGAGGCGGCGGCGCTCCCCGTGACCGCAGGTGGCATTGGCACCCAGCTGGCACCCGCTCCAGCCTGCAGACACAAAGCAAAGGGTGCCCTGCTGCAGCTCAGCTTTACACTCAGCACAGAATCATACAATCACAGAATGGCTTGGAAGGGACCCTAAGGGTCGTGCATTTCCAATCCCGTGCCGTGGCCTAGACCAGGTAGCTCAAAGCCCCGTCCAGCCTGGCTCTGAAACCTTGAACGTGGGTGTTACCTTCACCTACAGCAGCACTTCCCCATGTCAGGGCATACCACAGCCAAGAACAACACCCCACAAAAGAAAGTTCTTCTCAAAGCCAGGCAAGTCTCAGAGGAGACGCTGCGGTCGCAGTCCGATACCGTATCCCACGATGACACCGCTACATCAGAGTGCACATGCTGAACACTGATAAAGGCTATCACTTCAATCCAGTTGGCACAGGTACAAGACTCTATTGTCTGAAGTAAAATTCCACTTTGATAAAGCAGCTGGGGAAGTTTCTGAAGGGGAACTCTGGTTTAAGCTGTTTTTGTCTCGAGGCAAAGCTATCCATTATTTAAAACTAAACTCTAATAGTCATGAAATAAAAGCAGTATTTCTAGTGGAAGGAAATTAATATCTTATTACGTGTCTGAAATTATGTTGGTCAGAATACAACTAAACTGAAATAAGCTTTAAAACACCATTTAAAATAAACAAAAAGCATAACACAAGCCACTAAAATTTCCATACACCACCAATAAATAAGAAGGATGAGAAGAAAACCTATTACTTTGTGTCTTCCACCTCTGATAAACATGAACACATAAATGTTCTGCATTTCTGAAATGTGATGATAAAAAAGGCATCATCCTGCTGCCTGTGTTTCTAGGGCTTTTATTACAAACAGGCTGAGTTTATATTAATATATTTTATCTTGCTTTGTTCTCCCTTCCCACCAGCTCCCAAACTCCTCTCAAGATCTCTCCTCTGTATGCCTTTCTCATTTATTTCAGCTGGTCAAAACAAAAGGAATTTTTAAGTTCTGTTTTGTTCATTTGTTTGCAACAGAACTAATTGCTTCTAAGGTCCTAAATAATGCATTTTGCTCTGAATATCCTATGCCCACCCATATAACTCATATTGCCTTCAAAGCAAATTTTTGTTGGCATTATTGGCTTCACCAGAGCCACACAGATAATATTCTTTTAATTGGAATTTTGTAATTAATTATGTTGATAACCCATTGAAAATCCCATTTAGCATGCTTTATTTCCAATGTACTTGCAACAACAATTTAAATACAGAAATTGTCCATTTGTCCACTAATAAGCAAAAATGTAGGTGTGTAATTAAGTTGATTGAAACCAACGACGTCAAGGCTTAAACAACATCATAAACTAAAAACACACACTAAGGGTATATTGAACATTTGTACCTACCTGTTAGGTTGTACTGGTATTGGAAGCAATTTTGATTAAGAATACATGGCTTCATTTGTGAATCTTCAGGGCAGGGCTTGGAACTGACAGGAGACCTCAGCACTTGTCGGGTTCGGGTTTGCATAATATTGGGGTCACACACCTGGACAGAGAAGGGATGGACAGTACAGAGAGCCCAGTAAATCACACAGACATCACTGACCCCAGGAAATCACACAGACACCACACACCAGGGCTGTTCACGCACACCCACGGCCACATGGAGGGAGGATACAATCCCACTCCTGTTCTAACAATACTTCAAAGCACATGAAAGAAAAGAAATGTGATTCAAAGTTAAGAATCCATTATTACTAAAAGTCATCTTTTATCCATCCTGATTTGGCTATTTTAGCCCTCCTATACTATTTTTTCCATGTTTTTTGGTAAAGATCCTTGGGGACAATGGGATAAAGACTGCACCACATTGCTGTGCACTGTTTTGCACATCCTTCCAAGACTTCCAGTAAAATGCTACACTACTGAATAACAGGACAGGATTTTTGTCACAGTTAATGCATTTTTAAGTAGTATCTGATGTTACAGCAAAGCACTCATTTCAAAGGACATTTATAATTGCATATCAGTTATGATGCTGACAAGACGAGGTGACTTTTCAGAGTATGTGATACCAAATACTGATGTCCAGCAGCCTATAAATCAGGATTTGTTGTTTACATTTTCACAGGAATATGAACCAACTGAGGCAGGTTTTCATTTCTATTTGTGCATCACAGGCATGAAAGCTGTTTGTTTTTAGCAACCCTTGATCCTCACTCTCATAGCACTGCAGCACAGAGCTTCTTTTCCCACACTCCAGTAATGGGAATAGGTGAGTGGAAGTGGTCACAGCAAACCTAATGGAAATAAATCCCTTATTAAAAGTATCCACCACCATTTATTGAACAACATGACCCATTTAACTCCTAACAGTTTCTCATTAGTATTGCTCAGGAACAGCAAAGAAAACAAAACTAAAAAAAACCACCCAAACAACGCACGTAGAACCAATTTTCATAAATACTTGGGGATTTAAAACATGATTTTTCTACAGAGTACTATAATTACAAAAAATAACTAACAGTTTAAAACCACGGGCTTATTACCATGCAACAAACAGCCTGCAAACACTGAACACTGCACGGGTGGAAGTGTGGATAATTCCTGTATTGTGACTATTAAAGGAAAATGTAATGGCCTTGCAGCATAAATCTGGATCTCAGGCTGCTGTAAACTGGATTAGCTGCACAGATGACAGTAAAACTGAACAGAATAAATATCAGAACAAATGGGGAAAAAAGTCTGGTCTGGTCTTAAAATACATTGTCAGAGCCTGTTTCCTTATGTTTACACTACATGAAGGAAAATCTATTACATTTTTATTGCTGACACACACCTTGTCAAGTCACTTTAAATGGCAATCTTATTCGAATACCCTTGGTCAGCTAAAATACCCAATTGTTTCTAATTATCTGAAAATTAAACCTATGCTAAGTGTTTACCAATAGTTTACTGCCTTTTTCACAACTAATCTGATTGTTCATTCTCACAACTAACACTAATAACTTAAATGATTTGCCAATAAAGCAAAATGACTAAGTAAAAAAATCAAAGCATGTATCTCAGTAGCTACCCCTAATTAATGTTTCTCTGAATTATGTTACCAAAGGGAAAAAAAAATCAATGGATGCTGTGACAGAAGCTGTCTGAGCCAGCTCAGAAACATCAGCTTTTGCTCCCTTTAAAATAAGAACCTGCAGACAGAAAATATGCCTCATTTGTAGATAAGTAAATTCTTTTAATAAAACAGTATTTTTCCCCTGTCTAGCACAGCTCCTGTTGTGCTCGATGATAGGACATTGCTGCAGCCCAGTGCTGTCACAGAGCCCCAGAGCTTTCCTGGCTGGCAGGACCATTTTCCCTCTCAGATATCCTCCTGATAGGCAGCAGACCAGTCTAACAGGTCAAAATCTATCTGGTGTTTGCCAGGATCCAAACAAACAACTGGTTTACTAATGCTCTGAAGCCAGAATTCTCACTGTGCTGATGAGCCATGGTGCTCAGAAGCCAGAGCTGATGCAATAAGCCCCCCACTTTTACTAGTTTTGAATAATAAGGAATCTCTGCAGGAAAAGCATTCATTTAATCAAGCTGAGGACATGGGAAACATGCAAAAATTCAAAGTTGGCAAACTGTAACTAATATCCTGTAATATTATTTGTTGAATTTCTCTTAACGTCAATTGAGAAGTCAATTTAGTTTTATAATTGATTTTCTGCCCTTGCTCTTTCAAGTTAACCATGTAAAAAACTGAGCCAAATATATATGGAACTGAGTAAGCAGCAGGAGGGAATGGCTTGCAAAGGAAAAGATGAAAGCTGGAATTTTCAAAGGAGCAAGAGGGAGCTGAGTATCCAGCTACCCTGAAATCTCAATGGGCTTGGGTGCACAGTTCCTGCAGGACCCCTCCAAAAACCCAGGCTGGAAAAAAAAAAAATCTAATATTTATGGCATTGCAAAGGTTGGGAATGGATTGGCAGACACGATGTCATTAGGGGATGTGAACAGTGAAAGTAAAGAAGAGGGATTGTTGCCAGTGGAGAGATGCTGAGGGTACTAACAAGCAATGCCAAGGAGCACGTCTAGTCCTGAATGTGGATCTTAGAAAATACTGAGAGCAAAACCAATCACATCAATGGCAAATCACAGGTTTAGGAGGCAGGACAGAAATGGCAGCCATTGATTTAGAGAAAAGGCAGCAAAAAAAAAGAGAAATATTTCTTGAGTACCTAAAGTAAATTACCATGGGAATAATTAAGATTTAAGCAAGATAACAGGTTGATTCTGAACATTCTCACAAATGAAGAAAATGACAAAACTAATTTGACTGCTCAAGTAATCTTCCATACAAAACAATGAAGGTGCCATTCAGGTACATGGATCAAGGCTGGATCTGCCCTAGGGATCCAAGTTTCTAATCACAAGCATGTATGAATCTACAGGTTCTGGGCTTTTAAATAAATAAAGCCCACTGTGATTCAGCAATGCTGTACTGAGTATCTTCATTCACAGCTCCTCTCTTCCTGCTGAGTGGATGCTACACTTCCAAGGACATTATTTTACTTTCTACTGCTCTATTAGTAACTAGTGCTTTCACTGATGACAGATGAAGCTTTTAAAAGGATTTTTTACATTAAGTCAGCCATTACCTTCTATAAGGCTATTGCAACTGGTTTGTGCTCAGCATCAGACAACATTTCCACAGTGGAAGCATAAGGAAAGGCAGGTGCCAACAACAGATGTGTTCAGGAGTGGGAGTTTGACTTGCATTTCTGAGATCATCTCTTTATGCTCATGACACTTATTTTATGCCTGTGGTTATAAATTACCACAAAACCTTAACTGGTTTCCATAGTTGGGAGAATTTGGGATGTAACGATGGGATAGAAATGGGTGTAACAGCAAATGTTCCCTATTCTGGGAAACAAACCCACTTCTGATACCACCCAGACTAGGAATAAAGATTTATGGATCAAAGAAGGATAACGATTATGGGTGCCCACTGGCCACAAATAATAGGAGAGGAAACAAGTCCTAAGAAATGGAGGCAGCTGTGGTGCATGGAGGTGGAAGGTCAGAGGCCTGGAGACCTCTATGTACCTTCAAGATCAGGTGCAAATCAGTTTGGCTGTTAAGTTTTCCAGATTATGTTGCTTATTCAGATTCTTTGTTGATGACTGTAAGGAATGGGGTGTGTAATTCTGGCATATGCATCCTTTGGAACTGATGACAGGAACAGAATTAATTTCTTGATGAAAATAATAATGGGGTACCACCTCAGGTGGCACATCAATAGCCTAGAGCAGTAGGATATCATACACAGACAGTAGGTTTCTGTATAACTGTACTGTTCCAGCCTACTCCATAGTATTACATCTCACCATTTCCATTATTCTTTTCCATGTAGTATGAAAAAGTTGAGCTAGAGCCACGGATCTACAGGCGAGATCATATAAACCACTACAGAAACAAAATATTCTGAAGCAATGAGAGGTCCATAAAATGTTAAGGCAGGAATAAATCAAAGTTTTTCTCAAAGGACCGTTTAGAAATTACAGCAGCCATCTTGATTCTATGGGGGAATTTCTGGCAGTATTGACTACTGCATTTTTTAATATTTCTTTTAGCCAAAGCTATTTTTTTAACCATGACCACTTGTCACTATTTAAAGCTAACATAAAAACTGAGGGATGAAAACATACACAAAGGATGCACCCAGCCTTTGCTTCAGACAATCACAGAACTGACAAAGCACAGGAAGTCTGTTCTGGAAGAAAAGGGTATAAAATAAAATAAAGCTGCAAGGTTGTGAAGCTAAGTTCTAGTGTAAGGGCTGTTAGCATATCACACGTTAATATACGCTATTAGACCCTCTTTGGGATGGAATTTAAGAGCTGGCCATTGATCCAGGCTTTCATATGCATCATAATTGTACAGCACAGAGGCTGTAACCCATTACAGGGCCCTTTAAGCTGTTTAATTTATCAAGCAGCTTGTATAATGCATCCTGCACTATAAATAGCTGGATGCATTATTCTTAACTGGCTATTCATAAGCAAACATACAACCTCAAAATAAGGTAAATGCAAAGGCAGCAACCGTATTTGACTGTTTTTAACAGAGCAATGAACCATTACATTGTTCATGCCAGTGTGGATGTTTTGTAACAATTTAACAAGCCATTTACAATAACACGAGCGGTCTTTTGAAATGAAAATGCATTTGCATAAATTTTCTTTTTCAGATGCATCCAGGTTCTGAAACCTTGCCTGCCTCCACACAGAATCATTACTTAAATCACTTAAAAAAGTGATTGTTAACAAAGATTAATAAAAATAAAACAAACAATATAAAAAATACATCAGTTACCCACTTTTTCTGACAAAGACATACAAAAACATCCAAGTCACAGCTATGCCTAAGGAGCAGTGCATGTTCTTCCAAAAAGCCTTGACCAGCATAATTCTCATGCTTGATTCGAATAGATTATCTCTTGGGCTAGAAAGAGAGCTCTGTGCAAGCCTCACTCTTCCGTACAGCCTTCACATTGCAGGTCCTCTGCCAAACTTATGTGCCAAACCCAGAGAGGCTGGGGAGTTTCCTCTGGAGATATCCAAAAGCTGTCTGAGGACACAATTCTGAGGAATGTGCTCTGGGGATTCCTGCTTGAAGAGAAAGAACTAGATGACCTCCAGTGGTCCCTTTAACCTTGACCTCTCTGTGCTCAGGTGCCAGTTGTGATGGATGGAGACTTTCGTAATCCACACAGTGACTCCCAGCGTCTACAGGAGTCCACAATTTCCCTTCCAGTTGGCATTTCCAAACCGTAACAGCTCCAATGTGCATCGACAAGGAAAGTCTCTGCAGAGCTGAGAGCTCTCTGTATCGCTTGGTGACACTTTTAATCCGGTCAGTTGTGGGTACCACACTCCCCCCGCGGATTCCAGGGAATAATAACTCAATTGTCGCGGGTCCCGAGCGCAGCACATCGCCATTGATCCATGAGGAAAACGCTCGCTGAAATGGAGACAGCTGCTCTCACTCACTACACACGCAACCTCCTATAATTAACTAATTTCAGACCTCTTGGAATTAGCTGCTAGAAATGCCAACAGCTGAGTCAAGCAAGGAGGCCACTCCAATCCACAACAGGGGCTGCGACAGCCATCCACCGACAGAGAGCTAACGAAATAGATTTGAGGTAATTATTTCAGGGACTTGTAGCACCACTCGCATATTAACTCTTTTTAAGAATGCTTTGATGAATTCAATTGAAGTCAATTAATTACATTTCCAAGTCAGATGAATACAAAGTCGAGACGCCACAGGAAGTGTGTGTTATTCCATCACTGAATATGTAACAGAGACGACAGGATTTCAGTCCCCAGATTGTTTAGCTGGGTCTTTGAGCAATCAAGTGATGATATCTGACTGAACAGGCTATTGTCCCTGGAACAAATATGAAATCTCTTAAGCAAAATGCAAGTCAACCTAATTTCCTTGTGGATTTATGTTGTTTTTTTTTTTTTTTTCTGATATTTTTGGCTTTTTTGTTGTAGTTTTTAACTAGCAAGCTTCAAATTGTTATTTTAAATGGCTTTAAAGCTTGATATTTAAGTCATTTGAATGTCACTTAGTGACAAAGAACAAAACATTATAAGCCAAGAAAATAGTCTTCAACCTTCCCTTCAAATAGGGAAAACCATTTTGAATTTACTTCTCTCAACAGAAAAAGTGAGAATAAAAGGGAAGATTTAATTCAGTAACTATGCATTTCTTGAATCCAGTACAGAGACAAAACCTCAAAGCAACCTTGAGGCATTGTATTTCTGACAGCTTCATTTCTGACCATTAGACGAAACATTAAAATTTACCTTTCTGTAGCACTGTTAAATAGCACCATAATCAAGATGCAAAATATGTAATTCAGTTGAAAAACACACATAAAAGAATTGTGGGAGCATCTGAAATTATAAAAGACCATAAAAGTGTTTAAAAGCAAAAGGGAAATGCAGCCAAAAAAGGTAGAACAAATACAATGTTTTAGCAGAAAAAAAGTATTGAAGAAAATACTTTCCATTGACAAAGCAGTCACCACCTTTATGACTCATTGATTTCAACACCATTCAAGATCATTTACCATCCTGAAAGTGGAAAATTCACATGGGAAGAATATTGCTACAAGATAAAACCAAGTAATACCCTAGAAAGTATCCAGAGTACAATGACATATTGACAAAAGGTACAACGGATAATCTAAAAGGCCTTTTTATATTCAGCTGATAAGAGTTAGTTATTCTGCTATCAGGATGAATTTATTATCAACACTGTAAAACATGAGCAGAACACCAAAGCGACTGGAAAAGAATTCTCACCTGACCAAAATCTTAGGTAAATATCTCAAATCAAAAAGCTCCTTAGGCAAAGATGAGGTTGAAATTGTGATCATTCATTTTTTACAAACTAGAATTTGTCAAGTTTCATAAAGCCTCTTTATCTCCTGCAAGCCAAACATGACCAGAGCTACAGGAAGACTTCCTGGAATGGTCTTTGGCAGCTGCCTCATGAGAGTGCTATGACTAAAAGAGTGCCAACTATTGTGGTACGAAATGTAAATGTGCTTGAAATAGAGCAGCAGGATGCACAGTTTTGCTTTTTCATTGCAATGTGGTCTTTCAAATTTTTTTAAATTTTTGAGTCCACGGACTTGTAGCTGTCCTAAGCGACCACCTTTCCTAGTGGCTCAGGAGATGGAAGGTTCATTAATCACCCTGGTGCTGGCAGCGCCCCACTCCAGCCACCACGATTCCCTCAATCCCTGCCCCACACACACCAAAGATACACCGGTGACACCGCACAGTCATTCTGCACTAACAGCAAGCCCAGCACTCGACTAGGAGATGTTGAGCATGTGCAGCCTGGGAGGGACTGTGCTGTGTGGTTCTCTCCCAAAACCCACCACAAACAGTCAGAGTAGCTGTAAAAGGGAGACAGCACTGCTGTAAACCCATCAAAGGGAGGTTTTTATCTGCCCATAAAACTTCAAGCTGTTTATTGCCTCGTATCTGGACAGAACTATGGAAACACATGCTCCATCGGCACACAGTCATCTCAGTTTCACAACAAAGCATTGCAGAACAGCTTGTGAAAACATATTGTTCAGTTAATTGCATTGGCATGCAGATGCCCTCACATTTATGAATTAACATTAACCATGGCAAAGGGATGTACAAGGAGACACAGGGACTGTGGCATGTGGCCTTGTGTCTGCCAAGAGATGTGCTGCCTGATGGAGTGCAGCCCATGAGCTCTGGGCTTCCCTTTCCTGCTTCTGTGGGCTACAGAGGCTTTGCTATTGCCAAAAAAAGGAGCCTTCAGGCAAAAAACCTGTGTGTCTTAAGGATATGAAGGTGCTTAAAGCTTCAAGCAGTCCCTCATAACCAACTGACTGCCA
Organism: Anomalospiza imberbis; assembly: GCF_031753505.1. NCBI lineage: Eukaryota > Metazoa > Chordata > Aves > Passeriformes > Viduidae > Anomalospiza > Anomalospiza imberbis. The sequence goes on from NC_089687.1 coordinate 6,012,953, forward strand.
CCAAGGCACCTGAGAGACCCCCAATAGCCTCAAGGATCCTTGCATCAGTTCATTGTGTGCGAAAATGAAGAAAATCCATGCCTGGAAAAGTCAATGGCAAAGAAACAGCCCAACCACAGTGGGACTCTGAAAGGTATCCAAGCATTTGTATGGGTAGCAAGAGTGTTATACTTCATCAAAACCGTGCTGCTCAGGAGGAGGTGAACGCAGGAAATGAAACACGAGATTTTATTTGACATGTTCTTACCAAGTATATTGATACGCTACACAAAATATTATGGAAGGAAATTACCTGTGTCAGCACTAGTATAAATACCTGTCCAATAACCACTCAACTTTTGGTAATGGCCCTGTTAACATGGGGGCAATGAATATGTGTTTGTCACTTAAATACATCAAGCAAGTCTATTAAAAAACCCCTCTGAGATTAAACCTGGCACCTATTTCAACACTGATCAGGGAGAAACAATAGATCTGAAGTCACGTGGTTTGAGGCCAGAGGCTTTTCATAATACAGAATTTGCAACTTCTTTCCATCTTGCACTTAGGAAGACACAGAGCACTTTGCAGTGGTTTGAATTCACAAAGTTTTGAGTATTTCATTACATGACAAATTGTTCAGGCACCTTGCTGTCATACCCTTCTGCTGCTGATGCCTCAAATCTTCCCCCAGGTGTTTGAGGAGGAGGAAACACTGGACAGAAATAGTGTGAGTTGGGAGGGGAGAGCTGTCATTCCCTCAGGACTAAAACCTGTCCAGAGGAGTGTCACCCCCAGGGTTTACCACAGGTTGTTATGGCAGTCATGCACCACTGACAGAGGTCTCCTGCAAACATTTCCTAAGGCACTCAGCCCTTACTGCAGCTGGAATGCTGTCCCTTCACCCATTCTACTTGTGTGGGCCCTCTCCCATAGCAAGCCAAGGGGAAGGATGTGTTGAATCAACTGTCACAGTAATAACTATGTGTTTCACTAACCAACTTTCTATAGCTCTGTCTCTATAGAGACATAAATATCTCCAGATTCAACCATGCTGGCAGGATCTATTAAGCCTGACATCCCTCAGAAAATAATTTACTTTCCTAGAAAATAACTAGGCCATGAAATAGTTGAAGGAGAAGAGAAAACTGCTGCATGAGGAACACTGCCAGCGACACGGGCAGGAGAGCCTACCTGTGGACACGGGCTCCACTGTCCCCAGTCAGACACTGCACACTCACTGGGACAGTACAAGGTACATTTCTGCACTGCCTCTGGGACCTCAGCCTGACTGCACAGAGCGTTGGGCACAGTCTCCACACCGTGGTCCTCAGCAGTGCTCACACACCTACACAGAAAACACACATTTTAATTAGAGTATCATGGCATGATGGATATCAACAAGTTTTCTCAACCCCATACAGGACATAGACACGACAACAGCTACAAGCAGCATGGCTGGTCAAAAAATAAAACTAATATGTTAATGCAAATGGAAATCAGCTATGTGCACAACATGTTTTTGTTACTTCATAGAGAGGGATTTTAACTTTGATCGGCTGACAAAGGAGCAAACAGAAAGTGACAACCAGCAAGAACAAATCTTAGTGCTCCTGCTAGTAACATCTGAACATTTGGAAATAACTCAGCATTTCCCCATGCCTGGGGAATGAATATTCAGTAATAATGAATGCCACTCTGGTGCATGCAGTGCTATTACTTGGGGAAAATGTTAGCAAATCAAAATATGGAGGCTTTGCACCTCAGGGAGCTTTATGTATACATGGCATTTAGGTTGAAGAATACTAATTTAAATATCATGCCATGTTCCTGAAAAACCAAGGCTGCATGTCTGAAATGCTTTTCCCGTAAACCATGGCACATAAACACGTGTTTCTTTCCATTTGCAATACACTGGACTCAGCAACACACTCACTGTCAGATGGCCAGATATTGCAGCTTTATGCAAGAACATATCAGCTCTTTTTGATCTGGAATACCTGAGCTTTTGTCTTCACTCACCTGACTTCCCTCGTTTGTATTCCTTCTCCACAGTGGAGGGAATTTTGTTCACTGTTGATTTTGCATGGAGACCATGGTCCTACTTCCCAGGAATACTGATTGCACTCACTGTAGCATGGGACTGCCTCGTGCACCTGACAGGAGAAAGAACCAAACTCTTCAGCTGAACTGTCCAGGTTAGCATGGCTGCAGAAATGCCTCAGCCAAACCCACAAAAAAGCACGTTGAAAAGTATCCTGGCTTACACTCCTAATGCTAAGGCTGTTGTAATGGCTTTAAGTTCATTTATTCATTATTGACTTGCCAAGGGATTTTTAAGTATATAATGAACAGCAGTATGCATGCAGCACCTTCGGAAGCAGGATAAATAACAGCTATTTCCTGCAGCCAGAAGAGGAACTCCATTACAATTTCATTTGCTCTGCCTGCTCTCAGTATAATCTGTCATGTCATTCACCAAGATCATAGGTACCACATCCTTTTGTGTTTCAGCAGGTACAAACTTAAAATCAGCACTCATTTACCTTTGCTTCTAATGCATTCTTATAAGCCATTTACTATAAAAGAATGAAATTTCATGCCTCCTACAAATTTCATTTTTATACATAAAAATGGTAAACACTTTTTTTGCCTGCAACTGACTTATCTCTAACATATCTCCTAATCAAACGTGACTGTGTTCACCTGAACTATGGTATCTACGTAGGGAGAAAAATACAGCCAAAAGCTTGATAAAAGGTGCCAGATATTCAGGTTGTTAAAAGCAGCACACTGAGATATAGCACTTTGGTAGATTTTTAGGTTTAAATAAATGAATGCATCAACAGTTCTATTACAGTGATGAATAAAAGTTATTTATTTTGAATCTGGTTTGTCTGCAGAAGCTGATTTGAAGATACAGTATTCCCTGTTGCTTTGCATGAAGCATAATGTGCTGCCCTGGAAAAATACAACACACCTAAAATTCCTTCTTCCACATACCAAAACCTCCTCAGCCTTGCTGCTGTGAAGCCATTTCATTCTCACCCTTAGAATAACTATAAATCAATAGCTTTCCTCCCATCTACCCCCCAAAAAGATTCAGCCACATGTTTAATAATTTACAGCTTCATGATAAAATAGCAGATTATGACTAGACATGTTGTGACCACAAGAATAAAGAAATCCTCTTTGTAACATTTTGGAGGTGGTAAGACAAGAAAATTGAGATACCAGTCTGAAAACAAAACTGGTGTCCCATCAGAAAATCACCTTCATTTCAAATGGAAGGAAGACAACTTGAAAACTCCTTCGAAACAGAAAATGTCAGAAACTAATTTTAACTGTGGGTCTGTCTATACATTGTGCATAGGTTTAGCAGAGAAGGAAGAATAACAGATGATGAAAAGTGGAAAATACATAAAGGTGAAAACACAGGAAAGAGGGAAATCAAAGTCTGAACTGGTGAGAGCAAGGACAACATGAACCAGTAAGAGCATCACATTTCACACAGAGGAGGGGAAAAGGAAGGGAAGGAAGGGACAAAGGCAGCCATACCATTAGCACCACTTTCCCCGCATATAATTAGGCACAAATTACAAACCTGGACTAGCAGAAGGTGTCCCTGCCCATGATGAGGGAGCTGCAAACGAGGTGATCTTTAAGGTCCATTTGAGCGGAAGCCGCTCTCTGGTTCTCTGTGTGCACCAAGGCACTGGCACTTGGCCTAACTGCAGCGTGTGCAGGTGTCTGTGCATCGTACAAAGTGCGCCCAGAGCTAAGCTTCCCACACTGGGCAAGCAGCACCACAAGCACTGCTAATTAGCTGAGCAGCCAGGCTTGTTATCAATAACTGGTGTACATGGCAGCACAGAAGAGCAGCACTCACCAAGCCTGGGCTCAGCACCAGCCAGCGGGGAGCCCATGGATGCTGGGACACAGCTGAAGCCACCATCCCGCCCCACCAGCCTGTCACCTCCACTGACTCCTGCCGCCACATCCCTGCACGTGCCAGGGACAACAGCAATCCCTCTTCAGGCACTGCAAAGCCTTTGTGTTGCCCACAGACATCCATCCAGGAGATGGATCTAGAGTCAGGGAGTATTTATTCGTTTCCCTGCTCCACAGGGGGAAGGAAAAACTACAGCCTGCCTATGTTGCCTGACAAAACACCCTGTCATCCGCAGGAGACGATTAGTGAGGGAAACAGGTGCTTGAGGCATGACCAGTTTTTTCCTCATCACAGAGGGAATGAGCAAAGAGCCAGCTTGGACAAAACTGGCTGCCAGGGGCCAGCCCAGTGAGAAGGTGCCTCACAGGGCAGTGTCAAGGATGGTAAAACTTAATAAGTAAGTTCTATTAAGAGCTGGGTGGCCTGTTCCTGCTGTTTAGACTTCTGGAGAGGAGGCTGAGGTTGGGAGCAGGCAGGAGGTTCTGCCTCCCTCCCAGCCTCCACAGGCACAGTGGGCAGTCAGGGCAGCCCCTCACAAACAGCAGCTTTGGGGATTTAAGATTATTTTCCTTGCTCTGTTAAATAACCCTTCCTCAGGGTTAGGGTACACCACTGTGAACCTGCAGGTTCTCAGCACTCACCCTGCTGCCTGAAGCCAGGGTGAGGCCAAAAGCTTGGGAATCCCATCTCGTTGTCTCAGCGACCTCTGATTGCTCCACCTTAACATCTGTTAAACCTCAGACCTCTCCTAACCAGCAAAGCCCACCTGTGGATAGCAGCAAAGGCTTAACATCAGGCATTTACCATAAATGTGTTTCAGTGGCCAAAACCTCCTGTGGCATGTACGCGCTGTAGTAACTGTGTAGGAAAACCAGACGAAGTTGAGCAGGCACGGGATGCCACATGAACTGAAATCAATCTGAGGAATCCTGTGAGCCAAAACAGAAACCCCATAGGCACTGACACAAATACACATTATGTGAAGTGATACTTCAAATGTGCTCTTTGAAGAGCAGGGAGGATCACAATAACAAAGCCATTAATAGAGCACTTCTAGCTGCTGTCTGATTGTGTCAAACCAGTTCGATTGCGTGTGAAGTGCCACCAACTCTCTTCCTCCTCCAACAGACAGACAGACAGACAGACATCCCACTGTGCTGGAGGAGGGAGGACACACAGCACTGGCTGCATGTCCCTGTGGTACCTCAGCTCCCCAGTGATCTGCTGCTGACCTTGCACTAGTTCCTCTTTGGTCAGCATCCCCAGCTTACACTCGCCAACCAAAAAACCTGAATTATAACTATCACAAATAACCTGTTTTCCTAAGTTATTGTGCTGACACCACAGCACATCGTTGCTGTGAACAAGCTCTCCCCTCTGCCCTGTGTCAGTGCTGTGCAATGCCATCTCTGGCAGCACCTCTGGGACACTGGGGAGATGTAAATAACCTCCTGCGTCACCAGGAGGGACGGATTTCTTCAGAACAAGTTACAACAGGCACCCGTGGATGCCATTAAGCTTTTAAGTGGGAGTCTCAAGGTGATGCAAGATTTCCACGGGTGGAACTCTGCAGGAATGAGTTCAGGAAGCTGTGAATACAATTTGTAACTCCATCTTTGCATTTAAAAACCACAGTGATGTGGCATGTAGTCCTTTCCTCCACAGGAGAATGTTTTCCTCCCATTTTCTCTCCTGGCTTGCCATAATTTGTTTTCAATCACCTCTAGTTCCTCCTTTTTTTTTTTTTTTAATTTGGAAAAAACCTACAGCAAACCTCAGAGCCTTTCATTTCTGTTTTTGCTAGGAGCTGTGCTACTTAAGAAGGTCAAACAGACATGCTCTTGATTTTTCATTTTCAAAGGGTTTTGACTAAGCATTGCTGTTCTGTGGGTCCCACAAAACAGAGGACCCTAGGTTCTCTTCTCACCTCCTGGGTCCATGGGAACACCTCTGCCCCGACCCTGAACAGAGGCTGGGATGGGATGTGGTGTCCTCACTGCCTCACTAACCCGGCAACCCAAGCACCCAGCCCTGGAGGGGGTTGGGATGTGCTCCCGTGGATCCCTGGCTGTTACAGAGTGCATCCAACCTTCAAATTACACATGGTCTAGGGCTCCTGGCCCCCATCAAGCTTGCCATCCACTACCTCTGCTGCAGATACAGAAGTCCCTTGTAAAGCTGTGACACTTCTCTTCCCAAGCACAAAGACAACAGCTCCTTTGAAAATAATCTGCTCGATGCTCACCCATCCCCAAGTTCATGCAAACCTGCTACAACAGTGCATTTACAAAACCCCTTCACACTGAGCCCCTGTAGGGTTGTAGTGCCACAACCCATGTCCTGATGGACAAAAATGAAATTAATTCCATGCAATAGGCACAGGAACACGTTCTGCATGGAGGGAGAAAGATGCTGGAAGCTGCAGACACTTGACCTGCGAGGAGCTGCAGAGATCAGCACCCAGGGCAACCAGCCTGCCTTCATCCCTTACTGCCTCAAGAAATAAACACAGTCTTCTGGCATTTTAGCAAATTAACTGCTTTCCTCAATTTTTATTCATATTTACCTGCTGGATTTTGGGCTCAATGAACCAAGGGCTGAAATGATGCCTGCCTGAAGCCAAGGGGAGTTTTGCTGCTGCCTTTCACAGGATCACTCTTTGTAGTCAGAATTAACCTGGAACACTGCTTTAACACCTGAATCCCAAAATCAAGTTGATGGGCACAGTTCTCAATAAATTAAAGAAGGACAAAAGCTACCTTTTAAGAGACAGACTGATAAAGCTTACCCTAATAAAAGAACCCAGTTCCCACTCACTCAAATGCAAATCCTGAGCCCCTGCTAAAGCATTATTAATGTGGACAGTTACTTCAACAAAATATACAAATATTAATCTATTTATTTTCTCTTTTAATAGCTGATACTTGCATTTTGATGAAAAATCCAAATATCTATCCACAAGAGCTTTGGTGTGATTTATATTGTTCTTTAACTTTTTAAACGTAGGCTTGCAAAGGACTTACAGAAATAAATGCATTTGTTCATCTGATGCTATTCATTAAAAGAAATTCATACCCATACTTCAGGTAGCCTGTCTGATGAGCACCTGCAGAATAAACTAGAACGAGGTTCAACACTTCTGAAAATCATAGTGACTTCATATTTCAGTGAACATCAAGATTTATTGTCCCTCAAGGTAAATATTGACTCTGGTTTTCCCTCAGTCGATATTTTAGCTTTCATGACAGTAAATCTTGGTGTTCACTCCAACTAAGTCAATATCTGCTTATTATATTAGAACAACCAAACTGATCACTGTAGCAGTTGCCTGAGACCCTGAGGACTACCTCTGTGCTATTCATTTCTAATACAAATGGGCTAAATTCATAGCTAACATTAGTTCATTTCACATGGCTGCCCTTACACGAAGGTACATTAGACCTAATACCTTGAAACAGTCAAAACCAAAGAAATAACAACCCATTTTCAAACTATGGAGACCACCATGAGTAACAGTAAAGGCAGAGAAGATACAATAGAGCAAAGAGAGCTGATTTGCTCTGGTTTGCAAAGACACTTGCTGGTAAGGGTTAAAACCACTCCTACTGACACTGAACAGCAATCTGCCCACTTCTAACACTTTTTGCCTAACCACTTGCAAGTTCTCTGCATATCCAGGCTGCAAGAGGAGGCAGCAGTGGGATGTTCTCCTCCTGTTTGAGCTTATGGCCACCAGCTGGTGACATGTGGGCCACAGCCAGCACTTCTCTTGCAACCAGCCTGACAAAAATGGTTCCAAATTCCAGTATGGTGGAAATACATCTGAAAAAATGGCCATTCATTGTAATAATCTACAAATTTGACTTCTACGTTGACTCCATCTTGTTCATCCAAATCTTTTCTTTGGTTGAAAGATGTCCATATATTAACTGAATAACTTTTATAATGTTCCAATACTGCTTCCACATTCTGTTCAATAGTAACCAGATAATTTCTAACAATGGCTTTCTTTTATTTAGTTCTTCAAAACTGAATTAAAAATTGAGTACTTGCTTTGTTAATTACTTAACTGCATGTTTGATTTGGCAGATCTAAGCATGCACTTAAAAGCTTTATGGAATTAACTGTATATCTGAAGGACCAGTACTTGCACACTAACAAACACTACATCACAGAAATTATCTTATTAAAATTTCAACATTAAATTGTTCTCTTTAAAATAAAATTGACTTTATTTCATGCTAATTTACATATTGATCAGGATTGCCAGAAATATGCTAACCACTCACCAGTATTAAACCTGGCTGAACAGTTAATTTTCAAGCAAATTAGATTTTGCAAAGCAGCAGCTTCACTGATGAATATTTGTCTTTAGGTATTTGGACGCTGCAGCAAATAGCCACCAAAACTTAAAAAAAAATTGCTCTAAATGACTTAGAGCAGAAAAGTTTGAACAGATCTGTGGTAAGATTTCTAAACTATCAGAACTCCTGAATTTTGTATGCCTCTAGCAGAGCCCTGCACAATTACTTGTGAAACAAATTCAGCAGTTTTAGTTTTTATTTACACCCAAATCAAAGGAGTTTGTGTTTCTTACCTTCTTTGTGGTGCAGAGAAAAGAAAATCAATTAGAGCTTTGCTAAGGCTCTGAAAAGCCTTCACTGGTGTTGAACCAAAAAAACCCTGAAACGGTCTAAAACTTTTTATCCAGCAAAAGGATGGGATCTGTTTTATTCTAAGTTCAGAGCCAGGGCAGCAATTACAACATCTCAGACACAGAGTTGCACCAGTTCCCAGGATCTGCCCCCGTGGGCAGAACGGAAGCCCCTGCACAAACAGACCCCTCATCCTTGCTCCACTACTTCCAAAACTGCTGAACAATTATTTTCTCTGAAAAGAGTAAAAACACTTATCAAGCCTCTGAAGTTTCCCCTGCTCTTGATTATCTATTTATAGCCCAATCCTCAAAACTGCTCAACTTTAATCCTAATTTACACAAGACAACTGAGGATGAAAAGTTGAGTGAGTGATTTATTAGAGGGTGGCAAGGAAGCCCTGGGGGAGTGGGGGCCTAAGTCTTGAAATGCCCAGTTTCTTGCACTAACTGGATGATATCTCAACTTAAAATCAGATCCTGGAAAGTTCAGATAGAGACATTTCAGGATGTAGCCATCAAAAAAAGCAGCACTGTAAAATTCTGGCCGCAAAATGAGGAAAAGAGGAGAAATTAGGAAAGCAGCAGGGTATTCTTGCTATAAAGACATCTGGATGCTCCATTTTCTCTCACCATGGCCTTTAGATGCTTTTACTTCATGCATTTTTTTTGCTGGACTTTACAAAATGCTCCTAGTAAATCCCTTATTTTTTTCTAATGGATAATTAAATATTATAAGTCAGACGCTGATTTATTCCGAATTCTTAAGTGCAATGAGTGGAAAATGCCTTGTTTAGAAAGTTAATTGAGGCGAGCTCTGTTGAACCTCAGTCATTACATCTCACTCTGACAGAACCACCAGGTTGCTCAACAAGGTTTATTAATTCATATTTACAAGTGGTAAGTGGTTTTGTTTTCTGTGAGATTGGTGCAGGCACTAGAAACACCACGTGGTAACAGGGTAAAGCATGAGTGCACTTTCTCAGAGATTAAAATACCAAGCTGACATCATTCAACATGAGTAAATCAGAAAAAAATATGCAGCTCCTGGCCCCAAACCTGTCTGTCTGGTTTTACTCATGGTTTTACTGTCAGTACAACCTCTGAGGAGCAGGACATAGAACAAAGTATAACCTTGCACATATTGAGTATTTATTTCTACCTGAAATACTCAGGCAAGACAATTTAGTCTCAGAGTTATAAAAAAAATATGAGGTGTTAAAGTGGGAATGGGGGCTTATGAGAATACAATCACAAAGGGCCAGTTCCTGTGCCTCTGTTTTTTATTTTACAATTTAATTATGTTTCATTCCTACCAAGAAAATATTAAATCCAGATAAGATACTAACAAATGCCATCTTACTATGTTGTCAAATACCAGGGTTTAAGACAAGGCAGAAACTCATTAGTGAGAGTTTCAGTGCATTTTTGCAGACTTCAGAAGTTGTAGGTGCTGCTGCCTCCCTGTCACAAAGCTAGACAAGCATAGAAAATTTAAGTAGATAGAAATAAATCAATATCCCTCGTTTCTGAAACAGCACATTTTGCTACAGCTGAAGTTCCAGGGGTAACAAACAAATGTGGCACCTCTCTGGATGAATCTCTAATGTTATAATAATGTTGTATCCAGTTTTAAATAGAGGAAGAGAAAAAAAAAGCTGATTGATGAAGAAAACATCGAAGTCTTTTTTACTAGATGAGAACAACAAGATGAAGACAGATTGCAACACCAACCTGAGCCTTTGGAGATGTCCATGTTAGCAGGGCATGACAAGCAGAAAGGAAAGAAAATTATATATGCATTAGTTTGGCTGCTGCATGATAATATTGCAAAAAAAAAAAAGGAAAAAAAGGCAGAAAATCTGCTTAAAATAAAATTGCCACAATGTAATGTTGCATTCAATGCTTTGATTACCCCATCTTTAAAAAAAAAAATTACCTCAAGCAGAAATCAAGCATTTCTTTGTGGGTGAATGAAAAGCTCTACTACGCTGAAGAACAAAGCAGAGCTCATTCAGCTCCATCCAGCAATCCTCAGGAGCTCATCACTGTGTCTCACAATCAATGTTTAGGATCATAAAAAAAAAAAAATTTGAAAATCTATGAACCTGAAATCTGGTGAGACACCCCACAACTATGGACTATCAGTCAGAGCAGACCAGAAAGGCTTTCAGGTATTTAAGTATTAATTGGGTGGTTCTGTCATTAGTGACAGCCATGCCCCTCTCATCTCCTCTGGCTGAAACAGCCAAGGAAGCCCCCACAGAGGAGTGGCAGGAGCCACCCCAGCCTGGGGACACGGGGCTCTGGAGCCTGTCACCGCCACCACCGCGGCTCCCTGCCCAGCCAGCCGGCGCTCCCAGAGCAAATCACTGCTCCTGCAGGTCAGAAACCTGCCCTGGCGGGATGTGAGCAAGTAATTACTCGATCCAGAAGCCAAGTCATCTGTCACATGAAATGGAATAAACGCCGTCACTAAACACAAACAGTCCCACAGAAGCACTTTCTTTGTAGGCATCTGGACAATAGGCAATTTAAAGGAAAGACCATCAGAGCTTCCTGCTAAGTTAAAAATGATGCCTTGGAGACAAACCTCAGCCCTAGTCTTTCTTTTAGGAGATTTTAAATCATTTCAAGATCTAAGAGCTTCAAATTGATATTCTATCAATTTATTTTCATGTCTTAAGCAAGAATGAATTAATGCAACAAGAGTGGTCACATCTGTCCTTACTGTAGTATGATCTTGAACTGACAATTTTTCCACACGAGATTTAAAACCAGTTAACTGACAAGAATTGATTGATAGCACTATAGACAAGAGATAGAAGAGACTGGGGAGTGTCAGGCAGTTGAATGTTATGTTTTTTGAAATGCTCTTCTATGAGGCTACACCAAAGGCTGGAAGCAGGAGCAAGCTGCTCCTGAGGCTTCCCGCAGTCACAGCAAGAAACAGTCCAGTTTATGTTCCTGCAAAAGCAGGAATAGAAATGCAAACCAGCCCATAACCTGATTGTTTGGTCAGGATGAGACTGTGGCTCTCCCCCAGCCCACTCAGCAGCAGGTCTCCTTCCTCCTCAGCAGCATCCAGGCAGAAACGGATGCTCGCAGGGAGAGCGGGACAGGCGCTGACGGATGAATGATAGATCTCATTGCTTCAGAGCTCAGAGACATCACCCACAGCCTGATTAGGAACTGGAGCTGGAAAAATCTTCCGAGAAGAACAAGATAATGCAGAAGGCAGGGGATGTGGCAGCCTGTTGCACGGCCTGTTTGTGGGAGCTGTCTTACTGCCAGACGTTAGTGCCGCGTTTAGACGCGGCAATAACTCGAGTGATTTTCTCCTTGTAATTACAGATGAGGCTAAGGCAGATCTCCAGCAGTGCTGCACAGAGCCCAGCCTCGGGACCAGGCACACAATTCCACAGATGTGAAGGCAGCCAAAGCCACACCACTGCACACTTAAAAATCCTGCAATTGTTAAAATCGGACAGTTTTTATTGCTGTTTCTTGCAGGTGGATCCAGACAGAAAAGATTTAGGTACAGAAGAGCTGAGTTTGCTTCCCCAAATGCATATGTTCAAGGAAAGTGATGTGCTACAGAGAAAAACCATGCTTCTACCTGAAAAAAAACATCCATATTTAATAAACTAAAGGCTCCCTTGAGCCAGAAGTTAAATTTTATCCATACTTCAAACATCAGAGTGCACATACACTGTCCCCAAGCCAAAAGATAAGAGGGAATTGCTTGCGAGCCACTACCTTGTGGGGTGGCTGACATCTTCTCTGTTTCCATTCCTTCCTTTCTTCTCTGTTTCCATTCCTTTCTTTCAGGGCAGGGAATATGTATTTTCAGATTCCTACATTTCTATCACTGACCTGTAGTTTGAGGTTAAATGCTTTACATGGACCTGCACAAACCCCCACAAATCAATGCAAAGACTTCTACTGAATTCCATTGGGACGTGCTGTAGCAAGTAAGAAACATCTGAACATTAATAGGTGCTTCACTAAAATTTAGGGGAAAAAAAGTATTGACCGTAGTGAATTTTTGCTGCAGTATGTATTTATTTAAAATGGACATCAATACTGCCTATATATTGCTGATTAATGAGAAGCTATATAAAAAGTAAATAGATGGGTTTTTGAATAAATCTGACAAGGAACACACCCCTGGAGGTGTGCAGGGGGGGTTGGACTAGATAATATTTAAAGTCCCTTACAACCCAAACCATTCCATGATTCAGTGAGGGAACCAGAGAATAATTCTACATGCTCATGTGCCCATGCTCTGCAAACAGCAGCATCTAGCACACAGCTATATTTTCTTGGTTTTAAGGAGTTTCTGAGTGTCTGACTGCAGGAACCCTACCAGAACACTGAACTCCTGATTTGTTCATGTACCAGGGGGTACTGTACTCTATAATAAGCACCACCAGAGCACCAAGTCCTGCTCTGTACCACCACTGAGGATGGGGATGTCAGGGCACAAGTGATTCAGCAGCTCTCACACCTCCACCATTCCCTGGAGCACCAACTTCACGCATCCATGATTCTAGAAATAATGGAGTGAAAAAGGCTGTTTCCCAAAACAGCAACTAAAAGGAGAAAATAGAAAGCAAATGCATATGGAGACTACACAACCCAGCTGTGCTTTGCAGTGTGTTGTACTCATGAACCACTCTACCTGAAACCTTTTAGAGAATTAAATAATGCAACACAGCAAAAAGCACATGATGTAAATTAGAGGATACAGTAATTTGAAGATCATGCAAATGGTCTAAGGAAAGTATTCACTCAGCCCATTGCAGATGAAAAAGTAAGGAAAATTAACAAGGCAGAGACAAGAAACTGACGTTGAATAGCGGTTCTGAAAGGAACTAAAGAGTCAAAGAAAATAAGGGGAAACATCATTACCTATCACAGAAGTCACACAGAGAAAGCCCAACACTAAAAAAAAAGTCAATTTACAATAGAAGGAATGGCAGAAAATGGAAGATCAGCAGGGTGAAGACAAAGAAAGTTAAGATAAACTTTTTATGATAGGCACCAACTCAGAAAGTTTAGCCAACAAGGAGGGCAAACTTGAAGAGACACTTGAAATAACTTCTGTGTCAATGGGGTTATTTAGGAATGACAGGGATGAGGTGCCCAGAATCTTCAGAAGATGCAATGCAAGAGAGCTGGAGGAAGAAATGAGGAAAAGAGTGAATTGCACAGCAGTCATAAAAACCTTTATTCTTCAGAAAATATTTTTCTACAGACATTATCTATAAGCAGCAGAAAATAACAAGGAGATGAGTAGCAGGCAGCATGGGTTTGTCAAGAACAAACTGTGAGAAATCATTCTAATGTTCTTCAGCAACAGGATAAGAGATGCTGTGGATAGGGATGAAATGGCAGGTATTATGTTGACCTTAGTAAGCCTTTCACAAACCTTCAGGCTAAGGAAATATGTTTTGGATTAATCTAATACTCTGCAGTACAATGCTGGAAAATCACATTCAGAATAGCAAAGTGTAAAACTGGCAAGAAACCACACACGTGGCTCCACAGAGCTTTATGTTCTGCATCCATATTCCTTCTTTTCATTAATGTAGGGCTGATGCACTGAAAATGATTCTTACTGACTGTGGATGCTGCCAAGGTGAGAGGGACAGCGAGGCAACTGGAGGACAGAAATTCAAGAATTCAAGATGTACTTTATGAATTGGTGACATGGAATGAAAATACAGGTTGAAAGAGAAGTACAGAACTGCAGTGACCAGAGACTGACCAGACAACAGCGAGAACACAGGATAAGAAACAAACAGCCCCTCAGTGGCACCACCGTCCTGGATCCAGAAATTGCAGAAAGCCATAAAGAGAGTGTGATTCAATAGTATAGTAAAATGATGAGACAGATGCAGAGTTTGTAAAACACTGAGGTACCACTTCAGCTGTGGCACAGATTCAGCTCAGGAAGCACAGCCAGGCTTAGGTATCCAACTTGATGAGAAATCTGAAGGATCTGAACCAACTGGGGAACAACTGATGGCAGTAACACTATAAAGACCAGAATCGAATTGCCAAGGTGAGCGGTGGCATTTCCTCTGTTGCTTTACAGGCAAACACTTAAAACACCAATATAATTAGTTACCATCTATATGATGACAGGTCTGTCAACAAAGCATGGTATCACTGTCAGATAAAATAGCAATGCTTAGCCATAAAAAGAAATAACTCTGCTGTATCACACCAGATGCAGAGTAGCAAAAAGACACCTGAGAGAGCTTTAAAGAGATCTTCCAGCAGCTTCAAACCATCTATCTGCAGCATCACTGAGTTCTATGCCAGCTTATTCACTGCTGCCTTGAATAAATCACAGATTGCCAGACTCTGCTTTGGAAACCTGGGGCTGCCTTATACCTCATAGAGGAGTAGGGGTGGAATTGCCATTACATTAAATATTAACAACATGGTTGTTGTAACGCTGCTTACAGTCCTAGCTCCTCATCGTAAAAGCATTGATAATGACAGAGCAGTTAAAGGAAACCCAGGAAAATAATTCAAAGCCTGGAACACTTGCCTAAAAGTAGGAAAATGAAGGAACCTACTTTGGTTCAGATTAGAGGTGGGAAAAAGGAGATTCAATTATATTTGAGAATATACAGAGAGAATTTCTCTTAGTAGAACTCTTTTTAAGCTAGATGTATGTTCCCAAGGCTGAGAGCTGCAGTTAGACAAATTCAACCTAAAATTATAAACAGAAGGAACTTTTTAAGTATGAAAGAAATTAACTACAGGATCAGTTTATCCAGGGTTATTCCTCCTCCAGCCAAAGAGTGTGCCTTTCCACAAACCTCCCCAGCTAGGCAGGGATTTGACTGCAGACAAGGAACTGATCTTGTACAAGGGGTCAAAGCAGATCATCACCATCATCATTAACATGTACCTCTGGTCTTATGATCTCTGAATGAGGAACTCCACAGAAGACCTCTAAATCATCCAGTGAGCACCACATTTATTAAGCCACACTACATACTTTAAATACAAATTGAACATTGAAGTTGAGGGGATTCTTGCATGGATTTCACATACATTTGGAGAGGCTCTCAAAAAACCATAGTTCTACATTATAGAACAGAGGCACACTGGAGTTCAGCCAGTTCATGTATCATCCCATAAATGTGGATCCTCCAAAGATGACAATATTTTATTTACTGCATCAGCTCTAGCTACTAAATTTTAAGCAAGACAGGAGCTGGAATTCAGAAAGGAGAATACAGTTCTTAGCTAGGTCATAATGGCACCAATGCCATCAAGATAGAGCAGGAAAACAAAAAAAGTATTTATTTAAATAAAGCAAACACTCCCTTGCCTGCATCTATTCATCAATGAATTCTGTCATTTCTCAGCCATAACTCTGGGGTAGGTAAAATGGATGGAATACTTGGAAATGCAAATTGGTGTCTCCTGTCTCTGGATAAAGGCTTCCAGATCTTTGTTTTGCTTCTGAGACAGCTGCTCCTGCTGGCTTTTATTACTAAGACCCCTTACTTAGCAGTGCACCTCTGACCTTCCTGCAGGTCAGTGTGCAGTACCTGGCACACGGACAAATATATGCATGTATGCACGGATATCACTGGGAATAAACAGGAGCTGATTGACAGGAACGTGAAAAGAAAGAGAGAGAACAACTGGCAAAGAAGGGCAAATATTCACTGCACAGAAGTGCATTTCAGGGTAAGCAAAAGAAATGGGAGAAATACGGTAACAAGGAATACTGGCAGTGACAATGTGAAGGATAAAGGCAAAGAAAAGACAAAGGAAAACACTAAAGGAAGAGTCTCGCTTGTTTTATAAAGGCTTGAGAAAATATAACACAAGCAAAACACATCTGAGGCAGGGCAGAGGCGCACGGAGAAGCAATGACAAAGTTATTTGCAACAGGGAATACATGGAACTCTGCTGGGCTAGACTTGGTTCATCTCTTTGTGGTTTGGCAAGTCCTGTAACAGCTTCTGATCGTGTGAGACACATGCAATAGACAGGAAAGTTGGAAAAGCAGCAACACTTAAAAGGCTAATGCCTGTATATCTACTTGGCAGCTTGATAGTGACCTAAGTGCCATCATTTGCTCCATTGGCAACACTTGCATGGTTGTTTTCAGCTGATTTCACAAAGCCAGCTTTGTAAATCTTTGCTTTCAGCAAGCAGTGCAGGTGTAAGAATCAAGCTCCATTCAGTTAGTACCAAAGCCTCTCCCACAGTGCAGCTGCACACCAGTGTGTGTGTCCAGACACACAAATTTCAGAGAATCAAAGAATACGAGGTTGGATGGGACCTCAGGGATCATCTGGTCCAACTCTTCATGGCAAAAGCACAGTCTAGACAAGGTAGCCCAGCACCCTGCCCAGCATCATAAAAGTGTCCAACACTGGGGAAACCACCACCTCCCTGGGGAGATTATTCCAATGCACTATTCTCACTGTGAAAAAATGTCCTTGTGTCTAGATGGAAGGAGTAACCTTTTTTCCTACCTTTTTTCCTACCTGTTGCCTTTTTCACACGACTCCTTGCAAAAAGGAAGCCTCCACCTTCTTTGTAGCCACCCTTTAAATAATGGGAGCCACATTTCACTGTCTTTTCATTTAGACTTAGACACAAACAGTCCACAGCACGGAAAGTAACTGCTCACTCAAAGAGCCATTTAAACATACTTGAGCATGGCAGTAAATTCCTCTCAGTGTTTATTATAGGGACATCAGACAGTTTCCAAATGACATTTTTAATTGTCAAATGTTGGCAAGTCTAGCCTATGAAGGACCAGCATAGAGCACATTGCTTCAGATGGGTATAGAGAAATATAGCTTGCTAAAGACCACTGAAAAATCCACTGCATTTGGAATAAATAATAGTTTAGGTTGGACTTTTAGTTGTTTTGAGGTTTTTTTTCAGACTATGTAATAGAAAAATTGAGCTGCCTTCTGTTACCTTATATCATACCAACAAAAACTACCAGAGAAGGAAAAGCAACAAACAAATTCCTTCTTTTGCACCATGGAAATGAAAAAAAAAAGTAATCAACTGTTATTTGTGCTCATGCATGTTTGGACATGGAAATATTTTTCTTAATAAAAACAATAGACATT
Organism: Anomalospiza imberbis; assembly: GCF_031753505.1. NCBI lineage: Eukaryota > Metazoa > Chordata > Aves > Passeriformes > Viduidae > Anomalospiza > Anomalospiza imberbis. The sequence continues at coordinate 6,030,669 of NC_089687.1, forward strand.
GCAATTTTAAGGAAAACAGAAACCTGAGCAGCATTTTCCCCTTCTAAACACAGCGGAAGATACTTCTCAAGGACAGTGCCTGACTTTCTAACTCAGGCAACTGCTGGACACCAACAAAAACCACATTTCTCACTGTGATGGTCAGCAAAACAGGATATTCAAAATAAACAACCAAAACCACAAAATGTATGCCTCTCTGTTCCTGCCTGGCTTCCTCAAGCTCTGGACAGAGGTCTCTGGAGCAGGATGTGCTCCTGTTAAACACAAGGGGTGTGAGCAGGTAGCTGTGGTGCACTGCCAGCCAGAGGGCTCTTTGTAAATATCTCTGACGTGAGATTCCCCACACAAAAAGGAAAAAGGATTTATTTTCCTCACTCATCCAGACAAAACAGTTATGGCTGCACCTGAGCACTGCAGAGTGAAACCAAAGCAGCTAAAGGAAAAAGCCTAATGGCACATTGGGCAGGAGCTGCATGGTTCACACAAGCAGAAGACATCAGAGATATCCCTACAGCTGGCACTTGGGATTTCCACCTAAAATCAGGAACACATAAATCCCATCTGTCCAGTGGGGAATGCCATCAAAGCCACCCAGCAGTGTTGCAGACTCCTACAGCTGCAATCCAGAGGTGCTGGCACATGCAGGAGAGCATGAGGGACCACAGCATTCACCTGAGAGAAAGGCACCTCAACACTCCTCCCTGCCTACTGGAAAACTCACTTGGATGCTTTCCACAGATTATAGTCTTGATGCTTTTTGCATTCCTGGAATCAACAAAGCACATCACCTGCAGGGAGGGCTGGGGCAGAGAAAAAGCTGATAACAGACACTAGTGTAATGGCTATGCTTTTAGGACCTCCTGGGGATGACTTGAGATGCCACAGTGGGTAAAATACACCTTTCCTTGGGGAACAATTATGGGAGGCTTAAAGAAAATTAGGTGAAGTACTGAAGGAAGCCCCTGATGGTATATACAAGGGCAGCCCTAAAATAGAGAACAGACCAGGATACAGTGAGGCAAGATGACCTTTGCTCAGCACAGAAATATGTGCAGACTCCTTCAGAGCGCATCTACTTATAGCAAATGACAAATTCATCCATTTTAATGGAAAGAACGCATTCCCAACTTTCGTTGGGGCTTACCCCTCTCAGACTGACTGCTTCCAGAAGCCTATCTTGTTTTATCCCAAAGCAATGTGATACTAAGCATTCAGACTTTTTTCTGCTCTATTGTCTCTTTTGGATTGTTTTCTTAGTTTTCATTGCAGCACAAGCACACCAGAAGTGCAGACACAGCACCAGCAGACAGGGGATGCAAGCACATCTCCAGTGAGGCCATGTTCTCCATCAGGCTGGCATGGCAGCAGAGGCAAGTGCTGCTCTGACACAGCAGAAATAACAGGACCATGAACGTGGTTATTCATCTTCTCCATAGCTCACTCCATCAGCAGAATTACACACAGCAGTAATGCACGCCCAGGCCTCTGGCAGGATCTAATGAACTTGAGAAATTCTTACAGGAAGAGTTAGTGTGGTTCTGTGTCAACACCTCTTTCCCTCTGAAAAGAGCACTGTGGCACTGGTTGATTAGTTAGGAAGACTTTTCCTTAGAGTCAGCCTCTATCTCCACTCTTCATTCCAGCCCATTACCATTATACCCCTGGGCACCACGTTGTGTAACCAGTGTCCTTCTTTGATATTTATGTGTTTGGGAGCTGCTAGGAACCCCCACAGACACTGCTCAGCGCCAGATGCCTTTTCACACCAGTATTTGGCTCTTCTCCCTCCCCCAGCTGTGATGGATGACACAGCTGTGTTACCTGCAGCCCAAACTCCCATTCAGAAGCAGCCTGGGCAGCACAGGGGGGCTGGATGGCCCCAGCCCACACAAGCCCTAGAAATCTCTAGCTTAAGCACACACAGGCTGAATCCAGACTTTGATGGAAAAGTGGAACATACCATTCAAACATCACACTGCTTGCTCTCCCTTGGCTTCTTGGCCCATTTACTGTGCTCTTCCCAGGCATTAAAAGGGAAGAAAAGCTCTCTATCCATGTTTATTACGCAATTCAGTTTTATATCAGCATATTTAACTTGTTTACACTGAACTCTGCTGCCTTAGCAAAGAACCATTGAGAGGAGTCTTAGGGGATTACGTTCAGTATTTTCTCTTAATTAGGCCGTGCTGGCTCCTAAGATGCTCTGTGCTGCTTTTATCTGCATCCTCCCACAAACTGGAACTCAGTATTGCATACATGCTCTTTTACTCTTCTCTGAGATAAACCTGAGGAGGTTAGACTGCTCAACTTCTCTCAGGTTCTTGCTGATTATTACCCTGACCTCACTGCCCTCATGTACATGTCCCTTATCTCCCTCCAACACTTCCTGCCTTTGAATGCTTCTGATTACATGATAGAGCCTGAAAAATGGCCAGGGGCTCCCTCTGTGATTTGCTCTTTCTGAAAATGCTCTCATTTGCTCACTCTTGCCTTCATCTGTTCCTTTTTCAATAGACCATTTGGGACAATAATCTGAAAGCATTTATTGCAATTAGGCTGGTTTTCCAGAATAATTTGGTCTGCCAACTATTGAGATTCATCACAGCGCTGGATTTCAGAAACCCGGGGCAAGGCAATGTCCAAGATTTCCTAGAAGTCATGAGAAATCCAAGGACTAACCTCTACTGCCTGACCTAGCTCTCCTCAGGCTGCAGCACATTTCTCTGCAGAGATTGTGGCTATTTAATATGAGCATCAAGAACAGTGTGAGGCTATAAGTCACCTCAGAATCTTTAATCATACTTTCAGACCAGGCACTGGGAATCTAAGTGTCAATGGGACTTCACCCTGCAGACACCTTTAAGCCCAAAACACCATCATCCTGCCTGGGCTCCCACATCAGGCAGGTCAGCTGGCTGATGGGTATTTTATTCATGTTAAATCTTTATTTAAAGCATTCAGCCTAATATATGTAGGGCATGGAAGTTCCTGCAGGAGAAGTAGGTCGGTGAGCTGGCCCTCAGTTCAGTGGGAGGTTATTTCTGAGAGCACACATCATAATGCAAGGCAGGGAAATTATGGCTGTTTCAGGATAGCAGAAGCCACTGGCAGAGACTGCCAAGATCAGCTGGGGGAGAGCCCAGCCTCTGGCACAATGCAGTGGAGCTGTCAGGTACTGATTCATAACAGCAGGCAAGGATTGGGAGAGCTCAGTTTCCAATTCAGCCCGGGAATTCTGGGCATCAAGGGTTTTCCTGAATTATTTATCTAGTTCAACAGATGATCTTTGGTCTTTAGATTATCTTATTCCACTCAGCCACCTCTCTAATGTATTTTTTTTCATCTTCTGCCCAACTTTCCCTATGAAAATTAATTTTCTCTCTGCTTCCTTTGCTCAGCCATGTGCTGAATCCCAGATGACTATCCTTTCTTAGAAGAACATATAATAGGCGACCATTTTCCCAATGGCAACATCCAATAAATGCACAGCTTAGAATCACAAGTATTAGAGATAAAACATTCTTGAATAATGTCAATATAACTTTCCAACTAGTTCAACAGCAGTATTAGTTCCCGTATGACTATGTCTTATTTTCAAACAGTTATTTATATGGTTTTCATCAAGTTACCTGGCATTTTTTTTTCAACTGTGCATAGCTCTGTTCTCCTTAATATTCAGCATAAAACATCTCTGAAATCAGAGCTGAAAAACCTCCTGGCTAATTTAATGTTTCATGCACCAGTACAATTTCTAGAAACTACAAAGATTACCAAGGTCGAAAGAATCATTTCAACTTACACCTCAATGTCCATTCAGAGTAAGTTTTGAGATACCCTTTGGGGACAAGATGTTCAAGTCCCAGTTTCAATAAGTGTGGCTTTGAAATTGGGTGAGCGCTCAGGATTACCTGAGCTCCTGCTTTAACAGTTTAAGTGACCATCACCATGCCACTGGATTCTGTTCATTATTCTGCTCCTTGTTGTGGTTTATACCCCCTTTCCCATTCTGCCTGTGAACAGGGGCACACACAACGCCAGCAACACATCCCCAGGACAACACAGCTCACTGCTGAAGGCTGGTGGATCCATAAACCCTCTATAGATACTCACACACAGCACATCATCAATACACTCCAAGAATTCCAACTTCAGAGGTTGAAGGGAGCAGTTCTAAAACTGGCACAAGGGCTAAAACCCACTTTTATCTCGATTTTCACCACAGGAACTGAAGGAGCCAGTAATTACCAACTCATGAGAGGCATCATTTGTTTTGTAAGTGCCACCTTCTCATCCTGAGTGGGCTCCTGCCTGTGCAGCTGTCCAGGAGACAGCCGCTGGACGCGCCGCTAATTGGTCGGGCGCCAGAACGGAATGCGCTCCGTCAGTGTTTCCTTTACAGATCCATCAGCATGTCAGCCAGGAGTTAGCCCTCAGAGAGGAAAAGGAATGGGAAAGGCCTTTATGAGCTTGACAGGATTTCAGAGTAAAAGTTAAGGGAAGAGATGATGGTTTGGGGGAGACACACCAGAGGACAAGTGACTGCTGCAGGCCCTGGACAATTATATTGGGGTCAGCCACCAGCGGGGCGCCTGTCTGAGGTGCAGCGCCGCACTAATGGAAGGCACTCACTTTCCAGACATCACTATGACATATTTGAACACAGAAGAAATTGGTCGAGGTGTATTTGGATGTTTCTTTGAGGATTTTTCTATTTCCTGCTGACTTTCTGTGAAAAATCAATTCAGACATATTAAACACTTAATACATTTGCAAAGTTTTGTAAGTTGCCAATAAATGACGGCCTTGTTTGGATGTGCAAATTTTTCTGCCAGGTGTATCTCCCTGCCAAAATACCAGAGGTTCAGTAATACAAGAAAAAGAATACAAGAAAAAAGAATACTAGAAAAAGCAGCAGCTCTTATTAAAATTAGGATATGTGGTCAGTAAAGGCAGCACTGTGCTTCTTAAACAAATTACAATTAAACAGCTCAAAAAAATGGTTTTGGCCACAGCCATGGACAAACCCTTTTAAGTAGTAATCTACACTTGAGGACACATCTTTAACAAGCAATAAACTTACATAAAAGGGTTCATGCATTTATGCAAGAAACTGAAGGACAGAGATCAAAACACCTCTGCACGAGAAGGAGCATGCCATCAAATTTATTTCCAAAATCAGTTGCATGCTAAGCTACAATCTCATTTACCTGAAAATAATGGAAGAGGAAAGGAAAAACCACCCAAAATTATTATTAAAATGACAGAACATTTATCAGGTGTTTAGGCTCTCCACCTACCCTTTATCCTTCTAGATGTCTGACACTTGTTTTCATTTTAAAAGTGCATTAATAAGATAATGAATCACAACAATAAAACAGGTGGCATTAAAACCCTCAATTTAAGCTGCTAGTTAAGGCATGTTATAGGCACTCACCTCCTTCCATTGACTATGTAAGGATGGCAGTCTCCCTGCTTTAAAGATTGATGGGAATACCTCTACAGTGTCCTTTTCCCCCCCAGTTTTTCTTTAACCTCCAACTTATCCTACTCTAGAAGTTAAACCATTCCCATTTCTCCTTTCCCTGTCATACTTAGTGCTCCAGGCCCTACTTTAGCCAGTCCTACACATTCCTGCTGTCAGTGATGAGTTCAGTGAGGTTATTGCTTCTATCAGAGCTGGAAGGTGTATAGAGAAACTCACATGAGAGACAAAATACTCAGCTACCTCCTTTTTCTCCACCTCATCCTTACCTCAGCTACACACAAGACAAAGTCTGAAGCTGCTAAACTGCCCCATTGTAGGCAATTACTCACTTGTATAAACAATACTGCTGCCTGTCCTTTCCAACCCTTCCTTGGTGTATTCCTACAGGAATAAGCCCTTTGCCAGCGATAAACTGGTTGCATTAACTACATATGACATTCCTGGATTCATCCTGAAAAAGTGGGAAATGCCACACCAAGTAACCGATGAGGGTCATCAATTGTTCATATCTAGCTTTAAGGCAAATGAAGGAAGAAAGGGAGCAGAAAGAGGAACCAAAAGCTGAGGGACACATGGAGTGGGGGAACGGACCATGTACTTGTGGTACTTCAACACATGGACAAGACCAGCCAAGCCATCAGTAAAAACAACACTGCAATAAAGAACTATTAACGCTTTTTCAGGAAGAATGGCAAGATCACAGCAGCCCTTGCCAAATGACAAACAGGCTAAGAGAGGACATGGGGAGGAGGACATCCTGGAAAGAACTCAACCAAACCAGCAGGGATATCACCTTAAAATGGCACATAGAAGAAGGTAAGGTCAGGCTTTAAGGAACTAGAGAGAGAAGTTTGTTCCATGCTTTGAAGCAGTGAGGGACATCGCCCAAGGTGCACAGGGACAAGGGGACCAAATGGGTGGCTGAGGCTGCCGTGGGAGGCAGCACAACCCCACAGTGCATCCAGAGACACATCCAGAGACACTCCCTGGAGGGAGACAGAGGCAAGGACCAGCTCAGTGGGCTGATGCAGAGCTTATGGGGCTGCATAGGAGCACTGTCACTCCTGTGAGACGCAGTCATACATAAAATATTCCCTCAGACAAACTGGCAGCCCCAGCAGGGCTCCCAGGCTCCAAATGCTGAGATGCTGCCCTGTGCCTTGTGGGGATCCTGCTCGGGCAATGAGGGATTCTTCTTTTCAAGGGAAGGTTTGAGTTCACACTCCTTCCACTCTTAACGTGATTTACAAAGCCACAGTAGGAAACCCAAAGCAACAGAATTACAAGCTGGGTGAGACAAAAAAGAACTGCTGCATGCAAGACAGCACCTCTGAGGCAGGAGAAGGGAAATGTATGCAAATATTTCTTGCTTCTTCCAAGGATCAGGCAGATTGGCAGAGTTGGAGCCTGTTCTCATTCTTATTGGGTTTTTTTTTGCAATTCTATTAGAAAATCACTCCTGACTTCCAGTGGTGTGAGATATTGCAGAATCAGATCTAAACCACGTTAATGTCACGAGAATAATGATTACAAATCTTGGAGGCACTTTGTATGCTATACAGGTACATCTCAGATTACAGCCACCCTGAATGTGAATTGTTTTCTGATTGCGATGCTTTTACTTGTGCTTTCTGGTATATTTTCTACTATATTTTTACTGCAATATTTCAGTAACTCCTTTTAACAAATTATCCTTTTCTTTTTTTAATTTATGGAAGACTTCTTTTTTAATTAAAGTTCTTAAAACTTGCTGCCAAGGACTTTGAAATTCAAGGATTTGATTTAAGCTACCAGAAAAAGGCATTCACGATCACATTGGGATCCTGGTTTCTTCTTTTCAACACCAAAGCACAGTTATATCTCTGTAATAGTTATGCTGAGTATTAAAGGGAGCGATTATTATGGGACATTTTAACTGTCTGAACATTAAAAACCTAAAAGCACTAATCATAATTCTTTTGCCATATTAAAACATCATGAGTAAAGCAGGAGCTGCACTAAAGCAATAGGCATTAATCAGTATTTAAAATAAGCCTGTTGCCAAATTATCTCTAAGGCTTAATTTCCTTGAGCAGTATCATCCCACAGAGAGAAGCCTGGAGTATAAACTGTCATATTACTCTTCTTCACGAGACTATGCCACCACTGGCCATTGCTCACCTGTATTAGCTGGTCCCCATGACACTGCCAGAACCTTACAGAAGTGCAAATGTCACATTAAATACCCACCTGCCCTCTGAAGCAGCCCACAGCTGCTCAGTAATGGAGGCAAAATAGAATGAGTTCTTTTGTCCTAACTCTGCAGGCTGAAAATCTGAATTTGGCGGCAGCAGCAGAGCTGGATTCAAGGGAAGGCACAGAGGGCTGACAAAGCCCTGGGTGGCAAGGCTGAGACGAGGGGAGCAATTGTATTTTAGAGGCGGCTGATTTGGGGCAGCTGAAGGAAGGGAGCATCCATTCTTCAGGCACCAGGGAATGCCAGTTCTGGATCCTTGCAGGGGCTCTCCTGCCTGACCTTCATGCAACATCAGCTTCATCCCCCATGCCCAGGCAGCTGGTCCCTGCTCCCACAGGCACAGGGAAAGCCCCAGAGACTGGGGAACAACACCTCACCTATGTCTGCAGCTTGCCCGTCAGTCTCACATTCCCACTCTTCTCCACACTCTATATTAATGAATAAACTGTTGAGAAAACACTTAATAAAATATAATTTATCTAACCATTCAAATAAAAAAAGCTTCTCTGAGACTTAGGGCAGTGTTTTAAGGCAGAGCATATGGCCATGACACAGGTCTGTGCCAGGCTGGGCCAAACTTCCTGAAGTTATGAGCTAAGTGCCAGTAGCAAAATTTCCCACCTGCTGGTGATGATGAACTTCTTCCCTCCTTGCTCCTCCTAGCTGGAAACACTCCCTGTGGAGGTACTTCCATCTGCAAAGGCAAAAGCCATGCATCCCTGCCTGCTGGAGAACACTCCAGAGTGGCAGTACCATCAGCAGGCACAAAGTGCCATCCAAAACTGCCCTCCCAGGTTGAGCAGACAGGTAAGAGCAGGTGCCCTACTCACCACCCAGATGTAGTGCTCCTGCCAGAGCACCTCTCTGGTGATTTGTGTTTGTGAGGTGTTAAAAGCCTCAGGTTCAAACACAGAACAAAAAAAGCTGGTCTCTAATGCAAAGATGTTACATCCCCTTTTATATATACCGCACCAAGGAATAACTATACCGAGAGCAGGAGTTAGCTGTCTCTTTGCTATGCCTTTCATAAGTTTGCTCCTTCCACTTATCCTCATTTTTATTGGGCACAGGGGAGCCATCCCTCAACTTGCCTGCTCTTCTCTCCCTCCCTTGTCCACAGCTAATTTTATCTCCCCCATGGCTTCAACTTTCATTTTCAACCAGCACTTAGGCTGTCACAGCTGAAGCGTTCCTCTCCAGTCAACACATTATTTTAGCTCATCTCTCCCTCACTTCAGTTGTCCCCACTTCGCTCCATCAACGACACCACTGAGGAGCACTCACGGCTGAACTTCTGTTATACCTTTCTCTATGGCACCCTCCTGGAATACTTAACTGGAATTAATATGAAACATCATTTCTTTCCCCAGCTCTCAGTACTTTCTCGAGATCCACTCCTGCTGCAAGCCTCACCTCTCCCTCCCAAAACCACTCAGACACATCTTGGTTGCACAACTCTTGGTAATATTTGCTGCTACTTACTGTACTTTTTCTTTCAAAAAACAACCTGGCAAAAATAGCATCATCATCCCATTGTGTCAGCTATTAACCTGAACGACCAAACAATCTCTGCACTACCATCTTTTTCACTGCTTTTTGATCCTTTCCCACTTTTTGTGGTTTATTACACTTTTTTACATTTGGTTTAATACTGATAGGGTTTCCCACTTTTGGGAAAGAAATCTGCCTTCTGTGTGCATACAGCAACTACGTCAGTGAAGACATTACCATAAAAGTGATAAGAAATAATGCTAAGAGCTAGTTCTACTTTAATCCATTTATCCCACTGTGCCTTCCAGTAGTCAAAATAAAGATATGTCCATGGGACCTGGCAAAGAATCAAATTTACATACCACAATAAGACATGAAATAGTTACAACTGCAATTGCTTAAGGATAATTCAGCCTATTATCCCCTTCTGTGTTATGGTGAAGTGTCTGGGCTGTGGGTAAGAGCTGATGCACATTAATAAAAAGTGGATTTTATGTGACTAACAGAAGAATGCTTCACTAATTTTGAAGAGTCACAAAGAATAAAACTACTTTCAAATTAAAAAAAAAAAAAAAAGAAGGCAGTTGTCCAGGGAATTTGGATATTTGTACTGGGACCAAAACAATGCTACTTTTAATAAAGTTGCCATCATTGCAGAGCATATAAACAGCCCCTCTTTAGCCCAAAGCTCCAGACAAACAATGAGCCCAACCTGGCAGTCATTACTTAGGCTTCACGCTCATTAGTTTTTTATCTAAACCATTCTGAGCTGATCAGATTTTCTCAAGTGCTTTTTGGGTAAGGATCTGAGTGCATTTTATCAGGGAATATCCATTAGCTTTGCAAAACAGTTTAATGTTTCTCTAATAGTCAGTATAAACAACATTGCAATACACAGGTTGTCTCTTCTAAAGGAGAGAATATTCCTCTGAAAAATGGCTTTTACCAGCTGATTAGAGAAGAAGTAAGTCCCACAAAGCACCTTTAAACTGAGGAATAAAAGAAGTGTAACTCTTAGGTTGCGCATTGACGATTTAGCAAGCACTTTCATAATCATGGTCTCTCCTATTTCAAACTTGTTATCCAGTCTGGAGCACTCACTTCAGGAATGTCACAGCCATTTAGCAGCGAAGCCCTACCTGGGTGTAGCTAGAATTTAATGTATGAGTGTCTTTATTGAAACCCACCACTCTACCAGATGACTGGGCTGGCTAATGACAGTCTGAGGTAGAAGACCAGAGGTGAAATAAATATGCAGCCAGGACCAGCATTTCAGCTGCAGATAATTTGTCATTTAAGTGTATTTGGGACAGACAGACAGGTGAGACAGAACAGAGACACCTCCACCGACAGTGTCCATTTTGTTCTACTCTGACACCACATATTCCCAAATGAGTCCATCAAGCCTGACCTTTCAACATCCTACAGCCTGGGAATTAAGTGGGAAAAAAATGACAGTGGTATTTTCCAACAGGAAAAAGGTTTTTTTTTTTTCCTAGACTTGCACTACTGAGAACTGAAAGACCTTTTTCAAAACTGTTCATGAGGATCTGTCTTTATTACCTTTGAATTCAAAGTTACCATATCCAAAGGTGAATGCTCCCAGCAAACAGGACAAACTAATGACTGAAAATTCTTCTTAAACTTTTCTACACTCTCTCCTATAAATTTATATATATTTCTATTTGCTTGCTGTATTCAGTACTTGCATCCAGGCCACTAACATGTGCAGTTCATTTTTCCACAGCACCTCTGAGAAAATTTTTCTCATCATTAATTTTCGCAATGACCTGCTGGCCAACATCATACATTCCTATTTATTTTTCATGTGAACAAATATTCACGGATAACATTTAATTACAAGGTGAAAAACATCAATCACTCATTAAACATCTCTGCATTTCCCATGAGGCACTTGCAGTTGAATACTCAAATTTGTGTTTATGGCTGAAGAGTGGCAAGACTGAACGCAGAATCAGTGAATGCATGACCAAATGCTTGACTAAAGGGCAGTACCAGAGGAGGAGGGCAACTTCAGTTTCTGCAAAGCTGTGCAACCAAACCAAAGTGCTCTATTGATTTCTGCACATGTCAACAGGATTTAAGACATCTCAGTATCTTATATGGGTATTTCCTTCTAACTGACTACTGGAAGTTCTTACTGAATTTATGCCATAAACGAGCATTTAGAGGCTAATTAAAACAAGTGCACAGCCTATGTTCAACTTAGCTCATAATTTCTTTTTTTCTCCAGCATCTTCTATGTGTGTATCTGTGGATATACTCATACATACATATTGTAAGTCAAAATTCATACTCAAATACTTCAGTTGTTCTACTGAAAAATCTAAACTCTTCCTAGAACATTACAACTCACGCAGCAGGAAGCAAATACAAGTGTTTGTGTTTCCTGCTGAGAAGCAGCACACTGCAGCTCTGTAAGGCTTCAAATAAAGATGATATGTAGCTACCTCAACTTTCTTCTTACAGACATGTAAATCAGAAGGGACTTATCTGATGACATGTAGATTCACCAGAGTGAAAGGCAAATGAGACTCAGTGAATTAAATTATTGACGAAGTTTATCAAAACCAGGCTGAAATTGTCACAGGACCAGAAGGTAACACTAGGACGGTTTCACTGTGATAATACTGTTGAGCAACACACCACAGACCTCTAGAGAGAGATTTTAATATGAAAACAGTGTTATTGAGCCACTATTTTTTAAAAAAAAGACTTCTCATTTATTGCAGAACAAATGCTGCTAATAAAAATACTAGAATCAGATATTCCCAAAACCAGTCACTGACAGTTTCATTCAGCCACTGAAACAAGGTGCTATTTCAGATTTTTTTTTCTCCTAGGGAAGAGGAATGAAAGAGCTGGTTATGAAAATATATTTGAAGCAAGTGAATATATGACAATTCCAAATTAAAAGTGTTCACCAGCATTCGCAGAACCCTTAGAAAAGACAGGCTGGCATTTTCAGCTCTTGGCTTCAAAAGGGCAACTTGTGCACAGTGAGGGATCCAGCTGGGAAGTCACTGATCATGAGGCTGGAAGATCTGCCAGGGGAAGGAGACTGGAGGTTTTCACTCAGAGAAGTTGGTACTTGCCGGGACCCACATCTCAGTCAGAAATAAAAACTCACAGGCAGCGTGCCCAGAGCTCTCTTGCTGAGGAGATCAGAACAAGCCCTGCAGGGATGAGGGAGAAGAGGTGAAGAAAGCACCCTTAGGGTTTGGAAGGGGCAGAGGAGGAGAGCAGAGGAGGCAGCAAGGGACAGCTGCCACAGCCTGGACAAGGGAGCTGTTCTGAAGTTATTAAAAGAAGTGATGAAAAGTGACAAATGCTGCATGAAGAGATAATCTGCACAGGGGCAGAGCTGCTACACTGCAGTGCAGACCAAAGGCAGCAGGTAACTCCAAACTACAAGAATACATGCTCCAATTCTCATTGATGTCAATGATGGTAATCAAAGTATCAAGGTTGAGATGAACACAAAGCTCAAGGGGAAAAAAAAAAACTCCAGAAATTAAGTAATCTCCATCCAAACTAGTGAATAAACTGGCATACAAAATTTCATGTGGGGTAGCAAGTTTTATAAATCTAACAAGACACAAACAATATCATGCAATCAGAAATAATAAATGTCACATCTATATTTAATAAGGAAAAAAGTTATCAGAGCAACTAAAAGCCCTTTATTCTACACTTAGCAGCAGCAAAGCATTAGAACAATTAATTAGGAAAGAATAATCCAAGCCAGTGAAGTTAAAAGAATTTGGGGGGGAATACCACGTGGATTTAATATAGGTAAGGCACACTGATCTGACATTTTTCTCAGAGAAAAACCCCTCAATTTCCAGAGAAAGGAAATTAAATTGATCTTGGCAGTCTGATTTTTGGGAAAGCTTTAATGTCTTGTCACCTGGGAAGTTTTTAGTTAAATTGAAGATGGGGGATTAGTACAGAAATTTTAAATTGGCCTGAAATGGCTAGAGGTAGGACAGCAACAGCAGCATGAAATGGGGAACGTCAGGCTGGAGGGAAGTTATTAGCATCACTGCTGAGGGAATGCTCTGACAGCCAGCCTTGGATAATATTTCACCAATTATACTGGCACACAAATAGCTATGGCCCTGTTAAAATTTTACTGAAGAGAGAAGCTAAATGACATTTTTATACAAGAGGAGTGGGACAGTGTGGAGCATGATCCACATGGAGCTGGACTGGAACGTGGGAGAGAGGCTGCAGTTCAGGAGAACAGAGCATGGATCACATATCTGCAGACTAAAAACACCCCAAAAATCAGCCTTGGGAAACTACAGGGGAGAATCACAAGATGAAACATTATGTGATGTGGCTGTGAAATAAACCAGACAAAAATGCAATTGAGGAAGGTTTTAGCTTAGAATTTCCCTAGAAGGTGGAATGCAATTACCAGTGCTTTACAGAGCCCTGCTAAGACTCCCTCTGGTGTGGTGTGTACAAATCTGGACACTTTATCTCCCAAATTCACACACAAAGAAATGCAGAAGAAAAACAAAACAATTTTGAGAATGAAGCTTACATTTTGCAAGGAGTGGCTAAAAGGTTTCAAAATGTCTAGAGACAGGAAGCTGCAAGGGATCTCTCTCTTATCATTAGAGAATAGAGATGTTTTTTTTTCCTATAAAGAAAATACCAGACAGCAGAGCTTTTAGCACTAATGGAAACTTCAGCAAAGATGAGACAGAAGAAAATACCCATCCACTCAGCCTGGGAATGATTTTCAACAGGAGAGGATGGGCCAGGCTTTCAGAAGTAATGCAGATCATCTGCCCAATGCCAAGGCAAAACTTAATAATGTTTTCAACTGGAAAATACAGTTGCCTGCAGCTTCTGTGACTGTGGTAAGTGCTGTGTCCTGTGAAAACACCACGAGTGTTTCATGTGTGAGCCTGGAACGGGCAGTGACACCTCTCCTCTCCCTCGGCTGATCACACATTAATTTTCCTGCAAACCTTCAATTACAGAAGTGAACCAATAGACAATTATCCTAATGAAACCTCGAATTAACGGCAAATTAAATTCAAGACCACTGAGAAAGTGATCTTTGATTGCAAGTAGGTAATGAATTGGGTTTTGTCTTTAGCAGCTCTTAAAAGGTTTTCTGGGGTATCAAAGAAAAGATAAATTGGCTTAAGCAATGACTAATGTAAAGCTACTAAGATAAACACTAATTTTTTACAGTTTGTTACAAAATATAATTTTAAAAACCCACACTGAACCAACATATTTGCTCCTAGTAACTGTCTTTACATGAAAAATGCTTTTTTTCCAATCCATGCTGTTTGCAACAGGTTCATTTGTGGAACCAAGCAAGGCCATGTGGAATCATCACAGAAGTGGCCCCGTTTTGGTTTCCATACAAGCCACTAGGATTTTAATCAATCGAATTTAATGGAAATGGGAAAAGGCCTATTAAAGGAAAATTTAAAAATTATTTGAGGGAAGAATTTACCTCCCAGCAAATTAGGAAGGATGGGTTAAGTTCCATGACTTAGTTACCTTTATACACATCAAACATAATAACAAAACCAGTAGCAGTTTCATATAGTAAAACTGAAAAGTGGGAGTTTCCCCTAAACAAAATCTATTTACACATTGCAAGTAATACAATATAAGTAAAAAGAACTGAATATAAACAAGTCTTTTCTCCAAAGCACAATGGAGAGAAATGACTCTAACAGAAGGAATTTAAACTAAAGAAACAGAGAGCACAGACCTCTGACAATAGTTTTATTTTACTTTAAATAGAATTACGTTATCTCAGGTTATTCTGGCTTCACCTGGCTCTGCTGTAATCAATTTCTGGGAAGAGTACTCCTTTCCCTTGGATGCTTGCGATACAATCCTGAGAGCATCTCATATTTGTGTGACTCTGAGACATGCTCCAAACATTTGTTTATTTTCCCATTTGCAACACATGAACCCTTTTTTTAAAAAAAAACAGTGTTCCTCATTTCACCATTTAAATGAAACTCCAACAGTGTTCCAAATACTATTTGTCACATTTCAGGGAAGCATGTGGAGACTGATTGTTTCTTTCATTATTAACTCTATTGATAAACATTAGTTCATGCCAAAAAATTGTCTTTTGGTTGTTTAAATTAAATGTCATCTGTTGCCCATTCTGCAGACTGGATCACAATTCAGCAAAAACATGAAAATTCCTGGTACATGGAATGATTGACTATTCTGTAGGGAGGCCACGTTTTAGGGCTTTACATCTAACTTGGATCCAAGGTCTCACCTTCACTGAATAGACCAGAAAAAGGGAAATATTGTTTAAATTAATACTGCTTCATAAAAAAATGCTGAGCCAATTCCAGGTGTCTTAAAAGTTAATTGGAATTTGCCTTTATTTAATTAAATGATGAGAGTTGGGCCAGACACATTTGGTTGGAACAGCACAGTAGTTAGAAAAACACTGGGTGGAAAACAGGACATAAAGCTGGTGTCTGCATCTGCTGCCACACCAAATGCCAGGGATTTCTGGGAATGTTCCAGGAGTGAGGAGCTGCCATGAAGTGCCAGCACGTCCAGCAGGCACGTGGAGCAGCTGGAGCACACGTCCCACCACCCACCAAGAGCTGATCACTGGTTTGGGCACACATGGGGAGTAAAAATGGAGGTGGAACATGAGCCATGAAGAGCCTGGATCCACACCCAAACTTCTCACAGCTGGTTTTCAAGCCCAGCCTTTTGGTACAGGATGCTGTGGGAAGAACTGCTGCCCGATGCTGCTCTGAATGGAGAGGAAGTAACTCCCTTAACATCATTAGGAACTGAAAGAACAGTGTCTCAATCCTCAGTTTTAAACCAATGCCTGTCAGGCACTGATTATTCTTTGGATTTAATCCTAAATTAATTTTTATACGGGTGTAGAGACATCAGGTTCATAGAATCAGCATCACTAGACTAAAAGAGATCTGCCTAAAATAAATGTTTTACTTCAAAACAAATAAATCTTTTCTTTTTTTAAAAAATAAATCTGTCATCAGAAGGACTTCAGAAATCATCTGTGCTCCCTTACCTTGCCAAGTTCTCAGGTACCCTGATATGCTAAATTATTATGACAGGGTGAAAACACAGAAGTAAGGTTAAAAATATTTATTCTAACTCTAGCTGGGATTAATTTCTGAGGTTAGCATGCAGATATGACCCAAATACAACTTGTACTTTGAATTTGCTATGTGATAAGTAACTAGGCTGAAATGTTGCTGTTTGCATACAACTCCTGTGAGGATTCTTATTATGCAAAAGCCAAGACGTGAGAATGCTGATGAAAATCTGCGAGTCATTTATCAAACACTGACCTGAAATGAATATTAAGAAAAACCTCTTTTATATGCAAATGTTTAATCCAACTGAGTTTAATCATGACTTTCATTTCTCAGGCCCAATGAGTTGTGTATGTTCTGATACAATCTTACACATCTCACTCTCAAAAAAGCCAGTTGTTTTGTCAGTGGTTACTCTGGGAACGTGCAGAATAGAAAATTAATATTTTCTCACAGTTTTACTCACCTGTGAGACTCTCCATAAAGCCTGTTTTGTCTGCCCACCTGCTGATCACTGGAGTAGTATCTGCTTTGAACACACCAAGTACTTCCATTTTCTCAACAAGATAAACTCAAAGCATGACTGATTTCTCCAATGGATTTTCTAGTGAATATCTGTTGTTACTCCAGTTGCTGAAGTACTCACTGGTTTGTGTTCCAACAAACACAGATCTGTTTATTTATTGCCAAACTTCAAAACCAAGCTACAAACTGGGGAAAAGCAACATTAAAAAAACAATTGGTGCCCACAGAATCTGAAATGCTGGCTACGAAGTGGCAGAAAGAAAAACCTATGTTCCACATGGCCACTTGAGAGTACACAGAACTGAAATTAAAGAAACAGACTGGCTTTATTTTAAGAAATGTTGAAAATCTGCACGTTGTTAAAGAGCCGTATGATGGACATAGTGACCACTAGGCATTCCCTTTAAAATCAAAACCAGCCGAGGGAACTCAGGAATGTCCAACCACTGCAGCTGTGTGACCTGGGAGCACCAACTGAGGAGCAAAGATCTTCTAATACTGAAGGAAAAACATGAGCTCCATGTATTAAATAGAACACTGCATAAAAGCATCATCAAACAGACACTAATTCTTTTCACCAGTTAAATATATATACAATAAGATATTACAAAAGTAGCATATGACTAGAACTTCATTCCTTTTCAAAGTCTTGCTTAGAAGAGGCTGCTAAACCTTTTCCACCTTATTCTTTTTGCTCAGAATCTCTGGAACAAGAATGAAGTATCTTTATGCCTGGTAGTTAATTAGAAAGTTCATGAACCTCATAATGTCACTTTGAGAAGGAAAAATTCTCACTTTTCCTTAGTGAAGTAATAATTTAAAATTCAAAGTAATAATTTAAATCTAACTTACAAGAGCATAAAGGACATTTAAACTTAACAGATATTGAAATTTGAGTGGAGACTGACCAGCAAAGCTGACAGATATTATTTGGTTTGGCATTTCCAATGGCCAAAGTTCATGCTAACTTATATTTGTCCAGTTCTCAAAGTCCTACAGAATAGCCTGGATAAAAATCTTCCTGGCTACCCAAAAAACGTCTACAGTTTTTATCTAATGTGATATACAACATTTTCTACCTGATTTTATAGCAAACCACTTTAATGGTTTTTATTAATGATTCTAAAATATTATTTCAAAGAAAAGGGTCTTAAAAAAAAACAAATTGAGGAACGAATTTTTTGTTTAAGAAACAATGAAGCCCATTCAGCACCACCACTGTAATTACATAAGAAGTTATGTAGGAAAAAACTTAAAAGTAAGGTTAAGAGCAGCTGAGTGTTTGGTAACACCTCACAAGGAGGAGAGGGGGGCTCCTGGAAGAACCCCACTGGTCTCAGACAGCACTGACAGCTGGGACTCAGGGAAGGCTCTTCCCATCCATGCCACCATAGTGATGACAAACGAAACCAGAGCCAAGCTGAGCTAGCCAACAGAGGGCGGCTGCCTCACAGCTAAAGGGAACCCTTACTGCTGCCAAAACCTGTGCCAGAAGTGAAATCCAAGCTGACCTCAAAACCTTCTACCTGAAAGCTACAATGCCAGGATGGACAAAGCTTTGCTAGAGAAACTAGCATGTCTTTTCAAATAATAAAGGTCTTTGAGAAAGAGGGAGACAAACCTACTGAAGTTTAAAGCAGATGAGTGCTCTCTCTCAAGCCAGCCACCCTGCTATCAGTACAAAAATTTAATTTTTTATAGTATTTTCATTCTTCAATAGAAATTCATGAAGAGTCTGTTTTTAAATTGTATGCTGGTTATAACTCTAATTACAGAAAAACCACAGCAGCAATCTACCAACAACAACAACAAAAAAAAAATCCCACAACAACCAAACTAAAACAAAACACTAAAACTTTTGTTTTGACAACAACATGTGGCCCAGCACTAGAACCAAATTAATCCTCCATTAAAATCTACATAACCATTTTAAGCCTGCTTTTTAAATTATTAATGTGTGGTTAACATCTGTTCATTGTGAAATCACACATGAGTCTCATCCCTTTTAAAATTAATCTGTAACTCTAAAAAACACGTAGACTCCATTTGCCATCAAACTGTAATTGATGCTGGAGAAACTTTATTAAGTGCACTAATATTTAATTATCTTTGGCTCTGAGTTTGAACTCCAAAGTCAATCTGGCACCACTATGGCACCACACCTATTAGTGAATCCTAGGGCTCACAAAATGCTCCCTTCATAAAAGGATGCAAGTTTCCTGGTTAAGTTACAATATGGGAAACAGCTGACTCAAAAATAATATAAATTATAGACAGATTAAAAGCCTTCATAACTTTTAATTAAGCAATAAATCACAACAAACTGCACAGGACTGCTGATTTATGCAATCCTCCACTGAGAAGCAGTAAATAAAATTAGAATGGACAGAATATACATCTTATTGGAGGAGAAGAATCTGTCCTTTGGCATTTCATTCATACATAAAAATCTGCTCACCTTTGTTTTTTCTAGTAGTGGCTATAGTCTGCAACACACGTATTTATAACTCAAAAATGTGTCATGATGTACAGATAACAAGGAAGGATTAGATGAATTTGTGCAAACTCGTATTCACAACTCTCTTCCTGGTAGCCCTGCTAAAACAAGGAGTTCAGGAGGCAAGGAGAGCCCCAGACTGCTGTACAGGGGACATGCCTCGATTTTTTCCTTTCCCTCCCCAAACCCACCTGAATGTGACTGAAGCATATTTTGACTTTGGTCAAAGAGCCCTTGCAAACAGGAGCCCTGACACAGGAGCTGTATTTGACAACCACTCAGGGAGCTGTAATTGGGCCTTGAAATCTGAAATCTCTGAGTGGTTTATATTCCAGCCAGCAATCTGGTACTGCTGATGATCTTGATGCTGTCACTTAAAGAAGATGCAAAATTCATGTACTCAGCTTGCGGTTCAAGTGCACACATTTAGCCGATGGCAAACCCAGCACAATCCTTCCAGGCATGTGGGGGGACATCAAGAGGAGGACAGAAGGTCATCTGCACTTCTATTCTGCTGTCTTGGAGGAAGAAACCAATTATACAACATAAAAAGAAAATGAAGTCCATTTCTCAATCTATCAATCAGCTACAGAGCATAAAACAAAGCAAACCCAACAAACCATTTGGTTATAATTTCTGAGCAATGGTCACAAGAAATGTCTGCAGCAGAAAAAATATTAACACTTGTTAAGTATTAATCAATGAGAACTGCTCTAGACAGAGCAACAGAGACAGAAAAATATTAAATACTTTAAAAGAGGCAAAACCAAGGTTATTTTAATGACCATCATGCAAGAGGCACCTGAAAGTTCCTGGCTGCTCAGGAGCTCTGACAGATGAATTCACACAGCATACATCTTCATGTCCCTTCTCCCTCTCTGAGCAGTAACTTCATTTCCAATTATTCTCTCTTATTCATAAAGGAGAGACAGAAAAATAGAAATGTTCTGCTCTGAATGCTCAGGGTATATTATATTCACAGCATGCAGGTGAGTCAGACCATGTTTAACAAACTCCTGTTCCTCCCAGGAATAAAGCCATCCACTGGAATGGGGTCAGCTTTAAACGGGGGACACACAGATTTTGCTAGATATTTATGAGAAAATTCAGTCCTTCTGAAGACATTGCTGCCCACTAACAAAATGAAAGAAGCGACCAAAATCTTCATTAACAGCCAACAGCCTCACACTGGTTTCTGGTGGTAACAGATGCTAAATCAGGCCCACACCAGCACCTCATTTACCAGCTCAGCTCCACCTTTGTTCCTGCTGGATGCTCTGCGCCGTGATTCAGATTTACACAGCAGCTCCCTACACTGGACAGATCCAGGCTGCCTCCTGCTCAACACACTCCTATCCAACATCTTGTTGCATTCACACTTCAAAAAATTTTGAGGTTTTTATGTGGCAGGTTCTTAGAACTATAAATTACTCTCATGAATTTCATGACTTGGTGCAGATTCTTTAACAAAAGAAATTTCCACATTTGCGTCTTGTGTTATAGCAAATAATTTTTTGCAATCAACAAGATCATATTTTGGAAATTAATTTTTAAAAGGAGTTATGAAAGCGAGCAAAAAAAAAAAAAAGGAAAACATGTCAAAATCTTCATTTGACTTGCCAAAAGTGTAATTTAGTCTCTCTGAAGACTAAATCATGTGTGATAAAATGCAAGATGACAAATAACCTTCTCACATCTTTTACCATATGAAAAGGTGAAGATGTACCAACATTTTTTGTTCTGAATAGTCTTGGGTTTGTTCTAATTAGAACAGAAGCAAGGCCCTCACTTTAACTGCTATGCAGCATCTCCCCTTCCTTAAGGATTGCAAACAAACTGAGAACAAATCACAAAACTTTGTAGAAAAGAAATAAAACAACTTCCTAAAAAGAGGAAAGAGAGAGAGAAAAAAAAAACCAAACCAAGATTAAAACTGCTGCCAAGGAATAACCAAGGCATCAATCCTTCCTGTTCTCCTGCTCCTAAGACAAAAACAAGCAAGAGTAAGTTCAGTCTCAGTGTTAGATGCTGTCACGCTGATTTATGGCACACACGGTTTGCAGGTCCTCCAACATGACATATTGTCCACCAGAGATTCAGCACAAACCACACTCCTTTCCTTAAAAAAAAAAAGTATTGCCTAAACCAATTGAACTTCAGTTCCTTAGGTGAAATGCTAATATTTTCTTCACTGGGCCACCCAGCTTTCTATGGCTGATTTCCAATTTAATTCCGTCTCCTCTGCAAGAAATCATCAGGACAGAGCACTTTAGGTATAATTCCTGCCTTTTCCTATACTTTGCAAAATGCTATCACAATTAAACAATAAATATTCCTTTCAACAACAAACATAGGAGGGAGCTCTCTTTGAATCAGAAATAATTATGTTCCATTCCTAGTTCCAGAGATGCAAACACATAAATTTCATTTAAACAAAAAGTTCATGCTTTGGTATATATCTCATTAAAAACTTGGTAGGGGCTGTAGTAGGCAGAAAAAATGTAGTTTAATTAATTAGCACAAGGCTTCTAACTTTTATGGATTTGAAAGTAATGCCAGAAAGGAGATTGACACTGTAACACATTTAACTTCACGAAGTGCAAATATTCTCTCACAACTACAGAAAGCAGCATTACACCATACATCAAGTTGATTTTTTATTAAAGAGAAGTTTAAAGAAGCTATCTAGGAAAAAAAAAAAGCCAAGGAAAAAGTACTTTTGAGGGAGTTGTTAAACAGCTCCATTCCTGAAGCTAAAGCTTTTTATGAGTGGCAATTGTGAAAATATGTTTATATGACTCTTTACTCAACAGGAAACCTGCAGGAGGAATGAAAATCAAGTGTGGATAGCTATTGAAGCTGAATATAAAATTAATACATGCTGAGAATTAGAGTAGACACTACAGGGTTATGCTCCTGGAGGAGAACATGGGAACTGGTTTGATTTCCCAAGGAAGTGAAGCAACACCCACCCACATGGAAACTCACTTCAGGCAGGTGAGATACTGCTCAGGCTGCTCAGATTTGGCTCCTACTTCTGCTCATTTAACAAACTAAATTGCAGTTTAGTACCAAAACTTCCAGTCACAGCAAGAAAAGTGTAAAGGGAAACAGGAGGTTCTTGCTATTTTTTGACACTGAAAATTCTGCCACATTAGTGCAGCAGGCAAAAAAACTTGTCATTTTTATGATACTGTAAAACTGCACTAGAATCAGAGGACAGATGTGGTTTATGCTGTAATTCCTCCCTTTAAGGCAGAATGGGAGGAAATCAGATCTTCTGAAGGTAAAACTGAGATTAAGAATAGGATCTTTTTTTTTCCAGAAGTTAGGCTGCACTTAAAGTACATGAGTGCTGATAGAGCCAGATAAAAATGTAAGACAGATGATTTCCTGCATGGCACAGGAAGGGATCTGACACAGCTGATGGACTGACACCGGCTCAGGAATGAACTAGTGGCACCTGAAATCCAGAGAGGAAGGGATTCTGAGTGCCTCAAAAAGTTCAGTGACTTTTCTGAAAATTAGAAATCTGTATTACAAAAGAAGTGATTTCAGCAGGAGCCATTTACAGTTAATACATTATTAATGATATTCTTGAAGGCCAATTCCTAATGCTGGAAGGAGAAGGTTACACATGCAACTCACCAGCCAGGGACTAGATGGGAGCTAATTCAGTGACAGCAATGAAAGATGCTGGGTTCAAACTTAACTTTCAATACAAGAGTCTAAAAGTTTTGAAAATGCTGAAAATAACTGTTTTCTCTGAAGTGCAAGTGGACTTAAAGCAGCCACTTTCTATGAAAAAACTCCAGCAATTCATACATCTTCACACCTGAGAGATCTAGTCTGTAAGCTCACCACCACCCTCTTTTTTCCTTTCCTTAAACTCCTCTATGCAATTTCAGGAGCAGTACTTGCAATTCTAATGTGCAAAGTGTCTGTATTTCTCATATTCTGCAGTGAACACCAGAAAATGTCATTAAGAATAAAATATTCATTTTAATGAAAGCAGTAAGTTTACATTCTAAATACACTACATTTTTCTCCTGCTATGCCTGCCATTACAAATACTCCCAATCCTTTAAAAACGTTTGCTTAAATATATACAGCATAAATAGAGGGGATAAACTACTTGCTATGATATTTGTCCTTTAGCAGTATTGGCTGAGGGAGAGAGGGGGAGGAAGGAGAAGGAGGGAAAACCTTGACAAGAATATGTATAAGAGCAATCAATAAAAAAATAATCCTTGGAATTCATGAGTCTCGAAAATAAAATGCATTTTCTCACAGTAATCCTAAAAACCTATAAAAGAATATTCAAGCGATAAACCCCCCTTAACTCATATTTAACCTTTCATCATGTAGAACTACATATTAAATAGCAACTGCATGCTGTGCAAGTGCATTCAGAGAAGAGCAGGGATGGAAAAATGTAAATGCTACACCTCTTTTAACATGCACGGCACCGCCAAGAACATCTGCCAGCTGACCCCCTGATCCAATCAGCTGTTCAGAAGCAATCACATCCTCAGATCAGAGCTGCACAGCCCCTACATGCAAAGCCCATTTTCTTTAAGAGATGGAGCAAAATGTAGCTAGCCAGCTCTTCAACCATTTTCAAACAGAAGTAAAAGGCAAAATTAATTCTGCATATTACATGGAGCTGCGTTAAAATACTGTCATCTCTTCCCCCAGATATTGTAATTTATCCTTTAATTTCACAGGCCAGCAACAGACAGAGTTTAAGGCTGAAGGGACTATATAAAATCAAGTGACTTTATCAGAATACCATGAGCATTCAGCCCATGCAAATGTTTGGCACCTCTATTAGAAAACAGCCTGGAATAAAATCTTGAAGGGCTCAACCTCGTCCATCGCCTACAATGAGAGGAATAAATACAAAAAAAGCTGAATTAATTCTCCTAACTCTGAGTTTACTTCTCACATCTCTTGAAAAAAGAGTGGGCTGCTTGAGAGGCTCTACAAGCAGGTGAACACATCCAAAAGAATGGTTTCAAGATACACCAGAAGAGTTAAACTCTCTGTGGAATAAGGAGCACAAACCCCATGGAATATCATGCAGTAATGGGACCACTATTGCCATTATTTCTGTATGAAATGTATAATAATAATATAATACATTATTAATTATTTATATTATTATTACATTATATAATAATATATTTATTATTATTATTATATAGTAATACCTTATTTCTGTATAAAATCAAATTTCTGCTAAAATATTCTATCCTTAATAAACAAGCTGCACTACAGTGACTGGACAAACTCTTGGGGGACAGTCTTTTACAACACAGTTTATGTGACTGAAATAGCTACTTATATTCACAAAATAAATTTTTTGATCATGCAAATTGTACCTCTGTCTAAAGCAGTGGCTTTACTGAGTATCTGTATTGGCAGAGTTCCAGACATGGTGGGAAATGGTAAGAAAGAATTGCTAAAATAGTGTTTCAAGTAACACTATAGTTAGATTTATGTCAAATATCTGAAGAAAAGGATATAAAGGGGTCTGCCAAAAAGCCTAGCAGCACCCTGCACAACAAGAGGGTGAAAAGATTATCTGCTTTAAGAAAAAAACACAAAGTGACTGAGGGATTTAATTATAAGACAGTGGAAAAATGGAGAGTTTTCCAAAGCAATTGATTAAGCAATAGCAAGAACCAACTTCAGAAGCCATAATCAAAACAAAAATAATTAAAGATACTGGAGAAAATCAAATGGAAATCATAAGAGAAATCTACTAGCACCTGGAGGAAGTAATTATTTGTTCTAAGTTATCTAAAATCTTATCAATTGCATAAAACACAACACAGTAGCCACTGGAAAGTAAAACTCAGCACAATGGTGCTATACTGCTTTACTGCTTTACAGTTTTCCCCTATCTGATACCAAACAAAAGCCAACATTTAGTGCAGGTATTTAATCCAGATTGTACAAAATAATTAGGATGTCACATTTTTATATATAATGAATTTGTAGAACTTTGCTCTAGGATTTAAAAGCTGCCCAGACCAGAGGGAACAGCAGCAATCTGCCTGACAGTGGATTAATGGTATGTGTCCAGCTTAGCTCAGCAGCAGTGCCATCAGCTCATTTACTTCACCATCTGGGCAGGCAACTTGTGCATCCTGCAACGTGCCCAGGGACCTCAGTGTGTTAAATCTGGGCTGGAAGTCCAAGCCCAGTGAATGCAGAGCAAAACTCCTTCTGAAGCTCACAAAGTATTGAGAAGCATTCAGGAAGGCAAAACATTTGCATTTGGGTGCATGTCTAAGTGTACATATATATCCACTTTTCTTATTAGCACAACCATCTCTTCTTACCCCAAAAGTTCTGAAATACACAGAATTGCACTCAATCCTTTAAATCTGAATCAGAAGATAAACCATTTGTGTGCCAAATCAGTTAGAAATAGCTCCTGTTAATCCTAAAAAAAAAACTCACAAGGAAAGAAACAAAAACTCCAAAAAGCAACCAACCAAAAAAACACCTTGAAAAACAAGAAGCTGCAAACGTAAAGAAACACAATTCTATGTTATTTCTACTACAGCCTGCAACAGAAAATCTTTAATGAATTCAGTGGGTTTTAGATCATGACATGTGCTCCTGGTAAGTGGCAAAAAGCACCAACCACATTTATATTAATACCAGCCGTGGCACTTTGCAAGCACTGTGCACCAATAAACTGTACAGAGACATAACTTCCAAGTTTGAACAATTTCTTTCCTTTAATATCCTCTGAAAGGCTTTTGAAACTGGCAATTCTAATGTGTGTGGGAATAAGCAACACATGATGGCAATAAGTTTGCTATTAATGGAAGGAGTCTGCTGTGTCTATGGGTAACAAACCCCAGTATCTTTTCATTACAAAGGAGCTTATTGTTACCTTATCACTTACTGTGGGATTTCACGTTGCCTCTCTGGTGATCTGTCTGATCTATTAAGAAAAGCACTGAGCTATGGACAACATACACTTTATAGCAGTTTTATATATCTGTAGTCCCTGCTGCTTCTGTTAGCTTACTTCCCATGAATTTCAAATAGAAATAAGGAAAAAGAAGAAGGAAAAAAATCCAAGGAGTATTTACCAAGTTTCTCACAGGTAAATAAAATTAACTGTGAGGAAAATGAGGCAAGTTCATAATCAGGAGCTGGAAGTGGTGCTGCATTCCAGGACATGACTGCTGCAGCAATAGTTATGCAGAAAAACAACTGAATCCACCAGCTCCAGCACCCACCAAAAAAATCTTCATATGATACCACTGAAATACTTCTACATGTCACATATTTTATACATATAAAATGTATATGTACATATAAAATGAATATGTATGATATACATATTCATATTCCTCATAACATATATATGAAGTTCCTTCAGCATGACTGTTTCTGTCCTATTAATTAATTTTCATGGCTGAATTTGAAATATAGGGCAGACAAAACTAAATAGTACTTCATGAGTGTTAATTAGTGCTAGAGAATTAATCAGCAAATGTAGGAAATCACGATGCACTTTGCAGAAATGCATACAGCATTAAGTAGCATTTAAATAGATGGTGATCTTCCTTTAAGAATAGTAATTTAAAGATTATTTTCCTCTGATGGGATACTTCAATATTGAATATACAGCGATTAATGTTCAAGGGAACCTGGGCTGTGTTGAAGTAAAATGTTGCTAAAAATAGCAATTTTTATTTAACAAACGTTTCTACAGCAACCAGAGTCTCAGAAAGAATGAAAAAGTTTTTAACCTATCCATGACATCTGAGTTCTCTGATGTCTACACGCTGTCCAGGTGGGATTATTACCCCAGGGCTTCCTGTGCTCTGGGAGATAACAATTTATTCATATAAGAAATAGGACGTTTCAGGTCAAATTCTGCTGATATGTGAGCATTTCTCCCTCAGTCCTCAAGAAGGTCAAGGATTGCCTCCAAAACGTGACCCAAGGTGTGGTGCCAGAGATAACTCCTATCTTTACCTTCTTCAGCAGCACAGTAACTTTGGATCCCGACTCAAAACACAGCACAGAGGTTTCTGCCGGCTATTGGAACGTGGCTCACCTGATTCCTGAGGTCCAGCTTGGGGCAGGGACGACCTCCATTGTAGGGCTTTTCCTTGAGCCACTTGGATCGGACTCTCACCCCCGGTCCACAGGAAGAGCTGCAAGGAGACCAACTGGACCAATCGCTTAATTTGCAATCAAACGGACACGGGACCGTGCAAGGCTCTTCAATGTAACCTAAACCAAAGATTTAAGACAGGTTTTAATCACCGCAACCCACAAACTCCCATCCTCTGATGTGACCTGTGCAACCAACACAAAACAAGAACTTCTTAAGGAGAAGGCATTTGGCAGACTGACAACACCATCCAACATGAGGTTATGGCATTATTTGTGAAGAACAGCAGTGACTAAAATTAATTTCTACTTGGTTTACTCCAAAGATAAAAAGGAATGATGATAAAGGACACATGCTGGCAAAAGTACCTGTTGTGAAGCTGGTGGTCACCAACATGAGGTAATTACCTTCCTTATTAGACTGTGGCCATGACAAATTCTGGAGAATTAAGTATACAGCCCAGTTGTGCACTCCTTCTGCATGACACTGGCCATCTCCAGAGTTGGCACAGGCAGGAGAAAGATACAGGCTCTCTCCACAGCAGAGAGAACCACAGGATGGGGGAGGCAACAGAGCTCTTCTCTTGGCAGCTCCCATCAGATGTGTGAGGGACCTGCCTGCCAGCTGGAGCAGTGTGGGATTTATTCTTGGGAGAAGCAGATGAAGCCTGCTTCCCACACCTCACAAGTTCTCTTTACACCTCTTTCCAAATGCTTTGCTTTTTCTGGGTTTCAAAAATTGCATTTTAAAGCTTTACTTTTACCTTAAGCTGGTTTGACATGAAAGCTCTCATAAGATCATAATCTCTTAAAATCACAACACCAGACATCTGCAGGACCAGCACCTCATGAATTAAAACCCAACAGGTTCCTCCACAAAGGCACAACCCCACAGCTGTTATAGGAGCTGGCATATGGGAAGAGAGACTTTGCAGAGCTCAGCAGTGGCTGTGGAGGTCTTGGTGTGCAGAACAGCAGTAGAGGGTGGCCAAACCCTGGGGGTCTCCAGGGAATTAGTGGCACCAGACCTGGGTTGGCAGTGTGGAATAATTCCTGCACCTTCCTACTTACCATGCTGCATTCATTCTCTCCCGGTTCCTATTATCTGCTTGTCATGTCTGTATGTATTATTTTAATTTAAACAAAAAAGAGATTTCATGTTAGATCATGAAAGCCAGTGGCTGCTCAGATCAGCCTTTATTAGAGAAAGCTTCATCCCTCTGACAGCTCTGGCAATGATGGTTATGGAAATAACTGAACTTCATCCCTACCACTGTTCTGATGTTTCTCATTTTTATGTCCTTGATTTCTGTTTGGTTTTCATCATGCAAACACTCCCTCTTGATTCCTCACCTACAGAATACCAAATTAACTCATTTCGTGACTCTTTTAGGAAGGGTTTCCCCCATCTACCCAGGTGACAGTCACTGCAGCACGGAGGGAAAAAACACCCAAACAACAAAACTCAACCTAGAAGCAGCTACTGTCCAAAACCCCCAGACAACAGCCCCAGGCAACCATGAAACCCCGAGGCTGAGGCACGGAGAGTATTCTGATTCAAAGCTGGAATTACCAGCCCAAGCCTGCTGCTCACTCTGAACCAGAACTGTATTACAGCCTGAGCATCACCCACAGCAGCTGCCTCCCTCCTGCTCTTCACACTGAAGTCAGTATCAAGAAAGATTTCAGGCTTATTTAGGCATCCATCCGCTGGAAAAGATCTTCCTTCTAGAGCTACAAGAAATACTGATGTTGCTTTTGTAAACAGTGCCTTAAAAAACAGCAGCAGCAACAGCTCCTTCAGCTCAGTGCTGCTCTATTTCTGCTCTCCTGATTCCCTGTGATGGTGCTGCTCCTGTTTCTTTACGGCGGCCACCCCGCAGCCTGACAGCTGCAATCATTCCCCACCTAACTCACGCTGTAACTCTTCCCCAGCACTGCAGACCTGAGCCCATACAGAGTGCTCTGGTTTTCTTTGCTGCCTCTGATCTCTCTCTGTTGTGGTGCCTCTTCATTTGCAGCTCCAAAGCCACTGGAATTTGGCATCTTAATTATTTCTGACTGAACCCATTCCAGTGATATTGGAATGTCTAAGATATTTCAACTTTGTATGCTCACCTCAGTGAGATGACATCCATGCACACACATATACAAATATTTCTAAAACAGACTCACTTTTTCCCCCCAAATAAAACTCTTAAATATCCCACTGATATTCTGTTCCATCTGCTTAGGTTGCCACTCAAAGCAATTCATAATACATTATGATAAGTAAAAGAAATTTTCTCGTGATAGATTTATGAGAAGCATTTCTTAGGCAGTTCTCCAAAGAGTTCTGTTCCACCATCACATGAAATATCATCTTTCCTTGGGCTGTGTGACAGCCTGGGTAATTAACTCTCAAAAGAAACAAAGAAAGTGCCTTGTTTCAAAGTAGGATTAGTCAGAGGGGTTATCAACTTATCAGAGAAGGTAAAATGGGCTAAGTCTTTAGGCAGCTCAAGATCTACATCTATAATAAAAAGAAATAGAAGAGAAAAAAAGAAATAGATTACCAAAAAAATAAGGAGGATGAAGGAAAAGTTACAATAAACAATCTTTCTTACATACAAGAAAGCTGATTTTACAACGAACATGGTTCAATGATGGCACAGGTTGCCCAGAGAACCTGTGGATGCCCCATCCATGGAAGTGTTCAATGCCAGGTTGGATGGGGCTTGGAGCAACCTGGGATAGCTCACTGGGTTCACATGGTGACCTTTAAAAGGTCCCTTCCAACACAGACTGTTCTGTGAAGACTGAAGAACCTGCTGTATCCCATCCCCAGGAAGTGCTGTGGGTTATCCCTCAGTGAACCACAGAAATTCCAAAGACATCCCATTGCTAAGAGGCTGCTCATTCCTTTTTGAGTTTCCTCACCTGTATTTCTTAATTACATCAAATATAATCAAATACTAGCCAGCTACAGAGCACTACACTTCCATATTGTTCAGAGGAAGCCGATTCTCCATACTGAGCAATGCTACAAAATCAAGATGGGAACATAACTTTCCTTCAAGCTCTCCTCACAGACTGCCATTACTCTTCTACCAACCACTTGGGGTTAATCCTACACTAAGGTATTTATTCATAGAGCAAATATTTCATTCAACCAAAATTTTCCTCCAGAAATGTTCCTGTGATGTGCCCTCTCTGCCCGGACAGAGAATGCCTTTATGGCTATCTTTTTATGATGAGTAGTAAATAACATTGTACTCAGCTCATCCATTGCCTGTGAGATCAGGATATTTTTTTTTCTGTAGGAGCCAAGCAATAACTAGCTGTTGTCAGGGGACTAAAAAGACCCACAATAATCCTAGTTTTGGCATGCCTAGAAAACTTGTAGCTTTGGCATGATGCACAATACTAAACAAACAAAAACCCCAAGGCCAATGTGCTATTAAAATCCATTAATAAAGAACTCTACATTCAAGCCACTATCAAGAGATATATCCTTACCATAACAAAACATGAATAAAGTAAATAACATTTCTGAGCTACTGTTGCTCAGCTTGGGAGACCAACTCAAGGCTGAGTTTACACAGCTGATTTTGTCAGTGTCATCCTTACATTTCCCCCTCATCCATCACATCCCTCATTTTTCTCCTCTCTGTAAAACCTGGTACCAAATAATTGTTATGTTTCCAAAACCTTCCACAGAAAAAGATGTTCTCTACTTCCCAGCCATGTTCAGCCTGCTTTCCATGTATTCTTAGATTATTTCTTGAAGCTTCCTTTAACCTCCTTTTAAAAATTATTATTACTATTATTATTCCTCAAAATCTCAAACACTGTTAAAATAAAGCTCATTTAATTCAGAGAGAGCAGATGAGAGCCTTTGTTCTACCTGGGCCAACAGCAGACTCCTGAACACCACAGAGCTGGAGCTGCACACACACATGTCACACCAGGTTATTTAAGTTATTTAAGTGGGCACTTTGAAACATGCTTCTGGGAATTGGCAGGAAAAATTGATCTGGATGACCAAATAAGCCTTTTCTACATTTAAGTGCTATTGTTTTTCTACTGAGACACTGTCAGTGTACTGGGATGAACAAATGCATTTACCTAGGCTGCACAGCTCATTTTACTACAATTTATTCATTAATAACAGTGTGCTTGTTGCTCAACAAGCCACAGATGGAGTCTATAAAGTGTCCCTAACAAACAAAGCACCCACAGATCACACAGGATGTCCTGGGAAGGCTCAGACTCACAATGCAGCAGCCCTGACTCACCTCAATTCTCCTGTGCAGCCCAGAGACAAAGCAACAGCAGGTAGATAAAGTGAGGACCATGGTCTGGTGGCTGTCATGGAATCATAGAAGGTTTGGGTTGGAAGGGACCTCAAAGTTCACCTTATTCCACGCCCCTGCTGTGGGCAGGAACATCTTCCACTATCCCAGGTTGCTCCAAGCCCTGTCCAACTTGATCTTGGATGCTTCCAGGGATGGGGCAGCCACAGCTTCTCTGGGCCTCCTGTGCCAGTGTCAGAGAGGCACAAATAGATGGTGCAAAAACTCTTATTGTCCCATTTTTGCTGTGCCACCCAGCAGAGCCAAGGCAAGAGGAGGCAGCTGGGTGATGGGCTGGGGGAGTTGTGCTGGGAGAAGAAGGACATCCATGGATTTACAAGCTAACATCAGGGACACTTCCAAAGGATAAATTTTCTGTGGGTGCAAGGTCTGCACACAGCGTTAAACAACAGTGCCAGCAGCATTCCAGGAGGCTGGTTAAAAGTGATGTGAAAATAAACATTTCTCCAGCAGCTTTGGAAACAGATGCACCTCTAATTGAATTGGCTTTAAACTCATTTGTATCCTCTCTAACATATTTCATGGTTTCAATTAACAAACTTCTAGCAGTTCTACCCTTGTTAGTAAACCTTGAGGTGCTTCATAAAACTCAAGGTCATTACTGTGAGAGGGACAATTCTGTGCATCACCACAGCTGCCACTGGTAATAACACTGCTGATTTCCCTTGGAGTCTGTGGGACAGGAGGGATTACCCTTTAACAAACTAGGGAGCAGCAGAGTGGACAGTGACACAGGAGAAATGTTTCTAATTACACAGACCAAAAGTAGAGGGGGAAAAAAAATTGATTCATTCTGCAATTAATATTCACATTCACTTGATTACTGACTGTGAAATTTCACAAAACAACACCAGTAAATCTAATAGCTAAAGACTTTATAAAGGAGACCTGGTGGACCACAGCATTTGGTGGGCCAAATTCTGCTCAGCTGAAGCTCGGGGATCTCCTGCAAGACAAATCTCTGCTTTACCTCAGGTTAAAACTCAGCATGGAGTACAGAGTGCAGCTCAGAGACTTAACCCACCAGCTGATCATAGTTCTATGGCTGAGGCTTTCCCAGTGTGCCAAGAATAAGGCAGCCACTGGCCACGGGCCACATGGCACAAACAAAAGCTCCAGAAGCTTGTGAGCTGCAAGAGGAGCACCTCGTCGTCCTAAATAATCCCCGCTCAAAATCTAAATCCTGCTTCAAGGGAGAAAATTATTAACTGAAGGGAACTAAGCATAGGAAGTCTGGGAGACTTAAGTTGCTAAAAACTTGAGTTGCAGCTGAAAAGGATTTAATCTTGCCACAGAACAAATGTTTAATCTTCTTTTTTTTATAGTACACAAGGATTTGAGAGATTTTACACATTATTAGTTTGCTGAGAAATTTAGGAGATAATCTAATTTACATTCAGTAAATGCACAGCCAAAAAACCCAGCAAAAATAACTTCCACATCAAATATTTTGCAAGGCTCAAATAATGGACCCTTAGCTAATTCATTCCCACTTGCTCAACAAAAGATGCACACATTCACGTTATCTCACAGCGGGCTGATTAGAGATTCTAAATAGACCAGAGAGGACTTGTAAAAAAGGCTGGTAAGTTTAACTCAACATTATTGTTATTGAAATTCATCCAAAGGTTGGTTTTATTGCTCAATTTCACAGTCTCTATAAATCCCAAGGAGGCAGTTGAGTTGATGCTGACTTTGCATTATGATTTCTAATTTCTTTTGATTCTGCATTACAGTTTTCTTCCTTAAAGAACTTCCAAGCTTGGCATTAGATACAAGCCCTGGTAGCTGATATATTTAATCTTTTAACTCAATAAGGAAATCTTCATTAATTAGCAATTTCCTTGTAACAGATTGCAGAACAAGCTGAGAGCTCTTCCAGAGAAGGAGTCTCGTCTGCTGCCTTCTGAGTGCAAATAAATAAAGCAAATAAATAGGACTTCAGAGTGTACATTTATCTCACAGGGAACATGTGATGCAGGAGGGCAGAAATCCACTGCACAAGTCTGTCCAGGCTCCAAAACCAACTGTGGGAATGATGCTCCCTCTTCCCAGGGCTGCTCTCCCATGGTGAAGGGCTGGCCTGGCTGTTTGGGAGCTCTGACATGTTAACAAAGTCCTTACTCAAATAAAAAACCATCCACTGGGATCAATAGCAGTTAGGGGAGTAGCTCAGCTGTGTTTTTCTGTATACTTTGCTCATCACTCTGCCACTGGGAAAATCATCTGTTTTCTTCAAATAAAACAGAGTAGCTTTTTTTTTTTTTTCTTAGCAGCGTTGGAATCCTCTCTTATCAGGAAAAAGACTTAGCCCACTGTATTTTATTATGGACTGTTTGCCTTATTTTTTTTTCAGACTATTCAATTAATAGTACAAGCATCTTTTTAAAACATACCCGAAACTGTGCTTGTTTTCCATTATTATTATATTTATGCAAGAAAACAAGACTTTTTTTTAAAGCCTGAACATAATTAAACTGTCCACAGACCATCAAATTCCCTTTTCTCCTACACCTGACTTCTTGCAAGGGCCTGATGGCACAGCAGCTCTGAAAATAGATGTGCACTGCAGAGTGCTCTGAAGATCAGTTCAGACTTGGGCAATTTGGACAAGGCAGGAAGAATCCTCCAGAGCCAAGGGTCCATCACAGGGAGAAAGCTGCCACCAAATGTCACTGCAAGTATCTACCCCCCTCAGTAAATCATATATGTCCTGAAGGTCAATGGTCTCAGGCTCTGCTGGAGCCCACTAAGAAATCCAATTTCAGATTTTGGGGCCCTCCATGGAGAGCACCTTTCTGCCAGTTTCTGAAGCCATGACATTGGGCACTGTCAACACAATATGCCACCTCATTTCTGCTGCCAAGCTGTGACCCCAAGACACAGACATGCCTCATTTGCTTGACAACAAGACAACTTGCCTTGGACAACGTTATGGCTTTCATTTGACAGAATGGGACACGCTGATGCATCTCCCTGCATCCTGATAATTAGCATGTATTCTGCATTACAATATTGTTTTTATTTCAGACAAAATAAACCAGAAGATGACTCTGCAGAAGGCAGGAACATTAATTAGATCAGTGCGCAATTAATATTATCAAAAGGGCTCACAGCGGCATGAAAAAAAAATTATCTTTAAATGTACATTCCTGGTTCATTAACTGACAAACTTGAGGGTCTCTGTCCACGAGCAGGTCACACAGGCACTGGAAAGGCAGGGGAAGGTTGTGAGCCAGCTGTGACCTCCCCAGTGCCACGGGAGGTGAGTGACACAGTGACCCCTCTCTGCTACAGGAGGTGAGTGACACAGTGACCCCCAAATCAATACATTAAAATCAATACTCTGCCTCAATTCCTTCTCCCATCAACACTAAATGAGAAGCCCAGCTGCACACTTTAATCATACAGGTGCTGTTTTAGGGATGCCACTAACCATTACCAGCATCAGGAAGATCCATGAGTGCTTTCCCAAAACCCAGGTAGCTGCTGCCAGGTCCCATCTGCTTGCATAAGGAGTTTCACTCCACCTATTAGAGGTCACCTTGCTGCAGAAGAATCTGACCTCGTGAATAAAGCTGTACTATAAAAAACATCTGACAAAAACCTCTATTTTGCAGGAGGGAACAGTCCTGGTTCTCCACAGCTCAGGCACGGGGAGAGCAGTGACTCATTTATATGATGGAAAACCTTGAGAGGGAAACAGGACGTTTTTGTGACACTAGCAGGCCCCAGCACAGAGTATTGATGTACTGAATTTCTGATGGACTTTTGTTTCAATTTTGCAGTGTGACTTTGAGCTCTCTGGTTGTGTAGCTCAATCTCCTGTGCTGGAGGACTTCAGTGAATTCAGAAGCAGAAGGCAATGCCATTCTGTTAAATAACACTATTTTTAGTGGTCACTCCCCCATGTTGCCAAATACAAATGAGAGCCAAGATTTCACAGTGGGAATATCTGTCTGCACTGGGGGATATTTGAAGATTTGCAAACCAGCCTCTCAGTAATTTAATTTACACCATCCTCATTTGCAAACCTGGGAGGACAGAGAGCTATTAAAGTGTATTTCAGGCCCAGGAACAGACTAAAGTAGGATAAATTCTCTACTACTCATCAGTATCACAGGGATAATCCTTAGAACAGACTGAGCTGAAGTTTAAGTTTAATCTTAATTAAGTTGCTTCTGAAAATCATCAGAATGCACCAGACACTTAACCCTTTAATGCCCCTACAGTACAGTACCTACTATGTCCAGCTGCCACAGGGTAAAGATATGGAATTGTCACTCTCCACCTAAAAATTATTTGTCATCCATTTATTTGCCTGAAATTCCTGCTCATCAGAGCTGTATAAAAGGCAAAAAGGTTAAAAAACACTGAAAAAACCCCTATGTAAGACATGAGAGGAATCCTATGAACTACCACCACGTCACTTCCCAGTGCAGCCGCACATCTCAGAGGGATCATGAAGCTCTCCATGAGCAGAAGAAGCACAGAGGCCTTAGGACTAGAATATGCAATTCATGAGCAGGATTAGGCTAAATATTTCTTCATACTTTCAATATAGCATTTTAAATGGAATGACATGTAGGGAGAGAAAAATGTTTATTCTAAGTCTTCCTTTGATGGTAACATTTTATTAGAGCCTTGCCTCATAACAGGCTGTATTTGTGACAAATGTGTTATTAAGGCCAAAGAGATGGGCCACATCTCAAGGAAATTCTCTTTCCCTAGCCTGCTGCAGAAATCAGGGCAGGAGATCACCCAGTGCATTAACCTATCACAACTCTCCTAAAGCTCCCATGGACTATTTCTACACTGAGTTACAACTTCTACACTAAAAACATTCCCGAGTCCCATGCAAGAGCTTTAATCAATCTGCAAAAAAACCCACAAAAGATCCCCTAACTGAGCCTAACAATAGAAACAAAAAGGATGGACATGAGCAAGGGTGGGCAGAGGTGGTCCAGCAAGAGGCAGTTGATGGTGAATGTCAAATATGAGAAAGTCTGTTTAAGGTCAGTAAAAAGCCATTCCTTCACAAAGTCTGGCACTGCCACCTCTTCAAAGGGGTCATTTTATGGAATGCAGAAAACAGCATAAAAGAAATTTGGGCAAGATGATAAGCAATAAAGATGTGTATTTAGAGCCAAGGAGAAACAACAGACATCACTCTAACTAAATGCAGCACTTACAGAGGATGCTGCTCCAAAAGCCAAGTCTCTAAATATGTTTTCTTAAGATGCATGCTTCCTTTCTCTAAGAAGATAAAGACCTAGAAGAATGTGCATTTCTGTGTACTAATGCCTCAGGGGAAGTCTTACCTTGCTTTAAATATGCTTCTTTGATAGCCAGTTTGACCCATTCAGAAATAACTTTTTTGATGGCTGTTTATCTTTGATTCTGTTGCCAGGAAAACACAGAGAACTCAATGTCTGAACAGTTGTCCTGTGATCCAATTTCATTTGCTAAGTCTTTTAACATCCATAAAGGAAGAACCGTGGCTAAATTTTCTTATGGTGAACAGATTTTGGAAAAAAAATACCAAAACCAAAGGAAAAGATAAGGAATAAATCAACATTCTTTGAGCACTGTTATGGGAGCAATATGTAAAAATGCTGTAGTCAAACAAGAAATGGAGGCCAGGTCCCTCCCAGGCTGTGTCGGTGTTACAGCTCCCCTGGCAGCCACAGCTGTAATTAAAAGTGTCACCACACCTCCAAGGAGGCATGTAGGAATGTCAGAGAGAGTCCAGAGCAGAACCCAGCCAGGATTTCAGAGCTAAATTTAGAAGCTATTTAGCTGTGAGAGAATAGAAAACAGTCAAAGGTGGCAGTGGTTTCAAAGAGTCCTGAAGTGGGGACTCAAGGGCAGGACAGTCCTGTGATCCAGACTTAATTCCCATTTCAGGGGATGGGATAGAAAGAAAATAAGGTGAATTTTTAGCTGAAACTTCTTCCTCAAGCAGTGTTTGAAAAGCTTTCCAGTAGCAATACAGACAATAATAAAATCCAGTCATGTAATAAAAGGCCACAGAGAGAGACTGTGACAGTTTTGGCTGGGGTAGAGTTAATTTTCTTCACAGTTTCTGGTATGGGGCTGTGTTTTGGATTTGTGCTGCAGTGCTGATAAAACAGGGATGTCTTTGTTATCTCTGGGAAGTGATTACAGAGAGCCTAGCTGGGTTCTGAAATCAACAGGTTGTAGGAAAAACTGAAATTTCAATATAAAATGTCACTCAGACTAAGAATGAAATTAAACTTTGGAATATTTTCAAAAACACAGGGAAACCTCTGTTCAGAAAATTTCTATTTCTGAAGGTTTTCAAAATCAGGGATTTCTACAATTTCACTCTTCAAAATAAAATTTACTAGATGTGCAGAAATGTATACCACAGTAATTACTAAAATTGATACACTTCCAAAAATACACAAGCATCTATTCAATGTTGCATTTTCAACCTTTTTTTTTTTTTTATTTTTTTCCCCAAAATCTTGTAGGAGCAGCAAGTTTGCTTTCAGATCAGGACAGACCTGACTCATATTCCTTTAATCCACTAGGCTCTGCTCAGGGCTTTTTGAGCTACACAAATACAAATTTGCAGAATGCTTATTAAAATCTAGGGGTTAAAAACTACCTGAAAAGAGCTCATTTTCTCCTAAAATGGGGGGAGTCAATCCCAGCCTTTTCATTTTAGGATGGGTTTGTCCACCAGCAGCTGGAGCTCACAGAAGGAGACACTGCACTGTTGAGAGTAAGGAGGTGTTTGAGCATCCCTGCTGTGCCCTTCACAAATTCAGAGATAATTAAAGCTTTTTAAGGTGAGTGCAGGTCACAGCTAAGCACTGTGTGATTTAAAACCAGGATCTATTTGTCTGTGGTGTCTTTTTCTTCCAGGTTCCTGTTGTTGTGAGTACAGCAGAATTTGAATAGGATAAGCACTCTTCATAAACTTCTGCTTTCCATAAATTGCCCGTCGGATCAAAAGCAGAACCTCCATGCAAGTGCACAGAAATCTGCAGCTTTGATTTGGAACAGATGAGGCACCCTATGTTCCTCTAAGATTAAAAAAACCCTGTTGGCATCGCACACAAGAAAGGGAAGCAAAGGGACGACGGGAAATCGTTCAAAACAAAGGAGATGGAAATTCAAAAATAGTATGAGCAGCTCAGATGGCAGATTGAGAAGCAGATGAACTGCAATTAAAAGGACAATTTCACGGCCAAAGAGGATGCTCCAGACACAGTTAGAAAATGAAGACCCTCTGGACTAGAAGTGAGCTCAACACAATATAAGAAATCTTCTGATGGGAAGGAAAATTGAGGCAAACTACCAATTATAATTTTGTAATGTAGTTAGAGGTAGTTACCTCTATCCATGATTTCATAGGTGCATTTCCAAATTAAAGGAAGAAAAACAAGGGTGAACCAAACCTGGGAGAAAATCACTAGCTCAACTGGAAAATGCAGATCACTCTTCTCAAGCTTATTGAATGGGTGATCAAGGAAAAAGGTGACACCACCAAAATAAAGCAGTTTATCACAAAAGCCAGCCATGATAAAAAAAGTGTACTTTTTTTTCCTGAAGAAAAGATTTGGTATAGAGAGGAATAAGATTCAGAAAAGCCTGTGATTTGTATTTTTAAGCTTGTCATATCTAATGACCACGAGCTAACACACAATTAAATAGCAGTAAGGATGGGTAAATCAGTCAGTGGTGATCAGCATGCCCACTGCAGCTGACCCAAAGTGCTGACACCAGGCTTGCTCAGTGGGTCAGGGCAGAGGTCTCTCCCTCCAGGCCAAGCTTCAGATCCTGACAGAACAAACTGTAGACCCCAGGCAGGTAGACAGAGCATTCCCAAAAAGGAACAGCTGGAATGCTTCTGTCTTGACTCTTTCTGGACCTTGGGATACTCTGCTTGCAGTAACTACACCAACGGGAAGAAAATACCCATTTGTAGTTGGGAAGGCACCCTTAAAGGGTTAACATATTTGCAGATAATAGGCTTAGGAGAGTTAGAGTCTAAACTTGTAGGAAACACAGATGAACAAACTGAATTGGGTTTTTGTTTAGGTTCCCCCCTCGCCCTCCAAGCTGCAAATGCAGAATCGGTCTGAAAAGTCAGCATCAGAGCAGGGCCTCAGAATCAGAACCCTTCTGAGCAATTTATTTCTACACCAGACTCAAGTGAATTCAAGTACATTCACTTGACAACTTTGATACTCTCACATAATAGGTCACATTGACCAAGTGAAATAAACCTTACTCGAGTCTAAGTTCACAAGGCTTCAGTCAGGGAAAATGAAAATCACTGCAGCAAGAAGGCACAAGCCTAGAGTTTGCTCTCCAGAAAAGCTACAAACTTGCCTATTCTGTTCTACACCATTTTTATTGTCTTACACTACATACTCAGGACATTATCAAATCTTGGACAAATTTACTCCTACTCTGGAGACCCAATTTACATCCCTACATCTCTCTACATTTTGCAGTTCTTCAAAAGGACCCCACAAAGAACTGAGGTCTAAGTCTTAAAACTTCTCACTTCTGGTTCAAGGGAAAGAAAGGAAAAGCAATGTCCTGCAGAAGGAAAAGAGCAGGAAACAGAGAAGTCAGAAGACCAGAAAGGAGTAAAAGGGGAACCTGCTTATCCCCACCTCATAAAGCAAGAACAATGCCCAGATATCACAGTGATTGGCATTCAATACATAGGACAATGGATTAATTAGCCATAATTACGGCCAGCCAGCAAATGTTAAAAGGTCACCTGATAGTAATGGTGAGCAAGACAAACTGAGCTGCTTAAAAAAAAACACTGTCATGAATAATTTCTCAGGGCTTAGCAATTCTTCATGCTTCTGTAAATTTCTCTTTTCCATTATGGTTGAAAAGCATTCTGCTAATTATTAATTGGATAAT
Organism: Anomalospiza imberbis; assembly: GCF_031753505.1. Lineage (NCBI taxonomy): Eukaryota > Metazoa > Chordata > Aves > Passeriformes > Viduidae > Anomalospiza > Anomalospiza imberbis. The sequence goes on from NC_089687.1 coordinate 6,071,437, forward strand.
GATTTGTTTCTATCACTAATTCAATAAGGTGTTCAGAAGTGCATTTTGAAAGTTCCCAGCTCTAGAGACCATAAATATCAGACATGTCTTCATGTAACCTTGGAAGGCAGGTCACAGGTGATGGAAGTGGAGCCTATGGAGCTTCTGCCCATTTTTGGTCAGTCAATGCCCGAAGTTACTGACCACCCCCCTGCCTCTGACGTGGGCCCTCTGCCAGGGGAGTGCCACAATCATTTTAGCTCACATAAAAAGCTGAAGACAAGAAAGTGAGCAATATTCCCCTGGAGCTAGCACTCCCTACTACCTCCCTAAGAGAAGCCAGACCATCAAAAATGCCACAGAAATATCACTGACAGAAAACAGGCTTCAAGGTTATTTAGAAAAGCCCCACGCATAGACAACCTCCCATTTTCTAACAGTGACAAAACCCCTGAGTTTCTCAAAAGAGCAAGACATGCCACAGGCAAACCCATCTTCCAAAACCCAGCAGCTCCCTTTTTGCAGGAGAAAAGGTAATGTGGGGGAAAGGTATACTACTCCTCCTTCATGGGCCACAGAGGCATAATCAATCGGTACAAAAGCACATTGTTGAAACACAAAGCATGGAAAGCTGCTTTATGAACCTGTGCAGCCAGCTGGAACAGCCACCAACAGCTGCAAGAGGAATTCACTCCAGGACTGAATCACTTCATTAAGGTGGAGGTTTTCTTCCCTTTTATTACACACAGCTCAGGCTGCTGATCCCCATCATGAAGACCCTCCAGAGAGCAGATTTCTCTGCTCCCTTATACCCTCAGGAGCTCTCGTGGTGCCCACTGTATGACTTAATCTCCTCCTGAGACATCATTTCTCCCCCTCCCATCATACAGCTCATCAGCAGTCTTCCAAACATCCTGCTCCATGCTGACCCAGGACTTTTGGCTGTAAGTCAGAGAGCAGCAGTGGTTTGGGGGCAGCCCAGCTTGAGATTTTGCTCCTAAAATAAAGGCTTATGTCTGTGATAAGTGATAGGACAAGGGAGAATGGTTCGAACACACAGATGTCAGAGTTAGATTCGATATCAGGAAGAAATTCTTATCTGTGAGGGTGGTGAAGGTCTAGCGCAGATTTCCCAGGGAATTTGTGGCTGCCCCATCCCTGGAAGTGTGCAAGGTCAGGTTGGATGGGGCTTGGAGCAGCCTGGGATAGTGAAAGGGAACTGAGGTGAGATGATATTTTAGGTCACTTCCAACTTAAACCATTCAATGAACTGCATATCATGGAAATAGGGAAAAAACAGCCAAGTGGAATGACACATCCTGCTCTCCCTGATTTTAATTCTGCCCTTTTTCTGATATAGGCTACTTGATTATACAAGAAATGTAAGTGGACAGCACCCCAGGAAGCAGGGACATGAAAATATACTCTATGAATTTATGAAAATACACTCTGTGAATTTGAGCTTAACACAGGCACATAATTGCAAGGAGACCACTGGCTGCTGAAGCCATGTGTGCCTGGCATGAGGGACAGCAGGTGACATCACAGGCATTTTGTAATTAAATATAATTATCTCTAGAAAATTGCAAATTCCTTCACTGTAAACTTAGTGAAAGGGAACAAAAATTTCTAAACAAGTAAAAGCAGAAGTAGGAGATATCTTCAAAAAATGCTGATCAAAATAAATACACCTCCTCCAAAGCTTATACTTTTATGGGATTTTTAGGGAAATAAAAGAAATGTCTCTGGTATTCTGGCACTGTAGCCAACTTTAGCCTTCTTGTGCTTCATTTCCATTGCAGAAATGCCAGCAGACCCTTACACTGAGGAAAACCTCAGTATTAAAGAGCAATAAGAAGAAATTCGAAGAACTGCGTTCAACACCCAGGGCAAACTTGTGAGAGCTACCCCAGCAAGCACACACCTCAGATAAGCTCCACAGTGAGGCAGGGAGTGCTATTCACACGTGTTGAGGGCTGTTCTACATCTCCTTACCCGAACTGCTACAGCGAGACGGCTCCACCAGTCTGCCGGCGCTGTCGTAGCAGGCGATGGCTCGCAGCCGCACGCCCTGGCCACACTCCCTGGCCGCTGCCTGGGCCGGCATTCCCAGCTGCAGCTCGGATGGACCCCCTCTGATAATGCAGTCAGACCAATTTCCATGGGGCTGGGAGGTGAAGGCCTCGCAGGGGCACGGCTCTGTCTCAACTTGAGGATAAACTTCCGTGTTCTGACATTTGTCTCGCTTTCTGCTTCGCCCTGTTCCAACCACAGAAATCAGCGCATTAGCTCAACATCTGCTACTCTTGATAACAACACGTCATATTATTTATACTTGCATGAATTCAACACTTTAGAACCAAGACAATCTGAATGTTAATATTCAGGGATGTTTCTGAAGCATCAATTAGCTGCTGCCAGTGCTCTGGCATGCAAGGACAACGTACTTATCTCCAGGGGCAACCAGAGAACTTGGAAATACTGTTCTGATGGGTAGATCAAGGAGTAAAATACAAAGTCTTACTCTAGAAATGGTCTGACCAGAAACTGCTTTGTAATTTCATATAATATCATTTCCCCCTAATTATCTGATGGAAATAAATTGATTGTTTTGTCTCTATTTGTTCGCAATCAATGGTTGCCAGGACAACTTCCGGAGGACCCTAAATTAGCTACAACTTCTTTGAGATTTCTTTACAAATTAGTTAAAGATGAGCTGTGCACACAAACCATGCTTTGAAGAAAACAGAAAAAGATAATCCTCAGTAAATTATTAGCACTGGAAAGCGTTTCAATGGTTGTGTTTGCTTTTATGTTTTCCTTTGCTCTGTTCCTTCAACAGGTTTTAAAAGAAGGCTCTTTCAGTAGTTTTAGGAAATAGCAGCAGCACCCAAATAAACCCACAATACAGCTCTCTGCAATTGCACTCTCCATGCCCTCCTCCTGCAGGACTTCAAGGCATGAGAAGGGATCTCCAGTACAAGAAAAAATAATGCAAAAAAGAGAATTCAAGCTCCCTGCATCCCTACAACTGTTCAAGGGAACAAATGCCTGTACAGCCCAGCCTCTAAAGATAAAAATCAATGCTTTTCTTGGCACAGGTCAGCCAGCATGCCGTGGAACAATCTTGATGCTGGCTGAGCTCAGGAATGTCTTTGCATTTGGCATCTGCACAGAAGGGAGAATTCATCTTCAGCAACTGCCTCTGTATGCCATCCTCAAAATATTCCTTGGGAATCTTGGATGCACTAAAAACACTTTTGCAGAAGGTTTTTAAAGCTTTGATCCCAGAAGAAATGTTTTCTCTTCATTGCACACAAATAAGACACTAAAACCAAAGGATAAGTTCTATAACTCAAAACAAGTCCCTTTCCAGTGTGGAACCAAGAGCCATTTCACCACAGACAAGCTGGGTCTCATCAATGCCTGTTTCCATACAAATATGTACCTGCAAACAAAGGAAAGACCCCTGACTGTAGACCCTTCATATCACCATCGTTCAAGCCCCAGCTCTTTCAAAATAGTATTGCCAGAGTTCTGGGGAATGTAGAATTTGCCAGCACAAAATAATGCAAAAAAAAAAAATCAATCAGCATCTTTATAGTTTGGTAGATAAATTTATGATTACATTTTAATGTATTTATTTGTGAGGAAATGCAGGTACAACTCCCCATATTTCAAGGAAAGTCTCTTAAGAGACTTTAACTAGATGGGGAGGTCTCTAATGGCATTTCCAGCCTTTTCTGTTTGAGAACCCATGAGGAGCCACAAACTCTCTATGTCCAGTTGTGTGTTCTGCATTGTATTGGTAAACATGGGAATTTGGGATTTGCCCATGTTTTGCCATCATGACACGGAGCACAACACACTGAGGTAAGGATGTTAATAATCTCATACTTATGTGACTGGGTTTTTTTCCAACTTGCCCTGCCATCTGGTTTGTTGGAATCTTCCCCCTAAATGAAGTCGCTATGAAAGCCCTATTTTAAGGGAAAAAGTGACATTGATCCCATACTCTTCACATAGAAATATTTTTAGAATTAGTGGCAGTGATATTTTTATCATCTTTACAGACTACGTTAAAGATCGCTGCTAAAAATACCATCTCCAAAATTTTTTGAGGACATAAACCCATCAATTAAATAGAATTTTCTTTTTTAATTACACTTCTGAATACTAACAAACATTACATATATTAAATATTATCAGGTAGTACATACTGTACATAAAAATTATAGGGAACATAAAAAATACGGAAAGTGCTTTGTATCCATAATGCAGAGAATTAATTGACTGTATTAATTAACTGAAGACTCACCTAAAAATGGTGTTTTCATTATGACTTCGAATTTTGATATGTTCTGTAGTAAGTCTTTCACTTAATTACTAATTTTATATGTAGAATCAATGATGAATTATAAAGTAAAATGAATTATACTATTAAAAATTGAGTGGAGGGCAAGCAAATACTTAGCAAACAATTAGAAGATTTCCACTAAATGACATTATCAATGAACTCTTTTAATGAAGCCAAGGCATTCACTTGAGCACAGACACATGCAGTTGATGAACAAAAGGTACAACTCATGCACACTTACAGAGAGATGAAATGCAAATGGGTAAAGGACTCTTAACATCACAAAATACTTTTGAAAATAGCATTTTACTTAATCTTTGGACCAAGTTCCTGCGGATGAGATTTTTTCAAGACTTTTGTCTACCTCTATTTTTCAAGAAGCATTTATGCAAATTCAAGTTGGTGCCTGTCTCACTGAGCCCCCCTTTTGAGAGGGGGCCAGACCAAAGCCAGTGCCTGATTTGGATGTCCCTTGCTGCTCTCTGGGGCGTTGTCACATCCCCACCTGGAACACTCACTACATGTTCACCACTTGCTTTTCAGGACACCTTCACTGGCCAGGGGCTGAGATCACGAGCTCCATCCTGGCAAGAAAAACGGAACCCAGCAAGGTCAGATGGGAGAGACTGGTGGTGACTGGTCACAAATGCAGTGCAGGAGAGGAGACAAACCAACAGAACCTGGGCATTACAAACCATTTTTGGTCCACTTACCTGAACAGATCTCCATCTGATATAGAACAGAGTAAGAAAAGGGATAGGTAGGGTTGTACTGTTTTCTAACTTGCACAATGCTCATAAAGAAAAATCAGATTTAGAACTACCTGTAAGTAATTATACATTATTTTTTTACATATTTTTTGTAAGATCAGGTACCTATTTTGCTGGGGATCAAGCATTTCTCCTACTATAAACATACAGGCACTGGTATAGAGAACACTTTAGAATATGCTCTTTGCCAGAAACTGCAGAGCATTGTATAATACTAGGGTTTTATGTGAAAAAGAAATCTTTATCCTTTAATGAGCCACACTGACGAATGGCAGCTTGAAACCAGTATAAATGTATGCTGTAATTGTTAGTTAGTAAAACACACAGAACATTCCAGCAGTAACAAATGGAGTAAGAAGACAGCCATGCAGCCAAGGACAAGTGAGTCTAGGAGGAAGGAGCAGTGGTGGCCACCACATTTTGCTGCCCTTCAGGTCCCAGCTTTTATCTCAGCAGATATTCTTACAGCAATTTTAGCACTCTACTCCAGAGTCAAAATCTTTGAAGTTTCACCTCTATTAAAGGAGCAAACTCAAGCCAAGTACATATTAGCTCTCAAACACAACATAGAAACATGAAAAGAAACCAGTGTTGAGAAGAACAATAACAGCAAATTTCTTGGAAACCATGTAAGCACAGTATAATTCATTTTTATTTAACTATGCACGTGGGGGAAGACAACTCCCAGCAAAACATGCAGTTCCAAACTATTCACGTCAAGGAGTTTCAAAGCTTTTCAGTTTGGTCAGCATTCAAATAACATAATAACAAACCTCGACAGCAAGTATAGAAGACTGATCCATCAAATGGTTTGAACTGGTGAGTTTAACGAGTACATGTAAAAGATCAAACAAAGCTGCTCTAAAGGTACTGGGTTTTCTTTATTCACGGTATTCATTTGCCCTGTTGAACTGGGGCATACTGCTGAGCACAAAACTCCCAGTTTTAAACTTCCTCCAGAAAATCACACTGATTTGTACTCCTGTATATGTATTTTCTGCATGCTTCCCAGGTTGATAGGTCAGATAAACTTGCACAAAGCCTGGTCACTGTTTCATTTGTTTTACATCAAAAACCTTCCCACCAGCGAGTTTTTCTGCACTGCTCTTGTACTGGAATGTGTATAAGGCTGGCAATGATCAGTGCCAGATGAAAAACCATTAAGGATGTTCTGTCTGGATTTTCCCACCACTCCAACACTCTAGAGGCAATATTCCCAATCAGACAAATAGTGTAAAAGATTGTACCTGTGAGTGACCGCCTCCTGCTCCTGGTTGTGTCACAGTCAGAGGAGCAGGCTGTGAATTTAGTCCAGGGGGTGAAAGTGCAGTCATCCTTGCAGGGAATGAGGCACTCCTGGACGAGGGCTGGCATCGCTCCTGCCCACCGCACGCAGTCCCCGACGGCGGCAGGGCCACCCTGCTCTGACAGGCACGTCACAGCTGCAAGCAAGGGGACAGAAGTCCTTATGTTCTCATATATAAATGTATATTGTATCACACTCTGGGCAGTCAGTCCTGGTGCTCTGCGTGAGATTCTCTCCCCTGGATTAACAGGATAAAGCTGATTTGGTTTTAGGGCATTGTTCATGTGTCACTCAGCGAAGTTTCACAAAACCATAAAGACATGTTCTTACTTGACCAGTGTGTTATCTAAATGATGATATAAACCTAATATTCTCAAGGAAGCAGTCATTTTAAAGGTTGTGGGGACAATTCAACCAATGATACATTGTACAACCAAGCAAGAAAACAGGTAAGACTGTGGTCATTTGTCAGAAAACATACTTGGCTGAGGCCAGGATTCACTTACTACTCATGGAATTGAAACTGCTTTAAAGGGGTAAAAAAAAAAGCCCCTAAAAACTATAAAAGAAAGCTTCTTTTTCCAAAACCATCATTTTTCCATATTTCAGATGAAGGGAATGACTGAGCAGATGCTACAGCTAAATGCTTCTTTCAGCAAGGTGCAAGTACCAGGTCTGGCCCCTCCACATTGAGCCCCCTAAATATTGTGATACCTCTCATACTCTCCCACTTTGTCTGTTGTTCTTTTTTAGAAGTAATAATTAATTTTTCATGGTGGATATTGGTACTGTATAGCCACGACACAGAACAAAAGTATTTAATGTATGAATCTGAGTCACAGGAAGCCTAGGATAAAACTTAAAAAATTCAGTGAATTAATAGTAAGTAATTACAATAAATAAAAATAGCCTGCACATCACGGAGTCTTTCCTTTCATTAATAATAATTAATTCTCATAAAACCTCCAAGATTATAGGCTATTTATATCACCCAGTGTAGGTTAAACAAAGCAAAGGCAGGTCATGACTTGATTAAGGTAATAAACTCAGGGACAGAGTAATGAACTGAATTTGGCCATGAGATTTTAGTCAAGTTGAGCTCTCTGATTCTAGGCAAGTCCACACATTGTATCATAAAGCTACTAAAGATGAAGTTATTTAATACAGATTTTATTATTTAGCTTTAACAACCTGTGATATTATTTTATGACAATTGCTAAATAATTCAGGTTTTTGAGACTGCATATATTTTCCTTGTTGCCAGCATTTAATGTGAGTAAGACTGCATGAAAAGAAAGGTAAAAAGAACTCTGTTTTCTTACAGTTAAAGGATTTACTGGGGTGTAACTCTGCAATGAATACACATGATTTTTTGGGTTTTAACTACAGCACTGTATGGGAGAAAGGAATGGGTTAGCAATCACCTGGAAATAAAAAAACATCTTATTAAAATGTAATTAGATTCTATGGAGAAAACCAGCATTTTGAAGAGCATGCAAAAGGCAAGCAATTGTTAAACGTCTCTTTAGACTCAAGTGACAGCAAATCAGCATATTAATAACCACCTCTAAATTGCTGATCCTTGCCTTTCACTTCCAGTCCTGTGACCCTTCCTAGCTCCCAACTCCAACTGTGAGCCCTCCCCTCCTCATTATGGGACAGAGGTCACCGCTCTGCATGGGGACACGGTGTAATTGCCCTCTTCAGGAAGGTTAAACAAGTCAGAGACTCTGGTGCCCAAGGTCTGTGCAGCCTCATTACCTCCAGCAAGGACACCCCAGGTTTGGCCACACAGCTGTGACCACGAGAGGTGTGGCCAAGGGGATGCAGAGCATCTCCTCAGCACCACGACAGCAGCTGGCAGGGACATGAACATCATCCTCCAGTGCCAGCCCCACACAGCAGGAATTGTGATTCCAGAGCAAACCACCCCACTGCAACGCTCACTGGGAGCTGGCAGAAAAGCACAGCTCATTCCTGACACTATCAATGATGTCAGTACAAGTGGTGGAAGTTCTAGGTATCAATGTCAAGCCAGACACCCCACTGCTGTGATCAGTTATTGTCTAAGCGCCCCAGCTTCTGCACAAATGGCCACAATTTAAAGCACACAAATAATTCACCAAGTTCACTGAGCCTATTTGGATGCTAAAATGGATGTATATATATATACAGGAGGACATATGAAATCAGGGTAAATATTTGACAGAGAGTATGGAGCTTAAAGAAATTACTGACAATGGAAACATGAGAGAGGAAAGTTGAATAAAAATAACAAATAATAAAGTGGATTAGATATGTATAAGCATGGAGACAAGAAGGGGCTGAAAAGAATATTTAATGTAAACTCTGATAAGAGACATAACACCTAAAGGAGGGGAGGAGGAGGATCTCCTGTGACTCTTGCTACACGTTTAAAACCTGGCTTGAGATGAGCTGCATGAACTGCTAAAATAAACAAAATGATAAAGCAAAAGCCCATTAGGGCATTTGAACAGACTGGGAAGGGGCAGGCAGAAAGCAGCAGAGATGATGGACCCAACTCCAGTGGTTCCACCAGGAACCAATTCCCTCATTTCTGCTTCCTACAAACCTTCAGTTTACTTAGCTTTAACTTCTAAGAGAAAAATATTTTCATATACAGGCACTTCTGGAAAGAAAATGAGAGAAATTTGTTTTCAGTGAACCTTCAGGAAAGTAAAATTATTTATCCTCAGTGGTTTCAAACTACTGATTGGTTTGGCTCACATGTGGTTTATGCTGCATAAAAAATATTTCCCCTTAATCCTCAGTTCTGTCACAATGGTTTTAAATAAACTCATACCGCAAAGCTATTTCTGTTATGTCAACATTTCTTTTGTTTTTTCAAGTGGGATAGCCCCAGAGAGCAAATGCAGACCATTTGCAGTCCTATGCACTGAGAAAAAAAATCAGAGTAACAAATCCCTCCTAGGCATCATGTGTGATTTCTACCATCTCTGCAGCATTTAAAATGGACACAAACATATGACTAAAACAGCTAATAATTGGACACTTTCAGATAAAGGCTTTCAAATTATAACAGTGATTCCCACAAAGAGAGGAGATGCAGGATTTCCTCTTGAACTCCTGCTATTCTTTTTTATTACCACTAGTCAACCCCATCAAACTGGATTTAAACACTTGGGGCCAAACTATGGCATGACATTTTAATGCAATTCCACTGATATAAACAGAACTGCTGTCACAAAAAAAAAATAAAAACCAAAACGCTTTCTCCTGTAATGATAAACATGAGATCATGAGTTAAACTGAAAAGCAGCCAGGTTTAAGAGGTTTAAGAAAATAACTTCTTTTCAGGGAAGGGCTGGAATTGTTTAGCACATTGTGTGGATGCACCTGTGAAGGTGCCAACACAACACAGCAATTAATATGAGCAATGCAAATAGCTGCAGATGCAACTGCTTTGCTTCAAGGCTTAAATCAAGTGTTAAGTGTAGAGCTTGAGGAGCAAATTTCCCTTTCTGCTGCTACAGGGCCCTGCCAGGAGACTGAGCAAAGACTGCTAAGGGGATATTCAGTGTGACAGTCTCTGTCTTCTGGTTTTGCATTCCCACCCACAAGAGCGTGTCTGTGTGCCAGCATCTCAGCATATGGCACACACTAGCATATGGGAGCTACATTTTCTGTAACTACATTTCTCCTAAATTGAAAGTAAATAACAGACACTTCTCCTATAAGCTTTTAGATGGTGAAATCAAATGTTTGTACACTGTCAGATTGCAAAGGCACTGAAGGCATCCTTGGATGATGTGACATCATCACCAAAGCAGGGTGTCAGAATCAAACTGAGGGGACTCAGGTGCTCATGCCTGACTTAAGAGCATTGGAGATGATCCTAACAAAAGGAATTGTATTGAGAATGAAATAGTACAGGCACAGCATTGCCTCCAATAAGGAAACATAACATAAATTTAATTCCTCTTAAGTAAAAATCCAATTACAGACAGCCTCTGTAATCATATTCATTTACCAAAGTTACAATCAATTCTCCTTTAAAAATGCATTCCAACAGATTCCAAAGGGTAAAAAGGTAAAGACTGAGAGTACCAACTATGAACCAGTAAAATTATATTGTACCATGGCACTTTCAATTTGAGAAAAGTAAATTAGTGTTTTCAAAACTCTGGAATTAAATGTCATTAGAACATCTGAAAACCATGACTGATAATTCCAGGAAGGTACACTCAGGCCAAACACTAAAACTAAAGCTATGCAGTAGTGCAAATGAAATGACTGGAATTAATACAGGAACAATAGGATGAGCTATGAGGCTAGACAAGAGCTTTAATGCCAAGAGGTGTAGGCAAAATAAGGTCATAATCTTCCCTGTCTTCAAATCCTAAGAATTGTTGAAAAATCAAAGCCAGCATGTAAAGTCAAAGCAATTCTTTTAATATAGCTGTTTACCCTCTTGTTCAGAAAAATCCTCACTTCTGTTGCATAATTATTCTTGGTATCCTTCAATGTAATAACACATCATTGCTTACACATATCACTATTGGTAAGTGAAAAAGAAGTTAAGGGATAATATATTAGAAAATTAAAGAATAAAATACTATAATGGTCTAGATTTACTCACTCTTAAGTATAGTCTCATAACTCATGATGACCTCATTTATTTTCTACATTGATGCTCCTTCATACTTACAACAAGTTTCTTCAGAATCCCAGGTGGAACATTTACACTATTATTGATATGTTAATGCAACCCCTAATTACAGCAGGCCAGAAGCAGACATAATAGAAGACATAAGGCTCTGCCGAGTCTCAGGTTGAAGTTTAAAGTCCTGATTCTATAAGGACATAATTATACACTTAACTCCATCCCTGTGGCAGCCTCCTTGGATGGCAGCACTCCCTGCCATGAAGTGTGTCCAAAGTCTGGACTTACAGAAACACACCATCAGATAACCATTAAGTCTGAGGAAAAGAACAAATGATGCCAGGAAGGACATCACAGACACAGATCTCATACAAATAACTGAGGAAGAGCTGGGACAACTAGTTATTCAGCAGGAAAACTGTCTCTGAGGTCACCAGCTTCCCATTCTATAATTATTAATGATATTGACAGAAGTGCTAGAGGGCTGACAAATGCCACCACGCAAACAGAGCGCTGAATAAACACAGATCCCAACCAACAAACAAGGGGAGCCCGAGATGAGCTTGGGATGCAATTAAGATGGTAAATACCAACTGAAAGATAAAGGAAAGCAACTGAAATGATTTGCACGAAAAGGGGTCAGGGAAGAAATGGGCAGAAAAGTCAGGTGCAGAGCATTAGCATGGAGAAGAGATTGTAATGGGAAAGGGGAAAAGTTTGGGATAGAATTAGAAGGGAGGGAAAACAGCATGCAAAACTGTGAACATCCTTCTCAAGCTAAAGGTCCATGTTGTAGCTGCTCTTTGGGCTGGTTTCTCTCTGCAGCAAGACGTGGGGTTAACGTAGGCACAGAAGCCTCAGAAGCAGTTCCAGCTGCAGCTGAGGGCCAGCAAGGTGGGAGGGCACCTCCAGCACCATTCAGTGCCTTCAACTGGACTCACCTCTGTTCCATCTAAAGTAACTCCTCAGAGTGCAATTCTAATTTGATACTCATGGATGAGGTAATCAATTATTTGGTTTGGAATACAGGATCTGAACTGCTGTAAGAGCTGAGCTGCACATGTCAATTCTGCCAAGCTGTTTGACTTGAGGTGTTATTTTTGCTCTTCTGTGAACCACAACTGCCCACTGTTTGAGGAGGAGCAGGAGAGAAGTACACTGCTGTAAAGCCCGTTCCTGCTCCCACCCACACACTGAAGGCAGAACACAGGATTGATATATTAATGTTAAGCACTATTTCTATACAAGTGTTTTCGTATTCTAAGTGGTTTAGACTCTGTCTGGCCAGGAAGGCAAAATAATATGAGTTTTTAATGTTTCAAATTTACTTTGTCCAGAGAACAGCTGCAATCTGAATGCTTCTACATTATGCAATCAGTCTAAAGAATCTTTCACAATTTTTCCCTTTCCCCCAAACATTATTATACCTTTTGAATTGCTTTTACTTTCATTTTCTATTAAAAAGAAAATCAATGGAAGTGCATTAGATGATTAATGATAGAAATTATGCTCCTTTCAGAGAACATAAAATACAAAAACATGTTAATTTTTTCCCTCCTTCTGTGGCCCACAATTACCAAAATTACTCGAGTTCAATTTCATTGTAGCACCTATCAGCAAGTTATATTTAAGATGAATTATTTATTGCACAACTTGAAAATAAGACTAAGCCATCCTGCTATAAATACATGCATTGAGATGACAGTAAATACAGAGAATCAAATATGCCAAATAACACAAGAGAGAGAGAGAGAGAAAATGGAAAACAAACACAACATTACAGTATTTCTAGTAACTGAAGTTGGAAAATTACCTAGCTGATTAAGCAAGCACTGACTTCCTTTGCAGTGAAGCACAGATACTTAATCCAGAACACAACACTAACACATCCACATATTCACAACCGCCTCAAAATTAGATTTAAAATATGATGGTCCAAGGTAACACCTCAAGACTTGAGTCCAGCTTTCCTCCTCAGCTCCCCATTGCCCAGCTCTGGCTCTTCTCACTTTGGTATTCCAGACTCACACTGCTCTTGCCCCCTTGCTCAGGACCAGCAGCTAAAGCTACTGGGACACACAGGCCCTTCAACAGCTTTTCAACTCATCCTAATCTACATTCCCCTCATGGAAAGTGCTCTCAAAGTTTTCTGAAATGCCAGTGGATTTTGTATATATGGTCCTGCATAAAACTTTCCACTCTAACTATCACTTTTCTACCATAAAAAACAGATAAGAATACTAAATGCTTTGAGGTCTGAAGTCTGGCTACTCATCTCCAGTCTAAAACTGATAATGCAACTGAAATTATTTGACTGAAACTAATAAAAATGCGTACTCAAATAATTCATGTTATCTAAATTAAGTATCTTTCGGCCATCATACAATATTGTCCACCTCATGAGAGAAAAATAAAGATACTGGACTTGAGATTCAAGGGTCAGCACAGTGTAAGTACAGTAAAGACACTGTTTTTAGATTAAAGGTAAGAGAGGCAGAAAGAGAATGTGAAAAATTTCCCTCCCACAGCCTTGAAAAATGAAATGTTTGAGGGTTTTCAGGAGATTTACCCCGTGGGAAAACTAAGTAGGCAGACTGGAATCCCAGGAAGCGCAAAGTCATACTCTAACGTGTGGGAGCTCCATACATATATACATAATATATAAACTATCCATCCAGAATGGCTTTTCCTACTTTTTCCCCAATATTCCTACTGTGCAGGGGAAAAGTGTTTTTTGGAAACCCTACGTCAGTGAATCCACTCTTCAGCAGTAAAAAAAAAAAAAAATAAATAAAAATAATAAAAAAAGACACCCCAATCCCCCAGGAGAGACAAACAGTCCAAGAAGGCTGTATTTCTAAACTGGGCATACAAAAGATCCTGATTTCCATAAGTATTAGGAGTGGTATTTCCCCTGGCTCGTGCTAAATGAACTTTTTCATGTGTGAATGAAGCAGATCCAATATCTTTGCCTCTTAAAAATAATAAAAATAATTACACCCATCTTCCCCCAGGTTTGCTGTTCAGACCATTCTCACTGCCAGTACATTCCTTTTTACTTCTCTTTTGAAGCTAACAGATCTAAAGGGACTATTTGTTTTTTCCTTCTAGTCTCTTAAAAACAAGGCAGAAGATCAGAGAAGATGCAAAGGGAGATACCTTACAGGACTTTGTGATTTTCATGCAATGATCTTCTCTTCCTTTCTTATGGGCAGAAAAAATAGAAACATTTCTTATTTGCCTGCTGCTACTCATCTTGAATTTTCACTAAGTTTTTATAATTGAAGGGGTTATAAAGCAGATTGCATTACTGCTGCAACAATGGGAAAATACAATTATTTCTACAGGAAAACAACAGATCCTATTATATTTTCTTTTTAATGATTCTTTTATGAATAAAGCATTTGTTTGCAAGAATTTGTTTCTAAAGAAATTACACAATCCAAACACTGACCACAATAGGATTATTCATGTATAGCAGATGCAACATTTGGACACAGAAAGTTCTCTATCATGATTCTTTTACCATTGGTACAGATAATATAATTGATGGCTTACTTAACTGAAAAAAAGCAATCAAATGGAAAAAAAATACAAGAGAACATAAATTGCATCAGACCCAGGAATAGTTCCTACCCTGCTGAAAGATTATTAGGACTAGTAATCTTCATTCCAGGCAACCACAGCCTGGGACACTGCACTATGCACTATGCTGCATTTTCTTTTATTACAGTCTTTCCAGTACAAATCATTTTAATCTTGGCTATAATAAATCACCAGTTAGACTCTCAGCTTATACCCTCCTTTCACCTGTGAAGTTTTGTTCATCTTTGTTGGAGCTCAGAGCAGTTTCTCCCATAAAATTGCTCTCTGTGTGAATCTTTCTTGATGCAGAATGTTTCCGCCAACCATCATTACAAGATCAGAGGTTCAAATTGAGGAGCACTTAAAGCAGGGGAAGGTCATCTTTGGAAATTAAATTGGAATAAAGTTTTGTAGAAGCGGAGGTGGCTATTCACAGTGTGCCACTGCAACAACAGCGGGCCCACATTTACCTCACATGCTCATTTGAGAGTGGCTGGGCCACAAGGATTTATCATCAGCTTCCAGCTCCTGTAAGAGCAGAAATTCCCCTCACAGCCCTGTCCACACACAGCAGCAGCAGGGGCTGTGCTCCCCTCCGGAGAGGCAGGACCCAGCCAGGGAGGGCATCACTGAGGAGCAGACCCAGACCTGAGGCTGCCCCAGTGACACAAAGCCCAGAGGAACATCTGACCCTTCCTTCGATGAAGAGGGAACAAATTCTGTCTCCAGTCATGCCCAGCACTACCATGACCCTCAGAAACAAGGGGACATAACCAGAGGGACTTCCAAAACTTCCCAAACGGTAATTATTTCTTCCATTTTAGAACAAGTTATTTAGGAAATAAAATTCAATGCAAAACCAGCTGAATACTTTGAAAATCCATCAAGATTCACATCACACTTCCTTTTCAGAAGCGAGAACTGATATTTGGTATTTTAACTGTGTATTTCAAAGAAACAGTAAATAGCAGCTTTTTAATTCATCAGAAGCCCAGAGGAAAGGGAATTTTCCCTACAAACGTGCTGTACTTGGGAGAACAACTCTTGCTGTTGCTATAATGAAAGTATAAATACAGCATAGCAGGAATTCATAGTAATTTGTTTCTATGAGCAAGTTTGACATGGCACAGGCAAATAAATTCAGATTGTACAGCTACTCAGAAGTGAGACATTCTCTGAGCTACTGCACTGGCATTTTGCCTTTCCTCCATCATTCATTGCATCAGACCTTTGTCTCAATTTCTCTCTAAACCTTTGTTTTGTCCTGTCTGAAGGCCCACGCTCCAGGGTTATATCTTATCAGTTAATTAAGTTTTAGAATGGAAACACAGCAAAAATGACTATATAAACTTTTGCTCGTATATATCAAAGCTAGTGTCAACCAGTGTGGTTCCTGTGTACCTAATCCAGGAGACTTATAATAAAATCTCATCTTCCATTTACAGCCTGAGGCAATAGCAGGTCTTGCAGAGAGAAATGCGAAGTGATGAGGTTTAGTAGAGCAATAACATTGCTCAACAGTTTAAATATTGGTCTAGCTACTGAACTTTATGCCAGGAGGTTCTGGCATTACATTATTAAATGCCAGTATTTCATCCACGGTCTTCACCTACTTGGAATAATGCATAATTCATTTCAGAAAAAAAAAAAAAAACAACTTGCAATTTAAGATATTTTTTCATCGCCCACCACCCCCCCAAAAACACCCTTTGAATGTAATACTGCTTTTCAACAGATCAAGGCAGCACTAATGGGGAAGTATGGACATTGTGTGTGTTTGATATATGAGTTCTTCACTGCAAATTAATGAACAATTTAGCAACAACATACTATAAGCAATGAAAACCATTGCCTTCATTCAGGCCTATAAGGTTGGTGCCAACAAGGAATAAGAGAGAAATTGATTAAACTGGAAAGTTTGAATCAACAAGTAAGGAAGAGGAGGATCCTCGGAGGCAACTTTGATTTTTATTTTACTGACTCTTCACCTCACATCAACAGATCTCATTGATGTGTACTAAAAAAAAAGGGGGGTAAGAAGGAATGGAACAAGAGCCAATTTTTGAAAACCATTTTGCCCACAGTTCAAAATTTCAGCGAAAAACCCAGCAGTAGAAAGGATGAAACACAGAAAAAGAATAAAGAATCTGAACGGGAACTGGAGCCTGACAGGCTGGGAGCATCCAGCAGCCCCTTGCTCAACTCCAAGCACACCTCTTCCACCCAGAGAGGATCACACCCTCGAGCTCCTGACTCCTGTCATTCCAGAAACGTTGTGTGATCTGGCATCAAGATACATAGATACACATCTTATAATTTACTGTCATTCTTGATTTTTTAAAATTTATTTTTTAAGGTTATTTTGAAATAGGTTTATTAATATGCTTTCTAAAGAAAGTTTCACCAAGACCAGTTTTTAAAAGTCAAGAAAACTTCCTATCATTTTGTTTCAATAAAATGCAAGAGAACACACTGCAGATTACCGTATCAGTACTTTTGATTTACTCACCTTTTCAACTGAAGACAGGCAATTCCCATATATAACTTTATTCCAAAGCTGTGACCTTGACTTCTACCAAAGGTTCAGTTGTATGGGTATTAGTTCTGAGGCAACATGAAAGAAGAAAGGAGTTCTCCCAGATAACATAATAAACTGTCAGCTATAGTTTATGAAATACTACTGATTCAAATAGATGATCTGATTTAATATATGTTGACTGTCAATTCAAAAATTATGACTCAGTCATTACGTAGCACAGTGACTACAGAGACTGAATTACTTTTTGTCTCATAAAGCATTAGGTGTGTGAACCAAAGACATCCTCACAGCCTTCCATGTAAGGGTCTAAAGTAAAAGAATAATCCTGAATTAAATTAAATACCACACATTGAAGGTGTATGGTTAACACACACAAATTTGGACTTTGTCTAAAGGTAAAGAAAAGGTATTGAAAGTAGTATTGGCAGAGTTACTGATTACATCAAGATGGAAAAAAAAAGTTTTCCTCTAGTTGTTGAAAATCATAAAGGAATGAAAAAAATGGCTATTTTAGCTATTAACCCACTGTTCTTGGTACTCATACAACTGTAAAAATACAGTGAAGCTTAAAAAGCTCCACCCCAAAGCACATTATCTCCTGGTGGTGATGAGAATTGTGTACTTGTATAAACTACATACACAGGATGTAATCTCTTTCTCTGCTTAACTTAGTAAATGCAATTTTTTCTAATAATACGAAAAAAAAGATAAGCCACCAACACTGATGTGTCTATCAATAAATGAGAAGCCTTGATGAAACTCCCATGTTTTCCAATAAAGTAAAAACATAGAAAAACCCTGAGATTCATATGGTGCTTTGAACAGATTCTTGTATCTTACATTGTCCCATATAACAACAGCTTGTTTCACACTGTTACATAAAATTATTCTAAAAACACAAGTGTTCACTGGAAGTAAGGACATGGGTTACATCTAAGTTAAAAGATGTAAGATTGGTAGTTCTCTCATAGCAAAAGGATGAGCAAAGATTGTGAAGAAGTGAGGAAATGTTTAACGTTTCAAATGCTTATCTACCTTTCTATTGTACTTGTTTAAAATGCAGTTTAATACACTTTCCATTACAGCTGAAGTGTGAGTCTTCAGCAACAACCTCAAACAAACACATTATATAGAATCACCTCCCAAAATCAAATTATTCTTTATCAACCAAAAATCTGCTACACCTACAAAAACACTGAATAAACAGCAGTCACCTGCTACCAGCATTAAACAACTCTTCTCAGAGCAACTTACATGAGGAAATAAAAAGGGTGGGACCCAATTTTTGTCCCCCACAGGCTGCCCAATACACCCACACTGTGAAATACAGAGGCAGTGCCAGGTGAGACACCTAAATCCCTCTCCCAAACTCTGATGGCTCCTCCATCATCTTCACATCACAGTTCATCTCAGATCACTGAGTTGCCACAATATCAATATATTTACTTAAAAACAGACTGAAATTTTTTACACAGTTATCACATTAATATGTATTTTGGGGTGAAACCCTGTTGGTTTCACCAGCCAATATTTAACAGGTGAATTCACATGACTGGAATAGTAGCATAAGGGGGTACAGCACTTCTAGAAGGGCATGAAATCATGGTGAAATGTATTTTATCCATAAACTTTACATCTTTTCAATCTTTGAAACAATTTGTAGAGAATGACTGGTAAAATTTGGTGTGAGACAGTAAATTCTACTCAGCATAGCACATAAGCCATGAGAAGGAACCAATGGGGAATAGCTGGGATGGGCAGGTAGACAAACATATTCATATAAACACATTTGCATTAAAACTAAGTAAGGCATGCTGGAAGGCTGGGCTGGCAGGGAAAAGAAAACTGAATAAAGGTGCAGCTCAGAAAAAAAAAAAAAAGAGAAAAGCCAAAGTGAAAGCTCTTCTGTGAGGGAATGGGCACAACCACAATGGGGATAATCTGGAGTATGAGAGATCAGCTGAGCTCAGCCAAAAGCTATTCACTGCCCTTGGAACTACAACAACAACAAAAGAGGTGAAAATTAGGTCAGGTTCCTGTGGATTAACAGAAGGCTGCAGCACAAACATGCAAAATCAGTATTAGCAACAGGCATTAAAGGTAACAAAGGACCCTCCTGCAAATGTCCTGGCAAAAACCAGACACCCTCCACTCTCCCACCCACCCCCTCAAAACCTGGCCCAGGCTCTCACCACCCTTCCCAGCCCAGGACAGCTGCATTCCTGGGAGTGGATTTCCTCACAGGGAAAGAGCTAGCAAGGATACACCAGCTATTCCAAAAGTGTCTGTTCTAATGGATCCTGGCTCTAGCAAACTTAAAGGAACCAATCTCGATGCGTCAGAGGTGAACACCAGCTCATTTTTTATTTGCACAAAAACTTTGGCACAAATAATCATCCAATAGGGACAGCTATACCTAAAACAGGAAAAATTAAACACATCAACTTTCTATACTAGGTTTATGGACACAGTGAAACAAAAAGAACAATGGCCTTATTTTAGAATAGTTGGTTTCCTTGAGGACAAATCCTAAAAATGCTCAGCACCGTGAATCCTAAATGACTTCCTTAGTAATTAAATTACATTGCACTAAAAAGCACATGCCTTCAGGAGTTTGATTCGGATGTGCACACTCTAACCAGGAGTAACTGGGTATGCAAAGATTGGGTGGAGTTGACATAAAAACACATAGAATGCTTAGCACTAAAGAAAATCTCTGAAATGGAATATAGCCTTTTGCTTTATGATAATCTCTGACTATTCACCACTGTTTTATTACTGAATTTTGTTATTGTATCCGAATACAATTTGATTTTATGAGATCTTAAATATTACCTTTATAAACATTTCATGGGATGTTGACTCTCTATCTGCAAATTGCTTATTTGCTTATTGTATCTGTTCATTGATGCCACTGCAATAGCTTATTTTTGCATTAGCTTCTTTGTTGAGTCTAGTTTATCTTCTGAGCAAACTCTGAGATGAAATTTTTAATAAGAAATCTTAAAAAAAAAGCTATAACTGTAACTGGCAAAGACATTTTCCCTTATAGTGTTCTGTTTGCAGCATAATTCAATCAGGGTGTTTATGCCAGTTAACTGAGATTTCAAAAAAGTACTTTGTTTATCATTTAATCAATATGAGTTGAGCAACCTAGAAAGATTTTTAAATAGTAAGCTAAATTCTGTTCACTCCTTCTGCAACTTCACCCAAGTTTCAGACTTCTGCTCAATACTCTCCACACATCATTTCTTTTGCCTCTGCCATTCTGACTGTGCAAACTCAACAGCAATAAAAACCCGTGGCTGAATTCCATCTATAGAACGCATTAACTCGTTTGCAAGTAATGGAAGACAACGATGACTGCACTGGGAGAAAATACAACAGGATCATTGGGCTCCCCTCATCAACCTATTTGACAGCTGTACTCGTGTACCCATCACTTATTCCACTGCAAGCCTGAACATTTACATTCCACAAAGCATATAATCAAATTTTATTCAAATATAGCCCAAGAACTAAGTGTATTTAACTTCTGGAAACACATTAGGTGATTATTTCATTCATAGCAAAAATGTAATACTTGCAAAACCACAGAACCAACTGCAAATTGCTAATATGTTTCATTATTATTAAGTCTGCCCCTTGGAAACACCAGCAATTAGGGTCAAATTAAACTCCATAATCCTTCTACATTTCTTTCATAGTTGCCTCCAGTATTTATAGTTACCTGTGAAATTCATCTAACAAGGAAAGGCATCTTTGAAAGGCTTCAAATAAGACAATTTGAGCAGACACATTTTGCCCTGTTTCTCATCAAAGTATTACAATTACAAAGTTTATGCTTTTATATCAGATTTGCAGAGTATTAACATTTAAATAAGCTTTAACAAGGGGCCAGATATATAATTTAAACCCAAAAATTAATAAAAAAGCAGCCATCTTCCTATAAACGCTACAATTAATCATTGTGATGAACAGAGAGGAAGCAATCCATCTCACCATGCCACAGAACTGATGTAGCTCTACTTTTCACACACCACAGAAGTTAATTATCATGAGATGTGCTTAGATTACAGGAAAAATTGTACTCTATGAAACCAGGCACTGAAGGTATGTATTTATCTATAAAGCACAAATTTGTCCCCGTGTGTTTGGAGCTTTGCTCACATGCAACTACATCAGCAACGTGGCCAACATGAAACCCATCCAATCTCACAGGATTGAGTTCTGCACTGCTTTTTGTGTGCTCCACCAAATAAACATTGCAAAAAGGTACTGAAAAAGCACCTACTGGTCAAAGCAACTCGTCACCAACAGGGCAGTTCTGATCTGTCCTGATGCCTTGTGAAGGCTGAACTAGAACAGAGACTAGATGGAGCTAAAGAATAAAGTAGGGATTTATTAGGAGGCCTCAATGGATCCACCTTGGGCAGTGTAAGAGCCCAGCCAGGGCTACACCCAAGGTGAACACAAAATGGTCACAAAATGCATGACCAGTCACAGGGTCTTACACTTTTGTGAGTTTTGGTCCATTTGCATATTGGAGTTATTTGTCCAGTTATAGCTTTAGGTTATGAAGTCCCATCCTGCTTGTTTTTCTCTCTTCAGTCCACATTGTTTGTGCCCTTGGGCCTGAGATCTGGATCACTTGCCCTTGGTCCCCAACTAGAGAAGGAATTGTTTTGTCTACCTGTGAAGAGAGCTCACCATCCCCTAATATGAAGCTCAGAACTACATACTAAAGCAGTACAGAATCTGAAAACTGTAAAAGCTAAAACCTGTGGCATCAGTCTCACAAATTCTCCACCGTGCCCTGAACAGGGAATGTCTGTGACCACAACCTCTGTTCTGGGGTTAAAATGCAACAGAAGAGACAATTCCCCAAACGCCCTCAAGAGCTCATGTCTGCAGTAGCTGCTCACTTCTGCAGGCCTATTTACACTTGATTTTCTCAAATGCTGTTAAGTGCCTATAATGAAGCTGCCCTCCAGGAGCACAAGGAATAAATAAGTGGCTGCAAAGGCCCGTGGGCAGCGAGGGCAGTGGCTGGGGAAGGCCGCGTGTCCCAGGCGCAGCTGGAGCGCCGCCCGGCACGTCCCACATCCCCCGAGGATGTGCTGATCTTCACCCTGAATTAAACACAGGCTGGAGTAGATGGCCTTGGACAAGCCTATCACATTTTAATAGCTTGGTAAGATCCCCTCATACTGCAATACCTCAAGTTCAGGCACTTCCTCTCCCTACACAAAGACCTAAAAGGGATAAAAACTAAGATACAGAAAGTTGATATCTAAAAGACAGTAGGAAAGATATAACTTCAATCACCTTGGGGCACATCAAAGAAAACAAATATATGATTGCAGGGCTGAAACTTCAGTGAACTGTCAAAAAGAAACAATAGTACTGGCCTGAATTGATCAGAAAAGCGGTAAAAAGTAACATTTGCTACAAGGCTTCACAACCAAGATCCAGATTTAACACTACAAAATACTCTGCTTCAGGAGAACTCTATCAAATACCAGAATATATTATTCAAAACTTTCCTTATTTCACAAAGCCAATATCAGCAATCCTTTAATAAATGATGCAAGCACCTGGTAAAACCAGCAGCTGCCAGCAAAAAAATTGACTTTAGAAAAATCTTTGTTAGAAGGTGACATATTTTTCATTACTATCTATTGCCATCAAGGTATAGAGATGGCTTTTTCTTGTGTAGTAATTTTATTCCAGGGGAATTCCAATTTTTTGGATGAAGTTTCACTTGATTTATTATAAATAAAGAAAACGGAATCTTCTCCTGAGTCTCTTCAGAAACAAATTGATGACAATAAGGGAAGTGGAGAAGGGTTGTTTCCAACAGGAAAAATGTTTGGAAGTATTACTACTGCAATCATCAGACTCAGTTTAGAAAGTGCTAAACACATCACTCAGAATTTTTAATATTTCTGAACATATTTAGAAACTGTGCCAGCAGAAAGGAGCACCACTGGACACCCAAAGCAAATGTAATATCGACCAGTTCACAGACACCTGCTGTATTCTCACAAGTGCAAGCACTTCATAAGCATCCCTGTCACTTCCAGTTACTGTTCTGTCACTTTAGTGCACCTGCTTGAAAGACAGGTGCAGGGAATTTTGAAAGACAGTTTGATTCAAGGTTATTCATTTATTCTGAAATTGAAATCTCATGTCTAAAACCTCTACTGCAGACATAAAGCAATTGGAGTAACATTAATATACAAATTCAGAGTCAACAAGCATGACATCAGGATTCCTTTTACACCTTTGTAGCATGACACTTCTTCAAAAAATCTTGTGCTTGAAGATTTCTGGTAAGCCATATTGATGAGCTCTGACATTTGGGATGCTAATATTCACAGTGAGTATTAGCTCTTAATTATTGAAAGAAACTTTACTCAATAATTTCCATTAAGAAGTGCTTTGTAAGAAATGCAGAAAAAGAGAAAATGCAAACTGAAATTTTCATTGTGTTCCTCCAAAGGAAATTCCCCAGACAGGTCAAACCTCGGGAGTCTGACAATGAACAATGTATGCTATAAATCAAACCCTGCATTCCTTTCAACATCCCTATTTTCCTTTCACCAACAGTTGGGTTTGTTTGTTGATTTGTTTTTCTGATTCTTGGTTTGGGGTTTTTGTTTAGGGCTTTTTTTGGGGGGAGGTTGTTTGCTTGTTTGGGTTTGTTGTTTTGGTTTTTTCCCAGGAGGTAAGAGGGGAGAGTCCAAACAATTGACAGAGTCTTTGAATGTCTCATTGATTTAAGCAGGATCAGCATCTCAAGCCAGTACTGTCTATTTCTCAAATTAAACCCCTTTGGTTCTACCATACTGTAAGAATAAATAACTGGTCTTCATTCTTCCAATTAATGGCTCTGGAATGTCTCACAAGCTGATAATCCACTTGACTGAGACCATTATGGACAAGAAAGAGGTTATTTGGGTAAAGACTGTGAGAGTAGCATTTCTAGTGTTTTCCTGACAACTAATAGTACAAAAAGCTTTTTACTAAACTTGCTTATTTTTGGTTATGATTCAAGCTTTCCTATTTAAAATGTTTATTTGAAGAAAAGTTCTCCTTAAGGCCATTTTCAAGAGAACCTGGATCTTATCCTGCTCAGTTCAGATGAATTTTTAACAATTTCCCTATGAACCGCAGAAGCTTTGGCATGAATTGTCTTTGGAGTTGTAAACAGCACAACTGTGACATACAGGAAATTAAAATTTTATAAAAGAAAAAGTAGATTTAAATCAGTACTGAACGAGCCTGCCTCCACATGGAGAGGTGAACAAGAAGGATGTGAAAGTGTTATATAAGGTAGCAAACAAAAAAGGAGACCAACCAGGACACAAATGCCTCAAGAACAAAGGATGATTCCATTAGATTGAAAATCATCAAGAAACTAGAATAGTTTGCTCACTGCAGGGTTACCCCATTGAACTGAGGTATGACAGACACACAGAGGGGCCAAAAACCAGCAACCAAAATGAGCTCACTTAAAATATTAAGGATCAGAAACCCTCGTGTTTCAGGCTCTAAGAAAACAGAGTTTTAGGATGAAACAGCTCCTGTGTTTCTGATAAAGAGCACACAGAAGACTGTGTGAACAGGTCTGCTTACAACCCACCCATGGCCACAGAAAAGATTTCTGCTCTAGTCTGTAACATCCTCTGCACAAACCATGATGTGTCACCACCCAGGCCCACTGCTCACAGAATACAAATTTCTCAGGATTTGTGTGCAAAACCTGAATCAACTACTTATAACTAGGATTTTAAATCACTGGAAGCTAGTGGTAAAAACAAGTCATAATTGAGAGGGCCTGTCTCCAGTTTGAGGGAGAGATTGCTCTTCATTATGTCTCTCATTATGCCTTTCATCCTCCTGAGTAAGTCTCAGCACATTTTGGATCTCCTTGGACCTCTTTCATCTACTATACTCTGTTTAATGACAGTCCATCATTTAAAAAAGGACCCCAAAAATGACTTTCCCCAACGATAGTTGCTTAGATCCTACAGACTCCACACTAGATAAAAGAAATCTTGGGAGGACCAAAGAGAGCTGAACTTAATCAGAGGGATGAAAGACAAAATGAAAATCTATCTACCCTTACATTTAAAAAAGGAGTTTCCATCAGATAAGACGATCTCAACTCTCTCCCTCTGTGCCTGTTAAATATGGTGTGAGCACTGTCAGATCCTGTGGGACTTTTATGACTGAGATGCTCCAGCAATTCCTGTAAATTGTACATATTTCTATGGTGCTGTCTGAGGTGACCGGGCCACTTCCTATTGATCTAAAACCCTTTTCCCCCCTTCATCCCTCCTTCCTCCTAATCAAGGCAGAAATACATAGCCTGGAAAGCTTTGATGTCCCTCTGCTTTACTTCTCATTATTTTGATCTTTTAACAATCCTTCTATTGGTACATGCCCTTAGTGTACATTTTCAGGGTCCGTGCCTTCTGGCTTCAAAAGACTGTTCTACTTGATTAAGGCTTTTTATTCCTTTCCCCCAGAAAACAAATGCTGTGTGTGGCACTAAGAGGCTGATATTTGTTTTGTTTATCAGATAGGAACAGTATATAGTTAAGCTAGAGACCCTGCTTATTCCCTTCTACAGAGTGGAATATACTGTCCTGGTTTTGAAGGAAATCAAATACATGTAATTTATCTGACGCAGTCTTCATCATCTTTATTTTACAGAAAGTCTACAGATCATTGAGTTGCCTTTGGATAAAATGCTGCACTGTAGATTGCTGTCAGGACAAATTCTCTAAGAGTCTCCTCAATTTTTATGTTGCTGGCATAAGGCTACAGTGACAGAAATGACTCAGAGTCTCTCCCGCTATTAGTTCACGTCTATAAAGTAATGTCTTGCCAGTTTTCCTCCTGCCTATGAAATACTCTCAGAGCAGCTCTACCTGAGGTGGAAGCTGGGCAGACCCAGGCTGAAATATAGTTTTAAGTGTCCTCTGATGCCTGCTGACATCCCCCATTAAAAACAGGAGGGCAGTCCACCATCACTCTTCTGTGAATAACCTGTCACTGGCAAACCAGTATCAATCTTTCTTCCCCTTGTCCTATCAACTCACACCCAAAGAAAGAAAAATTGATCTAGGGGAACACATTACCTGGAAGATCAGTGGGATGTAATACAATATGAGGACAAATTTCCATGTCCCACTGCAGTGCCCAGCTGCAGATTCCAGCCATGCACATTTGCATAGACACCTCTGCTACAGCACCAGCTTTTAAGAAATTGGCCCAGGATGATTTCTATGAAAACAGGTGATTTTATTTCTCATAAATTAAATGGAATATCAAAGGCAGC
Source organism: Anomalospiza imberbis (assembly GCF_031753505.1). Taxonomy (NCBI): domain Eukaryota; kingdom Metazoa; phylum Chordata; class Aves; order Passeriformes; family Viduidae; genus Anomalospiza; species Anomalospiza imberbis. The sequence continues at coordinate 6,097,970 of NC_089687.1, forward strand.
CAAAATGCTCAGAGAGATTGATCCACTATACCTCACATAGCCTCATCTACACCCTCCCCTCCCCTCCTGCTCCCAGACAATTCTAATGCTACAAAACTGAAATTAATCCCATGGAAAAGCTCTTTGGGAGAGGATATCTTCCTCATTCCACTGGTGCAGGGAAAGCTAAGAATGCATACATATATGCATGCATGATATCAGCATGGCATTTTTGTCTCGTCCTCAATTTTTCCTTGTTTCCCTCTTTGTGAAACACTGACACACATTTCTGCATGAAGCAAATCTATGATCAAATCTATAGTTAAAAAAAAGATCAGACCTTATAGGTAAACTGATAGAAATCTGACACAAGGCATCTGGACTCATGTAATCCCACATCCATACTGCAGTGATCATTCTCTCCATCTCCTGTGTGCAGATATACACAGTTCACTGAGAATGAAGATTAGTTTTAAATGCAAAACCAAGGGTAAAGTTTCATTAAGCTCAAGAGATTTTAATTTGTTCAGTGCTATTCACCAGAGGTAGACTCCTAAATACTTAATTTCTTTCTGTTAATGAAATCTGGGTATTTTGAAAAAGGAGGTTCCTAATCTATTCTGAATCTATTGGCAAACCAGGAACTGGAATTACTCAAGAGAAAGTTCTGGTGTTTTTATCTGACCTCAATTGTTTGTCATTACTTATAGTGGCAGAAGGTGTTATGGAACAAAAATAAAAGGGAGGATTGCCTGTTAAATATATTCTGTTTTACGAAACAGAAGAATAAATTTCAGGAACTTGGAGATGAGAAGGAAAACGTAAGCAACGCATGATTTTATGATGGGTGTTTTTCCCCAACAGGATAATGCCAGATATAAGTCTGAATTCCAGACTTTCCCCTACAGTACTGCTGTCCCCCTTTCTACAGTGCAAGTGCTGCATTTGACATTTTTTTTCTTTAATGAAAATTTCCCTTTTCTGATTTCAGAGCATGCTCAAATTTATCCAACATGTATTTCTGGTCTGCCCTTCAAAGTACTCACGATTTGCAGTTACCCAGATGTGTTACAGATGTGCTCTCTAGTTCATCATCCACACTGTTAGTGACAGCACTGATGACAGCCCAGGGTGCGTGTGCCCCATGGGAAGCTGTCAGGATCTGATCAGAAGCCATCTGAAACAGCCTTCCTGGCTGACAGCAAATAGCTGATAACAGAGCTTGGACTGGGTTTTTTCAATAAGTTCCACAACCACCTCACCTTTCATTTCTCTAGGTCATACTTTTGAACTGCACATGGGAGAGTGTCACGTGGGGCTGGACTCAGTCTTCCTGAAGTTAAAGGAGTATTTGCTGTGCTGCTTTTCACTTACCTTACTGCCTGACCTCCAGCCCACTGCCTCATCAAGGAAAGAAATCAGATTATCAAAAAGCAAGAATAGTGAATCAATTCTGGTTTGGTTTGTTTCTTACCACCTTAGTACTCTCTGCATGTTTTTAAGCTAAAAATTGCATTATTTGCAACCAGAGAAAAATAACGCAAGACGTCTTTGTGAATTTTCAGTATGATGTAGAGTAATTATATCTGTAAAGTGTTGGTAGAGCCCTGGGCAGTCATGGCTGATAAATACACTAAGGCTCTTCATTCTGGAAAGGCAATCTCCTTCCTGAACCTCAGTGCCATCCTAAGCACAAAAGAGACAAAAAAACAAACTAAGAGACAAACTCTGCTTCACATTCTTTCCAAACATATCACAAATAAGACCCAGCTCCTGTCTTTACCCTGGTAATTATTTTTCTCCTCAATTATTTGTTCCCAATGCCACCAGCTGCCAGGCAGGTGTCTTCCAGACCAGGACTCTAGCTGGAACCACTCAAATTCAGCTCTGTTTGTGTCCTGTAATCACCTGCTACACCCTAGAGTAGAACCACCAGGAAAAACACTGACCAACAAATGAACACCCAGCATCACGCAGAATAAGGCTCAAGGTACCATTGTCCTACCTGTCCTACCTCCTCTCTAATACTGGAGGGAGCTGCTGATGACAGGT